>NC_089257.1:28457663-29076413 GCF_963930625.1 Muntiacus reevesi | reverse complement strand
AAATATAAATTAAACCCAATTCTTATTCATGTGAATAATTTTCCTAAAATTGCATTGTGTTTTCTGTAATACACCAACCCAGAGAGATATTTTATCACCCATCTGAATTTGTTAAAAATCACCATGGAAGTATGGGAAAAATAAATGTATTTTTCTGATATATTAATAGTAACTAAAACTCATCCTTATTGCATTTCAAGTTAGAGATATACTTGTGGACTTATTTTTCATGTAGTTCCTTTATTAGTGTAAGATGTATACATATAGTTTCAGGGTTTTAGAATAGAGTGTGAGTATTACTAAATCCCTTTAATTGACATAAGTTTGGGAATTTTTTTTTACTAGTTTAGAAGTAAGAAATGTTCCCACTTTTATTTTTTTCATAGCTTTTCAGATAGTTTTTGCCTCATTATTTTAAAATATAATCAATTATTCTTTGTGTGAGGTATTAATATTTAATTACAAATTCTAGTTAATGTTGAAAGAAATTGTAAGATATTTAAGATAGACTTTTAAAATATACAAGTCAGTTAATAGATTTAGGATATAAACACATAAATATTAGTATTACTTAAAAATAAGTTTATATCAAAGATGCTTGTTGTAATTTTTTCATATGCTTATATGTTCTGTAATTTAAGATATTTAATTGGGTAATGATTTGATGTGTTAACTTAAACTGATTTAGAGCAAATAATATCCCTTTGGGGCATAAGTTAGAGTGAAAGATAGAAGAAAAAATACCACTCCTTGATAAATTTTTAAAGGAAAAACATTTTTTCATCATCATTTGTTAAACTGTGAAACTTGTCAGTATTGAACTTTAGGAACCATTTGATGATCTTTTCCCACATATCATGCTTTCATTTACTTTCAGTGCCTTGAGAAATTTTTGTGCACTTCTATTAAGGGAATCAAATAGAAATGTACAAATATGTCTATTTCATTTCATTCAGATCTTTAAAACTTAGAGAATTAACCCTGCATTACAGTTATAAAATCACTTTGCTCCATTATTTCATTTTGGAGCATAATTTTACATATACCAAAAGAATGTTCCCCTTTGGGAACATTACATATACCTTCAGACCCTGGCTGAAATGACCTCAAGCTTCAGAGTTTCTACTTGAACCAGAGTGACTCTTCCTGCTACAGTGAAAACTTGAGGCAGGATTTAACCTGTTTGATATATCAGGTTGTTGGTTCTTCTACATTTCAAGGATCTTTTAGACCTCCTTGTAAAAAGATTTAACTTCAATGGTAAAGTTAAGTGGTGGGGGAGAAAAATCCTCCACGTATAAAAGCAAATGAGTTTTTAAAGAATAGAAAACAATCTCCATGAAAATTAAACTTAACTCTTGTTAACATTTCCATTAAAACATGCATTTTGATTAAGCCAAATAAACAAACACCAAAAAAGTCCCTAGAAGTAGGCATAATCATTTATCTATATACTCACAAATACTTTGCTCTTTTCTGATCATCTGTATTTTTTCTTGCTTTATTTGCTTCATGTCCTTTAACTTTTTTCCCTCGTTATTCATGGAAAGGTTTTCTACCTAAGACTAAATTGATTCTTTACTTACTTCTTATCTGTGGAGTCACTTCAGCAGAGAGTTACTCTTTGGAGTTAGGTCCTCATCTCTAATCTGTATCCCTTGGCTAGAGCGCTGGGTCTGGTGCTGCCCCATCACTGCCCCAAGGCGTGTAGAGAGAGGGTTCTTGCTCTGCCCAGCCTGCTCACTGAGCTCTCTTTGAAACTGGTGAGGAAGGAGCTCTGTGAAGGGGAGAGATAGATGGACCGGGTGACTATTTGAAACCAGTGTAATTTGTAAATTTGCCATCCACTTTTAAGTGAAAATTGGAGTAGAGGTTTCCAGGGTTAACATGCTTTCAGAAATAAAAAGGAAAATGGAAGTTTTCATTTCATTACCGAGGGTTCTGATACAAAAGGATTTTTTTCTAAATTTTACCAAGATTTCAACAATTAATCTATGTACTTATATTAAAATATTCATAATATTGCCATGTTATGTATATTTATATGTATAAACATGCACACTCAAATACACGTGCACACAATAGCACTTTTGAAATAATACTACTTAATATCACCTGGCTTTTAATTTAAGTTTGGAGCAGTGAAATATACACCACATAGGAGAGCATACTTTTGACCATGAGGAGTGCAGAAAATCACTACTGCGATTGATACTTCTCATTCATTATGAAAAATTTTTATACTGTCAGTATAGAGAAAGCCACATTTCATTTTGCCAACCAAAACCGTACTACCTAACTGCTTTTGTATAAAAGCTAATACAACTTGTCAAAAATAGCCCTCACTATACCTTGAACTGGTGAAAGCAGTTAAGAACAGTTTGGTGAAGATAAACCATAAAGTTAATTTTTTGTATTATTTTCTTTTCATTCACATCCCTACCAGGTAGGCTTTATCAAATACCTATAGTAAAGGAGAACTTGTTCATGCATGCAGAACAAAATAAAATAAGATTAAAAGCTTCGGGAAATCAGCCTGCTTCAAAAAACCATTAATGTGTACCTATCCCTCAAGCTTTACAAATGTGTTAATTGTCATATTTCAGTCATGTAAATATGTTTCAGCATAAAGTAACCAAGATTTCCTGTTGTATAAGCACTGCTATCTGGGGGTGTGGGGGTAGGGAGGGATGAACGAGGACTAAATAACACACTGTAATGAAACCTGCCTTTGGGCAGCACATGCCTCAGTTCTGAATGCCCAGAAATACTTCGCAGACGCTCCAGGCTGCCTAGCAATGGGGATTTCTAATTCTGGCTAGCTTGACAAAGTAAATACAACTATTGAACATAAGGCAGTTCCTAATAAAAAACAACAATTCCCCCTTGTAAACACCTACATTTGGCCCCATTAAAAATTCTTTCTTCATACCCAGAAACTCACAGACCCTTAAACGTGGGGGTCTCAAAGTAACTAAAGAGCAGTTGGGAGATTTAATGCTGTTGAGATGTTGTCCGTTGCCGTTTCTACCGAGTCCTTCATACCGCATCAGGGCTTTGTGGAGCAATGTTCTGCATTCTCTGGAGGACATTATACAAGCAGGCACATTGGCCATTATGCTCCCAGCTTTCATTCATGGATGGCCAGAAGGAAATCCATATGTGTTCATATTTATGCTATGCTTACCTCCAAAAACTATATGGTTGAGGGAGTGTTCATCCAAAGCTACCACTGTGGAGTTATTTAGTGGACTGAAATTAGGGTGATAACTTAAGCCATTATCTGAATTCAAAATTCTCTGATTCCTGCTTTTTCATATGTTAGAACTCATCTCTTCTATTAGCTATGTATCAGTCAGACCTCTGCCAGTCTCTAAGTGAAATAGTGGAGTAGTCTTAAAAATCTCTTGGTTTTAGGGATCAACCTTGAGCTTACACACACGTTTATCTGCCAACCGTTTACTGAGTAGAAGGCTTCATTCAGATTACACATTACAAAATTCAAACATTAGTTCTAATAGACAAAAGCAGATTGTTACCTTTCGCCACCTCCAGACTAGTTTCCATGTGTTTTAAAAAGAAAAGGGGAGATAAAAAGGAATTCTCCTACAGTTAGTAGTTTGGATTTATTTCTAAAAGAAGGTGTTTTTTTTCAACCTCAACATTCAGATCTAAAATCTCTATATGTTCCTCAAATATCTTACTATTCTTAAGCCATCTGAGGGGTAGTACCAATATATTGTGGCTAAAATGTTTCCTCACTTGTCTTGGGTAGAAAAGGGACCTCCTGGGCAAAGCAGGCCTGAAGAGCCTGTCAGAACGATGGTCTCTCCACAGAAAGACCTCAGGCTTCTTCCACTCACTGCCAGAGCAGCAGTAGGCCCTAGATCTCAAGAGTCTCAGCTTGGCCCTGCTGAAACTTAATTCAAATTCTGCACACTCTGGAGCTTATATGCTCCTGCCTGCATTGTGTGCTCCAGAGCCCATGCAAGCCTTGGGTTAAGCAGAGCTGGAGACCAGTCAAAAGGTTGCCAGAGTGAGAAGCCCCGCTACAATTCAAGAAGAATGAATAGGAGGGAGTCCGTTTGGGGAAATATGAGGAGTCTCATTCAAGCCGTGATGCACAACCAGAGGATCACAGTGACCATGGGGAACTTAGCCACCCCATTCCTTTCTCCTTTATCCATCCCAGAGAAGACGCTCGTGAGTTGAAGGGGTGGGGGGAGCAGTGCCTTTCATAGTTTCTACCGTCCAAGTTTAGGTAACAATTTAAGTCACCTTATTCCAGCTGTAACCTAAATGATATATGTATATATATTTTTCAGTCCTGCTCATGTTAGAACATTAATGAGAATAAAATGTGCAAAAAAAGAAAACAAAAAAAACCAAGGAGAGACCCAAAGATAAGAGAAAGATACTGCCTTTAGTTTGTGTAGAAAATAAAACTATTTTAAGGAAAGTTCTTCAGGAATAATCTAGTTTGTTCTCCGTCGTCATATGACATAGAGGAGGAAAGTAACATGACTTCCCATATTTTCAGTGTCTGACAATTCAGTAACCTTGAAACTGAAACATGGTGATATTCTCAGTACCGTGTGGCCCAAAAGATTCTGACTCACCTTTTAAGAGGATTAAGTGCAGCAAACCATCCCCACAAACAGCGCCACTTCACACAGGGCCCAACCCCTCTACCTGGAACCCTCCCGCTGGGCACTCATGAGCCTGGGAACCACCACTCCCCACAGGAGGACGGTGGGAGTGGGAGGATCCTGTGGGTCACCTAGTGACTAGAACGTCTTTTCTGAATCAGAAGAGAGGCTCTAGAACAGCCCGTGTACACTGCCTTTTTAGAAAATTCTGTCTTTAATAGAATACACATGCGTGCCACAACTGTTCTCCATTGTTGAAAATGTTCCCTTTGCCTGAAAGTTTCTTTTTCCATGTCTTGTGATGGTCCTTTCTGCAAATTTAGATCTTAGCTCAAATGTACCCTCCGGAAAGGTTTTCACCAATTAAAATAGTGGGTAAGCCAAATTGTTCATTCAGGTTTTCCTGTTAAAATGTTATGGAAAAACCCAAACGAACATTTTGGCCAACCCAAGCAGTATCCCTGGGCAGTATCATATCACCATATTTCATTTCCTTAAAATACCTCTCACTCTCTGAGTGATCGTCTCCATTTGTTGGCTTTTCTATATGTTAGCTGTCTCTCCTTGAGTCGGTAAGTGCTTGTGTATTGTCCCTTTCTGAAGTTGTTTTTTGGATGTAGAGCTTTTGCCTGTCTTGTTCCCTATTTTATCCTTAGTGCTTTCAAAAGGTCTGGTGCACAGGGTACGGATGTGGACTTTGAAGCCAGAATACCTGAGTTCAAATCCCATTTGAATATCTGAAGTTGAAACATCATTTCTGCTGTTTGCAGACTTGGTCACATGTTCCACAACTAGCTGAAAGGGAAGCTTGGAAGTGAAGCCTTTTTCAGGATGGCCGTATATTCATAGGTTCTTCTACTCAAGTAGAAAGGGAGAGTGGACACTGGAGGTCAGTGATCAGTCTCTGTCATAGTCTCCAACCCTTTGGAACCCCAATATCCAGCATAGCCTCTTCCCACATATTACCTGCTCTTCAGGAATGAGTGGGGAATCCTGCTGGTGAGGAACTGCAAAAATTTTCTGCCCTGGCTGCAGAGGAGTGTAGCTGGGTTTGCAGCCCTCCATCTGCTCTCTGGAAGGAACTGCTCTGTCCACTGTCCGTGTCCCTTTAGGAAGTTACTGCTTGTCTATTCCCAGTGACAGCTACATGAAGTCGCTATGAGGGTGTGTGCCCTTTGGGGGCTGCCCCGATTTTGTTTGTTTGTATTCATTTATTTATTTATTCGTAGCTGTGCCAGGTCTTAGTTGTGGCATGCGGGAATCTTCCATCTTCGTTATGGCATGCCAGTTCCTTTAGTTGGTGGCATGAGGGGTCTTTTAATTGTGGCATGCAAACTCTTAGTTGTGGCATGCAGGATCTAGTTCCCTTCTGCATTGGGAGCGCAGAGTCTAAGCCACTGGACCACTGGGGAACTCCCTGAAGGCTGCAGTTTTTCCATCCCACTTATAGATAGATCGGTGGGTTCTTTGGTAGCTCAGCTGGTAAAGAATCCACCTGCAGGAGACCTGGGTTCAATCCCTGGGTCAGGAAGATCCCCTGGAGAAGGGATAGGCTACCCACTCCAATATTCTTGGACTTCCCTGGTGGCTCAGCTGGTAAAGAATCTGCCAGCAATGCAGCAGATCTGGGTTCAATTCCTTGATTGGGAAGATCCCCTGGAGAAGGGAACAGCTACCCACTCCAGTATTGTGGCCTGGAGAATTCCATGGACTAAATAGTCCATGGGGTCACAAAGAATTGGACATGACTGAGCAACTTTCACTATAGATAGATCAGATTCCAGGACCTAAGATTCTGTAGGCATTGAAAAATCATAGACTCTTGGCTTATTTCTTTGACAAAACAACCCCCTCCAAATTTTATGAGGTTGCCAGTCGATTTGCTTCTCTTCACTTCCACATGCAAGTAATCAGAGCCAAAAAGTTGTCCAGACATATTGATAGTTCTAGCATTCAGCTGCAGGAAACAGGTCCCATCTAATTATTTTATGCAGTTGGGAAGTTCATATCACAAAATTGGGAGCCAGTGAAATAACTGGAAGGGCTGAGGGATAATGCCACCAAACTGGCCTCCAGGGAGGCTGCTGCCTCCACCAAAGTCAGTTAGGTGAGGAATTAGGAGGCCACAACTAGAGCTACTCCCTGAAAGTGCCCAGTTCCGTGGCTGCAATCCTAGGGCTAGAAACTCCCCAAGGCCACTGCTGCCAGTGCCTCTTGGCCCCCAGGAAGCAAGTCACTGGACACTGAAATTGGGTGAGCCTCCCTTCCCACAGCTGACTCTCTGCTCCTGTGATGCCTATGAAGCTGTCAACTAGTCACTAGACTGCAAAAAAAAAAAACAAAAAAAAACAGTGTCCCTGCAACAGTGTTTGCCAATTGCCATAGTAAAAGTAGCAGGAAGATAAGTACCTGCTTCTTTTCCACCTTCTGAATCTACTGCAGCTGTGGATAAGCCTAATTCACACCTTTCCAGCCTCTTACCTGCAGGCGGACGCACCACAGGGAAGTTGAAATGGGCGCCTGTCCACCACAGCTCTCATCTTGTAAGACTTGAGTCTTATTTTCTGGTCTCTCTATTCTGCCTGTACCCCTCCCTTTCATCTCACTTGTAACTAGCTTGGAGCAATCTGAAATAATTGACTTGAGAAAGAAGGCAGCACCCTTAATCTGACTGCTGTCTCTGGCTCCCATTTTCTGGCCAGCCTCTTAATGAGGCATTGCACCACGGCTCAGAGGCACAGACATCTGTGAAGGTTGCCTGCTTTGGTGTGCAACTGCAGAGGTATCTGGGCTTTCTCGACCCTCTGACGCCCCAAATTACAAGCTTTTGGTTCGTTTGGACTGTGAGCTGCAGGCAAATGCCTCCTTTAATAGAGCTGTCCTCCCTCTACCTCTTCTAGCACATTCTGTGGCTCCAGCCTAAGTTCATTTCTCTTTTGTAAATAACTTTGCTGAAAGTGGCAAGACGCCACTAACACGCCAATATTCTGAATTTCTCCAACATTTCAACTAGAGCCACTGACTAGGAGATATGAGGTTTGCCTTCCAAGTTGCCACAAGCCTAATGAGAGTCATCAGCTTTCCAACCTGTGATACTGACCTCACTGCCCACCTTCTAACCACGAAGCCAATCTAGATTTTTGAGGCTAGAATTCAATCCATTTTTTGGGTACTAAATTCTCTATAACAGGATATAGGTTAGGCTGTTATTAAAGAAACTCAAAAGAGCAGTGGCTTAAATAATATAGAACACATATCTTATAAAAGCCCAATTTGGTGACCCAAGGCTCTTTTGGTGGTCAGGTGGTGCCTGACCCTAATAGCTTAGGAGACCCTAAGCTATTTCTGTGGTTTTGCTCCACCCTGCTCAGCCGGTAGCTTCCATTTGATGGTCCAGGATGGCTGCTTCAGCACCTGCCCTCAAGTTCACATTTCAGTGAGTGGGAAGAAGGGAAGTTTAGCTTGTCCCCAACATTGCAGAGCTTAGAGCAAGAATGCAAATAAAGGACCACGTAATTACATGTCTAGATATTTAAAAGTTATCAAGCCAACAAATCATTAAATATATTTTATTTTCCTTTCTTCACAAGTATACCTTCCTGGGAAGCTAAGTTTAAATTTAAGATCAGGGTTCCACTCCAGAAGATGGAGACATAGGAGGAACTGGCCTCCAGCTTACCTCCTTTCTCTCCCCACCCCTGCCTCCTTCCTACACAGAAGCAGGCAGTATGATGTGCTTGGGGACACCCGGCCTGCACATTCAAACTCTGTCCACACTCCCCACACACAGCCATCCCTGGGTTCCTCCTGGGGCTCCAGGGTGTGCACACAGATAACGAATTTCACCCACAAGGGACAGACCTGGGAAAGACATCCGTGCAGGCTTTGTGGCCATTTGCACAGGGAGCTCTGAGGCCCTGAGTGCCCAGAGTGTGTACTACAGAGAAGGGTACTAGATAGGCATAACCCCTCCACCCTGGTTAACTCCTCACCCCACGGGGGGGAGGAGCATCAGTGCCCAGTGAGGGGGGGACCCTCTTGGTGGGCTTGAATAGTGATGCCAAGGGAAAGGGAAGTGAATGGCAATTCCCCCCCTCTAAGGATCTGACCTTGAACTTAACCATGGCACTTCTGCTTAAGATGAAGTCACCAGAGCCTAATCACTCAGCCTCATCTATTGGCCAGGGAAGCTGGGAAGTGTGGCCTTTATTCTGGGAGGCTGTGTGTCCCACTCAGAGATTTTTTTCACTCTGCAAAGGAAGAGAATAGATACTGGGAGTAAGCTAACAATCTCTGCCACAGACACATGCCTTTTCACAAATCACACTTTTGTTTAGACAAGTGAGTTCTTCACAATCTGCTTTCAGAGAGGTGAGCTTGGAGGCAAGACAATACTGTCAGTTATAATTGACGGTCAAAATAATTGCACACCTGAGCATTTTTCAATGGGCAGCCAATGTGCAATGTTCCAACTCTGAAATTTTGTCTAATTTTCAGATCAATCAGGAAGAACCAACTGAATTTTTTTCAATTCACAGGATATAGTATGGTTATGAGATTCAATAGAACAGTTTAAATCTGCAACCCTGAGAATGAATTGGATCTTTCAGAAGTGAAAGGTAAAACCTTGACCATGTTTTGGCAGAATTTTTTCCAGACATATTCAGCCACTATCAAAGGCACACTTATCCAAAAAGAGCAAAAATATGATTCTGGCATGATTTCCACTGCCCCATTCATGTATAAGAATAACACAGAATTCACCAAAATTAGGCAGATGTATCTTCCACATTATAAAATTGTAACCAGATGTAGAGTAATTACAATATTATATTGTAATTATGTAATGATCATGAAATAATATAAATGTAAGAATGTGAAATATAATAATTATATAATAGCATATAAGATTAATTTTTTTTGCAAGTTGAAATAACCCTCTGAAATCTTGTGAAGAAATAATGGTGATGGCACTTCTGGTGGTCCAGTGGTAAAACTCCACACTCCCCATGCAGGGGGCCTGGATGTGATCCTTGACCAGGGTACTAGATCCCGCATGTCACGACTGAGACCCAGTGCAGCCAAATAAATAAATAAAAATTGCTTTTTTTAAAGTGGAATTCTCCCTTCATAATAGTGATAAATGGATCCCAAATTGCCTCCTTTAATACAAAGTCATGCATTTTTTCACTGGCCCAAAAGCCAGACACCAGATGTGCCCCATTTTCACTGTTGTATTACTGAGTATGAGGGAAATTGTTTAGACTTTTTAAAATTGTATTTATTTGTGGCTGAGCTGCATCTTCATTGCTCCGTGCAGGCTTTCTCTAGTTGTGGTGAGCGGGGGTTCCTCTCTATCTGCTAACCTCTAGATACACAGGTCCTCATTGCAGCAGCTCCTCTTGTTGTGGAGCACAGGCTCTAGGCTGCATGGGGTTCTGTAGTCGTGGTGCATGGCTTAACTACCGTGGCATGTGGGATCTTCTCAGACCAGGGATTGAATCTGTGTCCCCTGCATTAGCAGGCAGATTCTCAACCAGTGAACCACCAGGGAAGTCCTATTTAGGCTTTTTAAATCTTACCATAAGCAAAGACTTACTGGAGTTTCCTTTTATATTTCTTGACAGCACCACAGTAAAGGGCATTGTATAATAAATGCTCGGACTTAGTGACCGGACCTGCTGGCCAAGTCCAGTGTTCTGTTGCTGTTGCTTATAAATATGTTTTTCATTAAACTGGTAGATTCATTTCCTTGCCCTAATAAGCTCACTTATCTTTTTCCATACTATTTCATGGGGTTCTCTTGTGACATATGTATTTTTATAAGTCACTTCAAATGGCTTTTTTGGAACAAGAAAAGGTATAAATAAATTAGTGCAGTACTTAATAATTCATAAAACACTTCATATCTCATCTGATCCTTCTAACAGTCTTATGAGGGGAGAATCATTCACTTGTGATAGATAAGGATCCTAAAGCTAGACAAATGAAGTGACTTCAGTTCAGTTCAGTCGCTCAGTCGTGTCCGACTCTTTGCGACCCCACAGACTGCAGCATGCCACGCTTTCCTGTCCTTCACTATCTCCTAGAGCTTGCTCAGGCTCATGTCTGTCGAGTCAGTGATTCCATCCAACCATCTCATCCTCTGTCACCGCTTCTCCTCCTGCCCTCAATCTTTCCCGGCACCAGGGTCTTTTCCAGTGAGTCAGCTCTTCGTATCAGGTGGCCAAAGTATTGGAGCTTCAGCTTCAGCATCAGTCCTTCCAATGAAGATTCAGGACTGATTTCCTTTATGATTGACTGGTTAGATCTCCTTGCAGTCTAAGGGACTCTCAAGAGTCTTCTCCAGCACCACAGTTCAAAAGCATCAATTCTTTGGCACTCTTATCTGAGTGAAGTGACTCACATGTGACTTATCTGAGGTCATACTGACAGGGAGTAGAGTAGCAAACTGTCACTGGCTGCCCCCGTGAAAAGACCAGTGTAGAACCTATATGCTCAAAGGTGTTCATAAGTTTTCATTTAATTTGATTATGTTTTAAAGAAAAAAATCTGTTAGGAAGTATTTTGAAATATTAACCCCTATTTCTGTGATTGTGAGTAATGGAAAGTGTGACTTTTCAGGAAATGTCATAAATTATAAAGGATACAAACAAATCTCTGTTTATTTGCTAAAGATTAAAATGTACTACATGAATTGTTTTCAGAAAACATACGGTGCCCAGTGGTTTGGTCTTGAAAAAATATGAAAAATATAAGTTGATTAAGCTTATTTTAATGGGTATTTACCTACAATTTGTCTCAAATCCAAGTGGTAATCTAGATTCATTATCTTGCCCCGTCTGTCTGGGAACTGTGAGTGCTAAGCACAGGTCTGGCAGGCTGGGAGAAAAGGAATTAGGAAGAGAACTGTGGAGCCAGGAAGCTCAATCCTATATATGATCAGTAGAGTTGCTGATTCAGGAAAGAGCAAAAGTAATGGCTCAGCCCAACAGAGGGACAGAGAGGTTGGCAGAGGGGGAAGAATTCCAGTCCAGTTTAGCTTGGTCCCCCTTGAAGCCACAGAGCAAATCACTTCTGCCACTCTTTCTTTGTTAGGACCCAGGGCTTCCTATGGGCCTAAGGGTGCCTTTGGCAGGAACTCCCCTAATTTGCCAGAGCATTTTGTCAGCCTCGCTGTTTCCCACCTTGTAGCACTGAGCACTGAAGAATTAATGTTTTTGAACTGTGGTACTGGAGAAGACTGTTGAGAATCCCTTGGACAGCAAGATCAAACCAGTCCATCCTAAAGGAAGTCAACCCTGAATATTCATTGGAAGGACTGATGCTGAAGCTGAAGCTTCAGTACTTTGGCCACCTGATTTGAAGAACTGACTCACTGGAAAAGTCCCCAATGCTGGGAAAGATTGAGGGCAGGAGGAGACAGGGGCGACAGAGGGTGAGATAGTTGGATGGCATCATCGACTTAATGGACATGAGTTTGAGCAAACTCCAGGAGACAGTGAAGGACAGGAAAGCCTGCCGTGCTGCAGTCCATGGGGTTGCAAACAGTAAGACATGACTGAGGGACTGAACAACAACAAACCAGTGGGATGAATTGCTATAAAGCACCCCAGCCCTCTGCAGAGCCTTGGGAGCTGTCACACCTTCCCCAGGTCCCTTCGCCTACACAGAAATCATCATTCTAGACCAGACATTCATGGAGAAAAGAGGCAGGCAGGCAGCCAGATAAGCATCTCCTGCCTCAGCAGCACAATGCCTTCCTCCCAGAATATGGGAAAAGAAAGTCAGGTGACAGAATTCTAGCTCAAGATCTAAGGTATGTTTTTGCCCCTGGCCTCAGAACCCCAGGTATAAAATGAGAAAGATGGATACCTTGATTTGGTTTATAAGATTAAATCTGTACTAGATTATTTGTATAGTCCTGATTTTTTCCATTACTCAGCGAAACTTCAAGACTAGAAGTTTCTATCCCCCCACAGCCTCGCAGCTTTAGTCTAAAGGAGGTCACTGTGCTGTGGAGAGTGTCTTACAGCATGCTGTTTCAGAAGACAGATCTGGGGTACAGCAGCATCTGAACGTTTACACGTCAAGTGTGTAAATGCTTTGGAAGCCTCAAAGGGAACGTGCCTGACACACCTGGCAAGCCTGGAACCCACCTCTTCTTCTTCCTCGCGGCTTCACATCGCACTGACATGGTGCACAGGGGGAGGCTTAGAAAGGCAGGAAGCCGAAGCCACTGCTTGAGAATTTAGGCTGCCTAGTTAGCTTATTCAAGTGGTAGTCAACAAAAGCCGGCAAAATCGCACAGATTCCCATGCTTCCAGGAACCATCCTTGGGCTTTTTTCAGAGGACATGGGTGCACAACTAGCTTTTACAGTGTAGCATTTGGTTAGGAGCATTTAACCACATCACCCCAAATTTCTGTGCTCAGAAGTTACACATGAATGGTATTTGACTTTTCTTCAAAGCCATTCAACCTGAAAGATTTCCAAGCATGTCACACGTCACATTTAGCTACTTCTGCAATGAAGGGCTTTCAGCCAGCTGGCTCATGCTCATTGCCTAGAGAAGCAAAGGAAGAGAAATTTTTAGCAAATAGGTAAGCTCCTGAAATAAATTATATTTATGCTGGTTCTGAATAAAGTACACTAGTTTCCCCATTTGGATTGCCAGAGCAGTAGGACCTACCAAAATGCATCTTTAAAATGTACTGGTTCTACCCTTAAGCAAATCGCCATTTCTACATGCCAGAATCCAATTCATTATTTAACACCTAGCCCATCTCCGTGAAACTTTCTCTGTTCCCATCCCCCCACCACAATTTCTACTTTTGTCTCTACAATTTTGTGGATGTAACTTGGACTGCTCACTGTGAGGGTTACTTGTACGCTTGTCTTATGCCTGTTATTGGGATATAAGGCAACACGGAGTTTGGAGGATACCCTGTTAACGTATCTTTTCAGAATGCCTTGCTTTGAGTAGATTCTAAATATTTGTTGACTCCAGTTGATTTCCTAAACAGCCTAATCACCATCTGACCTCATCTCTGTGGGGTCCCAACCAAAACTACACACACACACACATTTTTTAATGGTGACTTTTCTTTAAGTTTCAGAGAGCTTCTAAGTCATGCATGTTCCCTAGTCATTTTTCCTCTGCTCATTAGCAATAACTATAAGATCTTCAAGAAACATTTCAGCTCAGACATATAATTAAATATCTCCTTCCTTGTTGCTTCCTCTCATGAACATTGTTAGAGTTAACACTGCAGAGACATGACCTCAGACTTCAGAGTCATATGTGTCTTTTAGATTCCTGAGCCTTTCACACTTTTATTTCTACCTGAAATCCTTTCTAAAACTAGGGTATGAAGAAATGAAAAAACTGTTTAAAACAAAGGAAGAAATATGTCTTTCTTTGAATTCTTTTTTATTATTTAAGAAATAGACATTTAATGACTTAATAAGTGACAGGCTGAGTGCTAAGGATACAAATGAATAACACTGTATTTATATTACTGTATGGATATTATATTTTTCTGGACCTCCCTGACATCTTTGTTGATCATATATCTATATAGTAGTCTTTCACCCTAGATATATTTGAATCAGCAAACTGAAATCAAGGAAGAATGTTTTCATAAATTATTTTTAATGTTTTGATTCTTGCACACAGCTTGTGTTTATATGACAGTAAACAAGCCTTTTATCAGGAAAGAAACTAGCCAGAACATATGCTAGTGTATCACAATATTTTGACCCCCAAAAAATGTTTTTTCCCTTTCTCATCTTGATTTTTTTTTCATATCCAAGGGAGTTTTCAAATGAAGGGTTTCAGATAGGTTGTCTCCAGGTCAGTTCACCTCGTCAAGGCTTTGCTTAGTCATCAGGGGATGACCCCATCCTGCCCTGCTTACCTTTAGGCTCCCACACCCACTCTGCCTCACACAACAAAATGTTCCTTTGAGTTTGGATTTTTTATGAAACAAATCATGTGGTCTGGGAGCAATGATAATTAAAGGAACTTGATAGAGATCCTTTTGAAAAACCAAAAAGTTTCTTTTGAAATGTGAATATCTCTCTCTAATTATAATAACTGTTCTGTAATTATGGTTAGTTATTGGATCTCCTTAAATCAACCTGTATCTGCAGACAGATAGGAAGGGGAGATGTTCAAAGCAGCACTATACTTTTGAAAACATGATCCAACATCATGCATAGAAACAGACTTACCAAGACCTACAGCAGATGTTATGCTGACCTGTCTGAGCATATGAAAAATACTGACCCTTTAATTGGTATCCTTTTTTTCCTTATGTCAATATGACATATGTCTATGAAAATGGTTAAGTTCCTTAAAGAAGGTATAGCCTTGAAATAAAAAATCATCAGGTCAACTTAATAGACAAAGGAAAACAAGCATTTGCAGAAATCCATAATTGCTGAAAAACTACATTCAATTAAAAATACCATCTTGGAGCTCTAAGGGGAAAAAAAAAAGCCAAAAAACAACCCTGCCATTATTATGTGATATTTTTCAATTATGTTTTTATTTGTGCACTTACCGTGTTTTCATTTCTACCTAAATAAGAAAAATTGTAATACATTTAGGTCTGGACTCTGGAAATATGCCACTAAGATTCCTGGTCCAGTTTCTGTAATGGCTACAGTTTGTAAAATCTAGTAGGAAAAGGATGTGATTATATTGGGCTTTAATCTGAAGAATTGTTTTAGCAGGAATTTTATATGCAAGACTAAATGCTGATCAACAGAGCATAATATTGTATTCTGAAGTGTGCTGGCAAAAGCAAAATTAATTTTTTTTTCCCTGTTTCTTTCCTTCCCCTGAAATCTTCTGCCATAGCGCCTGCATTTGCCTCCAGACTTGTCAGACACCGTGAGCCGCTCAAGCAAACAGGATCTGGCAGAATCCGCCAAGCTGCTGGGCCCAGGCTGTGGCATGACGGCCGGAGGCAAGAAACACCTGGACTTCTAGTGACTCCTCCTTAGTCATTGCCTGCAGAATTCTGGGACACCCTAATTGTGATTGCTAATAGCTTATGTAAATATTTTTCTTAACAACGTGACCCTCCAGTCCTTGAAAAATACAGTTAGGATTGTAAAATGAGGCCACCGTTCTTCATTATTTTAACCAACTTTTTATACAGAAATAGTACAGCAGAAATACTTTCACTTTAAAATTTTGTTTTATGCTATATCTAGTAAAGAATTTTATTTTGAAATAAAAGCAAATAAAATGTTCGAAATTCAGGACACCTTACAGTGGTCATTAAGCGTATGTGTATATAAGGCACTTGGTTCACAGCAAAGTGCATGTTACAGCAGGTAGCATATAAAATATTATGAAATTCAAAACTGTGAGAAACATATTTTTCTCTTCATTTCTGAAAGAGACACATCCCACCAAAATTGCTTTTATGAGATAAAAACTTTGCTACCATATGAAGACTAAAATAAACTTGCATTTACGTATCCTATTATGAAATTGATGCAGATAAGATATTTGGGGATGAAGAATCCATTAAAAAAAAGTCTACCACAGTATTTAATAAATATAAAGAACTTGAGTAATAGAAAACTTAGACAAAGAAAGAGATGGTCTCTGTTTAAATAGAGTCCACACTATGAAATTATGTCAGCAGACATAATTCAGGATTGAAATTCAAACTGACAGCTACATGAATGCTAGGATACTGGGGAAAAACATGTATGGAAGCTTGGCGAGAGATTTTTACAAAACATAGGTCTAAGACAAAGTATAAAACTGAAGGTAACTCATATTTCTATTGCATCAGGTAAAACCCTTTGTTAATTATGAACATTGGTAGATGTCTACATTTATAACCATATAAACATGTCTTTGGGGATATATAACATATTGAACTAGTTTTCATAGGAAACACCAGTTTTTTGAATCATAGTTCCATGTTCTCCAAGCTTCTGACAAATAGACAAAAAGTAAAAGTTTAAAAGTAACTTGCATATTTAAGTAATATACAAGTAACCCACTGTAGCATAAGCATATACTGTATAAGAGTCTCAGTTTTTAAAAAGCTCTTTAACATCTGTTAGGAGAAACTGAATTTTCAAAATACATTTTCAAATATATTAGACTATCTTGAAGCAGTTATATCTAGCACTTTTAAGCAGTTTGCTTTTAATATACCACAAATTATGCTTTATTTGTTCTTGACAACATTGCAGAAAACAAAGACTAGGTTTTTAAAACTGTCTAACCAATATGATGAATGTCAGTCACTTAAAAAAAACCCACTGTAGCATAAACACATACTGTATACAGCTTTTATTCAGAATTAGAATAATTGAATCAATGACAGTGATTTGCCAGGATGTCAAATCTCTCCATCATATCCTGTCACTACCAGTTTATTTTTTGTGATCGAAATCAAAAAGACAACTATTTTGTCACCCGCTATCTCATTAGTACTAAAAATCAGGTTTCTTCTATTTTTTTAGGATGTCTGGTTTATTTTTTTCACTTCTTTTAATTCGAAAGACACAAATTCTTCCCCATTTTCTTTTCAAAATAAAGTTTAAGAATTGATCTGTCAGTTAAAATTAAAGGGCTTTTATATTAAGGAAAGGTGCTTTTAAAATTTAAAGCAACTTCAAAAAAATCAATTTAGTCCATAGATGATAAATAATATGCAGATTCTCCACAAAAGCTTTGCTATGTCCTTTGAAAGCATTATGAACAATCTGAATAAAGTGAATATTTTAGTAGGGTTATTATTTTAATAAGTCTAACCTTTTCCTTACCGTGTTGTGATTCATTTTATACAAACACACAACGGAACAATTACATAGCATTTGACTCTGAAAAGGAAATGTGAGGTCATCGAATATGAAAATTGCTTGTCAAAAATACTTAGCAGGTCATTGATTTACTACCCTAGCTAACACATCTATAAAATTAACGGTCAATTACTAGTTAATATATGCCTTGCAAATAGATAAATACTATAAAAATTGAATGTGCATGTTTAAACCGTTATTTTAAATAAAAAAGAAACTTTTAAAACTCAGTAAAAGTGCATTCTGAACAATGATAGTACCTGGGCTTTCCAAAAATCAGATCCAAGTGCTTTGGTGTTCTGATTTACTAGGCAGACTTTGTTAAAATAAGCTACTGGAGAGGGATGTATATTTTCATTTTCCTCTGATAAAAACCCACTCTAAACATGTGTTTTCTCTCTTTCTGGAAACTTGTCAGTTATCCATATGCTAATAACTTACTACATTAAAATACTGGCCTTCAATAATGCTACTGTAGGTATACAAATGATTTTGATATATTATGAAATGTACACTATTAATAGATTCTATTTTTCAATTATCAGCTTGTCTCAAAGATATTTAACAATGTCAAACAGTGTTTGAAATGTCCTCATATCTTGTGTTTCTAAAACTTCTAAACCCTCTATGGTATTCATTTCTTACGCTAGATTTGCCTTTCTTTAACGTGAGGTAAATATTTTGACTGCTAGAGTCTGCTCAGGTGCTGGGGTTCTAAGACCTCTTGAATTTCTTTTTAGTAGCCACCAATTTCCACTTTTCCATTTATTCTTTATCTCCACCTCCAGGATCTGCGCATACTAACACTAGACAAAATAAAACTACTTCAAAAGGAAGCAACACTCTGCAATCAATTCCCTGTCTATCTTTTAAAGAATCAGACACACAAATGCACATACAAAGCAAAAGTTGAGAGGGAGCCCTATTCATTTGTTTAAGCCCATTATGAACGTCATTTCTAAAGCATCATGTTAATGCTTTCCAAAGATAGTCACCATCAACACCACCTAATTTAAGCAATACTAACCCTAAATACTTACACTTTGAACTTTAAAACTGAGCAGTGAAGTCATTCAGAACCAAGGCAAAAAAAAGTTGTTTAAATAAGAAACAGTTGAAGTTTATTCTTGAAGAACGTAAAAAGGAAGAATTTGTGTTTAGCCTTGGTGAGCCAAACATTATACGAAGAGGAAAACTCTTTTTTATAAAGAAATCTTGGTTACATTAAGGCCCAGAGCAAAAAGAAATAACCAAAATATGGACACCATCCTAAAATGACATAAATTCACAAAACAAAACCGACTCTTGGAATAATACTGCATGAATCAGTCTTAGGAAACCTAGTAGTGATTTTTCTTAAAAAGGAGGAAGAAATGATTACGTGAGCCATACCAAAAGCCAATTTTCAATTTAAGAGGAGGCACAGCTTTGGGGTGGGGAAGGAAGGATAGTCTGAGAATTCATTATAGTGAAAAGCATTTGTTTACTTGGAGTAATTTGAATGTTCTTACTCAACATTCAGCTCCGATTCTGTTCACCTGGTCTCCCTAAGTCAGTCAAGTCTGGAGAAAAATCTCGTGATTCTACCAAGGACATCACAAATAGATGGCCACCATCCTGGAGGATGGCATCAAGGCATCCCTGAAGAGTTCCCATTCATAAATATATAAATATACCTATCAATAAATAAATAAAAGTTATTTCAAGAATGAGTAAAAGGCCACCTCTGGGCACAGCTTCCACACTGCCTGCCATGCTGCCCCCGGGGGTGTGCCTGGAACTCCATTCAAAAGGACAGCTCATCTCCCCAGGGTGAGGGCAGAAGGCAGAAGGCAAGGCAGCCGACCCATCCTGCTGGACCAGAGGGCATCTACAGCTGAGCAGTTGCATCAGACTAAACCAGGCTGCGGAGCCACTGGCAAGCCTGACCCTCTGAGGACGCGTATACGTGCCTAAGTGCACACAGGCAGCTCCTCTGCTCCACAACACTCCCCTTCTCCTGTCCCCACCTCCTGCACCCAAATGTCACAGCCAGCTCTCCAAAGTCTCTGCTTCCTGCCCAGCAGAGCTGTGGGCCAGGACCGGCTGCCTGACCCTTACCCAGATCATAGCCGGTTGGAAACCATCCCTTCTTGCAGTGAGGAGGTGAGGCGGCCAGCAGCCACCACACACACTCACACACAGCCCTCCTCGGACATTTCCCCCGGCACGTGTTCCTCCAGGAATGCAGGTGGCAAAATGTCAAGAGGAGGAAATATCTGCACAGGTATACCAACAGTACATATGCGTATGTGCTCCTCTGCAGAAGTGTGCATGCGTGCAACGCAGACGGGGTCAAACTGCATACACGTGTAAAAATGGCAGTCAGCGTGTCTCGGTGTGCGGCAAGTCTGGTGGCATCAAATTATTAATATAAAGCATGCCAGAGAGATCAATCACAGTAATCTGTTCACAAGTATATTCTTTAACTAGAAAATAGTAGATATTGAACTAGAAGATTATTTTTTTTTTAAGTCTCCAATTAATTTCTCTATTTCTGATTGTTTGCCTTTGGGGGTTAAAAACAAAACCAAAAAGAGCAGAGTACAATTCAGTGGAAGCGTGTCTTTGTCCCCAGAGGGTTTTGCCTGTGCAGGCATTTAATCTAGACTGCCAGACCCCCAGCCTTTGACTGAAGCGTGCAGAAGAAAACTTATCCATATTGACTTATATGTTACACAGAACAGACAGAAATAAAAGTCTCAGACAGGCCTCTTTCACCCAACAAAGGCTCATTTTTTTCCATCCTTTGCTTGGGCTCAAGCACTCCTGCCCTGCGTGCTGCCACTTTAAACATGATCAGATCTGTGCTTCATTGCAAATAACAACTGACCGACAATGGGCCCTGCTTCATAGATTTGGGAATGTTTGGCTTAAGCTGCCAATGACTGAAGGCCTTTAACTCCCACCGGCCAGTCACAGTCCGCTTTGTTGTTGTCTGTTGATGTGTCTGTGCTCATTATTCCTTGACACGCAACATTCCCCCTCCACCCTCCAACCATCCACAGCCACACAGAAAGCGAGAATCAAATGGAACAGCTGTAGTGCTTCAATGGGAAATGATGCCTCTTGTGCGAAGGGGAGGGAGACAGAACAGGGAGGGGGGCTGTTTGAGAAAGGCAGCGGCTTTCAGGGAATCTTGTATAAGAAATCTACTTTTGAATATACTTCAGTGAAATCACTGTTGAAACGGGCTGACAATGGAAACCTGCCCAGATTGAAAATGCCAGCCCTAATTCAAAAGACAATTCCTAGCTAATAGCTTGTTGCATTTTTAAATTTTGAATTGAACAGATAACTGGGAAATGCTACCATTTTGTATTTGTACTGTGGGTATAAATGGGCACAGATCTATACACAGCTTCCAGTGGAGTTTTTTTTCCTAACACATTTGCAATTTGATACCTGTAAAAATTATCTCCTCTTAAGGATCATCAGGATTTAAAACAGAGTATGTCTGAAAGTAACCATTGGTTTAGAATGTTAATCTAATATGGAAACAAAATTTGTAACACCACACTATAAGGTTAAAAAGAAAATAGTATAATAAAGGAAATACAAAGGCTTTGGCATGGTTTTTACAATCAACAATGGTTAATTTTGATATGTAGTTGTGAACAACTTCAAAACACTTAAGTTTAAAACTCTTGCAAGCACTTTTAATTGATTAGGAATGAATTCTAGATGCACAAAATGATTGGACTGTGAACAGTAATACAACTATATCTAAGAACAATTAACTTTTGCTGGCCAAAAAAGAAACTTATGATTGCATGAAAATGTGTATAAAACATCTATAGAGTATTCTTGTCAAATATAAATGAAATTAACTTTATTATAGAAATCATTCTGAGGATTTCTAGGGAAGACAAATACTTACATTTTGACATAAAACAAATTGGATTATATCAAAGACACACTCTACCTTTCAGCTATCAACTTTTTTCTTCCTTGAATTTATATCTTACCCTTTTTTTTGCACATAAACTTCATCTGTTAACAACCTTTGGAAAACCAACAGATATTTCTTACATAAATCTAGTGCATGTTGTTCCAGGTTTAATTATATGCAAAGGAATGATACAAACGTGGAACATCAGTCCATAAACTATGAACAGATGGGTAGAAGTATTCCATATATCTTGATAAAACTCTTAAATTCGTGGCAAAGCTTGCTGATCATGATTTCCTTTTTTTTTTTAAACAACTTCATGATCAACAGAGATCAAACATCCATCCAGTCTACGTTGTTCTTTTTTTCATTATAACATACAAATGCCCATTTACAAATAATACACCAAAATGAATAAAAGTTTGGATACCAAAATGAAGATTTGTTCCAACTGACAGCGTGCCTTCTGTATACAAAGGTCCTTGTTTTCAAGTCCATTCCCCAGTGGTACAACACAGGACACAACTGCAGAACTGAAGTGCTTCTAACAGCCATTTTTCTTTCCTTCCTGATCGCCCAACTGCTGTGTCCACATAGTCACTGACTGAATTAACACAATATATTCTTTCTTTTTGTTTTTTTGATTTTTTTTTTTTTTTTACTGTAATCTTGGCCAATATTGAGACATATCAGGTTCACTTCCAGGAACTTGAACTGGAACTGACACACCAGGGGAAATGAGTCCTAGAAGTGGATGAAAGAAATAGCCATGTAGAGATTCCCTTCGAGAGACAGGCATGGAGTATGAATTTATAAGTTAAAAAAAAAAAAACTCTAGTACTTTCTAACATTTCAACTATATTTTAAAAAAAAAAGCTTTCAAGTCTTTTACACAAAAGCAGCACCTTCAGAAACTAGAAAACATATTCACATGCACCTACTGAATTCCAATCCCTCCCCCCAAAAAAACCAACTCCAGGCTTCCCTGGTAGCTCAGACAGTAAAGAATCCACCTGCAATGCAGGAAACTGGGGTTTGATCCCTAAGCTGGGAAGATTCCCTGGGGAAGAGAATGGCTACCCACTCCAGTACGCTTGCCTGGAGAACTCCATGGACAGAGGAGCCTGGTGGGCTACAGTCCATGTGGTCGCAAAGAGTCGGACACCACTGAACAACTAACACTTTCACTTTCCACTTGTCTGTATGTTTGGAACTTTAGCAACAAAACCATCCTGGAAAACCAAAGTAGTACTTCTTCAGTTCCAATGAAAGGCACAGAAGAACTAGGAAGGACCTGAGAAGTCTTTCCAGTAAGCTCGGGGGAGGTGGGGGGATGGCCTTCACTCTTGAGTTTAGCTAAAACAATAATTTTTCCTTCTGAAAGTTATATTTTCAGGTCTCGTCTTCATATGCAACTTCTGCAACCAAATTCAGGGAAAACAACATTTTTTGTCAGTATGGCATTAAGTTACTAATGAGTTTGTCTGAATTCCCCTTTTGAATTAGTTTTCCCCAGAGAAGTGAGCAGCAGAGAGTAAAACACACCATCACACAAGGCCGGCAGATTCTTTCCAGGTAAACTCTGGATGAAGGGAGATGACCTGGCGAAAGAAGCCGCAAAGCCCACCTGCGTGCAGTCTGCGGAGGGCAGCAGCTCACCTGTGGAAGTGGCGCCCGAGGTGCCCATTGGCTGGCTGTTCATGTGTGTCTGCATGTGTGGGGGCGTGTAGGTATCATAACTCCGCCCGTTCACCGAAGGGCTGGTGGGCAGCATGCAGGAGTACGAGGAGGTCTGGCTAGGGACTGGGGGCTGGGAGGAGAAAGGCAACCTGTGGTTACTGAGAGACACGTTGTACAGCCCCCTCCCCAGGCTCCCTCCTCCCCAGGACTCTGCCAATAAGTCTGATGACATCTGCAAGTAAAGCACTGGAATTCCACGTGGGAACTCTAAGATTGGGCCTCCAACTGGTCCTTCTGTTGTCCACTGCTAGAGGAAAGTTGCCTACATACCAAACTTTTTAAAGTACCAAAATTCAGACTATTATCCAGCTAGATGGTTGGCACCATCCATAAAATGAATAGAATTTTTGTCCATTTTCATCTTGAACCTTTGCTGGCACCTTTAGAGAAGTTTTAACATGAGGACTTCCATAAATACATTACCCCTCTCTCACAAATTCAACCTATTAATATTTGGGAATCCAATGACACCCCCACCCCTTAAACCCTGTATTTCAAGCTTTGAGGCAGAAAACAGCGGGAGGAACTCTGTGCAAAGTTTGGTTTATGGACCCTGCAAGCCTTTCATGGTGGGACTCATGGATTTAAAGAGTCTTGAAAAGGCAGATCAGTAATGATCTCAGAAGTCAGGAAGTGTCAGGAAATACCTAGCCCTGTCGTGAAAATGTGCTGTGACTTTCTTACAGGCTCCAAGCCTGAGATTGGGTTCAATCCACAAAATTGCGCTGCTACCCTCTAAGTATTTAGAATCATGGTAGTAAAAAGATAAACCTTTATCCTAACTAAATAAATATACAAGGCTGGGACAAAACCCCTCATGAGCTCTCACAGGGCTATGATGGGGCACCAAACTTGGGATGAATTAATAGAAGCATAATGTCAGGAGCAAGGGAGATGACAGTACTGCTCTAGTCTGCAAACTATAGAAATGTTTAACATTCCAAGATCCACATCCTCAGAGGCAGTGATACATTAGAGAAGGTCAGAGAAGGACACTTGCTCCTTATAAAATGGTTGAAGATTTTGGTCAACAGGATAAACTGATGGAAAGACAGGACACTCCTCACCCAACTCCAAAAGTCAAAGAGCAATTTTCTCTGAATAGTAGAATTGTTGATGCTTTAATTTTGTTTTATGAATATATATACATGGCTTGAATGATATTATGTTATATAATTTTTAAAAATCAGCATGTGAAATAAATGGACCCACACAGGCCTGTATGTGGACACAACCCTAACAGAAGAGCAGCATCTATTTAATTGTTTCTGTTTTCTCATATACATAGCTGTGATCTTCACAGAAACTTAGGTATTGCTACAATTTATAAAACTGAACAAGACAGTCAGTGGCCTTATTAAAGTCAGAGGATTACTGCTAACCTCGAGTTCAAAGAGGCAAGCAGGCCCTCCGGGCCTTGTCAGAATTTCAGCTTGCATTTGTTTCTATCCTGAAATCACTTCCTCCAGGCAACCCTGACTTCTAGAAAATTCCAAGGCAGTTGTAGCCACCCCAACTAATAGGCTGTTAATCCCTTAATTTACATTAATTGCTCTATGGTCAGTAATATCCAGATGCAATAAAAACAGACATGTGAATAATGCCTCGGAAGCTGCTTATCTAGCTGTTCCTATATTAGTCTAAAGACCATGAAACATTTATTTTAGTGTGATGTGGGTTAGAAATCCAGCCAGAGATGTTCAGTGGAGAATAAACTATCTGTGGACCCCCAAATCTGTTTCTATCAGGGGCTCATGCTGGCCAGTCTCATATTACCCAGCATCTCTAACTGCCCTACAAACAGAACAAGAGTCCTGAAGAAGTATGGCAGAAGGCCCACCAGAAGACCAATATTCTTCCCCATCGAGAAACCCTCTGGCTTCAAGGTTCCAGTACACCCTGCCTACCTTATACAACTTCCATCACAAAATGGGATTAGCCTAGTTCAGGACCTAGCACATGTAAGGGCCAATACATATTTGGGATGGAATTGAGTAGGAGCAGGTTGTTATACCAAGTGAATAGCATCAACCTTTCCAGGCAGCTGGTAATGCCAGAAACTCATCACATCATTCACAGCAAAGATACATGATATTTCTAGCAAATACTTTCTATTCTTTTTATTCTAAGATAGAGAAATAAAACTATCTTTTCCTCTATGTTAAGTAAATCACACTCTACAAATATAAATCCCAATTCTGATCCTTTTTTTCTTCCTCACTAGTTTATCACAAACATGCTAAATAACATCCAAAATACACATAAAGACTATAAATTTATTTACATGAACACCTAAATATAAACCTGTTTTACCCATATTAACTCCTTACTACCTAATAATTTGCCAGCGTTATTTTCATTTTCTGGTCCAAGTTTCACACTGGTCCCTAAAGCATGCCCCATTCTCATCCAACATCATCAAGTTGACATTCCCAATGAGCAAAAAGCAGATTAGCTGGACTGAAAATCAAGTTTTTATTTTATTAAAGGCATGAATCAATCAGTTAATCAATCAACTAAAAGACTGGATTGACTGCTTTCATCTCAGACTTCACTGGTCAAGCCAATCACTGTCCTGAGAAAGTCTCCCAAGGGTAAACACAGGGCCAGTGAGGTCTGCATGCCCCCACCCACTCCTAACCTCCTCTCCCAGGGACCCGTTAAGTGGGCAACCACTGGCCTCACTTACTTGCATAGGCAGATTATTCGCCATGGTGAAGCTGGGCATGGGCGGCAGAGCACTGTATGTGTTTGTGAGGGCTGTGTCTGTTCGGCCCAACATGGAGCCAGAGGTGAAGGAGGAAACTGCGGGGAGAGGGACACAACAGTGGTGGTGAGAGGCAGAGCCAAGGGCGAGCAGGCTGAAACACACTGATCAGCAGAATTAATATTTCCAATTACCAGGCGTGGTGGGTTGTGGGATTGGTTGGTAGACACTGGTGCTGAAACTACTGCTGATAGGAATATGACTAGGTGTGTTGCTGGCTTGTCTTCTCTGATTCCTCAGCTTTTCTTCTCTTCTCCATTTGGCCCTTCGATTAGAAAACCATACCTGGAAATCAGACAGAACAGGTGAGCCCTGTGCCTGCTCCCAGCTCCACCCCATCCCTAACAGGTTCACTGTCCTCCTCCCCCAGTCCCCGAGTGAGGACAAAGCATTCAGCAAACTAAATCTGTTTCTATTTATATAAACAAATGACATTCCTTAGAAGCACCTGGGTCTCTAAAAAGGCAAACAGTCTGAGTCACAAAGCATGAACACGCAGTCCCCGGGTACCTGTATTCTCGCTTCAGGTAGATCTATTTTGGCCGCTAGTCTTTCTCGGGCAAACACATCTGGATAATGGGTTCTCTCAAACTCTGAAAGAGTAAGTTGCATTTTCTATGTTGCACCAGAACTATACAAAATGTGTCAACCAAAGCCTGGATCAAGCTGATTTCCACCTCCTGACTTCCATCACTTTCAACCAATTCCCTTTAAAATGCTACTACTATTAGCATTGACTGTACTTGGAAGGACTATCCCATCAGAACCATGTTCTATTTTTTTGTTTAATGACATTCATTCAAGGTCTCTTCTGTGGCCTGAATTAGCCAAATCGTCATTCTTTCTTTATGAGAAGTCAGATTTTTAATCTTTGAATTACTGGTACATGAAAAGAAGAAAGAACACACATATACTAAAAGAGATGCCCAGAAAAAAAAAAAAGAAAGAAAAAAGAAACCTTCTCAGGCCTCTGTGCAAGGGCCCTGGCTAAATTTAGCTCTTTGTACTGAAGATGTGGCATTTACTTTGATGTACTGCTTCTCTACTTTGAAAAACTCCATCACCTTTCTCCAGGGCCTCAATTTGCTCTTGGGTAAAGGATGTTCTATTTCTTTGCAGCTTCCGCTTCAGCTGAAGTCGCATTTGGGCCTCATCTGAATCTTCTCCATTGGAACTGATGGAGTTGGTATTCTCTCCCCCTCCTTCCTGCTGCTGGCAGCCATCTGGAACAAAAAGAACAGGACAGTAAGAGAAATTTGGAATAACTTGGAGTCTCCAAAAGGGGCCTCATATAGCCATAAACTCCAAGAGCAGTTTAGTCTCACCAAAACATTCCCAAGGTAACTGTCAGGCTTCAGAAGACATTAGTGACACACGTTACCTGACCACCATTTTCAGTTTTTATTATGATGAGAGTATGCAATGTAGATACTTATAGAATGGCATTTCCGTGAATGACAAAACAAGTAGTGAAGTTTCCTATTAAAACGATCTTTCATAACTAACCTTGACCTTCCAAATGCTTCACCCAGCTCCCTCTCCTTAGAGAATTTATTTACCTATGGCTATGTTGGGAAAATAGAAGAGTGATGTTCAAGATTTTAGCTGATCTATAATCAGTAATTCCTATCTAATCAATTAGATGTTGATAGGTTTGTAGAAAATGCTATTAAGAAACCAAACCAAGCTTGTAATCTTTAAAAAAAATATTTATCTAGTTTTTATTTGAATTCTGCACAGTCAATTTCATTTTAAAGGTTGTGAATTTAGAAGTGCTCGCATTGTTCTGCAGTTTTATTCAACTATTGTATGAGTGCGCTTTGCCTTGACACCTATTACGAGCACAGCTGTAATTATATCATCACCAAGAACAGGCTATAATTGCTGAAAATGGAATTTTATATTTAGATAAAAGGACTGTCCATTCTTTGTAATGTGTTGCACCAGAGAAAAGTAAGATTTCTTTTAAATTTTTAACGTGTAATTTTAAAAAAGAAATAGTAGAGAGTTCACTAACTAGCTAAATATGCTATGCTGCAGCTGAATCCTTGGCATATCATTTAAGTGGTACATTTTTAATTAGGGCATTTCCACCACTTTTAATGTAATTTCTATCATTAAACAGGGGAAAGTTTTATTGTTTTCCTTTGCTGCTTGGAGGGCGAGATGTGCACTTGGGCAGGCTGTCTCCTTTTGCGCCTTGCTGGAGAGGCCACAGCCTGTCTGAAGGAAAGGATTCAGCTCTCGATAGGTGTCCAGGGCCACTGCCTCCTGGGTCCTTGGTCTTGGGTCCTAAGGCCCCCAAGGGATACCAAACGGGGCTTCCCCCCTCCCCATCCTAGCGACTTGGCCCTGGGGGGAGGAGCCTCTGGGGCGCCTTGGTGGGAATCGACTTGGCCAGGAATATCATTTATAACCGGGAGACAATAGGCAGTGCCTTCAAAGAGTTCAGGGAATTGTGACAGGATCTAGTGGGATCTTTTCAGGAACTTTGAAATGTTTTAAAACCCCAACTTTCTCCCCCATTTAAACAGGCGGATTCATCAGCACTGGCCACCATATGGGCCCTTGGAGATCTATTGAGATGACCACCAACACTTGAATAGCGAGGGGCTGCTTTTCAGCACAGCACAATGCCCCGCGAGTAAGGGAAACTATTAAACTCCTGGGGCAGGAGCGTTGGCAAACTTTCGTGGGCAGAATTTCGAGGCCACAATGAGCGCGGACAACAAAAGGATTCTCTTGAGGCGTGCAGCGGGCCACATTGTGTTACAAGAAGCCCAGTCAACAGACTTTTCAGTGAAGTGTGTTAACCCCTCTGCTCTGCTATCATTAATCACTGTCCGGAGAGCGGGCGCCTCAATGCTATTTAGGGCGCTTGGCTGGGGGCTGGAGGGTGGATGGGGGGCCGGGGCAGGGGGTTGGGGGGCGCCGGGCCGGTGGATGAGGACGGGGACCTGGGGGAAGCGGGGAGGAGAGGCAGAGCGGATGAAGACTAGGGGGGAGGGAGACAGGAGGGGCGGGAACAGAGGTCTGCTTGAGGGAGGAGGAGAGGCGAGCGGGTAGAGAAAGGTGGGGCCAGAAAGAGGCTCCAAAGAGGAAGAGGCCAGAAAGGTGCAAGAAGGCCAGAAAAAGTGCTGAGAGGAAAAGAGACAAGAGGGTCAGCGGACAGGGGAAAAGACCGAGGGAGATGAGAAAGAGACAGAGGCTCAGTACATGGGCTACTTGCGGTCGTCTTGCGCTACACCAGAAAGGTGGGGCTTGGGGAGGGCTCCTTGGCCGCGCCCCCAGGGCCGCTCACTCACGGGTGCCTGCACCAGCGTCTGCGCTGATCTACTGCCCCAAGTTTCATGGTGACTTTTCAACGTGTTTTTCAGGGAGCGAAATTCCGAGACCCTTTTATTTTCGGAATTAGTCAATGAGGAAGACTTTAGAAATAGACTTTGGGGGGCCAACTAGCAAGGCCCATCAGTTATTAATTTTGGAAAGCACAAACAAAAACCTGCGATCCTCCAACGTGTAAGTAAGGGAGCGAACACAATCCCATCTTGCAGCGGTGGTGGTCACTCAGACGCCTTCCAGGAGGCCCCACCCCAGTCCTTTTTTCTGGCACATTCGATCTCTCCAATTAAACAAAGCTACCGGGGTGTGCCTCGGAAGACCCCCACAGATAGCATTCTCTGCTCGCGTTTGCTTCACTGAGGCTTTCCTAATTTTAAAACATGGACGTGTGCTCACGTTCTCCTTCCTTTCTTCCTCTTCGCATCCCCCCCTCCCCGCGGGCCCCCGCACCACACACACACACACACCGCTTACTCACAGGAATGCAGGCGCAGCGCCGACTTGGAAAGTGACTTTTAAGGGGAGTCATTTAAGGGAGGATGAGGAGCGCTTGATTTTAAACCTCTTTGGGGAGAAACAAACAGCAGTGGAGACAGAGAAGGGTCAGGAGAAAGTTGTGGCTGCAGGATCCCTCTAAGGCCCTACAGAGCCAGTGTGCATAGCTGAAAGTTTGCTACTTCAGCAACTGTTCGCAGCCAGGCGGTGCGGGAGAGGTCACTCTTAAATTGGGTGCCCCTCCTTTTTTTCTTTAGTGGATTTACTTTCCACTCTTAAAGCTTTTTAGCAAAATAAAACTAGAAGTTGGATCTCGGATTCCCCCCATGATAAACCTAAGTGGCAGACAATTAAGATATCTTCTTTAAAAGGCGCCCCCTCGGAGCGCAAAGAAGGGGCCTTCAATGGGCGCCGTCCACCTTCCAGCCTAATCCGCGAGAAGGCGAGTGAAAGCGCCTCCCATTCTCCCAGCCCCAGGACCATCTGACGCTCGGGATAGGATTTGTTTCCTGGAAGAAGGAGAAGGGAGAGAGAGAGGAGAAGAGAGAAGAAAAAAAAAAAAAAGGACGCTGGGAAATAAAATCATCCCTTAGTTTCTTAGTGTCTTAATCAGTGAGGCGGAAAACAAGCAAGAAAAGATAGCAACCCGGTTGCGGCACCTTTTCAGCTCTGGAGCGCGGATCAAAACATTGAAGCATCTGTTGAAAAAAGAGACTGACTAAATCCTATAGAGGGTCTGGGTATTAGGGGGGGCGGGGGGGAGGGAGGAGATAAGAAAAAGTGTCTCCGTGATCCCTAAAACCACCAAATCGCTGGAGAATTGGGGGCCGGATAGAGTTGTCTCTTGTGGTTGTCAGCCCACGTCGGCACAGTTTTATTCACCGCCGCAAGGCGTTGATCAGATGGAAACCATATTTGTCTCCCTCTGAGACCTAATCTCGCCTTATGCTTTCGGAGTCATGGACTCCTTTAAAACCCAAAACCGGCTTCCTGGGCCGGGAAAGGGGGCGAGGGAGGGGGGGCCTTCTTAGCGCCCAAAGAGCCAAGGATTCCCGGCGTGTCGGCCGTGGCCACCGGCGCCCTGTGGCCCCGCACCCGGGCACTCCGCGCTGGGCTGGCGCCCCGGTCCTCCCCACGCAGCGGGGACCAGGCGCAGGTGTGGATTATTTGGGGGGGGAGGGGTGGCGGGGGCCGGGGGCAGAGGGAGAACCGGAAGTTGGTGAGCCAGAATGCTCTAGCAACTGGGTGCCTGAAAGAAAGTTCAAAGCTCCTAAACGAGCGCCACCTCCCGCCCCAGCAAACAGGAGCCCTCGCGCCCAGGGCTCAGCCCTCCCAGGCCCGGTCACCGTGTCCCGCGCCCTCCCGGAGATTTCTCCGGCGGAAGAGGCGGCGGGGTGGGGTCACCCGGACCTCAGCTTGGTGGGGGGGTGCTGGGGCGAGCAGTGGGGGTGCGTCCCTTGGGTGTGTCCGGGGTGCGCACGTGGGAAGCCTACAGTTTCAAAGGTCAGGTGAGGGTATGGCGGTCACCCCCTCGTCCTCACCAGAGGCCGGAGGAGGCCAGCGAGGAGGCAGCGCCTGCTTGGGGGGGCAGCCCGCCGCACCCCGGGAGGCCGAGGTTCGGCCCGATCCGGGCGAGCGGGCGGGCGGGTCGCCCAGGCGAGCCGGAGCCCTGCGCATCGGGAGGCCTCGGCCGGGCCGAGCGGCCGCGCTGGGAAACACCGAGCCAGCGCTTTGCTCCCTATCTTCCCAGTGTCCGTCCTATATTGTTTTCTGCTCTTAAAACTGACATGTCTAATTGGCAATTGGTGCCGAATCGTGTCCAGAGGTCTCTTGTGGAACATTTCTACAGCTGTCTCCTTCAACTAGACGCTTATTCATGTCGCCTTAATGAGAAACAAAACGTTCTCTAATGAGCAATTACAGAGCGACAGGATTGTTCCCATAACAAATTCTTGCGAGTGACAGAAGCATCCTTTGTACCAGATATTTCGCATACTGTTACCGATTTTCCCTTCCCTCGCCCGGCTCCGTGGAGGCGCGGGGCACCCAGATTGGGTTGAGAGCGCACGGAGGCGAGGGCAGCCCCGTCAGCGTCCCCCTCACCGCCTCCCCTGGCCGGGAGCCCCCAGGCTTCCCCGTGCTCCGGGGAGTGAGATTCCACGTCCCATTATCCCTCATATTATCTCCTTGTCACGCGGACAACAAATACCGATTAATCTTCGGAGTAAACTGTTTCCTATTCTTGACCAAGCTACCTCCGGTGTGTGGAGGGGAGGGGCGGGGAGAGCCAACCGGCCCGACCCCACCCCGTCTGCTCCTCTTCCTCCATCCCTTCTCACAGAGCCTGCAACTGTCCAGATCCTATCTATGCTCTCAGCTCCTGGGTAGCTCCCGGCGCACCAAAGTCTGGCTCACAGAAGCCTCAGCCCACCTATCTTATTACACAGTCGCCACCCACAAAGGATGAGAACTAGGGGTCCAGAGGAGTGGAGGGGGTCCGAACCTAGAAGGTAGGGTTGTTTGAGTTGGGAAGTCAGCATTTCCAATGCCCCATCCTCAACTTGGCCCTGCATCTCACTGCTCACCCTCTCTTATACACCCTACTCATAGTCACATAATTTGTCAGTTACAGCAAAAAGCAGGATGATACAATTATGTTTACCTTGCAGTCTGTCAGTGTGTTAACTTGTCACACTTCTACAGCAAGGGGGCTCTCCGTGCATTTTAATGGCACGTTTGAATGGGGCGCCACGCAGCTAGCTCATGCAGGCACACACCTACTCCTGCCCATAACACGTACTCGAGTGTGCACGCACACACACACACTCACCCCAGCCACATTCATACCACTTCTAACTACACAACCCTTGAATTTCCAGGCCAACCAGACAGTTCAACAAATACCACCTAGACACAGCGCAAGTCAATGTGTCCCAAGCCCCTGAAGAGTTACTCCCACTACATTCTCCAAGCACAAAAGTCCAAAGAGGGAAAAGGTTGGAGGAGAAGAGGATACGCAAGGGCTGCATATATGGAGAGTTTGAGAATGGGTGTTTGGGTTTTTACCTTGCGTAGGTTGCCCTGGCACTGATGTTCCCGGATACCAACCCGGGCGGGTGCCCCAGCTTCCGGTCTGCCCGTTCAACATCCTTAGTTTATCATACATGCCGTCTGCGCCCATCTGTTGCTTTTCGCTAGCCAGGTTGCGAAGAACTCTGTTTATTGATGATACCTGCAAATCAAATCAAGATCAAACCAAATGGCAGAGTCTCCTGAAGACACAGTTGCCCTATCTTAAGTCTCCATCTCAGCATGCCCCTCTTTAAAGAATGACCCCCTAATACATTAAAAAAAAAAAATCCCCAGCCATCCTGGGACAGTGGGTGGACTTGCAGAGACATCGTGGAAAGAGTGCCAGCGATGACTCTGGGCATGAAAACTGAGTTGGGTAGAGAGTTGGAAGACTAGGGAGGGGTCCTTCACTGTTGCTGAGTGTCTTTGGCGACCTAACTCACATGTCTACTTTTTTATTGTTGTTGTTGTTATTAAAGATTCCCCCTCTCCAATATTAAGACTTGGCTGAGAGATTTCTTTCACTGTTATTTGTTTTTTATATTAGGACAGAAATGGATGTTTGATTTCTGAAAGAAGGTTCAAACAGTGAGATGAGGAGGAAGCTTGCTTGAATCTGGTTTTCATTTTCGTTTTCCTTCTAGATTCCAGTGACTTTCTCCAGGTGCCTCCACTCTACCTTGCCGCATGCAAATGAGGTTACTAACCCTCCCACACTTGACTCCCATTTCCAGAAGGTCAATAAAAAGGTCAAGGTGCTCCTCTCAAGACCCCCAGGTACAGAGGTGACAAACGTGGAGCGGGGAGAAGAGGAAGAGAAAGACACTGGCAGGAAGGAGAGCAGGGGGATGTAAAGAAAGTGATGGTAAAGAGGGAAGAGCATGGAGCTTAGGGCAGGGAGAGGGAATGTTCTCAATGAACTTACACTTGGTATGTTATCGTTGGTACAGACCCCCTCGGACAGTAATCTGTCTCGGATTTCCCAAGCAAAGATGGACGGGCACTCCCGCTTATACTGGGCTATTTTGCTTACAACTTCTGGAGTCGCTACTCTCGGTTTACTACCACCGATTGCCCTGGGTCTGATGGAGCCAGTCTCGTAATACCTGCCCAGAATTTTACTCACACATCCGTTGGACACCTGCATAGGGGAATTGGACAGAAAACCACATTATTAATAATTTCAAGACAAAAATAAAATTGTTTAAGTATGCATTAAACAATGACAAGCTTACGTTTTGATTGTCCAGCACTTGGACTTTTGCATCTGCATGGGTCTATAACACAAAAATATACCTTCAATGGTACGAGAACTTACTGTAGAGAGCTTTTTTTCTTAAAATTACATTTGTAGCCCTAAAAACTACAAATAGGATGATACTTTCAAACAGTTTGAACTAAAAAAAAACCTAAAAGTTTTTAAAACTGTTTTTGTAAATAAACAATGCCAGAAGATGCATCAAAACGAAGTCAGATTGTTTTGTGCTGATCTTGCTTAAAGTGGTGTTATGCTTTAATGAGTGAAGGGGAAAAATAAACTGAATCTTTAGTCATTTTTCCTTTAAAAAATATGCCCAATTGAGTAAATGTGAGTTAGGGAGGGAGGTAAACAGCATTTGTCTTTTAAAATCAATATATATTCTTCATGAATATGAAGAAATCAAACAAATATCTCAAACCCTGAGAGGTAAGCATGGGGTGAGGGAAAGGGAATCAAATTATGCAGATTTATGTAACTCATTTTATTACAGTTCATAAACTGTTACCACAATGAACGTTTTTAACAAATGAAAAGAGAAAGGTTTTTTTGTTTGTTTTTAATTCACACCCAGTTTTTCTCTTAAGCAGATGAATTCTCATATTGACACAGGTTGAAAGAGATCGGGAAGGATGGTGGAAGGAAAGGGGAAAGCAGAAGGTAGGGGGGTGGGGTGGGGGCTGGAATGGGGGGTGAGGGTGGGGGTCCATAATTAGCAGCGTTTACAGTAAGAAATGAAGAGAGGGCCTTGAGAGTGGAGGGCCGCGGGGGCGGCGAATGGGGCGGCGCCGGAGGATCACCTGCAGAATTCGGGAAATGTCGCACGGCCGGGCCCCGCTGTGAGCTAGCTCTACGATCTTCTGCCGGGTGGAGTCCGGCAGTGGCCGCCCGTTGACAAAGACACCACCGAGCTGATTCACTCCGCTGTGACCTGAAGAAAGGGAGAGGAGAGCAGAGCAGAGAGGAGGGGAAGAAGAGGCAAGAAAGAGAAGAGTGGGAAGGAAGAGGTGGGGGAGGAGAAGGATGAAAAGGAGGAAGAAAGAAGGGGAAGAAGAAAAGACAACCACAATGCATCCTCAGCTCCCTGCCAGCCCTGGCCAACCTCAGTGATCAGGTCCCTGCTATCGATGAAAAATGACAACAGGACCTCCAAACCATTCCAGGCATCGGGCAGCCCAGCCCAAACACAGCGGAGCTCCTGCCCACCAGACTGCAGAGCAGAAGCACGGTGCAGACACACGTAAGAACACGCGCACCTCACTGCTACTGACTGCTTTCACTCCAGCAGAACCCCCAGCCCACCGATGCTCTCCAGAAACACCCCAGCCAGTCTTTGAACCCGCAAGGTGCAAATAATGAGCTCAGAAATATGCTCCCAAAGATCCCTTCTGAGTGTAACGAAAAAACCACGAGTCCTACAGAACCCACACTGCATCTTCCAGCTCCCTGCATTGTTAGAACTGTGATGGCAAGCCCTACTCAGATCCTAGGGTCCAGAAACATTTGCTGTCATACTCCAAACTCTGGAGAAGCACCGGGATTAAAAATATATATATATAGGAGAAGAAAAGGGAATGGAGCAAAGAAGAACCAGAACAGCAAATCTGTGGCGAGTGAACCGCAACCTGGGTTCAGCACCTCCCACGCAGGCTGCCTCAAGCCCCTCAGATCGGCTCCAACCACAAAGTAGTCTGGCTGCTACAGCGGGGCGGAGGGCTGGGAGTCTGTCTGCACCAGCTACAGCTCCACTTTTAATTCCGATGCTAAATTCAGCCCTCCCCACAGCCCAGAACAGATATGAGCAAATATCAAAAAGTGAAAAGAAAAGGAAAAGACCACACCACAGTGTCCCCTTCCCTCCTTTATCTGGTTATTTCACAACCTCACCCTATTGTCTAAATTGAGAATAGGGAGAAGGAGTTAGCACCCCTGTAGCCCCCCTCCCCAGAAACCACAGGCACACAAATAAAGCCAATTGTCAATTTCCACTTCCTTAAAAATCTCCAACCTGCAGCCCTAGAGAGCAGCCCTTCCAGGAGAAGATGTGGCTCCCCCGCTCAGCTCTCCTCTCCTCTCTTCTCCTTGGAGCCTCTGATAAATTGACTCCAGGAGCCTGAGCTTCTTAGCAATAAATAAGCTCCAAATATAGAAGAGGGGGGAAAATATGATGAGCCTCTCTGACATTTGTCTTTAAAATAAAACTAGCTGCACGTCAAGTTTGAGCTTAATTTCTGGAAATAGGCGGAAGTCGCTCCGGATCATGCATGGAAGGCTAATTGAAAAGATCAGTCGGGGCGCTTGTGGCAGCCTTGTCACTTTCTGACAGGGCTCCGCTCCGGGAAATTGCATCGTCACGACAAACGGGACCGTGATAAAACGACCCTTTCCGTCCCTATTTGGAGATCACTCAGACGAGATGGAACTGCACTCGTTTCCCCTTCGAGGGGAGCCGCGTTTTCAGGGTAGCCGAAGGCTTGGGGCAGATTGGGGGGGGGGTGGCTGACTGAGGGGGTGTGCTGAAGCCTCAACTCGATGAGAAGTGACAGGCGTTTGGGGTATCTAGGCTCCGCTGGGCCGGGCTCGAGCAGGGACATCGCGGGGACACCGCTTCTTCAACAGAGCGAGGCCTAGACCCTGCTCCTGGTTTCTCCTAAATTTCCTTTATTGCCTTCCTTGGCCTCGAAAGACCTTCTGCGGCTCCAGCTTACAGGAGTCTCCCCTTTGGGCAAAGGAGGGCTTCCAGGAAAAAGAAAGGCTCTCCTAGAGAAAGATCGAGAAAGACCTTCCAAACTTCACGCGCAGCCTGGGCAATTCCCAATCTGGGAATGCCAAGGCGTATGAAGCCGCCTAATCCTAGACCTCCCTCCTTCTCCCCCCACCGGCACAAAAAAATAACCTGCCCGCCACGTCCGCGGCGGCCGCCGGCGGGTGCTCGCCCAGGGCCAGGTCGCCTCTGCCAGCATCGAAATGGCAACGAGGAAGCGCCGCTCTAAGTTCCCCTTCAGAGGTTAAGCCTCAATCATTGTGTCCCTTCCCTAGGGACGGCTGGCGCTCTCGCCCAGTGGCGATGATTATGCGCCTAGAATTCGACCGCGAAGCATCTAATAGGAAAACATATGGTGTCAATTTGGATGCTCTGCGCCTCGCGCACACCCGGGAGCGCGCAGCACAAAGCCCGGCAGGCCGGCCCGCGACCCCGCGCCCCTCGGGGCCCGCCAGCCAGGCCGCAGCGGCAAATGCTCAGCGCCGCGCGCCCGGGGCCGGCCTGCCCGAGAGCCTGCGGCTGGGGCCCTTGTGCAGGAGAGGGGAGGACCCAGCAGCCAGGAAGAGTGGCCAGAAGCCCGAGCCTCGCCAAGGAGCGTTCCTACCGGGCCAAGTCCCGGGGCCTGGCACGTTCTGCACAACTAATCCGCCTTCCAGCTCGGCGCCCCCTTTGCGCCCTCTCCTGCGCTTCACGCTCACCAGCCGCTGAAGCGCCAGGGGACAGCCAGCGGCTGCAGGACAGATGGATCAGGGGCTAGGGACCCCTCTCCGTCTGCAGTTCAGCAAGGGAAGGTTTTTAGAAGATTTAGGCTTTCAGGCACTCCATACAGCGGAGCCCTGAAACCGCCTCGGGGCTTCTGCACCTCTACTGGGGCCGAGTTTCACTGGGCCTCCAGGCTCTCAGGCCCGGTCTCAGATTAGTCCTGCCACAAAGCAGCACCCACGTACTGAGCAGGAAGGTGGGCTGGGGGCCCGAGGGGTCTAGGCAGATGGAGGATGGGAGATGAAGAGCCAGGGAACCAAAGGCACAGCGGGCCTGGACTGACTAGGACCCACCCAGTAGCTACCAGGGCAGGGCTGCTCCAACTCCTGGGCTCGATCCGCACTCTCCTCCCGACCCAGAAAACCTGCTCTCGCCGGTCTGCGCCCTGTAACAGTCCCACGGTTCCAGTACCAACTCCACCCCACCGCAGGCCCGGATGCCCCATTCCCCTGACCTTCCAGGCCCCTCGCCGGGGTGGCGATGGGAGGAGCTGCTCTTAGGGTGACCGGGGGAGAGAAGCCCCCCACCCGCCCCAGACGGTGGAGACCTTCAGTCTTGACTAAGCCCAGGGGGCCTCCTTCTCGCTCTACGACGGCGAGAGGCCTCCGCCCCGCCCCGCTCAGCCCAGCCCCCCTCTCTGGGGTCAGAGCCCGGGCAGGGGCGGGGAGGGGGTGTGAGTTACAGGATTTGGGGGGATGGGGTTTCTCTACCGCAGCTTCGCAAACTCTTGCGGGCTGTTCTCAAGGGCCCAGCCCCTGTTCTTCCAGGAGGGAGAACAGAGTAAACGCCCTCCCCTCTTGGAGCAGCTGCCTCGGGTCCCCGGGCCTCTTCCCTAGCGCCTCCGGCCTGGGCAGCGCGGACACCGAAAGCCTCCGAGCCCTCCCCCGACCCGCACGCTGGTCTGCGCCTCCCCCGCCCGAAGTCCAAAAAGACCAGAGGCACTTACTGTTCTGCATGCTGGCGCTGGCTGGGGGCCGCGGTATCCCACGGGGCTCGAATATGGGGCTCTGTTAGCAAGAATATAGGCATTAATTCTGGGCCGGCACCAGGTAGGCCTACCTCCCTACAGAGGGTGTCCTGGAAGCAGGACAGAAGAAAGCCTCTTCTTTAAGGAAATAATCCACTCCATCAGTGTGGGGGCTATCGGATCAATCACTTTGGGAAAATCAGCTCTGCCCTCCAGTACGTGCAAAATCTACCTTTTGCATTACAAATACTCCAGTATTCCCAGTCTGTTTCCCCCTTATCTCTTAGTAGTTAACCCTTTAGTCAGAAGAATTCATGACTTGATTTTCAATTTTTTCTTCCAACTGAACAACAATGAAGAAGTAGTATTCTGACTCTTTCAAGTTGGGGAACCCAAAGCAGCCGGCATGGAACTTGCCTGAAATCTGGGATGTCTGTCCACTCTCACAATAAAAGGTCTCACACATCTGCGCGCCCCTAGTTAAAGTCTTCCCCCTAAGAGAAAACAGAAGGAGAAAAAGGTATATCAAACTATGACTCAAAAGCATAGATCATGGACTCTCTGATCCACACTCTCAGAAAGAAAAGAAAAGGAAAAAAGCCATCTTGGGCTCAAACTGCCATAAAACTCTAAATTCCAGAGCTACACCCACATTTCCAGCAGCCTGTCCAGCAAAGGTCTCCACGTTTTGATAGTGGCTGCTCTGACCCAGCTTTGAGCGATTTGCAGAGCCTGACAAGTAAGGGCCCCATTTTGCAAAAATACCAAGAACCAGGGAAAGAAAAGGGGAGAACAAGAGAGACAGCAGGGTTAGGAGAAAAAGTCAAGAGCTGGGGGAAGGGGGACTTACACCTGAAGTTTAGAGGTGAAGCACAGGGGACCCTGGAACTTCAGAGTGCTTGAGAGTGCAGGCTGAGGCTGCTTGGGAGGATGTCAGAACCATTACTCCTTTCAAGAATTTCACTACCCCGGTCCCCCCAACCCCTCCCCAACCCAAGTCTTTGGTTACCTCTTTATCCTTCACTCTCCCCCTCAAAGCTTCCCAGTCCGCTTGATCGCCATTCACTTCCCATTCTTTCTGGGACTTTGAAAGTGGCAAGCCCAACTCCACCCCCCCCCCCAAACCTCACTTATTGTGATTAACTTCTCTTTTGGTGTTTAGATCTTCCCCCCTTTTACTGTACTGTGACACACGCTGTCTACCTCACCTCACTGCTTTAAAAAGTACAAACAGGAGGGGGTGAGCGTGGTCGACAAAGCCTACAGAGAGCGAACAATGGCTTCTATTCTCCAGCTCTCCCCAAACCCTAAGAGCAAAACCGAATCTCCCTAACTAGCAACACAGCTTCCAACCAAAGGTACCAACAACTCACCAACTCATAAAGGGAACAGAGGGACACTTCTCGCTTTGTAAGTCCTGACCCAGTGCTAGTCCCGCAAGGTTAACACCTCCTCCACCATCACCCCTCCCTGTCTTCTCTTAAGAAGAAGGTTCTGGGTGGGGGAGAAAATAGAAAAGTAATTTCTTGTTATAAATATCTGGAGGTAATTGTGTTACTGGTGTGAGTTGTTAGGGGCTGTAAAAAGATACAACGGCACCGTGGGGAGCTCAATTGGGAAGAGAGAGTTACAATAAAGAACCCATTCAAAAGGTTTGCCAAAAAAAAAAAAGTAAAATAATTAAATAGTCACAGCATCCCTTTCCCCGCTTAAAAAAATTAAAATATTCATTCTTTTTTTCTGATTTGCCTATTATGATTATTAATTTTGCTTGCCTGCAAGAATTCTAAGAAGCAATTTTTTTTTCTTCAAGGCCATTCATGGTCTAATTTATTAACTAGCTGGGAGGCAGCTTAAATCCATAAAAATAAACTTAGAGGACTTTCCCCCAGCTTCCCAAAGCAGTTTCCCAAAGCCTCTCTCCTGTCTCTCAGTCCCGAGACCAAGTCAAGTCCAGGAGAGGGAGAAAAACCCAACTTTGCGCAGAATGCCCAACTGCCCCCACACACCAAGTCGGATTCTAAAACTGCAAATAGTAGCTGGTGGGGAGAAGGGGGACTGAAATTCCCCCGGAAGGGTAAAACTTCCTACTGTAACCTATACCTATACTTAACCACAACCGAATGCCCCAATCCAGGTCGGTACATTCTTGGAGCCATTTTTTAAAAATCATTAGCTGATTCCAGAGAGGCCTAACCGATTAATTTTCCAAGCAGCTGGCAAGGTGGAAGCATTAAATCCTGGTTTTGCTCCTTTCCCACTCTCCTCTCAACTAAGAAGCTATCTCATTACTTAAGTAATCGTTAACACAGTGCAAAAGCAACCCGGGAAGCCAGGCATCCGACACCCGGAAGCAGTCTTGCGCACAGACTAGACTCCCCCCACCTCAGCCACAGCTTCAGCCCCCCAACTCAACCCAGGGCTTCCTATAGCCTTAGCCGGGTCAGAGACCCATTTTGGAAAGGAAGGAGTCTCCAAACACCTCAGAGTCGCCTTGCCCTTGGTCCACTAGGCCACTGGGCCACTGCCTCCCTATCCCAGATCCAAGCCTCAGCTTTTACTGCTGTTGTTTTAATTACTTCATTCTCAAAACCATCTCCAAACTTCTTAGTTGGGGTGAAGGGGAGAGCTCACTTTTGGCCCTCCAGGTCCCCAGCCAAAGAGTAATTACCAATTAAGATGACAAAGTTTTACTCTCTAGGGCCAAATAAGATAACAACTAATCAAATTGCCTTCAGACGTTTGCAAAGGTCACCAGCTATAAAAAATGTAATGTCAACAGCAACAACTATTATTGCTCCTTCCTAAGCTCCCCAGGCTTTCAAGATCTTTTGCTTTTCATTTTCTGCTCCCACCCCCTCCTCAAATCTTCCCAAGTTAAACGTCCAGTGTGCCTTAGGGAGCTTTGGATAAAATGAGGGGAAAAAAAGAGAGAGAGAAAGAGAAACCACAGTTCACTTTGTTTTTAAACTTTCTAGAAATCACTCGACTGGAGGGCTGAGTTTTAGCACTCGAAAAAGAAAGCATTTCCACTTGAAATTCAACTCCATTTCCCCCCAATTACACTTGCTAAAATTCAGGGCTATTATGGTGCAGAGAGAGTGAGAAAATCTGCACAAGGAAAGAGGCAACAACTTTATGAACTTTGAAAAGATACTTTTTCTCCTAGGGTCTTAGAATCGAAAAGCTCTCGAATTTCTCAGACTAATTAGCAGGGAGAGGATGTGATCAGACCAACGAAACGCCACTGCTCTCGTATTGATTTTTCTAAAGGCCTCACAGAGGAAAAAATCAGGAGCTTTGGATTAAAAAAACAAACAAACTACCTTTCCACCTCGAAACTTGTTGAAATGGCAACACCAGGTGCAGCTTTGTCAGAGGAAGACAAGGAAAAATATCCACCGAGCGCTGGGGGCCCGAGGACAGGGAGGACCCCAGCTTTCGCAGGGTGAGGGCGAAGGTTGGGGGAAACCCGGGGCGCAGAGAGTTTTCAAGTTCCGAGCTCTGCCCCCAAGTTGGGGGCCAGAGCCTGGGGGCTTGATGGAAGCTGACAATCCTCCCGCTCGGCTCCGAGCTCCCTCGGAGCGCGCGTTCCACCGCCTGGGCCTGGCAGCTTCCTTCCCGGCTCCCGCTCCCTCGCTCTTTCTTTCGGCCTCCGGCGTGAGGCTGCAGTGCCGACTGACTGCTCAAGCTGGCGGCGGGCGCCGTGGCCCTGAGCGCTCGGGTGCCAGCGGATTCCTCGGAGCCCGGGAGAGCGCCGCACAAAGCCGGAGGGCGGGCGGGCGGTGGCGAGGCGAGCCGGCTCCCTCGGCGCTCCCTCGGCGCGCGGCTCTCTGCGCGCTCGCTGGGCCCGCGACTGGACAAAGCGGCCGGCGGCGGCCGATCGCTGCAGCCGTTCCCGGGCCTGTGGCACCGCAGAGCCTCTTCGTCCTCTCCCGCCGGCCGGGAGCATTTGGCAACGCTGTGGCCGGGAGCCGCGGTGGCTGCGGCGCCCGAAGCCTTGGTTCTTCCTGCGAGATCAACCCGCGCTGGCGATGGGACTGAGCGGGCCGGCCGCCCCGAGCCCTGCGCCGCTCCCGCTCGCCGGCGGTCGCACTCTGACGCCGGCTTTCGCTGGAAGTAGAAAGTTTGGGCTCCTGCGTGGAAACTTCTCCGGTCCAACTCTCCCGGCGTAGCAGTGGGGGAGGGGACGGGCAAGAGGGAGGAAAGAAGGGGGGAGGAAGGGGGAGACCTGCCTGAATATTGCAATAAAAATGAAGCGAGAAGAAAGAAGCGGACTCACCTTTCTGAGGCATCCTCTCTGGCCAAAGCTCCTGTCAAGAGTTTTGTTTGATTTTTTTTTTTTTTTCCTGTTGTCGTCGCTTAAAGACCACAACGGTTTGAAATGACGGTGTTTTAAAGGAGTTGCTGGCGAGAGTTTTCTCCACGGACGCTGCTGGTTTGGTGTGTGAGAGCAATTCTCAGATCCCTGGGAAGGAGACAGAGATTGACAATAAAATGGGCTGTCAGCGGCTGGAGAGTGAGAGATAAAGAGTGTGGGTGAGGGAAGTGGCTGCAGCCAGCACACCTATGCTGATTGGTGATGGCTCAAGTGTGCTAATGTGTGTGTGCCGGGCGCCCGGCCTCGCCTCCACCGCTCCTCACTGGCCCATTAGCGAAGCCTGACCTCTGTCATCATCCTCCAGCAAAACACTTCCTCCTGCGCCTGAACCAGAGCGGGAAATGAGGCCGAGCCACGGTTCGCTTTTCAAACCCACTAATCACTCCGCAACATGCAAATGCACGGATCGCTCCCACACAAAATATTGCTTTATGCAAAGCAGCGCCGGGGCCTCGCGCCAGCCGATTGGATGCTCCCTCTCCCCGCCTGGTGCAATTGGTCCGTTTGTTTGAATATGAATACACTTGTTTTCGGCCCCGCCGGTGTGTCCCGGCTGCTCTCCCCGGCGCTGGGCCCCCAGCGCCTGGGCTCTGGGGCTGGCGCTGGCGACATCTCTAAGGCTCGGAGCGCTCCGGGAATCAGCGCGGCCCGCTCTGTGGCCGCGAACTTGAGGGGTGGAGTGAAGGCCGCTGAGCTGGGGGTCGCGCCTCCCACACACTTCAGCTGGGCGCGGGACTCACAGCTCACGGATGGAGCAAGTTTCTGTAGCTGCGCGCGTCCCCTTCTTGCCAACTCCTGTGCAGCGTGGCCTGCTGCCCCGCCTCCGCCCGCCCTCCCCTCGTGTCCCTACCCCATCTCCGTTTGGACCATGGGACGCGAACACCGCAGTGGCCGCGCCCTAGCCCACCTGGCCGCGGAGAAGACGACGAGAAAAGGGGCGTGATCGTCACTGGGTCCCGGCAGCCACACTCGCGCCGAGGCCGAGGCAAAGCTTAGGCCGAGAGGAGGCCGCCCGACCGGGAACTTGGCGAGGCCAGGCGGCCTTCCCAGTCCAGGCCTCAGGGGCCTGCCCATTCCCCCACCCTCGCTCCCCCGGCCCTTTCTTCTGTCCTTTCTCCTTTCGGAAGGCGCGGTGCGCAGTGGAGCGGAGGCACAGCCGGGGCTGGAGAGGCCCGAGCAAACACGCCACTTACTTTGTGTACAGAGGGTTCTTGTGAAAAGCCTGAAGAGTCCTCACCAAACACTCACCAACTTCTCCCACGTGCCATTTGTTGACCAAGTGCGGCTGTTTTTCCAGGCGCCGGAGAGGAGGGGACGCAAGGGGGAGATAAGGGGGGGTGGAGGCCTGGAGTGGAGGGAGACGACCAATGCTGGGAAAGTGTGTGTGTGTGTGCGCGCGCGCGCGCGTTCTCGCTCGCTCGCGATGCCGGTGTGCAGCGTGTATCTGTGTGCGCTACCAGTTATCTTTTGTGGTGTGTGAGTCTTTCGCACGACGGTTCCCTCTCCTGGGTCTGCTCGGTCCACGGAGGCAATTCCCCTTCAGCTGTTGCCAGAAAACCGGGGAGGAAAGTAAGTAAATGGCTTTTCTCTTCTGACCACACACCACAAGTCCATTTGTTGAATGCCGGACGATTAGGACACACCTCAGTACACTCCAAAGGCTCCCCTCGGTGCCCGCAGTTAAGGTGACAGGGGAGGGAGCGGCTGCCCCTTCCGGCAAAATTCCGGGCTCTCTTGGAGCTTGCAGGTCGCGAGGCAAGGAAAGGGGAAGGTTTGGGATGGGGCACACACCACAGGACCCGACAAAAGAGGATGGGGTTGGAAGAGCTGAGGTAGGGAGGCTGAGAGGAAGCCGCCGCCAGGTAGACTTGACTCCTCCACTTGTGCAAAGTACAGAAAGTCAGAGCTCATCAGCAAAGTCTCTGCCACCTGAACTCACCGCTGACCCGCGGCGCGACGGCTGCCCCGGGAGCTGGGACCTCGAGGAGGCTGCAGGCTGCCTTGGGCCGGCACCGGGCCTATCGTGGGTCTCACGCTCTCCTCCGCGACCTGCGCCCACTAACGCCGCAGCAGAGGCCGGGCAGAGCTGCGGAGTGAGCTGGGAGGTCTCTCCTGTCTGGGCCAGAGTTGGGGTAGCACAACCCGATCACCATCTCGGCCTGCGGAAGGCCCTTCCCGTGGCCCAGGAGCCATACAGCGCCGGGAGAAAACCCAGACCAAAGAAGCTAAGGAGGTGGCGCTGGGCGCCCGGGTCGGCGGCCTCCTGTGCGAGGCTTCGTAGGACCGCGACTTTCAGAGGATCCCAGGCAGCGAGGCAGCGGGCCCATCCCAGACCAGCGAGAGCCTGCATTCTTTCTCTCTCTCTCTTTACTTCGTAACAATCAGTAAAGAAGCTCGAACTCAAGTCCGCTGAGCATAAGCGGCGGGGGGAGGAATCCCAGAGACTGTCCGAACTGGAGGCGAATATCATTTTTACAACCTCTCAATTAGCGACCGAGTGGATTAGCACCTTCTTAAGCTTTGCCTAAGAGAGAAGCAGCCGTAATCTTGTTGCTATTTCCCCCCTGGGCACTGGCTCTTTGAATCAGCTCCTTCTCCCACCCTCCCACCCCCCACCTCACCTCGGAGAAAAGTTTTAAACAACAACAAAAAATCATAAGGGGCGAGGAGCGGGAGTGAATGCCACTGACGTCATTGGGTGAAGGTGGGGGCTCAGAGAAGGACTCTTGGAAACCCCTCTGCACAAACAAGAAACAAATAAGGACTTGGCAGCTTCCAACGTGTCAATATTTGGGGGAGGGGGGAGTTCAGCCCGCCGGGAGGCAGAGTTTTCAAAGTTGGAGGAGAGCGGGGAGGGGAGCTTGAGTTCCTGTCCTCTCTGGGCTAGCCTCAAGGAGGGCGGGGGTGCCGTTCTGCCTCGGGCCGCCTGGCACCCTCTGCCAAGTACCTGTTCCGGGAGGCGACGGGACAGGTTAGGGGTCTGGGAGGGAGCTGCAGCGCGCCAGGGCCAGAGGTGTGCGCAAAATCGAGACAATTCCTAGGTCGCCATTTTAATTGCAGCTTCCAACACGACTGAGGCCCACTTGCTGCCCTCTGAGTCGGGGTTGTAGCGAGGGAGTCGCGCCTTCCATTACTTTCTCGCCTTTTCCCGCCTCTCCCTAGGTACCCCCCTCCCCGCCCTCACCCCTTGGCGTCGGAGAAGGACTTTTCTCCGGCCTGTTCCCTCAGGGGCTGCTGGGTCATCCCACCCGGTAGGGGGAGGCTGTCTTTGCCGAAGGAGTCGCGCTGGGGGATCGCCGCTCGCCTGAGAGTGCCCGGAGTCTCTGGTCAGTATCGGTGCGTAAGTGTGAGGTCGGGCAGCATCTCACCCCCAGCGGTCCCTGGTATTCGCCCCCTGCCCGATCTCCAGGTTTCCCGCCCGGAGGGCGGCCTCTGGCGAGGCAAAGCCATGTCCTGCTCGTGAAGTATGTTCGCTTGCTTCCCGGCTTCGGAACCAGGAGTCTCCCACCCGGTGCTGTGACACCTCTGAACTGCAGCTTTCCACCGCCTAGCAGAGGAGCGGGGCTGGCGTGCTGGCCAGGGCGGAGGAGAGCTTTTCTTTGGAGGAGGAAAGTCTCCGCCAACACCTGCGTCACTTTGCAGAGCCTGAAGCGGCTCGCTCTCTCTCTGCAGGCCCTGGGAAAGTGGGTTCCCAGCCTAGTGGAGCTGACGAAACGGGTCCGACGAGCACCAAACGCAAAGGCGACCATCCTGCCGCCCAGCCATAGGCGCCTCCTCCCCTCGGGGCCTCTTTCTTTTCTCCAGCAACCTGAGGGCTTCCAGCTCACTTGGCAGCCTCGCCGAGCCCAGAGCGCCGGGAAGCGGAGGAGAGCCGAAGCCGGCCGGGTGGCGCCTCCAGGCTGCGGCCACGCTAGGCTGGGGAAAGCCGCAGTGCCCTCGTCCTTCCTCGCCTCCTGCCAAATGGCAAGTGTGTCTCAGCACCCTCTGGGTTCGATTCTCTTCCATTCACATTAGGCGGCAAGCGTCTCTTTCTCACACCTCCCCCTCCAATACTCAAAAAAAAAAAAAAAAAAAATCCCAACTGTGTGTTTCAGCAAAGAGGTCCCTGCTGCCCCGCAGGTCGGACTCTCAAGCCTTTGCTTTCTGGACCTACATGCTGTTGTCCAGATAGGGACCAGGTTTAAAACTCCTGATGTGCAGAACACATGCACATACTTGCAAGTAACAGCACTCTCCGATTTTTGCAAATATGGTTTCTAGGGACGTTTGCTGTTCATTTCATTACCCAGGACAGTTCTCCATCGCTCGTTTCCCTGTAACCTCCGCCCTCAAGAGGCCAGAGTTCAGCTTCAAATGAAAAGCAAGCCAAGGCCACCTCAGTCCCTTCCCCCTGGAGATTCCCTCTCTAAACAGCTGCCTGTTTTTAAAGGCGAGGGACCGAGTCCTGCAATTTGTCCTGGATTGGTGCAGGGAACACGCGGGCTGAAAACTGGGGGCTTTGCTGTGGAGTTTGCGGCAGGGGAAGGAGGAGGGAGCAAATGTCATGGCTGGCTCGCTCGAGCAGCCAGGAAACCGGAGCTGAGCGTATCCTGACAGGGCTTTTAAAATGACATTGATTGGGACAAGCTGTTCCCCACCCTGGTAAGAGTTAATCTGCCTGTTAATCAAGGCACTAAGGGGCTCAATGCGAGTTTTATTAGCGATTGGAGAACAGAGGCGGCAGCGAGGGATCAAAAGCCGAGATCCCAGATACTGGTCAGCTCCGTCACCAAAAAAAAAAAAAAAAAAAAAAAAAAAGTATCAATTAGGAAACAATTCGACGCTTTTCATCACTTCCTAACTCAGTTTCACAGATGGTGACTTACAAACCTGACTAGCGGGGAAAACCAAAGCCGGGGAGCGACCCGGGGCGAGAGGCGGGGGGGAGGAGCTGCGGGTTGGCTCCGCGGAGTTCGGCCCGCGAGAGTTGTAAGAAAACTCAGCCCGGGGCCCTGAAGTCTCAGATTCATTCCTCCCGAGAGCAGAGAAAATGATGAATAAAACAATAAATATCGCCATCGATACCGACACCCATCCCTCCCGGCAACTCCCCACTGCTCCGGCCGGGCTCCCGCGCAGGGTGGCGTCCGGCCCCCAGCGCGCCGCGGCGGGGCGGGCCGGAAAGTTTGCGCAGCGAGAAGGACTCTCCTTCCGTCTCTCCAGCGCTGCCCCCTTCTGCCCCGGAGGGGCGTTTGGTACCCTTCGGTTTTCCTTTAAAATTCTAAAATAAATAAACGTCCAGACCTTGGGGAAATTTGAATAGTAACTGATTCAATAATCCAAATTATAAGAGTGGATCTAAGGGAAAAAATAAGCCAACTGCATGTGCCCTCTGATCAAAGACAGGAGACGGAGAAGGCGACAGAGGAGGTCCCCGGCTCGCCCTGGGCGCGGGGCGAGGACTCTGGTCAGAGGTAATTATGTCAGTGCGTTTTCTCGCCGTGACAGCCGAATAAACACAATCTCCAATAAACATCTCTAATGAGGGAGGAGGCCCGAGGATGGCTGGGTTTGATTTATGACTGGAGGAGAAGGTCCACTTCCCACTGCGAAGCGGGTAACCTGCTCGCCGCCCGGCTCTGGAGAACGGAACCCGCGGAGGAGAGGACCCCAGGCCCAGGTAAGGCGCGCGGCCGCGTGGCCACTTCTCTCCTTTCCGGGCTTCCCGGACAAGGTGGGCAGGGGGCGGCCACTGCTCGGAGTTGGGCGGTGGTCCTGAGCACCTGTCACAGGTGCCTGAAATAGAAATGGCCTCCGAAGGTGCCCCCAGAAAGTCTAGAGTGGGGGTGCCAGGAGCACCAAGGAGTGTGGGGTGAGCCCGGGCCTGACCTCGAGGCCCCCCAACCTCTCAGGCGGGTGCTCCAGTGCCTGGCATAAGCCTGTCTGGCATTTCCAGCTACGTGGGACTAGACTCCTGAACCAAGAGGTAGTTTGGGGTCGTCTCTAACCTGACTCACTTTGCAGAAACTTCCGGCGGCCGACTTGGGTCGTCCTGGGACGTGAGAGTAGCTGAGCGCTGCTCTCCCCGGCACTCAGAGGCCGGACTACCCTGGCGCCCACGATCTTCCCACCCGGGCAGGCAGTGAGCGCAGCGCCCGCGGTAACCCGACCCGCGTTCTAGCTCAGTGAGAATCGCTAATTATTAGGTCTTCCGAAGTGAAGCTCAAATCACACGCTGCGTGCTTTATGCGCTGACCAGCTCGGTGGGCAGCATTCTTTCGTCCTCCTCTCCTTTCTGAGAAACGAACTCCTATCTCTAAGACTTTGTTTCCGCGCAACTCCCTACACTTTGCAGCCGCGGGAAACTTTTGCTGCACTTCGCCCGACCCGCGGCGGGGCGTTTCTACGCGCGCCAGGCTCGGGTGGGGACCTCTGCACGCGTGAATGTCGCGAACTGCTAGTCAAGGGAGTCCCAGGAACAAATTGCATCACCCCCACCCCCAGCATGTCTCACGATCGCAAGAGGCTGCAGCAGACTGTAGCAACAGATCCCTGTCTCCCTCTTCCCACTTCCCTCTCAACCCCTCCCCGCAGCTCAGCACTCAACTGGAAGTCCACTCAAAACACTGGGATGTTTTGCCACTTTTGCAGAAATGCACGCTCGGCAAGGACAAGACAACCCCCACTCCCACCTCCCATCTTATGCTGCCCTCGGTAATTCCCGTCCATCTTTATCTCCTTTTAAAAGCACAAATCAAGCCCCTGGGCTACTTGGGGCCGGCTTGGTTTGGGGACACCCGTCGTGGGCAGCAGAGGGACGGCACGGGTCCGAGAGGAGCCGGGGCCGGAGATCCGGTGGTTACCTGGGAACCGAGGGCGGGGACGCAGGTGAGCTTGGCGGCGCGGGTTCCCACACTTCTCACCGCCGCTCCGCAGGGGGAAGTGGCAGATCTGACAGCCGCGTTCTACGCGAAGACCTGCCCCAGAGTTTAAATGTCAATGATAAGAAAAGAGGGTGCTCAGACAGGCGCTAACTTTCCTTAATATCCATGCCAGCGAGGTCCTCATTGGCTGCCCGACCCGCGTGACGTCATGGCGGCCAGAGTTGGGCTCCGCTCCGCACAGAGTAGCGCTCGCGCCGGGCGGGAGCCTCCCCTCCCCATCCCAAGTCCGGCCCGCTCAGTGCCCTGCCACGGCCTTACTGGGCCCAGCCCTGGGCTGCCCACGCCCAACCCATCCTGACCCGCCCCGGCCTCCTTTAGGCCGTAGAGTCAACCGCAAGGAAACTAGTCCTCCTGAGTGCGCTCTTCCTCCCCGCCTGGCACGCGAGTCCCTTTCTCTGGGCTGGGCAGTTGCATTTCCGGGTGCCCACCCTATGATCCCCTCTTCAGATCCTCGGAAGAAGTCGCTTCATCAGAGGCACCGGAGGTGGCGCTGGGTTTGAGAGGGAGACTTGGCAGGAACCGTTTGCAGGAGGAGCTCGAGGAGAGATGGGTACCCCAACCTGGCCATGGCGCCTACAAGTCACCAGCTAGGTGTAGACGGGCGGCTCAGGAAGAGCACGGACAATCCGTTCCCTCTTTGGCTAAGCCAAAGTTCTCATCAGGTCCGCTGGGTTCTCAGAAGACGACCCCCAAAAGGCGCCTGTCCGTCTGCCCGGGATCCCCCTCACCACCCTCCCCCCTTGGGTTCCAGCCACGTAGGAAATGTAGGTGATTTTATTAATCTTTGACTTAGAGGTTAACTGTTGACTTTGTGGCCTGGAGGAGGAAAGTAGGAAAGTCCCCGATTCTGAAGTCAAGATTCCCCTTCCTGGAGCCGAGGACACCACAGATATTGGAGCAGGATTGGCAGGATACTGACCTGGTGGTCTGTGCCTTTTTTTTTTTTTTCCCCTTTCATGCGCTGTGGACCGCGAGATGGCTTAGTCGAGCTGGGCCTAGCTGTCTTGTGACGGGGACTTAGACCCGCGTTGTCATTCTGGTGTCTCCCTCCCTCCTCCCAAACAGGGGAGGGGGCTTCTCAGTGTCCAATCCCTTCCTTTTCTGCTTCCTTCCGGGTCTAGAACTTGGAAGTGACAGAGGTCCGGCCCGGAGGGGCAGGGGGCGCTTGACGAGGTGGCGGCAGGGAAAGCGGTGGGGCGTGGAACTGCCTTTAGGCAGCCCGTGGGAGGCCAAGCCTCTGAAGACCCGGGCGAGTCTGTGTGGAGGCCATGAGGGGCACGTCTAGGCCCGGGGATGACCCAGGGGCCGGCTCCCGCGCGCCTTGCTCGAGCGGGGGCGGCAGAGGGAGAGCGGAGCACAGATGGCGCCGAGGCGCGCGAGGTCCGGCGATCCCCGCTCCCGCCCCCGGCACACCTGGATAGGTGTGTGACTTCGCAACCGGCCGAGAGGCGGCTCCAGGCAGCCGGCCTGCCGCCTCCTCTCGATCCGTCCAGCTCCCTGTGACTTGATACTCTTTTTCTTTTCTTTATACTCTGTCCGTCGAGGGGAGGTAGGGGAGTGATGGTAAAGGGAAATGGGAGCCTGTCGGCGGAGAGGTCTAAGCGTGGCGTTTCACTGATTTGAAAATATTCCCCACACTCCGCCCGGTTCCAAACCCCTGGTCTTCCAGTGTCGGGGGCAAAGAGCGTCCTTCCACCACCCCCCACCCTCTCCACCGGCCACTCTGATCTGGCCCAGGACCCTACTGATCTGATCAGGGGTCGGCCGGAGAGTGGCGCTCCGGGAGGAGTTTGCTCTGGTTTCTCCGTCGCTATCGGCCGCCTCCCTTGACCTAGTTTCTTGGTAAGCTCCCAGCTCACCTCCAGTATTTGGTCGAGGCCCCGGCCCCAGAAGTCCTGAGGTCTCCCCCGCCCCCAAGGTCTGCCTTGGAGTTTGGATTGAGGGTAGGCCTCGGGCTTGAGTAGGCCTTCGGACTCCCTAGTTTCTGCCCGCGGCTCGCTCCCACCCGCCCCCTCTGTGCGCCTCCGCCGCGAAGGCTGCTCCGGGCTTGTTTGGAGTCCGGGCCATTAAGTGTGCGCGGATCCCTGCAACCCAGCAGGGTGCTCGAGAGCGACGCTGGAAACGCCACGGCCGCCGCCTTCTTATCTGCCTGTCAATAAAGGGCGCGCTCGGGGCGAGCTGGAGCACCGGGCGGTGGAGGCGAGGCCGGACTAGGCCCTTCCGAGCTGCCGGCCAACGCACAAGCCGCTCTCCATTTGCCCCGGGCACGGAAAGCAGGGCGGGAGGAAGCTGGCGCTGAGGTGGCCTCCCGGGAGGATGCGAGTTGAACCGCTGCCGCAGCTCCGTACCCCGGTTAGCTGGTGACCCAGGAGCACTCTGGAGATCCTTCCAGAACCCGAGAGCCGGGGCTCCCCTTCAAGCCCGCTGCCGACCTTGTGGGCAGCTTGTCCTCGTGGTGCCCAGTCCGCGAGGCCCAGCCTTGCCCCACCTGGGCACAGGCAGATTTCTATAGGCCGCAGGGGCAGAACGGCAACACGGGCGGCCCGGGGCATCATCGACGACTCGCAGTCCCAGGATGGGGGGAGTGCGACCCGAGGCGGGCTGCAGGTGGGGTGCAAAGGGCCCGAAAAAGGAAAGGAACCCCTTTCCTTCCAGGCTTCCCCCCAGCTCAGGCTAGCTCAGGCTGAAATTCGCCGACACCCAGGACAGTCCCAGGCTCTGCTTCTCCACCGCAGCAGCGAGCCGAGCTCGGCAGCCGCCTGCCCAGGGGTGTTCCCTGGTCACCCCCAGCTTGTGACGGCGAGAAAACCCAGAGCCTCCCTTCCAGCCCAGGTGGGGAGGCGGATGGGATTGAGGGGCCTGAGACGGTGGGTACGAGTGGAGTGAGGGAGCGAGAGGAGAGATTACAGAACGAGGCTTCTTTGGAAGGAGACTGGGGGAGAAGATAGCCGGTTGTTGGCTTGAAGTGTAGCAGAGATCTGTTGTTCTTGTCCAAGGTACGTTTCTCGCGCTCTCTTTCCCCCCTCCCTCAACTACTTTGTGCAAATAAAGGCTTCCAGATTGGCGGAGCCCCTCCTGCCGGATCTGTGGTACAGGGTGGGTGGGAAATGGTTATTTGTCTTTTCACTGAGAATGACACTGAGTCTCCTGAACAATTGAATAGTCGAAATGGATTTTTCCATCTTAGTATTTTAATTTCATTTTACTACGTCTGGATGATAACGCATGCTGTTAACTTGTTTTTAATTATTATTCCTGGGCGGGTGCTAGTTCATAAAGGGGCTTAATAAAGCTGTTCCTATAAAAATTAATCGAGGGAAAGGGAAAAGTCTGACTAATTGAGGAAAAATACTATATATATAGTCATTTCAAATAGCTGTACAAGCCAGAAATCCATATATTATCCAAGAAATTACATTTACTGGGTAGATAGTGTATGTGTTTCTTGCTTCCCTCCCTTCCACTTGCTTCCCTTTAAGCAAGATTTCATTTTAAATAAAAACTGGAGGAATGTTCCTGAATCTAAGCATCAAAAAAGGAAGTAGAATAGATAATATTTGCTATCCCTTTACCCAGATCTAAAAGACTGCATAAAGGCGTGATTATGTGCAACACTGGTTTCTCTGCTATTCAATTATTTTTCTTCTCTCATTCAAAGAAATGATTGGTTTCTTCTCTGTTAAGTCAGTTCTGCCCCACCATAAACTTTTCTTGCGCATTTGAGAAAAATCTTTCAATCCTTCCAGTTTGCTTTCCCACTAAGAAAATCTGTATTGCAATCAATTGAAGAAAACTCTGCCTTTCTTTTCTTTTTTTAAAAAATATTTTCATGTGAAGTCAGTCTGTGGTACCCATGTTTGATTTCTTTCTCTCTCTTGTCCGGGTGGAGACTGAGACATTAGCTGAATTCCCTGGGGGTGATTGGATGCAATTCGCTGAAAGTAGACAGGCACGTCCTGGATGTTAGAAATTCACTTTTTCTCAACGTGACAAGGCCGCCTTCGATCTACAATTGTATTTGAATGGGCAATGAGCGGAAAGATCTCTCATCATTAAGCCTGTTTCTACTTTAGCAAAATAACGAGAGCCTTCATTTGCACACAAATGCTCATAAAACTCAGATTCTCTGCAACTCTTTAATAAAAAAGGATGGCTGCCTAATTTAAACTGGAGGTGAGAAGGCAGAGAGAGAGAGATGGGGGGTTCAAAGACATCCCCTCCCTTCCCCCAAAAGGTCCATGTGATTGAGTTGACTTTTTTTTTTTTTTTACTTTAAATCTTAAATAAGATGTGAGTTGTAACAAGAGGATTGGCACTTACTCTGTGACCCTTATAATTGGATTAAATATAGACTGAGACATACAAAAACACACCAAGATTGACACCTGCCAACTGGACTTCCTTATGATTGATTGTGATGCTTCGTGCTGGCAACAATAATGAAATAAATTGTACGGATAAAACAGCACATTTGTCATTTCCGTGCCATGAGTGAGGAAGTCAACGAGTTAGGCAAGCTGTTAGCTGACAGGCGCGAGCGGGAGGCAAGCAAAAAAGATAAATAAGGATTCCAGGCATTGACAGGACAAATTATAACTTGTCACAACCTTTTTAAATTCAGAAGTTTTCAATTAACATATATATTGCTGTTACATATAAGATAAGGGGGCGCTGACATAAACATGAGCGATACTCAGGGACCCCCCCCCCACCACCACCACCAAGGGCTTGGGTGCCCAGGCCTCTCCAATTGTGATCTTAGGTGAGCCCCGGAGGGCACCCTTGGGCTAAGTGCCCAGGCAGTCCATAGAGGCCTCTGAGCTTAGTAAGGTGGCTGAGACTGTGCTAGGTTGAGGAGTGGCTCCTTCTTTTCTTGACCTACAAATTGTGGCTCCAATACTCTTTCTTCGCTGAAGCAGAACACCCAGCCCAAAAGAGAGCCCAGACAAGGCCTGCACCCAGGTCTGGCAGGATGAGCCCCACTCTGCCTTTCTTAGTTGCTGCATGGGAAGTAAGAGGTAGAGGGTGGAGATGTCTTCCCCCCTTTCACACTCCAGAGTCTTGCCATCAGGAGAGAAACAGAGCTCCTGGTCTTGAGCTATCAGCAATGGCCACATCCTGGGGACAGGCCTAGGCTCCTGAACCCTGGTGTGGCCTCTGGGACCCTAGACTCCCGCTCTAGTTGCCCGGCCAGATGTCACCTGGATGGAGGGCACAAACCCAGCTCTCCTAGTCCTACCCAGGATGACGGGTTACTTTCCCCTATTTATCCCTCGATTTTTGTTCACAGTTTCAGGAGTTCCTTGTTGGCCCATGGATGGGGAGGAGCCTGGGCAGGACCCTGGGGGCCTGTGGCCATTCTAGAAGGGTTAGTGAGGTTTAGAAGAAGTAAAGCTCAGGAGTTTTCAGCCAGGGCAGCTAGTTAGGGGCCACTTTGGGACTTCCGATGGAGTCCAGGGTATGGAGACCAGTATGGGTGAAATTTGACCTGAGTTTGTCAAGTGTGTAGGAGAGTGTAAACTTAACCTTCCCCACTCCCAAAGGAGACTGACCTCTTAGTTTTAAGATTAGTACCTCTCCCCCCCCCCCCCCCGCTAGAATCTGGATTTTAAAGGTGTACTACTGGTACCTGTCTGCGCCTGTGTCCCGGCCCCATGCCAAACTCCAGGTGGAACTTGAAAAGTTAGTAGCAGGAAGTGAGTCTCCCCAGGAGCAGAAGACTGGGGGAAGAGTAGGGTACAAATAGGCAGGGCCTGATCCTCGACTGGCCTCGGAGCTTGAGGCCACTGCGACCGGGGCGCGTCCAGTTCCAGGCAGGCAGGGGAGACCCAGACCCGGAGGGCGCCAGGCTTCTCCCCCAGGCCGTGGTCCGCCTGGGCTGCCTGTGCTCGGCTCCAGCCTGAGTCTTGCTGCGTGGTGCCGGGAGCCCGCGCCCTCGTGGGAAAGAGTCAGCCTTGCTGTCGAGGCCACTACCTGTCATCACAAACACTTTTTTGAAAAAGCGCGTCAACCCCAAACTCCAGCGTCCTAATCTCCTGCGCTCGCCACCAAATGAAACAGCGCGAAGCCCTCAATCTTTCCAAAGAAGGAGAAGGGGAGGGAGGGAAAGGGAAGCAAAAAACAAGTTACACGGAATTAGTTGGAAGCTGCCGCATTCCCCAGCGACCGCAGCCATTAACATTATAATCTCAAACGCCATTTTTTATGTAACACTATTGTTAGTAAATCAACTCCTCAGGTCCTCTGAGACGCTGACCCCTGGCAATTCAGTGAAAGTGTAATTATCTCCCCGAATCTTGGACAGATTTAAGAGATTACATTTCAACTAAATCTATATCAATGCTAATTCCCTCTCTCCCCCCTCAGCCTGCAGGTGCTAGGCACGGGAAATGGCGTCAGGCCCCAGCAGAACGCTTACAAAGAGAAGGCTTGCTGCGTACAGGGCCAAAAGAAATGAAACCCCACATAAAATTACACCTATTTTTTTTTTTTTTTTTTTTGCTACAAAACCTGGTTCTTATATAGCAAAGTTAAACAAAGCAGCTATGCTAAATTAGCGTTACATAAAGGCGAGTTTAATGCTCGGTTACAGTCAACTGGTGTATCTCTGATGGCTAATTGTCTATCAAAATTAAAGAGAAAAGAACAAATGATTCGTTATAAGAAGGTGTTAAAAGCTTCAACAAAAGCACATTTCACAAATATAATATCGGCAGCTCAGGGATTGCCCGCGGGGTTGTTCAGGCCCCAGCCCTGCGCAGCTATGAAAAGTGGGGTGCGGGGTGCTATTTGCCTGGCAAGAGCTCATTTCCTCCCAAATGAGTGTAATAAAAACCCGAGAGGCGACATTAGTGTAAAGATCGGGATTAGTCCTAATCGGTGCGATGGACGTGGACTTCAAAGGCGACCCCTACTCTCTCTGCCCGTTCTAGGGGCGGAGGGCGCTTTGCCATCCCCGGAGGACACCACATCCAACACGCCAACACTTCACGTTCAGGGACAAGAGAGAGCCGAGGACGCGCTCGGGGTAGTTTCAACAAAGGAGAGCAGGTTCTGCGAGTCCTGGGTCGTTTTTGCCTTCTCTGGGTTGGAAGAAGACGGTACCCGGCTCTCTCCGGGATCTCCGAGGCGCGGGCACGTGCCTTTCTGATGCACAGTTCTGGCCTCCGGGGACGCAGGCTGCTGGAGCCAGCCCACCCTCCTAGGCCGGGGAGAACACACAATATAATACGGTGGCCCCCTTCCCCAAGGCGACACCAGATCTAGAACTCCAGGCATATTTGTTGTTCAAAGTTAATTAAACCTGAAAGCTACCAAAATGCGCGCGCCGGGCGCACGGAGGCCAATTCCGGACTCGCGCCGCGGCCGGCCGGCAGCGCTGGAGAAGCGGCGAGGGCCGCCCAGGCTCGCTCACTCCGCCGGAGTCTCTATAAGAGAATCTGAGGCTAGGGAATAAATGCCGAAACCAAATTAGGCAGCAAGAGCAACAAACCGTCTGGAAAATGGACCCACAGAGCCGCAAGAATCTACTTTTTTTTTTTTTAATCGTTGACAACTCGTATCCTAAAGAAAGTGTACTGAAGATAATTGAAATGATTACAATTCATTTCTGCCTGACTTTGAATATGAACAGTCACATAACGACGACCCCTCTGTACAACAACAGTTTAATTTCCATGATCCGACTTCGGGATCCTAGCGCCAGCCGCCGGGGCAACCCGGCTGTAAATACAGAAATCTTGGCTCCTGCCCCTAGCATTCATTTCAGGGACGTGGGGGTAGGATAGGGGTGGAGAATGGGTTTATTCGCTCGTCCCTCGAAACTTGTTCTGAAAATCTCAGGGGCTGGTGGACACGGAGGAACGGACAGTCGAGACAATTGCCGTCAAGGGGCCACCTTTGCCCGAAGGGGCTGCGAGCGATGGCAAGGATTGTCGTCCCCAGGGGTTCTAGGGCCCGCACGGGACAGATTTCCCCAGCTCCCACCCTAGCCCTGCTGGGTCTAGGGAGGACCTGAGCTGGGACCCCCTCTCCAGGTCTCCCTCTCGGGGGCAGCCGCCTTGCCCCCCTCCTTCCAGCCCTCGAGTCCTTCCCTTCCTTCAGTTTCTGAGTTCCCAGGCTCGCGCGCGGGGCGGGCGGGGCAGGCTCCGGGGGCTCCCTCGCAGATTTGGAAGCTGCTTTGGCCTTGAACTTGCCGCAGCTTCCCCAGCAGCCACGCACACCCTACAAGCCCAGGAAAAGAGCGGAAGAAGGCAGGGTCTCTTTACGCGGCGGGGAGGTTGGCGCTCACCTTGGGGCGCGGCCTGGGCCGAGCCTCGGGGCTAACGCTGGGGGGCGGGCGGGGGGGAAGGGGGTGGGCTGGGGCCGAGGCCTACGTAGTGCGCAAGCGTCGCTCGGGCCCGCCGCCCCCTCCCCAGGCGCGGGGTCCCGGGGACAGACCCTACGCCCCTCTCCGCGAAACTACCGCCTCTAAAAAAAGACCATCTGGTAATTGTCTTTCTTTAGATCTTCCCTTAATTATGCTTTTAATTAAAGATGGTTCAAGGCACCGGACCACATGAAGGGCAGTAATTACAAATTACATTACAAACCCGACAGATGTAGCGGGATCTGGTGGGGAAAAGGTACCGGAATAAAAATTTGACTAAACTTTGGGATAAATTAATCTGCGGCTTGGAGAACAGAAGCACAGTCCTGATTATGTAGGCTCCAGCCAGGATTTAAGTTTTGTGTCATGATTGTTTTCATATTTCTTTGACGTCTATTGATTTGGAGGCAGCTGCAAGCCTTTGTCACAGGAGAGAAGAGCAGTCACAATATATTAGCTTGATGGCATAACTCGAACTGGAGAGGCGAGGGGAGCCGGAGTAACGGGGGCGCACGTGACCCCGCCCGGGGCCTCCTGGCCCAACCCTTACATTAACTTGTTCTAACAGGAATAATGGAGTATTACTACTAATGCTTTTCAGGAGGTGCTTTTCTGCCTAGGACGCGGGCGGCAAGAGCGGCGCGGCCCAGGAGCGGGCAGGCCAGGGTGTCTCCGCGCCCCCTCCTCTCCCGCCGGCCGCAGCCCGGCGCTTCAGACCCCGCTTCTGAACTCGCAGCTCCGCGCCCACGTCGAGGGGCGCCGCGATGGGACAAGGTCCGCGGCTCCCGGGCTTGGCCCGCAGGCGCCAGGCCAGATCCCCACCTCGGCCTCTCTTGGGGGCCTCCTGCAGGCGGCGTCGGGGCAGGAGGACCCTGGGCCGGGAAGACGACAGCCAGGCGGGTGCCGGGCCTGACCTGGCTTGCGCGACCGCCCGGCGCTCCGCCGGCTCGGCGAGTCCAGAAGCGTGACGCAGATTGTGAAAACAGGAGGGAGGGAGTTGGGTCATTTCCTTCGCTAATCATCGACCCCCCTCTCGCCTGCTCCCTTCTCCTCTCGCACCCCATCCCTGCAGCCGGCCAGCCTCGAACTCGCTTCCAAGTCAGGTTCTGACTCACTTTGAGCCAATGGCTGCACTTTATGGGGAAAATATACATGCCCATCACTCACCCATCTGCTTACAGCGCGGTGCAGTGCCCAGGGTGGGGAACACACACGGACAATTAAACACGCCCACTTACGGCTTTCGAATCACCCAGTTGCTTTCACAAATTGATATAACCCTAATTTTGACGCAAAATTTTGCCAGTGCACCTTGCCAGAGACGAATGTTCACTGAAAAGGTGTGTTATCCACGCCTGATTTAAACGAAGAGAACTGGACTGTCGTTGGAGAAGACCCAGCGGCCTGACACTTTTTCTCGCTGCGGGGGAAGGAAAGTTTTTCTTTTGATTCGTCCTCTCACTTTGTTTCTCTTTTCTTTGGCGGTACAGTTTCTGAGAGGAATGTAAATATTTTGACTAGACCTCTGCAGGGGCCTTTTAAACACCAGGCACAATCGTCTGTGGAATACTGTAGTTCATAGTTTCAAAACTTGGGTGTCAGAGCCTCGCTTGCCCCGGAAACCCATAGAAATAGCGGCGACTTCTTGACTTCCTATTTGTATAATGAAGTATTGCCCAGTGTTTGTCCAAATTTTAAGGACGTTTCCTATCGCTGCCACTTTCCAGTTATTTGCAGGGAAGAAAAATCCCTGCAGGGTTGTAGCTAGGTCAAATTTCACCTTGCTTCACTCTTACCTCTTCTGCCTTTCCTGCTGTGGGTCATGTGCAGGAAGTGTGCAAAAATAGAAGTAATTTTTGAAAACATTAAAGCCCTGTTTAACTCTTCTGTGGGAATTTCTTTCTTTTCCTATTTTAGTATTTGATACAAAACAGATAAGTTGAAACAATGCAGAGTTCAGAGAAACTCAAATAAGGAGGAAAATGGTGCTAGGAAATCTCCCCGGCTTCTGTATATAATACAAATAATGTAATGAATGTCTTTTCATTCAAAATGAAACAAAAATTGCCTAGAGGCATAAAACACCGTGTGTTTTTCACATGATGTGTTTTCACATGTGTTTTTCAAAAAATATATTCCGAACATTCTGCAGTGTCAATGTACCTTTCATTTTATAGCCTGAAAATATTTTTTAACACAGATATGGTATAAAAACATAGACTTCAACTCTGTTTTTGTTAAAGTTGTTATCTTATTCTTGATTTTTAAATACCTGCACTGTTAATGTCATTCGCGGCCATTGTAGGGCCTGGATGCTCTAGGAAGACAACCAATGTGTCTATTTCTCTTTCTTACTCTCTTAGTTTGATTAACATTTTATACAAAACATTTTGGGCAACCTTAAGTCCTTTTAAAAAATCAAATACTCTATATTTGTAACAAATAAAACTGAAAACTTTTGTTAATATTTACTTTAATGAAATAAAACATAATACTGAGAATTTAATGTCTTACACAATGCTGAGAAAAAAATACTTGAATGCAGAAAAAAGATAATGCTGTTGGAACTGCCCATAGTACTGCTTGTGGTCCTCCTTTTTTGCGTGTGTTTAAGGAATCTGAGTTTTTCAATGAACAATATTCTGCTATTTCATTCTGTAGTGCCATAAGAATATTAGCCTGTACTGTTTGCCTTGCTGTGTTCTCATAACTTGTGTGTGCACTATGAATTTCAGTAAATATAAATTACTGCTTAAGAGTAAAGAATGGTTACTTTATGTCTCATTGTTCTTTCTTTACAATCTGCTCCAAAGTCTTTTTTTGTTTGTTTGTTTGTTTTAACAAATACCATTCCAGCTATTTTTCCTCAATTTCATGATGAAAGTAAATGGCAAATGCCATTCAATTTAGTGGAACTCAAACAAAGGGAATATAAAGATTTTGTTCCATGGCTCCCTGAAATCTATTTTTGGACTTGAAAACAGAATTGGGCTGGAGGCAACATCAGTACACATCTCTGACTCCATATGAGGTTACTTGAAGCAGGTGGCTTTGGGGTTCGTTTTGGAAACAGAAGACATACATAGAAGTATGTGTTCCTTAGAAACTCAGAAGCTAAAGTGGACTACAGGACAAAAAAAAAAAAAAAAAAAAAAAAAAAAAAAAAAATACCCTATGTTCTCACCTGCCTCTGAGTTGCAGGCAAAGAAGAGTTTCCTTTCATCTTGCCTACATTACTTTTTGCGTATGTGTTTGGCTGCTGAACCAGAGAGCAGCCAGCCTTTGGGGACTTCCTGTGGCTTTGCCACATTCCCTGGAGAAGCTCAGAATCCTGGAATCGATGGAGGGATTAAAGAGCCACAGCCATCATCCCCCCCTCTAATCCATCTGGGGCTGATGCAGTATTGATAACAACCTTTCTGTTGCTTGACAGTTTCAGACCATTCAAATGAGAACAAATAATAGGAATTTGGTAGTGGAGGTGGGGATAAAGTAGAGGCGATTTATATAGTCTTTGAGATTGAAAGGATTGGTTTCTATTCCAAAACCATGGACCCAAGTACGAAATTAAACACTTCCCACTCATTTCTTTCACAGCAATGTCTCCTCTTTTGAATATCGCAATGCATTCAGATTGGGGCATTGACACATTCATTTACCAAGAAACCTTCCATTGTTGCCAGGACGAGACAGTACTCAGCTACTCAAATTTTGTAGCTTCAGTTTGCCTGCCTTCCCCCGCTTTAAGCTACTATACTCGGTAATAAAGAAGCCCATTTCCATTAGAGAATAAGGGACAAAGTAGATATAATACTAATTAAACAAGGACTCATATCCCATTTTTAAAACTCCTTGATAAGCAAAGCCACAATCACATCAGTAGGTCAAGCAAAAATCTGACGATAAAATCAATGTCAGTTTTCTGTCTTGGTGACAGGCAGAGACCCGCCAGAGTCATATCCAATAAACTCTTTACCTCACTGGTGTCAGTGAATTCAGTTATGCTGTAGATCCTATCATGCCCCCACCTCCATGATGATGTTTATAGCATCCCTCACTTTGACACAGACTTGAACAGAGCAGCAACACGCTAACAATTAGAGCTGTGGGACAACTGAGTTGTCTGCTTTATGAAGTGAGGTGTGTGGAGACACTGGGAATGTTCTCATGGAATCTGGGTTGCAGCGAAGGTTAAATCTTCATGAACAATGGTTGGGGAAATTGACCTATTTCCCAAACTCCTGTTCAGGAGTAGCTATGTCAGGATCCTTCAATGAACATTTCATTATCTACTGGTTAATACAGTAAGTAGTTTTAATATGATTACTTTTTGAATATGATTATGTATTCATGTGGTTCTGAAATCTAAAGGTTCAAAAAAAATGTTGTGAAAATCCTCCTTCTTACCCTGTCACCTAGCCACCCAGTTTTTAGCTGTTGCAAGTAACTAATATTACCAGTTTCTTGTGTATGTTGTTGTTATTTAGTCACTAAGTTGTGTCCAACTCTTTTGCCATCCCATCGACTGCAGCCCACCAGGCTCCTCTGTCCATGGGATTACCCCGGCAAGAATACTGGAGTGGGTTGCCATTTCCTTCTCCAGGGGTGTCTTCCCCACCCAGGAATTGAACCTGCATCTCCTGCATTGGCAGGCAGATTCTTTACCTCTGAGCCACCAAGGAAGCCCTTCTTGTCTGAAGGGGAGCTTAAAAATACAGAATCCCAGGGCCTGCTTAATGAGACTCTTTGGAAAGAAGGGTTTATCCTTCTGGGTACCACCATCTGGGTTTTTCTGTTTGTTTATTTTGTGGCACCAGCTTGGCTTGTAGGATCTTGGTTCCTGGACCAGGGATTGAACCCAGGCTCCAGGCAGTGCAAGCATGAAATCCTGACCACTGAACTGCCAGTAAACTCCCATTACCATCTGTCTCTAAAACCTTTCTAGATAATTCTGTTGTGTTAGGCACAATGGACTTACCTCACTGCTTTCAAACACTGATAGTTTGTGGAAACCTCTAATATAATAGTATTCATTCCATATATTTCCATAGTATGTGCAAAGTATTTTCAAAACCAGTCTATATTTTATTCTCCTTGCAACTCTGTGGTTTATATGATTATTCAGATGTCTAGGGTCTTCTATGCCCTAGGCCATTGCCTTTGTTTACAAAACTCACGGCTTTCAGCTTTCTTCCGATTCTGGCTCTTGGGAAGTGAAAAAAAGGATGCAGGAAGCAGGCCATGGTCTGTAGGTCTACACTGGAAGTGACACACATCCCCTCTTGCATTTCATTGTCCAGAACTTGGTCACAATAAACTACAGGTAGAACTGGGAAATGTGTCAACCCACATGCAAAGAAGGAAAGGATAATGGATTAGGTAGACAGCCAGCATATTTACAACACACGATGTAGTCAGGAAATGGTGATAATATCCAGGTAAGTGCTAAAGATGATAGCAGTGGAGAGTGTGAGAAGTGATTGGCTCTGGATATATTAAAAAAAATTTTTTTCCCTAGTGGATTGTACTGGGTTGTTAGAGAATGAGGAGTCAAGGTTTTAGCCTGAGAAACTGAAAGAATAGATTTGCAACTTATAGAGAAGGGGAAGACTGGGGCAGTGGCAGTGGGATGGGGGTTATGGAGGAAAATGTCTAACTTGGTAGTAGGCATATTGAGTGTGAGATGTCTATTAGACATCCAAGTGAAACTATAATGTTAAGAGTTGAATTTATGACTCTGCTGTTTCGGGAATCTGTCCAGGCTGGTAAAATTGGGAATAGTTAATAAAGAGATACATTTTAAAATTAATTGTTAATAATTAATGTGTGGCTGTTCTAGAACTTTGATGCTGTGTTCAGCCTTTCTCTAGACGTGGTGAGCAGGGGCTACTCTTGGCTGCGGTGTGCTGGCTTCTCATCAAGGTGGCTTCTCTCGTGGTGGAGCACAGGCTCTAGGCATGCGGGCTTCAGTAGTTGCAGCGCACGAGCTTGGTAGTTGTGTCGCCCAGGGCTTAGTTGCTCCAAGGCATGTGGGATCTTCCCAGACCAGGGATCAAACCCGTGTCTGCTACATTGGCAGGCAGATTTTTATCCACTGTACCACCAGGAAAATCCCTGGGATAATTTTTTACACTATGAGATTGAATGAAATTAGAGAGGGAGGCAAGCCAGACAGAGCAGAAATCTGAGGATCAAGCTGTGGGCTGTATCAGTGTTTAGAGTTCTGGGATTTGAGAAAAAATCAGCAAAAGAAATTGAGAAATCAGCTTGGAAGGCAGGAGGAGAGCCCCAAAAGACTGACACACAGGAGGCGAAGTGGAGAACGCGTGAGAGAGAATTGACTGTAGGATTTACCAATGTGAAGGTGACTCGGGACCTTGTCATGAACCGTTGAGTGATGTGAATAGTAGGAATAAAATCTTGTTGGAGGAAGATCCCACCACAGTGAGAGGATAGAAATTTGAGGCAGGACAGTACATGCAACTATTTCAGTGATTTTTTTTGTTGCAAAAGGGAACAGGAAAACAAGGCAGTAGATAGAGGTCAAGATCTATCTTTAGGGAGCTCCCTGGTGGCCTAGTGGTTGGGATTTTGGGCTTTTACTTCCAGGGCTCAGGGTTAAGGAGAGACTAGTGTGAAAGTGTCAGAGAGAACAGGTCCTGAGGTGTGAAGGGCATGCAGAGAAGCAGCTACCACCTGAAGAAGCGGCAGGGGAAGATTCAAGGGTCAGAAGAAGAAAGTGAAAAGAGGATGGAAGTGATTGTGCTGAGACAGACCTGAGGGTGCAGCAGAAGGAGATGGTGTAGGTAAGGACAAGGACTCAATTGCATGGGATCCTGAACCTCCAAGGTGGCACAGTGGTAAGGAATCCACCTGCAATGTATGAGATGTGAGTTCGATCCCTGGGTCGGGAAGACTCCCTGCAGGAGGAAATGGCAACCCACTCCAATACTCTTGTCTGGAAAATCCCATGGACAGAGGAGCCTGGTGCTCCCCCATAGCCCATGGGGTCTCAAAGCCTCAGACGCTACTGACCCTCCCATATCTTGGTCTCTCTGGGAATGCCAAGACTGTATGACTTCTAACGTACTCCCTCCCTCGAGGAGGCTTCTCTCGTTTCTACGGACCATCCTCTCTAGTCATCCCAAATTCTTCTGGTCCGCCCTGCATCTTCTCTTTCATTCACCTTCCATGCTTTCCACTTACCTTCCCATTTTTCTCCTCCCTTGCTCCATCCCTCCCTGGTTCTAAATATCTGCCTCTTTGTTGGTTTTTCCATCTCAGGTCAGTTCAGTTCAGTCACTCAGTCGTGTCCAACTCTTTGTGACCCCATGAATCGCAGCACGCCAGGCCTCCCTGTCCATCACCAATGCCCGGAGTTCACTCAAACCCATGTCCATCGAGTCGGTGATGCCATCCAACCATCTCATCCTCTGTCGTCCCCTTCTCCTCCTGCTCCCAACCCCTCCTAGCATCAGGGTCTTTTCCAATGAGTGAACTCTTTGTATGAGGTGGCCAAAGTATTGGAGTTTCAGCTTCAGCATCAGTTCCTCCATCTCACCTGATCTCAGAATGTTGGTGTTTCCCAGGCCTTAATATTGGAACCTCTCTTCTCTAGTCATGTTTTTACCTTGAGTGAGTAACTTCATCCATTCTCATAATTTTAACTAATTTATCACAGATGAATATTTCCAGCCCTCATCTCCTTCTTCCTTCCTTTCCTTTTTCCTCTCTTGCCCATTCCTTTTGTTCTCCTTTCTTACTTAGAACATAGAGTGTAAGATAGCAGAAAGAGAAAAGAAAGAAAGAAATGACAAGTGGCTCCATCAGCTGTTAGCCCTTGGCGGACACAGGTAGTTATTCCCAAGAGGGCTCAGAGGAAGAGGCCTTACTGCCTCCTCCTTTGCATCTGTGTCCCTGTACATTTGTGTTCTCCTCGAGTTGCCAGAACTGAAAGAGGGAGAACAGCCCTCTCTCAGGAATGAACATCAACGACCAAGTTTGGTCTAGTCCATTCAGAACTTACTAGACAGCTTCCTCTACACACAGCCACGGGAAGAAGCTTCAGGAAGCTGCACATAAGATGCAGAGAGTGTATGCTTACTTCTCAGAAGATAGAGGAGGAAGGCAGCCTTCAGAAACCGCTGATGGGAACGTACAATGCTGCCCAACCAGCACCATCATCACCATCACCATCATCACCATCAATTCCCATTGTCTTATGGGCTTATCAACCTTAGTTTATATAGACTATAATTACTGAATGGTAGACTTACAAGACTGGAGAAGGAAATTGCAACAAACTCCAGTATTGTTGCCTGGAAAATCCCATGGAAGAGGAGCCTGGGGAGCTGCAGTCCATGAGGTCGCAAAGAGTCAAACACGATTGATCAGCTAACAGACACACACACAGATTTACAAGAGGGGCTTCCTAGGAGGCGCCAGTGGTAAAGAATCTGCCTGCCAATGCAGGAAACATAAGAACTGTGGGTTCGATCCCTGGGTCAGGAAGATCCCCTGAAAAAGGGCATGGCAACCCTCACTAGTATTCCAGCCTAGAGAATCCCAAGAACAGAGGATCCTGGAGGGCTACAGTCCATAGGCTCGCAGAATTGAACGACTGAAGCGACTTAGCACGTAGCCATCCAGACTTACAAGGGACTTCCAGAGCATCTTTAGAAGACATACTGTTCAAATAGATACAATGTCATTTCAGTGTTATTTTTCCCAGGGAGTCGCAGATATTTTTCTGAAGGCCGCTCAGAGAGCAGATAAGACTGGTTGCGGGGTCTTCTAACCCCACATGCCCCCCACTTTCCCCACCGTGGGCTGCTTCCCTAAACCCAGGGCACTGTAGGAATCAATCAGATTCATTGAGAAATTTGTCTGTGGCCAGTGGCTAGATAAGACTGGAGACTGGATGAAGATCCAGGTTCCCGAGGCAGCGCCCTCTGCCTTCTGGCCCGAGTACTTCCATCCTCGTCTTACAGACCACTCAGCCCTCCACTGTGAGCTCAGCCCCACACCAGCCTTGGGGACTGATGAGGTTCAGAGACAGAGGAAGCAGGACGTGACTGGGATCAGGGGTTCAAAGCCAATGGTGATCCTGCTCTGAGCTCAAATCTAGAGTCGGGAACAAGCGGCCGCTTAGTGGCCACACTGTGACCAAGGCCCTGCCTTGAAACTCAGCATTAGATCATTGGAGCCAGAGGCACTTCCTGGGCTTCTCCCCAGCACTCACATCCTCAGGGCTGGAGGTAGCTAAGGGGACAGAGTCGGTGTCACCGTGAAGAAAACATCAACGAGAAGTATACTAAATGAATGGTCAGTTTGGGCACCTTTTAAAAATGTATCATTTAACAAATGAACTTACAGAAGAGAAAGAGACTCACAGACTTAGAGAAGGAACTTATGGCTGCTAGTAGGAAGGGTGGGGGAAGGGATAGTTAGGGAGTTTGGGATCGAAGTGCACAGGTTGCTATATTTAAAGTGGATAACCAGCAAGGACCTACTGTATAGTACAGGAAACTCTGCTCAATATTATGTGGCAGCCTGGATGGGAGGGGAGTTTGGAGGAGAATGGATTCATGTGCATGTATGGCTGAGTTCCTTCGCTGTTTGCCTGAAACTATCACATTGTTTGCTAATTGGCTGTATACCTCAATACCAAATAAAAAATTCTAATAAAAAATATGTCGTTTAAGAAATAACAGTAAACTTCATAAGGAAAAATTTCTGATTTAAACAAAACAGAAGTTTATAAAAGTCGGAAGTGAGTTTCCTCTTCTATTTCAATCCAAACCACATCTCTAAAAAAGAGAATTCTTGAGAATTTCCTGGCAGTCCAGGGGTTAGGATTCCACACTCTCACTGCCAAGGGTCCAGGTTCAATCCCTGGTCAGGGAACTAAGATCCTACAAGCCATGTGGCATGGCCAAAAAAAAAAAAAAAAAAAGGATTCTTATTAACAGTTTAATAATCCTTGGGGGAAAAAAAGTGAAAGTGTTAGTTGCTCAGTCATGTCCAACTCTTTATGACCCCATGGACTGTAGCCCACCAGGCTCCTCTGTCCATGGAATTATCTAGGCAAGAATACTGGGGGTAGCCATGCCCTTCCCCAGGGGAATCTTTCCCACCCAGGGATAGAACCCAGGTCTCCTGCATTGCAGGCAGATTCTTTACCATCTGAGCCACCAGGGATACTTAATAATCCTTAGTAACTATTTCAAATTCTTTTCAACACTAACCAGACATTTACATATACATATATCTATGATAATTTGTGGAGATAAAGTCTTCTTTTTTTCCTCCTAAGGGATTCACTTAATAGGGATATCTTTCCAAGTCGTTGCCATAGTGGTTCATTTTTAATGGCCACCCAATATTCCACGATGCTTTTTAAATGGTCCCATAGTGATGGGCCTTTAGGTTGGTTGGAACTTTTTCCATTATAAGCAATGCTGCAGTATGCTTCCTTGTATAAATATTCTTGTGCTAGAAGTTTGGAAGTTAGACTCCTAGAAACAAAGTTGCTACACTGCATGTGCATTGTAAAATTTGACAGACACTGCCAAATTATCCTTCTCACCAAATCACGTACTAACCTCCACTCCCACTGGCAGTGCGTGAGTGTGTCCCTTTCTACATACCCTACCCAGTAATTTGCCTCCTTCTAGAGGTCTGCAAAGAAGCAATCTGTCAGACAGCGGAAGAGGCAAATGAGAATCTGTGTACAATGAATACACCTGACACCTTGTTGAATCCCAGAGCTCGTTCTGCTGATTGGGCTGCCTAACGGGGGTCCCCCCTCTCTCTTGGCTCCATGGGGAGCATAGACGAGGAATGGTTGATGAGGGGCACCGGGGCACTCTCCTTCGCTTTGATTTAAAGTCTGCTCCTCAGCCCACTGCTATTCAGAGACGACATGCTCTGATGGCTGATAATATGCTCTATTTGTATTCTAGCTGGGTATAGTATTAGAGCCAAGTGTTTGTTCATTTCCATCAGGCAAAGTCTGCAGGCACTGGGTGCTCACCTTGATCTTTAATTGCAATCACAAAATCAAAGTCCCACTGTCATCTCAAAGGCTCACTCAGACTCCCAACTTTAGAAGGTCTATTGGCCTTCATTCCAAGTGTGTAGGACAGGTGGATGTCTGGGTTACAGGGCTCCCTTCCCATTGCCTTCTCCACTGATTTAAAATAAAGTGCAAAGGAAGAGAAAGCAGTGCTGGCTGAAGCTTGGCACTTTTAAAGCACAAGACCACTTACTAGCCTTCATTTCTTAAACCAAAACCACAGATTAATCTCTCCAGACTGAGTCTTTGGAAGAGAATGCTCACAAATTTATTCAGAGGACTTCAAGCAGTAAAAATAATGTGCAGTTCATTTTAATGGTTAATAAGAGGCCCCAAGAAAAGTGAATCTTTCCGCATATGTAGTAGATGTGGAGATTCATTTACTCCCTTATATTATTAAAGAGAAGAGCCTTTTGGGTTTTGTGAAATTGACATGGTTACAATAAATAATCAAACAATGTGAAAAACTACAATGAACAAAGTTTAAAAAATAACCTATGAAATCATAAGAGAATCATGTTTACATTTTAATGAAGTACATTGCTAGAAACAGTCTGATTTTATATGGCCTATATTCTTGTAAACTGCTTTTCTCCACTCAAAACTATTAATTGCCATTTTCTTGTGTTTATTATTTGGACATTGAGAAACATTTTATTCTATGGCTTCATCACAATTTATTCAGTCACTTCTGTAATGATTCCGAAGCATATTATGAATATTTATTTCCTCACTGGGTAGCAGACATTGACTATGAGACATTAATATTTATCTTTGCTAACACGATAAGTGAAATGGCACAGATTTTAATTTGCTTAATTTTTAAAAGTTGAAGTGAAATTGGCAAAAACATTATATAAGTTTCAGGTGTACAACATTATAATTTGATATTTGTATACACTTCAAAATGATCACCAGCAAAAGTCTAGTTATCACCCATCACCGTACAATTGACCTCCTTCACCCATTGTGTCCATTCATCATCTCCCTTCCTCTCTGGTAACCACCAATCTGTCCTCTGTGCCAGTGAGCTAGTTTTTGTTCTGCTTGCTTAGATTTTTAGATTTCACATATAAATAAAATCATATGGTATTTGTCTTTCTCCACCTGACTCATTTCACTTAGCATGATACTCTCAGGGGTCATCTGTGTTGTCACAAATGGCAAGATTTTCTTCTTTGTTATGGCTCTGTAGTGTAGTATTTCATTATGTATACATTCACATCTTCTTTATCCCTTCACCCATCAATGGACCCTTAGGCTGTTCCCTCATCTGGGTTGTGGTAAACAATGCTGCAATGAACATAGGAGCGCATATATAATTTCCAATTAGTGTTTTCATATTCTTTGGATAAATACCCAGAAGTGGAATAGCTGGATCATATGGTAGTTCTTTTTTCAATTTTTCTGAGGAATCTCCATGCTGGTATACATAGTGGTTGTATAAATGTACATTCCCACAAACAGTTGTTGAAGGCTTCCCTCTCTCCATATCCTCTCCAGCACTTGTTATTTCTTGTCTTTTTGATAACAGCCATTCTAACAGGAGTGAGATGGTATCTTACTGTGATTTTGATTTGCATTTCCCTGGTGATTAGTGATGTTGAACATCTTTCCATGTGCCTGTTAGCCATCTTCTTTGGAAAAATACCTGTGCAGATCCTCTGCCCATTTTTAAATCAGGCTATTTATGTTATTTTGTTGTTGAGTTGAATTTGCATTTCCTTATCAGTGAAGTTTGACAGTTTTTCATACATTTAATGATCAGTTTGTATTCTGTGTTCATCAAAAAATATAGAATATTCATTTATCAAGAATGGTAACTGTGTCACATGTTTTGCATATGTTTCTCATTAGTTTTATAATTTTGTTTTTATTTTAATTAATTATATATTTGCATTCCCCTTTAAAAGTGAAAAATGCACTTTAAAGGGGGAAATTATACATGTCTCATAATGTTACCAAAGCTTTGACTGAAGGAAACAAGGGGTAGGTGGTACCCTCCACTGAGGACGCAAAATGATCCACTTGGCAGTTACTCTGCCAGAGCCGCTAAAAATATTCTAACACTATTTGCTTATACATTTTCCAAACGTAAGGAAAGAAAACCCAGTTTCATTCCTTTTTTCAAAGTTTCATAAACTGCTCAGAGCACTTAAGACTAGGGTTGTTTGGAGAGAGAGAGTATTTAGTAGTTATATCACCAGGGTTATCAAAACTAAAGCACAGTTGAATGATTTCTCTTTTACTATCATTTGCTTTCTTCTTTTTCCCTCAAAAGGTTTCATATCTAAAATCTATCTAAAGATGAAATGTGTGATCCTTTGTATAAGGAATTGACCTAGATTTAGCTTTACTTGACAATAAGTGGTTAAAGACAAGGAACCAAATCAGAAATAAAACAACCTTGGAAAACACTATCCCAGATTTTGATGAGACGGCTTCATAGTACTTAATGGGTAGAGGTGTCTGCATAGGAAATCTTTATTCAATTGGGCTCAAATTACTTTCAAAATTGTAGGGAAGATATATTGCCTACTGAAAAGAATGTTCTGCTTTGAAGGATCTTAAGTCAAATTTTTAGAAACAAACAGATATTGTATAAATTTGGGGACATTTACTATGAGACAGTGTTCATAGTAGTGGTTTACAAGAATATATAGATCTATATATTTAAAAATTTTTTAAAATGAAGTATAGTTGATTTGGGCTTCCCTGGTGGGTCAGACGGTAAAGAATCCACCTGCATTGTGGGAGGCCTGGGTTCAATCCCTGGGTTAGGAAGATTCCCCTGGGAGGATGGCATGGCAACCCACTCCAGTATTCTTGCCTGGAGAATCCCCATGGACAGAGGAGCCTAGAGGGCTACAGTTCATGGGGTCACAAAGAATCGGACACGACTGAGTAACTAAGCCCAGCACAGCATAATTGATTTACAATGTTGTGTTATTTTCCGGCGTACAGCAAAGGGATTCAGATATATATACATACACATATATATGTATGTGTGTGTGTGCGGGTGTGTGCTGTGTGTGCTAAGTTGCTTCATAGTGTCCAACTCTGTGTGACCCTGTGGACTGTAGCCCTCCAACTCCTCTGTCCATGGGATTCTCCAGGCAAGAATACTAGAGTGGGTTGCCATGTCCTCCTCTAGGGAAACTTCCCAACCCAGCGATCGAACCTGGGTCTCCCGCATTGCAGGTGGATTCTTTTCCATTGAGCCACCAGAGAAGTTATGTGTGTATATATGTATATATACACACACATATTGTCTCCTTTACCCATTCATCTGTTGATAGATACTCGTATCTTGCCCATTATAGTGTTGCTATGAACATTGAGGTGAATGTGTCTTTTCTAATCAAAGTTTTCTTCTTCTCTGAATTATACCTAGAAGTAGGATTTCTGGATCATATGGTATGATATATACATACATACATATATATATATATATATATATATAGAGAGAGAGAGAGAGAGAGATCTTTACATCTGTATCCATGCTTAATTTGTTTGATATAGTCTGCTTCCTTCTGAAATTGTTACTATATTCCAAACTTAAAAGAATCCATGAAATTGAATTTTCTCTGCTTTCCTTCCTGAAATTGTCTTCTTTCTCTCCTTGCCCCTGACTTGAAAGAGCAAACTGGGGAAACTGAAATTTGAGTGATCCAGGAGTTTCATGTCAGGAGAGGTGTGATCCTCCGTGTAAACACCTCAGCCTTTTCTCAAGAAGAAGCAGGAGAATATAAGGCATGAGAATCAGTGAAAGGGACTCCTCCTTCTGTCAATATCAAAGCAAGACTGTGCTCTTAATTCTTAATCTTACTGATTTAAGAAAAGAGCCTAGTTTAAAAAATCACATTTATTTTTTTAAATAAGTAATCCATGCACATGGTAGAAAATTTGCCATGTACCAAATGATGTACACTGAAAGATTAGTTTCTTCTACTTACCTGTACCACCCAGTTCCCTTACCAAGAGACAGCCATCATTTTATGTATCTATCTGGAGATTTTCTATACAATTTCCATGCAATTACACATGCACATATCCCCTCTGCGCTACTTCCTCACAGCAGTGAAAACATACCAGAGCACCATCTTACTTCTTCACTGAATGCCGTATCTTGGAGGCGCATTATTCAACCCACTGTATTGATGTACCACATGTATTTAATCAGTTAAAGACAGCCTTTTGCTATTACAAACCAAAGTAGCAATAAATGTTCTTAGATATACATTGTTTTGCAAGACTGTGTATACTTGTTGGGCAAATTATCAAGAAATAGAATTGCTAGGTCACAGGACTCATGAATTTTTAAAGTTTGAAATATAATCAGTGTATGATTAAGAACTACTTAGTAATTCTTATTTAATTAGATCATCCTGAAGGGACCTCAAAGTTCCTTTGTGCAAGTGTCTCAATTAGGTGCAAACTACAAAACTCTAGAAAATATGAAAAAGCTTTAAGTAGGGCCCACCTGGGCTTCCCAAGAGGCTCAGTGGAAAAGAATCTGCCTACAATTGCAGGAGAGGCAGATTCAATCCCTGGGTTGGGAAGGTCCTCTGGAGAAGGAAACGGCAACCCACTCCAGTATACTTCCCTGGCAAATCCCACGGACAGAGGAGCCTGGCAGGCTCCATGGGGTTGCAAAAGAGTCGGACCTGACTTAGTGACTAAACAACAACAACAAGGCCCACCTGACCAAAGCAATGTCAAGGTAGACCCACAGAGCCCTGCAAATCCTGATGGGCAATAGTCAGTGACCTTGGGGCCTAAAGGGGTTGCCAAAGCTGCACACTCTAGGTGGTGCTGCCTGCTATTAATTAAGCTGACCCAGACTATGTTTTAGATGTTAGACCATTTTTGATCTACAAAAATTGCAGCTGTCATTTTCATTTCATTAGCCTCTCAACTAATATTAAGTTTATTTTTTGGCATCTTAGGGGAAATTCCTTAGGGAACTGGAGAAGGTTTCACAGGGAAGGTGAATTTTGGAGCCTGGGAAGCAGAGAGGATCAAGGGTCAGGAAAGTGGACAGAGCATCACAAATTGAGGGTTATCAGAGACCCCTGGGAATAAGACTGTGTAGAAGATAAAAGTGTGACTCAAAGGACCGATGTCTCCTTTCTGTGAATTTTCATGAGCTGAAGCAGATGTCCCAGGTCCCCTGCATGAAACAGCAAAAACGATGGATCTGGGCAGCAGTGGCTCCCATCTCTGCCCAAAGTACATGCATCTGGATCAGGGTTTTCACCGCACAACAGAAGCTGATGAGGATTGAAATACTGGCCCATTTGGGGATTTGGTACTGAAAACCTCATTTCAACATGGCGGTCAGTATCTGCTCTGCCAGCATAGACTTAAAAGTGGCCCTGAAGTTCATCATTTTAAATGGTTGCTAAGGGGATGATTATAGGGATTTTGCCACACTTGGAGCGGAGTCATCCCAGAGCACTGGGATAAATATACAGTGAAGGAAAGTGTGCTTCCTTTTAAAATTATAGATATGGTATAACAACGTTAGAGAGTTCAGCCACAGAGGGGGAAACCCCACTCTAACAAAACAGCTCTGAATATTTACACAGGTTTTCCAGCGCCTTGACCATGTGCCTTCATATTTTCACACAACTGTAGTCACAAGCTCTTCTCATTTTACATCTCAGCTTTGCTAATTATTGTTTAGAATGGTTGCATACTAGTCCCTGGAGTGGTTGTACTGTAATTTGCCTATTTAGTCCCCCATTTTCAAACATTTCAGGTTGCTTTCCAATTTCTTTCTCTGAGGGAAAAGCAAGCTTTAAATCTCATGGTCTGAAAAGAGTTCTCTGTCTGTATTTTAGTTTCTTCTAAGTAAGTGATCCTGCCAACTGACTTCCCTGTGTCAGCAGAGAAACCTATTTCTCTATTTTACTGGTATTTGAAGGGATGATGAGTTAGCACAGCGCTTAGCACCGTGCTGGGGAAATAATGAGTGCTATAGAAATGTGAACTCTGATAATCATGAGTCAGTGTCTTTCAGAAAAGATGTCAGAAAAAGACCTGCAAATAAAGAAATTGTTGGGAAGATATTGGATTGCCTACAGAGAATTAGGACCAGTGAATGGGGAGGAGCCAATGGGAGGCTGACAACAGAATCAGGGCCCATGTCATGCCAAAGGACTGTCTGATTTCTGGATATCTCTGCTGGTACTGCTGCCACCAGTGACCCTAAACCTGGTTGCCAGCACTTCATCCCCAGGAAGAGTTCTAGATAGTCCTTGTGTTTTTGCTTCATCTACTTAAGATTCAAAGATCTGGATGGGGAGACCCAGATGGCTGAGTCTAAGTCATGGGCATCTGTAGAGGAAGATAGGGCCCTGGCTTCTACTAAAGGTCTGCCAATGAGGAGTGTGCCCCTAAATGGAAGGCCGTTTGAATACGAGGGAGCCAATTGGCAACTGTCTTTCCCTGCTCACCCACAACATGGCTCCATCAATAAAGGAGATGTCAATGCAACTTGTTGCTAGAAGGTAGAGATGGGGTTGGGATAAAAAATGATATGTTTCTTACGCAAAGTCATGAATAATTAGGAATTTTAAATCATTCTCAAACATGAACAATATTAACTTAGGAAGCTAGGAAATGCACAAATTAAGAGAAATAAATTGCAATAGAATTACATAATTCACTTAAAACCCTCTGGTGATTGACCCATTGCTTTAGGATGAAGTCCAAAATCCTTTCCCTGACCCATAAGACCTGGAATGATCTACCCCTGCCTTCGTATAGTTAGATCCCTCTCTCTACCTTTTAACTCCACTTCTTGGCTTTCTTTTTGAGCCCTCATTTCTGGCTTGTCATGCTGCTCCTGCTGCCTGGACAGATCCCCTTTCAGTCCAAACAGCTCCCACGCCATCTAACACTATGCTTCTAATCTCAGCTGAATCATCCTCTGCTCTAGGCAAGCCTTCCCTAACCCTCAGAACAGGATGGGACCATGTTACATGCACCCAGGGCAGCCTGTCCTTTGATTCACTTATTGTACTGTTATAACTGTTAGGCTGTAAGTTTTGGGAGTGTGCAAACCTCATTCAATTAGCACTGTTTCTCCAGTCCCTAGGCTTACCAGGTGGCCCTTGTGATAAAGAATCCACCTGCCGAGGCAGGAGACAGAAGAGATGCAGGTTAGATCTCTGGGTCAGGAAGATCCCTTGGAGGAGGGCATGGCAACCCACTCCAATATTCTTGCCTGAAGAATCAGAGGAGCCTGACGGGATACAGTTCATGGGGTCACGAAGAGTCAAACACAAGTTAGCAACTAAGCAAGCATGCAGCTAAAACAGTGAGCAACTGAGCAAGTACCTAAAACAGTGCAGAAAGCTGACAATAAATATCTGTAGAATGAATCGAAAGAATGAATGTAAGCATTGTTTATGCTTTCTTTAAACATAGCCATAAACATACAGACTGTTTTTTTTTAACATTCTGAAGGAATTTTAGATTTGCAAAGATAGTGGAGAGTTCTCGTAAACTTTTTAACCAGCTTCCTCTAATGTTAACATCTGACATATCCATAGCACATTTATCAAAACTGAGAAATTGCCATTGATGCAATACTAGAAGTGAACTACAGACTTTATCAGATTTCACCAGTTTTCCTTTTTCGGTTTCAGACGCCAATCCAGAATAACATCTTACATTTAATTAGTGTGTCTTCTTGGTCTCAGTCTAGTATTTTCCCCCCTTTTTCTCTTGTCTGTTATGACCTTGACACTTTTAAGTAAAAGTGGTCAGGTGTTTTGCCAAATGTCCCTTAATTTGGGTTTATCTGACATTTTATCATGATTTCTGGAGTTATGGATTTGGAGGAAGTATACCACAGAGGTGATGTACATTTTTCATCTCATATTAGGGAGCTACAAAATGTTGATATGTCTTATTACAAACATGTTAACCTTGATCCCTTAGTTCAGTGGTGTCTCTGTAAAGTTACCATACGAATTTACAGTTTTTTCCTTCCCATTCAGGTAGAGGCACGTCATTAAGTTGAACTCACAAAGGGAGAGGAGTGAAGTTCTACCTCCCAGGGACAGAAGAATCAAATAATTTGTGGACACATGTTGAGGTCACAGTCATTTATTTGGGGGGAGATACTTTGAGTTTATGCTACTATTCGGTTTAAAAAAAAATTTCACCCACTAATTTTAGCATTGCTCAGGGATCTTACCTGCCCTGTAGCAATTATTATTGTGGTGTTCTTGGATTCCATTTTGTACAAAGAATGCAAATTCTTGTTCATAAACTCATTTGAAATTTAATTTTTTAATCAACTAAAGACAATGTTCCTATGGCAAAGAGTATTCATTTTGGAGGCATGAGTATTTTGAGTGTTATGCGCCCCCCCCCCCGCCCCCCGTCTTTAGCCTTAACTTTGAAGTCAAACTGCAATCCTTAATTTATAAGAAAAGTTCTCAATTTTAAGCCCAGATATTTCTTATGAAACTTAAGACAAGAGAGTTAAAAGAACCAGAAGAGGTGCTATTCACAATATGGGATATTAAATACTTTTAGGCAGAAATTAATAAGACATAGAGGGACTTTTTAGCTATCAGTTTCATCAGCAAATGTTATAACTCCTGAAGTCTTAGATGCTGCTTAAAAGACAAAACCCTTATCCCTCACTTATTTTCTCTCTGGCAGCATGAAGCACATTTCACAGTCAATTCTCTCAAGAGAGACGAGGATGGGGGGAGAATGGGGGAGCAGAAACTATATAAATGGTAAAGCTTCTTCAAAGAGGAGAGATTGGTATTATTATTATTATTCCAACTGCTCAATACAAAAAAGCAAAAACTTGGCAACACAATATTGCCTTGTTTCTTGGAACAAAAGTGGGGAATAACTTTGTCTCCATCTGCTAGGGACACCGAAAACAGGCCGACTCTTTACTGAGTGTGTAATCTCCATGGGAAGTGGGATAGAATGAGGTGGAAGCCACACCAGAAAGAATCCTGAGTTTGACGTTTTAAAAAACAACAGGGGCTCTGGAAGAGCTTCAAAATCAAGAGAAGAAAACTACAGTGTTATCTGAACACTGAATTGGTATTGTTAGATATTCAGAGGATGAGAAACAGGCAGATAGGAAGTGATTCAAAGGATCAGGAGAAAGGTTATTCTGTGACTAAAAATTTTTCCTTTAAAAAGAAATATTTTCATAACAAATACCTCCTAACAGGACTGTGGAACCTTGACTCTTGACTCTGGGCTGCACCCTGCGTTCCAGATGACTTGTAAAGCAATGATTTATTGGTCCCGGAGCCAGTGAGCTTGGGAGCAGTTCAATAAGACAGTGTGGTCTGTGGATCCTGAATCATTATTCTACCTGGCAACCTTATGACAGCTGCTGAATCCTGGAGGGGGCCAGGAGGAAATGATGTTGATTTATAGAGGGGGTGGAATTGTTTGTCAATGAAAATATAATTGTGCTTCTTTCAGGCTCATACATCTATAGGAAACCAGATTAGCCTGTACTGATAATTTAACATAGATGAAAATTTGGAAAAAGGAACATTGCTTTGCATTTTGTTAAGAACTTGTACTTGTTGTTAAATATTTCACCACAGTTCTATTAATATACTTTCTGTAAGACAAATGGTGCAAACTTCTCCTTCATAGTTTATAACCTTCTCTGAAATGTCAATAAATTAGTACCCTGTTGACGAGTGTGATACACGATGTATATATCATTTATCTTTAAAGGAATGGTACTGTATTTCATAAATAATCATAATACCTCCATATATATACATATGTGAGGTGACATACATCGTTTCCTTTGTTCTTTGCAACAATAGCATGTGTATGCACATTTTGAAAGATGAGGAAACTGAGACTCAGAGACTTTAAGTAACTTGGTTAAAGTTAACCAGATAATAACAGAGCTGGTGGCCAAAGACTAGAATGTGGCCCCTTGCCCAGTCTTTCTACTGCACTGACTCCTCTGCATAGAGAGTCTTGTGTCGCCAGCTTCCAAAGACCCATTGAACAGTAAAACAAGCACATGCATTGCAAAGTTCAGCAGGATCAATCAAAAGCAATTTTATTTTCTCTACATTAAGCATCAAAAAATTAGAAGTCATCCAGGCTTGAATCTCAGATAGACCAGTAATAAGTTATGATCTAATAGAGGCCTCTTAGGAAGATGCTCTCAGCTCTGGGTGACAGATGCATGAATAGTCAAACCCCATCATAAAATTATTCTGCCCAGGAGGACTGGAGATGAGGTTGTTTGGAGGAAATAGGAACGATGGGCCAATGGACTCCAGAGGCCAGAGGTTCAAAGCCAGAGCAAGGAAGAGCCTTGTGTGGGGTTCAGAACTCGGGAGCAGATTTCAGCCAGCAGATTATGTAATTACCTGAGTTGGAAGTGGGCTGCAATTTACCTTCTCCAAGAGTGCACAGTCTTTGGTTACTAAAAAGGTGTTTGTGTTCAGTACAGTAATTGGAGTTCAGTACAATAAATGGATTTTCTCATCCTTTTAGTGGATTTTAAAATCTAAATGTTGTGACTTGGACTACACTGTTTTTCAATTGTACTATTAAAGATACACACACATATACCAATGGTATATGTTCTAGGCCTTATGTTCAGTAAATTAATGTTGGATAGAATGCTTGATAAAGGTACCAATTTCATTTGAATTAAGCCTGATATCTGAAGTTGCCTGTCAGAGAAATAATGACAAGATTTAAGCAATTCCAATCAGACACAACCCTTATTAAAAATAAAGTTTGGTAGATAGAGTGAATGATGTAACCCAACTCTAGTAATTATGTACACCTACATGATCAGTGTTTGTAAACTAGTCTACCAAGTACTTTCTTTTTTTTTTTTTTTTTTTTTTTTTAATTTTTTTATTTTTCAGTGGGTTTTGTTATACATTGATGTGAATCAGCCATAGAGTTACACGAATTCCCCATTACCAAGTACTTTCAAATGTACAAAGGAACCTGTATTTATTGAAGGCCTTTATCAAAGATGAATTCAAGATGCTGGTAAGGCACATGCCTTATTTAAAATGTGAATATTTAATATTCCACATTAATGAATAAACTATGTCTTAGGGGTTAACTGAGTCCTGGGGGCCTGGCAATAATCCTGCGTTCTAAAAGTCAGTATCTCACCCAGTGCCATGAGTTCACATAGCCTTTGCTTGTGGCCCCTGTTTTAGATTCCTTCCCATTATGGAGTTACCATTTCCAGGGAGGTTGCCAGGGAAATCCCTGAATGCCAGTCCCTGGCTGGGCTTCCTCGGGAAACAGAAGAGCAGAGGAGACTAACACCTCTGCTAGGATTCATGGGGTGCTCAGCTTCCCCTTTCCCCAAGACTAAAGGAGCCTGGAACCATTCAACTCATTTCTGAGTCCTTGCTTTCTCTGCTTGCACAAAGCAGACGTTTAAACACTTAAGAGAATAAGAAGTTACTGGAGGAAAATGTAACATTGAGTATTTCTGAGAACTTAGAGTAGTTCTAAAGCAAGTCAGTGGATGAGAAGATCATTTCGCTGTAAAGAGAGAATGCATCGTGTCGTATTCATGATACTTCTCTCTGAGACTTTCTTTTGAATCCTCATTACCAGGATTTATTGAATGTTCACAGTCAGTCCTAATTGAGGGGCAGGGGAAGCCTTGGGACCTCTACTCAAAACTGACGCCTGTGGTCTGCTTGCTGATTGGCAGTCCTGGGGATGTTCTCTGAAGAATTTTCCAGTGCCCTGTGGTGTGAGACCACTCACATTGTCAGCTTAAAATGCCAGTCAGGGCAAACAAGCCTGCATTATTGGTCTGGGTGCAATTGGAAGGAGGGGAAATGGGGCTTAAATGTAAATGCTCTCCTTAGATACAGTATTATGGGGAAAACTCCAGAAAAACTCATTTTCAACAAAGTTTTATGTGAAAGTTGTTTTCCCCTGCTTCCTGAGACCTGTCCAAATGAATTTCGGAAAACTTGGAGAGATATTTGCCTATCACCCTGATATAGTAGAACATCATTCATCTTTTGCAGATAATGACAGCTAGCTGTGTTTCCAGTCGGCTCTGATTCCGCATTTTCTGCAGCATAAAGAAAAACATCTCATTCCTTTTATAGAAATGCAATCCCCTGAGGTTGGCTCTTAAAAGCTGTTTTCATCCATGGATGTTGTTACTGCCAAGTTCTTCAACTCTCAAACTACCATTATGCATTTTCTCTCGGACAGGGAATTTTAGGATCATCCCTCCTGACCCCATAATGAAACCATTTATTTCTCCCTGAGTTGGAAGATTCATTTATTTTTTTCCTAGTTTCTCCTTGGCAATTATCTCTATTGCTACCCAGAATCTGCCCAATCGTTTTTGATAACATCCTGTGATTACAGCCAATTGGCTCATGTTGAAAGCTAAAGAAAAGTTAACCAGGCACAGAAATATCACTCTTGGATTAAAGAAGGCCAACTTTCAACTAGCTTGTGCTTGAGAGATTTTTGATGGGGAATGGTGGGTGTTAACCTGATACTGAGTTCAGTTAAGAAGAAAAAAGCCAATGCTCAAAATAGGGCTGAATACCATATGGCAGTTCCTTACAGCAGACCAAAGGGTAAGGTCAGCTTGCAAATGAGGTCAAAGACTGTCTTCTTGATTTTCAAATATTGTCCCAATTATTATACTAGGCAGCATTTCAGAAGACAAAAACTAGGGAATCTTAATCATGATGATGATGATGATGATAAATAGTAGTAATACTAACCACTGCTTTATTTAGCTGAGTCAGTTGCATTTATTATCTCACTTGATTCTTTCCACACCCCTCAGAGGGAGGGAGGTTATGTGATTTTCTCAAAGTCATCCAGCTAGTAAGTAGCAGAGTAAGGATTTGAACTTGGATTGGGATGCTTGAGTTATTGTATGCCCAGCCCTGTGCTTGGCATTGGCAGGGATAATGAGAGTTAAGTCTGGCTTGAAATAGAAAATACACCAGGAATTCTTAAAGGGCAATGGCCATCACCTACAATTACATGTCTCAGTACTTAATCTTCTATAACTATAATTTTTTTATATTAGATCGTCCCTGTTCAAATTACTAGTGTGGTTTCTGTCTCCCAGTCGGACCAATGCCAAGAGATATACACACCCATGGGAGCCCAGAGATGATGAGAAGAATTAAGAAGACAATATTTGAAGCTTGGAGCCACTGCTTTTTAGTTGTAAAACCTCAGGCAAGTCACTTACCCTCTCAGCCTGTTTCCTTATTCAAAAGGTATGAATGAAGTACCTACCTCAGAGGAATGTTGGCCAAAAAAGTGAAACAGTGTGAGCAAAGTGGTTTGCCCCCAAAAAGGTATCCTGTAACAACAATGATAAAAACAACATCAGAAGTGATAAAAAAGGCTTAGAAACAATGCTATTAAAATTCAAGTTGATTACAAATGAGGCATACTATCACCCCCAGTTGTTTTCAGTACAAATCTTTGTTTTCAGGCTGGTTTTTGGACCTGTGAATCTGTCTGTTATTTCAACTCTTCTGTGTCTCCTTTGACAATGCTAAAAACCATGTGATGGGCTGCTTTATCACTGTGATATGATTTTGTGAGTGCTTCACATCTCTGTCCAGATGATACAGTTCTAAAGGAAGGAAGTGACAAAACTTATTTCTTGGTTCTTAGCTCTCATTTGTTCCCCCATTTTTACAAATTGAATTATTGTTGATTTACAATATGTGGTAGTTTTATGTGTACAGCGCAGTGATTCAGGATTTTTTGCAGATCATATCCCATTACAGGTTATTATAAGATGTTGGGCATAATTCCATATTTTTTTTTTTGAAGGTCACTCAGTCGTGTCTGACTCTTTGTGACCCCATGGACTATAAAATCCATGGAATTCTCCAGGCCAGAATACTGGAGTGGGTAGCCTTTCCCTTCTCCAGGGGATCTTCCCAAGCCATGGATCAAACCCAGGTCTCTCACATTGCAGGCAGATTCTTTACCAGCTGAGCCATAAAGGAAGCCCATAGTTCCCTATGCTATACAGTCAATCTTCATTGGGCTCTTAGCACTTCTTGATGTCAGTTATAATACCTTGTGTATTATACCAATTCGCATGCTCTGAATGATTTTTATTAATAGTTTGCTTTTCAGTTTAAGGATCTCTTTCTCAAATATCTTCCCCATTGTGGTGCAACACTGACTAAATTCCACCTTTTTTGTGTTTTTGGATAAATACTACTCCCATTAGATATTCTTTTAAGAACAGATTTTTTCCAGGAACTTCTCTGAAGGTCCAGGGTCTAAGACTCTGCACTCCCAGTGCAGGGCACCCAGGTTTGATCCCTGGTCATGGAACTAGATCTCACATGCCATAAGGAAGAGTTTGAATGCTGCAACTAAAAGATCCTGCACACTTCAACGGAGACCAAAGATCCCGAGTGCTGCAACTAAGATCCAGTGCAGCCAAATAAATAAATAAATATTCTTTTAATGGATTTATTCCTCTAAGGTCCAACATGTGAAGATGTTATTATCATTCATTTGCTGTTGTTGTTTTTCATTGCTAAGTCATGTCTGACTGTTTGCAACCCCATGGACTGCAGCATACCAGGCTTCCCTATCCTTCACTGTCTCCCAGAGTTTGCTCAAACTCATGTCCATTGACTCGGTGACGCCATCCAACCATCTCATCCTCTGTCATCCCCTTCTCCTCCTGCCTTCAATCTTTCCCAGCATCAGGGTCTTTTCCGATGAGTCAGTTCTTTGCATCAGGTGGCCAAAGTACTGGGGTTTCAGTTTAAACATCAGTCCTTCCAATGAATATTCAGGACCGATTTCCTTTAGGATTGACTGGTTTTGTCATTCATACCTTAGGGTAAATTAATACAATCTATCAGGTAATTTAGGAATATGAAATGAGCAGATAGCAGGAACCATGTGAAGAGAAAGATTGTGCTGAAAGTTAGGGGAGGAGGGTAAGAAGGAAGGAGTAAGCGTACAAGAGCCTAAGTTTTCTGGTTCTGATCAGAGCTGGCACTGCACATTTGTTGTTGTTCAGTTGCTCAGTTGTGTCCAACTCTTTGCAACTGCATAAACTGCAGCACGCCAGGCCTCCCTGTCCCTCACCATCTCCTGGAGTTTGCCCAAGTTCATGTTCATTGCATCGGTGATGCTGTCCAGCCATCTCATCCTCTGACACCTTTTCTCCTTCTGCCCTCAATCTTTCCCAGCATCAGGGACTTTTCCAATGAGTCCTCTGATCTCATCAAATGACCAAAATATTGGAGCTTCAGCTACAGCATCAATCCTTCCAGTGAATATTTAGGGTTGATCTCCTTTAAGATTGACTGATTTGAGCTCCTTGTTGTCCAAGGGACTTTTAGGAGTCTTCTCCAGCACCACAGTTTGAAGGCATCAATCACTACTTCCACCTTTTCCTCTTCTGTTTGCCATGTGGTAATGGGGCTGGATGCCATGATCTTAGTTTTTTTAATATTTAGTCTTAAACTGGCTCTTTCACTCTCCTCCTTCACCCTCATCAAGAGGCTCTTTAGTTCCTCTTCACTTTCTGCCATTTGCTGCACATTGGATATGCACAAAAAATATTCTCTTATTTTGCATATCCAGTCATTGGAGCAGAAAACAATCCATGGATTTGGAGATGATATGATACAGAAGTTTAACTCAGACTTTGTAATTAGCTAGGTCTAGGTTGGAGATTCAGCTCTGTTATTGACTAGCTGTATGATGTTAGGTAAACCATTTTACCTCTCTGATCCTCAGTTTCCTCATCTATGAAATTCAAATGATAATGTTACATATGTAGAAAATACCAGTTAGGATTTAAAGAGATAATGCGTGTATGTGTTTAGCACAGAACCTAGCATACAGTAAATGCCATTAACTGTCGTTGTTAATGTTACATATCACCCAGAGTCAGGCTAATGGAAAAAAGTTATCTCATTGTGGTATTATGAATCCAGTTACAACCACAGGATAAAAATTACAGTGGTCAGCCTAGAATGGTGGTATTAGGTGTGAAACATTTCCCTGGAAATCTTAAGTCACTAAAATATTTTTTTTAATGTTATTGAAGTATGGTTGATTTACAATGTTGTGTTAATTTCTTCTGTAGAGCAAAAAGATTCAATTATATATATGTGTGTATGTGTATTCTTTTTTCATATTCTTTGCCATTATGGTTTGTCAGGGGATATTAAATAGAATTCCCTGTGCTGGGCAGTAGGGACAGTGCTGTATGTGTTTATTATTCATCCATTTATATATAATGTTTGCCTCCCCTAATCCCAGACTCCCAGTCCTGCCCTCCCCTCCCAGCCACACTCCCGGCAACCACGAGTCTATTCTATATGTCTGTGAGTCTGTTTTTGTTTCACAGATACGGTGATTTGTATCATATTTTAGATTCAACATGTAAGTGATATCACGGTATTTGTCTTTCTCCTTCTAAGTCACTAAGATATTTTTAAAATACTCTATTAAATTTGGAAAATTTTAAATTTAATGGAAAGTTGATAAGGTAGTATAGTGAATTTCCATCTATCTTTTAACAGTGTCTCCTAATGTCAACACACTGAAGCTGTTTTTAAAAATGGGTTTAGGTATAACAGAATTCTCACTCTAATAGATCTGGCTCTTTTCTTTGCTCATGTCCCTTTCTAGTGTTTGTCTACTGATTCCTAGTGTGGTAGAGGGAATGGTTATTCTCACGTCTTCACTGCAGATAGTATCTTCAGCATTCACACCCTTGTCGTGGCTGCACTGGTTCTCAATCCCTCTACACACAGATCACCTGAAACCAAGACCCCACCCCCAGAAATCACGATTTTATCATCTGAGTTGGTACTCAGTCACCAGCTTGTTTAAGTCCCTAAGATAGTTGTGATATGCAGCCATGTTTAAGAACCACTGCTTCAGGGTATATTTTGAAATTCTCAATATGTAGTTTCACACCCAGTTTCTCTTCTGGGTGTGAACATCAGGCTGTTTCAATGAGCCCGTTCATTTCCGCATGCAGTGCCGATGGCCCTGTCATTGCAAAGACTGGTAACTGTAATATCACCTGCACTATATGAAACCTTCAAGTAATGCTGCGAAAGTTGAAAAACAGGAAATGCAGTCCCTTTGGAAATTGACACCCTCTTGGAAGAAGGGGGAACTACAGTGTGAAAAAGGAGCTCAGTAATGCATGCATGTGGGTACGTTTATTCTATAAACTACCAATTATATTATTATATATATTTAAATTCAGTGTAGTCAAGGTTGACCTCACTTCCTGATTCACCTGTGCACTCTGGCTTCCCACTTCTTGAGGAAATACTTCTGGGGGGAAACAAAGGGCAGTTGATCGTCTCAGTCATGCAGAGAAACCTCCCACCTGTTCAGATACCTGCCCAGGTGAGAGGATGTGGTTTAGAAAAAGAACTAATGGATAAGGTCATGCACTCCTTTTACATAGCATGTGAAAGCAACCCAAGGGAAGACTCATAGGAATGTGTGCGCATGTGTCAAATTAGTGGCTTATTGGAATCTGATCTTTCCTTTTTCTAACTAGGAGCTAAAAGGAGGTGGATTTAGGTGTTTAACTCATTTCACACCTCCTGCCTTTCTTCTTTTTACTTCAGGTCTACACAAATATACACATGTATTATGCATATTAGGTATATCTGTGTATTATGTAAACCTATCTATATTTATATATATACCCACTGTGGCTCACAAATCAAAATCAAAATAGTAAATAAGGATACTTGTTTAGTGATTACCATTTACTGAGCACATTTTAGGTTCTAGGGTCTTTACACACATTTAATTCTCACAATAATCCTGTGAAATAGTTAATATCTCCATTTTATAGATTTGAAATTTCCCAATACCACCAGAGGAGGAGTTATTTAAACTTAGGTTTATTTTACAAACCTTCCCCTTTTTAAAAAAAAAAATGGAAATGTAGTTGATTTACAATATTGTGTTAGTTTCAGGTTCACAGTGAAATGATTTGTTTATACATATATATCTATATACCTATATTCTCCTTTTTTGATTCTTTTCCACTATAGTTTGTTACAAGATGTTGGATATAGTTCCCTGTGCTATACACTAAATCCTTGTCATTTACCTATTTTATATATGGTATGGTACATCTGTTAACTTCATAATTCTAATTTTTCCCTCTCCCCTTCCTCTTTGGTAACTGTAAGTTTGTTTTCTATGTTTGTGCATCTGTTTGTTTTGCAATTAAGTTCATTTGTACCATTTTTTAGATTCTATATATAAATGATATCATATTTGTGTTTCTCTGTCTGACTTACTTCACTTAGTATGAAATCTCTAGGTCCACCCATGTTGCTGCAAATGGTATTATTTCACTCTTTTTCATGACTGAGTAACATTCCACATATCTATGTCTGTATCACTTCTTCTTTATCCATATTTATCCTAACTGTTGATGGACACGTAGGCTGCTCCCTTGTATTGGCTATTTTTTTTTTAATGTTTATTTATTTGGCTGCCCAGGACCTTTGTTGCAGCAGGCAAACTTATCTGTGGCATGTGGGATCTAGTTCCCTGACTATGGATGAAACCTTGGTGGTTTGCATTGGGAGCTTGAAGTCTTAGCCACTGGACCACCAAGGGAAGTCCTGTCCGTGTCTTGGCTATTATAAAATGCTTCTGTGAACATTTGGATGTATGTATCTTTTGCATTAGAATTTTCATCTTTTCCATATATATGCTCCGAAGTGGGATTGCTGGATCATAAAGTAACTCTATTTTCAGTTTTTAAGGAACCTCCAACAGTTTTCCATGGTGACTCTACCAATATACACGCCCACCAACAGTGTAGGAGGGTTCCATTTTTTCCATATCATTTCCAGCATTTATTGCTTGTAGATTTTTAAAAAAAAAACAAATTTATTTAGTTAGCTAGTTATGTTTGGCTGTGCTGGGTCTTCATTGTTGAGAGAGGGCTTTCTCTAGTTGCAGTGTGGGGTCTACTCTTCACTGCAGTGCACACTTCTCATTGCTGTGGCTTCTTTTGTCTTATAGCACGTGCTCTAGGGCACACAGGCTTCCGTAGTTACGGCAGAAGGGCTCAGTAGTTGCAGCTCCCAGGCTCTAAAGTTCAGGCTCAGTAGTTGTGGCACACGGGAATCTTCTCAAACCAGGGATTGAACCCATGTCTCTTGCACTGGCAGGCAGATTCTTTACCACTGAGTCACCAGGGAAACCCTATTGCTTGTAGACTTTTTGAAGATAGCCAGTCTGACCACTGTGAGGTGGTACCTCCTTGTAGTTTTGATTTGCAATTTTTTTAATAATTGAGCATCTTTTCATCTGCCTGTTAGCCATCTGTATGTCTTCTTTGGAGAAATGCCTATTTAGTTCTTCTTAAAAAAAACGTTTTTACATTTATTTTTACTTGGGGGAAAAATTTTTTTCCCCCACAATATTGTGTTGGTTTCTGCCTTACAACAACATGAGTCAGCAAGTATACATATTTTTTCCCTCCTGAACCTTCCCCCCACCCCACCTCCATGCCACCCTTCTAGGTCATCACAGAGCACGGGGGTGAGCTCCTTGGGCTATGCAGCAGCTTCCCACTAGCTGTCAATTTTGTACATGGCGGTGTATGTGCTGCTGCTGCTAAGTCGCTTCAGTCGTGTCCGATTCTGTGCGACCCCATAGACGGCAGCCCACTAGGCTCCTCTGCCCCTGGGATTCTCCAATCAAGAACATTGGAGTTGGTTGCCATTTCCTTCTTCAATGCATGAAAGTGAAAATTGAAAGTGAAGTCGCTCAGTCGTGCCCGACTCTTAGCGACCCCATGGACCGCAGCCTACCAGGCTCCTCCGTCCATGGGATTTTCCAGGCAAGAGTACTGGAGTGGGGTGCCATTGCCTTCTGCGGGCAGTGTATGTATTTCAATGCTATTCTCTCAGTTTTTCCCACCCTCTTCTGCCCATTTTTTGATTGGGTTGTTTTGTTGTTGTTGTTAGGTTGTATGAGCTATTTGACAATTTTGGAAATTAAGTCCTTGTTGGTCTCATTGCAAACATTTTCTCCCAGTCTGTAGGTTGTCTTTCTTTCTCTTTTTTGGGGGGTCACACTGAGCAGTTTATGGGATCTTAGTTCCTCAGTCAGGGATTGAACCTGGGCCCATGGTGTCTTTTCATTTTGTTTATAGTTTCTTTTGCTATGAAAAAGTTTCTAAGTTTGATTAGGCCCCAGGTGGCGCAGTGGTAAAGAATCCACCTGCCAACACAAGAGACGCAGGAGATGCAGTTTTGATCCCTGAGTCGGGAAGATCCTCTGGAGGAGACAATGGCAACCCACTTCAGTATTCTTTCCTGAAAAGTTCCATGGACAGAGGAACCTGGGGGATACAGTCCATGGGGTCCAAAGAGGCAGACATGACTGAGCACACAGCACATTTACTTTTTGTTTTTATTTCTATTGCCTTTGGAAATTGACCTAAGAAGATGTTGCTATGATTTATGTCAGAGAATGGCAAACCTTACACTTCCAATGTCCCAACATTTCTGACTTTCTATTTTGCTTCCTTGTTATTGTTTAGTTGCTCAGTTGTGTCCGACTCTTTTTATAGTCTGCCAGGCTTTTCTGTCCATGGGATTTCCCAGACAAAAATATTGGAGTGGAATTTTGCTTCCTTGCACAGATGTTTGTTAGAGGTTTCGTGTGTGTGTGTGTAAGGTGTAAGGGATGGGGGAGGTTGTCACATGATTACTATAAAGAAATGAAAGGTATAAGTCTTGGTTTATCATCTTGATTTGGTGGAAAGCTTTGGCACATTACTTGGTATTTTCTATGTTGTCAAAAATTTGGTAATATGAAAAAAAAAAAAACCTGGAGGAGGAAATGGCAATGCACTCCAGTATTCTTGCCTGGAGAATCCCATGGGCAGAGGAGCATGATGGGCTACAGTCCTTGGAGTCACAACGAGTCGGACCCGATGAAATGACTGAGCACACACAAGCACACCCAACGTACATCACAGGGAATACAGTCAGTGTTTTATACTAATTTTATATTGAGTATAATCTATAAAAATATTGAACCATTATGTTACACACCTGAAACTAATATAATCCTGTAAGTCACCTGTATGTCAATTAAAAGAACACTTTGTACTTTTTGAAAAAAAAAGTTGGTAATATGTATGGTTGATTCATGTTGATGTTTGGTAGCCAACACAATTCTGTAAAGAAATTATCCTTCAATTAAAAAACAAATAACTTTTTTTTAAAAAGTGGGTAATATGGATCCAATCTCAAAAACAAAGATTTTGGGGGATCAAATGTGATCCCAGTCAATGAAGCTTTACCTAGTTAAAATTTTGGAGAGATTTCTCAGGTTCTTTACTAAGAAAAGAAAACAAAACATTTCCCCATCATGAATAGCAAATGTGAAATTAGCTATTAAAATTAGAAAGGATTAGTGCAAGGAATAGACACCCATGAAACCAGCTGAAAGGAAGAGAGAGGATATATGAGGAGAGGTACAGGTGTCTAGCTGAACCAGAATGATGCAGTGGGCTATCAGGAGAAAACATACCCCCCATATCACTGGCTCTTAGAACAATGCCTAATTCAGAGTTAGAGTTCAATACATATTTGTTGAATGGGAGAGTGAATGAATTTCTAAATTTCTAGGGGACAGAATCCAGTTTGCTCAGCTTGGATCCAATCAGTTTTGTCCAAGGGGCAGGATTATATGGGGCCCTGGTCGGGGAAGGGCATATAGTTCTCAAAGAGGACTGTGGCTGGAGAAGACACTTCAAAGCATGGCTTTTCAAGTAGTAATGAGTACCTTGCCTTGATGGAGCTGCTGGGCCCACCTTTCAAATGACATGACATGCCCCTCTTTGGGAAATCACTGGGGAACTGGGAAAGGTCGAGGTTGCTGAACAGAAAAATCATCTTGATCTTATTTTATTTTTATACTGTAGGATATTGGGACAATGGAAATATTCTGAAAATATGATGGAAATGCTTCTTTCTTTATGGAACTAACCTACCCTGTTGAAAGTTGTCTTGTTTACCTTTCAGCAGAGAGAATGTTACTAGGGCATTACTTTATTGGGTCAAGATTGAAGTATCAAAGTTTGATTGACAATTTGCAGATTTTGGTCAGACCTGGAGAAATCACCTGAGTCTGGCCCTAGTTGGGAAAAGGTCCAGCTTCTAAGAGCCTAAGAGCCCCTTGCTGGGACGTCCCTGATGATCCTGTGGTTAAGAATCCGCCTGCCAATGCAAGGGAAATGAGTTCAATCCGTGATTTGGGAAGATTCCACATGCTGTGGTTCAAATAAGCCTGTGCGGCACAGCTACTGAGCCCGAGCTCTAGAGCCCAGGAGCTGCAACTACTGAAGCTGTGTGCCCTAGAGCCTGTGCTCTGTAACAAGAGAAGCCTCTGCAGTGAAAAGCCCTCGAGTCTCAACTAGAGAAAACCCACGGCTTGCTGCAACTAGAGAAAACCCACGTGCAGCAACGAAGACCCAGAGCAGTAAAAAAAACAAAAACAAAAACAAAAATACAAAAAGAGAGACCCTTCCCAGTCTGGCCACTACCTACCTTCTTATTTCTTAGTTCATTTGTCTTTGTCCACCACTCCCTTATCTTCAGCATATTCACCATTGCTCCAATCACACTAAATTCTCATTTTCCCCCAAGGATGCTTGTTCATTCACACCCCAGTGCCTTATCTCAAGACATCCCCTCTTCCTACATTTTCTCTTTCTTATCCTTTGGATGAACGCCTACTTACCTTCACACTTAGTCAGCCATCAAGTCTCTTCTGGCCTTCTCTCTGCGTCCTCGAAATCCCCCACTCCTTATAGCCTCCTAGCTACATTTCCTAAAATTTTGCAGTAAGCACAAATATTTGACCAAGTTCAGTGGCACCTAATATCTGGAGGTAGAAGTGAGCAACACAGATGGAGGCCACATTTGGAGAGATGGTTCTGGAAAGTGTGATGGTAGAAGCATTTGGTTCTTCTGAGTGACGGCATTCTTGGTTTTCAGTCTGTAGCATCACAGGGGGTGCAGAAGTGAGGGTACCTCTAGAATAGTCCTGTGGTATGGATAATAACATTTTTTTTCCCTGGATGTATGACATCCAAGCTTGATCATCCTGGAAATTCTGTCACCTGCCCAATATTCTCTAGCAAATTGCTTTGTGCTTTAATTATGGAGGATTCTGTTGTCTGCAACTAAAACCCCTCACTAATACTGCACCCCAGCATAGGTTCTAGATCTTAATAAACTTTGGGTTGCCAATGCCTTGGATATGGTAAGCACTCAATAGATGAATGAGAGGATGGATGGGTGTGTCTCAAAGTGAAGTCTCTAATTCTCTAGGTTGCAAAGTAGGAATGGGAAAACTCTTGGTGAAAGTAACATGAATTTGCAGAGACACAGGCTGAGTGGTAAGGGCACAAGGGAACCAGAAGGAGGTTGAGGAAAAGCAGCCTTCACTCCTGCCTGATGGAGCACTGGGGTGCTTTCATTTAGAGTAAGGTCATGCTGTGCTTCCCCATAATGTATTGATTCAGTATCTCCAGCAGAAAAATATCTGGTTAATTTCAAAGAAAATAACTAAATCTGATGCTCGATGGTGTGCTGACTAAACATGCCATGGGCTGACAGAATCATATTGAATGGCTGGGTTGGTGGCTCATCAATATACAGTCCCAGAGACTCAGCCAAGTAGAAGGGTGTGAATTGGAGATGAGATTGGGTCTGGGGAGTGCACCAAGCCTAGGGGTGCTGAGCAAGTCTTGAGGTGATGGGAGGAAATAAAAGGAAATTTGACTTTCACATCTTGTTTTCTCTTGTAATTTTGTGTGTGGGGGGGGCAAAGAGATCCATTGTCAATATTTTTGCAAGTTATAGCATATATTAATATATACATAGATGCAGCTATATAGATATAACTGCTGTATGCTATGACCCTAGTCACTTAATTCTCTGCTCCTCTCACCCCCAATGCTCAGATGAGCCTCAGGAGAGACAGGTCAAGTGGAGAATAGTGGGGAGTCCCTGGGCACCAGTGGTCAGTAGGATTCAGATCATTTACAGCTGCTACCAACTATTTCTGTCTATAGTACTTCAGTTGGGACTTCAGGCTTTTTTAAGGGCATTTTTAAGAATAAATTGCTCTCACCGTGGGAAATTACCTAAACTTAACAAAAACTAAGTGACACATAACATTCCAGGCAGATGTAAATTCAGTTTTGGCTCTTTCCCCCTAATGCCCCCTCTCCCTCCACTATCACGACTCTGGAAGACTAAGGGGCAAGGCACGTTGGCACCCTGGCCCCACAGTGGCAGGGGAAAGGGGGAAAGGCTGGTGGCTGTGGGGAAACTAAGCCAGCTACAGAAACCATCCCTAAGTTCAAAGCACAGTGTCTTGAGCAGAAGTTCTTCATCTAGGTAGTACGTCAGAATCATCTATAGAACTTTCCAAAAATACACACACCCTTGGACCCTCCCATAAGAAATCCAGTAGGTTTGGGTGGGGCCTGATCACCAGGATTTTGAAATAGCCCCATGAGTGTTTCTGATATGTTCCCATTGACTGAGAACCACTGACTGATGCAGCAATCTTGGGCCTGACTCTGATGACCATCCATACGGACAGGGACAAGATTATGGAGCAAGGAATGAGGGGAGTCCAGCTGGCCATGCAATTCAGAGGAAGCAGTTACATTATGAAATCAGTCTGTAGATAGCAGGATCCCTTGGAGCAGGTTGGCACACTACGGAACTGAGTCTAGCCCTTAGAGAAGGGAGCTGGTCCCACATAGATTCAGGTTGAGGTTCTCGGTCTCAGGCAGAATTCCAAATGATCGGCAGGTAACCCTGAGACTCAAAGCCCCTCAGCTGGTTCCTCGTACACAGGATCTGGTTAATTGCATGGATGTTTAACCACCTAGTAACCGTGCTTGGGCCTGTGAAGTGGATTTGGGGAGTGGTCAAGAGTTCCAGAGTGAAGCACTGGGAGGAGGCCATCAATATCCAGGTCAGAGATGGCTGGGGAAGTCCCAGGGCTTGTAGGTCAGACTCACTTGGGGGAGGAAGGAGGAAATAAGGCAAGACTGACATGAGTTGTAAAAGGCTGGTCCAGGATGGCTTAGCTATTGCCTCATCCAGCCTGTGCCTCCTCTGTAGGGCCGGATGGACCGATCCTGCAACTTGAAGTTTGATCCAGACTATTCACTATTCACTGTAATTGCCAGTGTAAATGCACTTCCAGGGATTTGTAAACTTTTTGACAGTAGTGAAAGTGTTAGTCGCTCAGTCATGTCTGACTCTTTGCAACCCCATGGACTGTAGCCTACCAGGCTCCTCTGTTCATGGAATTTTCCAGGCAAGGGCACTGGAGTGAGTAGTCATTTTCTACTCCAGGGGTCTTCCTGACCCAGGGATCGAACCCAGGTCTCCTACATTGCAGGCAGATTCTTTACTGTCTGAGCCACCAGGAAGTCCTCCACTTTGTAAACTTTTAAAATTATGAGAAAACTTGGTTCATTAGGAAAGTTGCAGAAGCCCTTCTGGCTACTCTGTTATGGGCTCTCTGCTTGGCTGCAGATCTCCATGGCTTGCTTTTCCTTGCTTGTGCTCCTGCATTTCTGCAACCCATTTCTTTTCCTTGGAGGCTGCAATTTCTCTACAATATGTGCTGATTTCCCTGATTTCAGTCATTTTCTCCAGGCTGCAGATGCTCTCTCTTTTTCAGCTCCTGCCGACTGGCCTCTCTGCTCACGCTGGTTGGCACTGATGGCTTGTACCGAGTCTACCCGAGGTCCATGCTGCTCCATGGTTCATCTTCAACTCCTGACTCTCTTCTCCATGGGAGGGACTATTCATTTCACTGCGGAAACCCTCTTGTGTAGGAGGGAAAGGAATTGGCTTCTTGGCATAGAGCTGCTAAAAAGACCCACTTTCTATACTTTAACGTAAAAAATCACATGTTTGTTTCCTAATATCTCCATTTCTGGTCCCTAACTACACAGAGTTGTCAGATGTAGCAAATGAAAATACAGGACACCATGTTAAACCAGAATATTATAGCACACATTAAAGAATTATTGTTTATCTAAAATTAAAATATGATTGAGTATTCCAATCCCCATGACTGCAGCAAAGCAGCTGAACTTTAATTTTAGTCAGAATAATACTAGAATGTTGAGTTTTATACACACACACAGGCACAACTTTATGAATCTGAAGGTACTAGGGCAAAGACTGCTATTTGTCATCCAACATTTGTTCATCTTTCTTTTAGTAATCGATCTTCTGAATTTGTTTTGAACACAGAAAAAGAAAGAAAGGAGTATATTACTCAGCTTCCTTTGCAGGTAGAAGTTGCCAGAGAGCTCTGAGTGTAAGTGATGTGTGGAACTTCAGAGTCATGCCCTTATAGGGAAGGAGTATGTTCTCCACTCTGCTTTTTGTTTCATTGACTGGAAACATCAGTGTAGTGGCAGGAGCTAGGGCAGTCATCTTAGGATAGGAGAGAGACACTATGTGTTTGATTTTGGAGAGCAACACAATAGAAGGATCCCTAATGTTACACTGATCCTGCCAGCTTACATCCAGACTGTTATGTGTGAGAGAGATAATCGATCTATTTTAAGCCACCATGTTAATTTGACGTTCGTAGGAGCAGCCTGTCATTCTAACTGGCATGGATATCATTATTAATTTTCTTGAGGACACTTTTAATAATTACAGGAGAACCAAATCTGAAGAGTGTCCTGTAGGCAACCATGTTTTCGTTTCTCGTAGCTTTCCCTGCTGATGATTCAGAGCCACACACAGGACAAGGATGACGCAGGGAAGTGGATCTATCAGTGACTTTAAATGGTGACTGAGACTGACCCCGGGGAGTGTGTTAGTATTTGTATTCAGTGGCTCCACCCTCCGGGATGCCCTTTAGCAAGTCTGGCGTGAGCCAGGGAGCCAGCATTTCTAAATTATCCCAAGACATTCTGATGTAGTCAGTTTGGGGGCTGTATTTTGGGAACCACTGGTCTATGCATGGATCCCTCCACAGTGCCAGACTTCTAGGAAATTCTTCAGTGAATTAACTCTTTGTGACCCCATGGACTATATAGTCCATGGAATTCTCTAGGCCAGAACACTGGAGTGGGTGGCCTTTCCTTTCTTCAGGGGATCTTCCCAACCCAAGGATCAAACCCAGGTCTCCCGCATTGCAGGCGGATTCTTTACCAACTGAGCTATCAGGGAAACCAAAAGCTGCGCCCAACTTGGGGCTTGACCCCATGAGCTCAGGGCCTGAACCCTGAGATTAAGAGTCTCATGCTCTACCAACTGAGCCAGCCGGGCAAACTCAGGGAGCTTTTCAATTACTGTTGATGGTGGTGTTTAGCAGTCTAGAAACAGTGCCTTGAAATGAATACTTAGCAATATTTGATGGGACACTCAGTTAGAGGCAGACATTTAGAAAGTTATGAAGCTTTACTCTCGATGGCCTGTAAATATACATGCACAAATTCACATATACATGCACTAATTCGGTAGCAAGAAGTAATTAAATTATTTGGAGTGATGATTGAAAAATAAATATTTTAAGGGGCAAGAGGGCAAAATTTAAACACTCTGCTCCTCATGCTCATTTCTTCAGTTCCCAGTGTTGACTGAGGAGCTGTAGTAATTACAAGTGGTAATAATGTTTGATAATTATATATTTGCCTGTGTTTACATTGGCCATGAAATAGGGGAACTCAGTTCATAAGTGAACCCTCATAGATATCCTTTCACTAGAAGGCCTTCAAGAAAGAAGTTCATCTCACAACCAAGCAACAACTGGGGCTAATCATGACACTAAACTCAAGAGGAGAACAATTCAGGATAAACTTCCAGCCCAAGGGGGTGAGATGGGGAATGGAGAGAGGATAAAAGTGCCAACTAGTTGGATCAATAGCAGAGATTCTTTTGAGCATCTGTGTTTGTGCAAGGACCCCATGCTAGGTACTGTGGGAGGCAGGGAGGGGAGACGAAGGGGCAGAGAGACAAGATGCAGGTTCTTATAATGTCACCTCTGATAGGAGAGTGCCTCTCTCAGCAATATGGGATTAGTGCCAAGTCAGTACTTTGGGAACTCCCTGATGGAGAAGCTGGAGAGGATTGGGGGAAGCAGGAGAAGCTTCTTTGAGTAGACAGCATGCAGATGTCAGTCAAAAAATGAACTCTTCTGAGTGTTGGAGATACAGGGGTGATCAAGAAAGAGTGCCTGTCATCAAGGAGCTCCCATCCTGGTGGAGGGAGATAGACCAGAAGTGTTATTATGATTACTATAGCATTATTAGGGGGTTTTTTTTTTGGCATTATTAGGTATTGTTAGATAGAAATATCAGATTTATTAGTCAACGTTTTGTTGTTCAGTCACTCAGTCATGTCTGACTCTTTGCAATCACATACACTGCAGCACGCCAGGCTCCTCTGTCCTCCGCTATCTCCTGGAGTTTGCTCAAATTCATGTCTGTTGAGTTGATGATGTTATCTAAGCATCTCATCCTCTGCCGCCCTCTTCTCCTTTGGCCTTCCATCTTCCGTTGTGGCTCAGTTGGTAAAGAATCTGGCTGCAATGTGGGAGACCTAGGTTCGATCCCTGTGTTGGAAAGATCCCCTGGAGAAGGGAAGGTCTACCCACTCCATTATTCTGGCCTGGAGAATTATAGGGGTCACGAAGAGTCAGACACAACTGAGCGACTTTCACTTCATTTCACTTCCTCTATTATGTCCTCTCACATAAAAATGTATTTATATAAATCCTATTTATATAAACAGGATTATACTATTGATGTGTTTCAAAATGCATTCTCTTTTTTCCACTCAGGATTATGTTAATTTGTCTATGTCCCAAGAGTAAGGTTGTTTTCTTATCCTGAAGCTATTGGTCATCTCTTCCTTCCTTGACAGAATCTCTGTTTTAATCCAGGCATCCACCCTTCTTTGGGTGGAAATTTGTTTCCAGGAAGACAGACTCTATCTCCAGTCTCCAGGGTAGAAGATAATTGGACTTAGCTAAAATAACAGTCCATTCTCCTGGCCAGTGACTGGAATAATAATGGACATAATTCTGGCTAAGGTGAGGGTGAGACTTGTAGTTGGTTTTGGAGAATGGATTTCCCTGATGATACAAAGAGATACTTTGGAGCACCATCTCTACTTCTGTCAGTAAGTATCATTCCTACTTGGGATGGCTAAAACTATAGCAGCTTCAGTTCAGTTCAGTTCAGTTGCTTGGTCATGTCGGACTCTTTGTGACCCCATGGACTGCAGCACGCCAGGCTTCCCTGTCCATCACCAACTCCTGGAGCTTGCTCAAACTCATGTCCATGAGTCAGTGATGCCATCCCACCATCTCATCCTCTGTCATCTCCTTCTCCTCCTGCCTTCAATCTTTCCCAGCATCAGGGTCTTATCCAATGAATCAGTTCTTCACATCAGGTGTCCAAAGTGTTGGAGCTTCAGCATCAGTCCTTCCAATAAATATTCAGGACCGATTTCCTTTAGGATTGACTGGTTGGATTTCCTTGCTGTCCAAGGGACTCTCAAGAGTCTTCTCCAACACCACAGTTCAAAAGCATTCTTCAGTGCTCAGCTTTCTTTATGGGTTATTGGAAAAACCATAGCTTTGACTAGATGGACCTTTGTCAGCAAAGTAATGTCTCTCCTTTTTACTATGCTCTCTGGGTTAGTCATAGCTTTTCTTCCAAGGAGCAAGTATCTTTTAATTTCATGGCTTCAGTCACAGTCTACAGTGATTTTGGAGCCCAAGAAAATAAAGTCTGTCACTGTTTCCATTGTTTTTCCATCTATTTACCATGAAGTGATAGAATTGGATGCCATGATCTTCATTTTCTGAATGTTGAGTTTTAAGCCAATTTTTCACTCTCCTCTTTCTCTTTCATCAAGAGGATCTTCAGTTCCTCTTTGCTTTCTGCCATAATGGTGGTATCATCTGCATATCTGAGATTATTGATATTTCTCCCAGCAATCTTGATTCCAGCTTGTGCTTCATCCAGTCCAGCATTTCACATGATGTATTCTGCATATAAGTTACATAAGCAAGGCGACAATATACAGCCTTGACATACTCCTTTGCCAATTTGGAACCGGTCTGTTCTTCCATGTCCAGTTCTAACTGTTGCTTCTTGACCTGCATACAGATTTCTCAGGAGGCAGGTAAGGTGGTCTGGTACTCCCATCTCTTTCAGAATTTTCCGGTTTGTTGTGATCCATACAGTCAAAGGCTTTAGTGTAGCGAATGAAGCAGAAATAGATGTTTTTTTTGGAATTCTCTGACTTTCCCTATGATCCAATGGATGTTGGCAATTTGATCTCTGGTTCCTCTGCCTTTTCTAAATCCAGCTTGAACATCTGGAAGTTGTTCACATACTGTTCATGTACTGTTAAAGCCTGGCTTGGAGAATTTTGAACATTATTTTGCTATCATGTGAGATGAATGCAATGTGCAGTAATTTGAACATTCTTTGGTATTGCCTTTCTTTGGGATTGGAATGAAAACTGACCTTTTCCAGTCCTGGGGCCACTGCTGAGTTTTCCAAATTTGCTGACATATTGAGTGCAGCACTTTCACAGCATCATCTTTTAGAATTTGAAATAGCTCAACTGGAATTCCATCACCTCCACTAGCTTTGTTCATAGTGATGCTTCCAAGGCTCACTTCACTTCGCACTCCAGGCTGTCTGACTCTAGGTGAGTGATCATACCATTGTGGTTATCTGGGTCATTAAGATCTCTTTTGTATAGCTCTTCTGTGTATTCTTGCCACCTCTTCTTAATATCTTCTGTTTCTGTTAGGTTCAGGAGCTTGCTCTGTCCACTCCACACATCGACCTGGTATTGCAGATAATAAATTACTTGTTTAATTTAAACCAATTGAGTTGCATCTTTCTGTTGCTTGTAGCAAAAAGCATTCTAATTGATATACATCCATAAATAAAACTACATAATTACTTTGAATGGTTGCCTATTCTATTGCGCATAGAACTAACACTGGAACATTCCCAACTGTTTGACATTTAGGCCGTTTAAAATATTTTTGCCATAATAAACAACCCTGATGAATATCAGTACTTTCATTAATTCAATTTTCAAGCAACACTTTGTGTGTCTATATACCTTCCATCCTCTGACAATAAGTCTCTATCCTAGAAGATTGGTCCCACTGAGGTGCAGGTTCTTATATCTGACAGTTTTGTCAAAGATCTCCATTTTTTTCTTCTAGCGGAAAGAGCATGGACTTTGAAACCAGACAGAAATGGTTAGAAACCTCTGCTGCTTCCTAGCCAATCTTATGAGCTTCAGTTTCCATGCTCTGTACAAAGCTGTTGTCAGGACTAATGGGAGGGTACATATTAAGAAGCCAGTCTGGAGTCTGATGCATCCTAAGTGCTGCGATGGTCCTTGTTTTTGCATTTTGTTACTTAGAGGAATGTACATGGGAAAAGAGGAATAGGGGTACTTCTCTCAAAATATGGCAGCAAGATGCTACTTGCTTTCTTTGCAGAAAGGCCAGTACTTCCTGCTATTTTTTTTTTAATTCATAGTTTGACATAATTCAGATTTACAGAAGAGTGGCAAAAGATAGCACGAAGAGTTCTTGTATACCTTTCACCCAGCTTCCTCTAAGGTTAACATCTTACGTAACATGGCACACGTATCAAAACCGACAAGTTACTATTGGAAATATCATCAAGTATTGACTTTATTTGGATTTAACTAGTTTTTCCACTAGCGTGCCTTTTCCCCTTCCAGGATGCAATCCAGGATACCGTGTTGCATCAGATCTTGCTGTTTTTTTTTAATAGACTCAAAGCCTCTGAGGGCTGAACTGAACACACTTCTGCCGGGAAAATCTCCAGAGCTAGCATTTATTGTGTGTTTAATAGTAACCATCCTCATCACACTATTGGGGAGGTATTCCCGTGCTCATTTTACAGATGGAGACACTGAGACTCAGAGAAGCTGAGAGGCTCCATCAGGGTCACTCAGAGGCACAGCCGTGTTAAACTGGGCAGCCTGGTTTCTGCTTAGCTGCCTTCCCGAGAGTACACACTCCCCTGGCTGGAGCCAGTGATCCGTGGGTGGCCATGGGGAGCAGGGTCCCAAATCGAGCCCTTTCTGAGGACCCCTCCTCGCTCTGGGTTACCTCCTGGCTGGCAGGCCCATGTACAGCCCTTCTCCCGCTCCCACCTAGTTCTCTCTGGCTCCCAGCAAAGTTGCAGCCTGTCCATCCTCCCACCGTGTGCTTGGCAAAGGCGCCTCCTGGTGTTTGCATTTGAATAGAGGCTCCAGCCTGCAAGCAAACAATGAGGCCCGTGAGGGATCGGGGAGGACTCAACCCAGCACGTTCCTGCAGCCCCTTCTTTACCAGCCACCCTAAGGCGGAAGGCAGTTCTCCATTTACTCAGCAGGCGTATTTCTCCACTTGCAGTATCATAGACAGCGCCTTTCTCCCTCTCATCCGGGGACCACCCCTGATCCTGAGGACAGTTCAGTTAAGTTCAGTCTCTCAGTCATGTCTGACTCTTTGCGACCCCATGGACTGCAGCACGCCAGGCCTCCCTGTCCATCGCCAGCACCCGGAGCTTGCTCAAACTCATGTCCATCGAGTCGGTGATGCCATCCAATCATCTCATCCTCTGTCGTCCCCCTCTCCTCCCACCTTCAATCTTTCCCAGCATCAGGGTCTTTTCAAATGAGGACAGGAAAGGGTCTTTTTGACACAGCCTGGGGTCTCCCACTAGCTCTGCCCACTGCCATGAGGGAAGCAGGCAGCTTCAGCCTACTCTCTCAGCTCCCAGCTCCCTCACCACCGCTGTGCCCTCGAGGGGCTTCTAGTGACCCGACTGCAGGGCTAGATGTCTCCTGCAACAGTGCAGCCGGCAGCTACAAGCGTTACTCCTGAGCTACCCCGCTGGTAAGTGGCCAAGCATGGGCCCAAACCTCAATCTGGCTGGCTCCAAACTATAATCCTTCCACTACACCAAATGTTCCACAGTGATTATTCTCGAAACAAGATCATTGCCAAAACCAACCTCGGGTTCCTGGTGCCGGGAGGACCCGTGCTGGCCCAGCTCGGGCCGCGTGCAGATCCCAGGCTCTGGAAGACCAGGCTGGGGACAAAGCCCCTTTCTAAGGCACCTGCCGGAAGGCAGATGAAGGTTCTCCGCCTGGCAGGCAGGAGGGCACGGGTAAGGGCTTGCATCCTGTCAGGGAGCGGGCATTTCCTCGTTCAGGTGACACAGTTTTGCAGAAGGCTGATAGTGAACTGCGTCTCTATTTATCTGGCAAACCTGGCCTTCCCAGGGTGGAGCAGCGTTAATCCTCCTGTTTACCTTAAGTGAGTTGGGTGAAACCAGCACTGTCTTAAACGAGAACCACATTTCAGCCGTGGGCCTGACCTCAGTCCTGACACAGACACCAGAGGTGGGGGGAAATTGTCACAGCATTGGAAGCTGCCATCTCAGAGTCACCGACCAGTCGTTTGTGCCCCTCTTGGTCACGGGGGGCTGGAGTGGCTGGATGGGCCCTGGAGATCTTTAGAGCAAGAGTAAAACAGCTAAGCCATGCCCGGCGCTGTGAATCAAGCGCTTTGCCCGTAGTGACATGGTTACGCTTCAGAACTGCAGGGAGCGAGGTGTAACAACTGTCTCCACTTTACAGATGAGATGACTGAGGCACAGAGAGCTTAAATACACTGCTAAATTCACCCGGCTGTTCAGTGGCAGAGCTGCAAGTTGAACCTGGGTAGTCTGGGTGCATGTAATCATTAGTCTATATACTGGTGACCAACCTAGACAGAGGTCTGGAGGAACATAGACCAAAGCGTTCGTGCTGGCTGTCTACAGGTGATTTTCCTTAACTTTTCTATTTGGCTTTCCTATGTATGTAGTGTTAGTTGCTCAGTCGTGTCCGACTTTTTATAATATCATGTAGCTCGCCAACCTCCTCTGTCCATGGGATTCTCCAGGCAAGAATTTTGGATGAGTAGCCATTCCCTTCTCCAGGGGCTTTTCCTGACCCAGGGATCAAACCCAGATCTCCTGCATTGCAGGCAGATTCTTTACCCTCTGAGCCACCAAGGAAGCCCATTTGGCTTTCTTAGTTTTCTACAAAAACATATGTTTTGTGGGGACAGGGAAAGCAATACAAAGAATTATCCTAGAGAAAAGAGAAGCTCCTTAGTGAGTGCATGTTGCCTAGGGCTCTGTTCCAGAAGGCTCTCACAGAAAATCAGTTTGGAGAGACTGTGGTGACTCAGGTGGGCAGATGGCAGATTTCTCTAAATCACTGATATAAAATGAGAGCTTTACTTATTTACTCATTCGTGTATTGCTGCAATTAGTCATTCATTCCTTCAAAAAAGTATGGAGCTCCTGCCCTGTCCAGGTACTGTGGTGGGTGCTGAGGACTCAGTTATGCTTAAGACAAAGTCACTACCCTCCAGGGGATCCTGATCCCAGGGTGGAGGTGGAGAAAGCTGTGCTTTCAATTAAGCACCTGGTAACATATTAAGGAATAAAAGAGTTTGCAAGTCTCTTTCCTCCACCAGAGTTTGCACCCTTGAGGGCAGAGACTGGTACAGATGAATTCCTGCCACATACTTCAACCATCCATTCATTCATGTGCTTTTGCATTACCACGTGGCTTTTGAAAAGATAGGGGGTACATCGAAGGAGCAACCCAAATGGTCATTTCTCCGGGTTGAGCGAGGCAGAGAAGAGAGTGGTTAGAAAAATCTCCATAGAGACTTAAGCAGAGGGGTAATAATTGAGGTTTTTTGCCAGGTGGGGAAGGTACTTCCTGGTAGAGGGAACAGCATATGAAAAATGACCGTGGTGTGCGAAGTTGCCAGTGCATTTGAGGAACCTACAGAAGTTCAGTATGGCTGGAACATAGAGTGTATGTCAGAGGGAGTGCAGACGGGGGGAAGGATAGGACTGGAGGGGTACGCAAGGCCCAGACTCCAATGGTCTTTGTCATGCTAAGGAGCTGGGACTTATATGTGGTTAAGATACAGGGAGAAAGAATCAAAGGATGGAGTGAGGGATATATGTGCAGATGTAGTTAGGATGTGTGAAGCCTTCTCCTCCTCCTCCTCCATTCCCTGTTTCATAAGCCCTCACCTTCCCTCTTATGAAGGAGTGAAAGGGTAGGAAATGAATCTTTCAGCACTGACTGTGTACCCTGTGGTGAGTGCTTTGCCACCTTTAATCCTTACTCTGGTAGACATCACCAGCCCCATTTTCCAGATGAGGAAACTGAGGCTCAGAGCAGTTAAGTAGCAGAGCTGAGGTTTGCACAGACATGCATTCAGTTCCAAAAGCAATGCTCTGTACACTGGGCCAGACAGAACCACTTAATGTGGAATGAAGCTTTTCTCTTCACGAAGTGTTTCATGTATCTAAGCTCATTGGATTCTTGCCGTGGCATGGAGTGGTAATTTGGGCAAGTATCATCATTCTCTTTTTCAGGAGGAAAATTGAGTCAGAGGGGTTCATTGACTCCGTGACAGTGATTTGAGAGTTTCAGGATTAGAGACATCCAAAGTACAGAACAGATACCTATCTGAAAACCACACATGGAAACAAAAATAACCCGGAGCCGGTTCTTGGTGCAAAGGGGCAGTTGTGGACATGCCACATGCGCACAGGAGATCCTCGGCGTGTGGAGGTTTGCAGCTGGAACAGCCGGAGGGGCCAATCCAAGTGGCTGAGCTAATCCCTTCCTCTGCCTTCTGCCTGCTTCCTCTGTCACCTCCAGGGCCCCTCCTGAGGGGACATCTGTGGATTCTCCACGGAATCTCTCATTTAGCTCCCGAGACCCAGCACAAGCCTGGGTGCAGAATGTTGGTGCAATTTTGACAAGATGCTCACAGAGGTTCAGTGACTAGTTTTAATTAGGCCATCTTTGTTTACGTTTGATGTTTATCAGCTAATTGGCATGGCAAGGTGTGAGTCACACAGCTTTCCCCTGGCATGGAATCAGTTTGTCAGAGAAAAAAACCAGGAGAACAAATGATCCCAATTATGAGAGAACCCACTGGGCTAATTATCGTCCCACTAAGGACAGAACCTCCCCCCCTCCTGCTGTTGTCGCTGCAACTGCGGCTGCGGCTATACCAAGTGCCCTGGGTCCCCCGTACCCTGCCCCCAGCTCCAGAACTCCAGAAGCCTGGGATCCAGGCCCCCAGCTGGCTGCCTGGACATTTGTTCTCTTGAATTCAGAACCCACATGTCCCCTCCACTTAGACACATCCAGGCAACGTGTGTCCTTAGACTCAAGATCATTTTCCCTGTAACCTCTTCCATGAATAATAGCTCATGTATGTTCTGCCTTTCCTGTGTGCCAGACACTGTTGAAAGCACTTTATAATTCTTTCCCCAATAACATGATGTCAGGTCTTACTATTACCTCCACTTTGCAGATGAAGAAACTTAGGTAGGTAGAGGTTAAATAAACTGTCCAAGGGCAAGCGACAGAACTAGGATTTGAGCCCACATAATCTTTCATCACAGCACCAGCTCCTGACCATCCAGGATTCTTGCAATGTCAGAAAGGCCCCAAATCTGACCAGTTAGGATCCTTAGGCAGATTCCTGGGGGCAACTCTCCTTCTAACTACAAAGGTACCCCTACCTTCTAGAACAGTGCTGTCCAGAACTTTCTGCAGTGATATGCATGCTTATTGCTCTGTCCAATGCAGTTGCCACTCAGTCACGTGTGGCTACTGAGCATGTGATATTGTGGTTAGTGGGACCAAGGAAGTGAATTCTAAATTTTATTTCATCTTAATTTTAATTGAAAGAGCTGCGTGTGGCCCATAGCTACCCTGATGGATAGGACAGTTCTGGCTGGTCAGCCCTCATTCTTCAAAGGCAGCCGTTCCCTAATCAACCCTGTGTTTGTGACCCTCCCATCCCCCGCTGCAGCTTTCTGGCCTCCTAGGGGGCTTTCTTGGTGCAGACAGAGGGATGGAGGTCTCTTCCTTTTCTGCATTCTCCCCCTCTGCTCTCTAAGCCCCCTCCAGCCGAGAGGGGCTCGCGTGGAGGAATGTGGCTCGGCTGCCCTTGAGTTGAATGATGATCGTGGACCTTTGGAATGTCCACAAAGCCCCACACCCTCGGCCTCTCCAGTCTCCCTCCTTTGCCGAGTAACAGATGGCCCCAGCTTTCACCAGCCGGGCCTGAACACATTGTCACTCCCAGCTGAAAGTGAAATATTCAGTGGCATTTAAATTAAATAGACTCTAATGCTTCAGTAATATTAATTACGTTTTCATTCATCCCTGGCCTAATAAATCAATGTGGAAAGAGGGGAGGCTCAGGAGGCTGGCAGCCGAGTGGGGCCACTGGGTCTTTGTGTGAGCCCGCACACAATGCCCCCATTCTTACCAGGCCGCGCTTGCCCCTGCAAACATCTGTGCTCAGCCCCTCTCGAGGAGGAGCCAAAGGGGTAACATTTACACTCTACTCATCCAATTTGTCCCAGCACCAGGGCCTGAGTCAACGGGAAATGTGAAGGCCATGCTGAAAATAACATGCAGGACTCGAATGCCTGTGTGTTTGGAAGCTGGGATGTTTGCAAAATTTCTGGGGCAGAGGGTTAGGGGGCCGGTGGAGAGAGGAGGTGCTGTCAGACTTTAAGCTGCAGGACGGTGCTGGCTTAGCTTTGACTGTGGGAGGAAGGTAGGGAGGGGAAAATAACAGCTACCATGAAATGAATGCTTATTATGTGCCAGAAACTGTGCTAAGCACTTCATTTTTATTTTTTTAAGCAAGATTTGTTTACTTATTTATTTATTGGCGGCACCATGTCTTAGTTGCAGCATGCAGGATCTAGTTCCCTGATCCGGGATTGAGCCACAGTCTCTTGCCCTGGGGATGTGGGGTCTTAGCTACTGGACAGTCATACAAGTCCCTGTGCTAAGCACTTTTATTTTATTCATTCATCTTATTTATTTATTTCATAGGATAATCTGGCATTAAATAGCAACTATTATTGGCCCATTTCACAGATGAGAAATTTATCTGTGCATCCACAGAGAAATTGAGAAATTTGCTATGGTTCCAGCTCATGTCTTTGTGACTCCAAAAGTCCACAATCTTCACCTCTAGATGTACTCTTACCAGAAAAAAATACAGAAGAAAGGAAGGGGTTGCAAGGGGTGTGTTTTAGGCGGAGGGCAAGAGGCCAACATTTAAGAAGTTTGCAATGCTCCTCTGGGTTTCAGAGGGATTTTGCCTTTGGGGAGGTCTGTCCCTACCCACTGGAGTCCCCACCCCACTCCGGGGCTATACATATGTAAAAGAAGCCAATAAAACAGCGAGAGAGGCTGCCCTCCTAAATCTTCAGGGGACAAAACCTCCCACTTGTGATGCTTCAAAGCTGCCCAGAGCTACCAGTTTACCCCCAGAAGTCCTCACTCAATGCCTCTGATTGGAAAATAAATAGCCTTGCACATAAAAACCACAGGCCAATTGTAAGCCTGGGGAATGGGAAAGTGCCGGGTGTGGACCACTGTGCACCAGCCTAGGGCCAGCTCTCCCCAGGCTGCCTCTCCTTAGGGAGATGAATGGGAGCTGAGGTGAGGACCCAGTGGAAAGGGAGATTTCAAAATTGGCCCCTGAGATTTTTTAATGAGATATAATTGACCTATAACATTGTATTAATTTCATATGTACAACATAATGATTCAATATATTGTGAAATGATAGAAAATTTTTAAAAAACAGGTCAACAAATAAATGTTAAATTCTACAATTTGTTGCATAAAAACCAAGAAATACATACAAGCAGAAGGAAGGGAAAACATCACCTGAGTCCTCCTGCCCCATTTTGAAAGATTAGTTTTGCAACTTATGGATGAAATGTGGTTTATTGAATTAATCCCTACTGTTGGACATTTGACTTGTTTTTATTTTTCCTGCTTCACAAACAGTGCTATAATGAATTTCTTTGTGGCTAAATTGAGGTGCATAACCTCAGCTATGCAGATGACACCACCCTTATGGCAGAAAGCAAAGAGGAACTAAAGAACCTCTTGATGAAGGTGAAAGAGGAGAATGAAAAAGCTGGTTTAAAATTCAACATTCAAAAAACTAAGATCATGACATACACTTGCATCACTTCACAGCAAACAGATGGAAAACAATGGAGACAGTGGCAGACTTTATTTTCTTGGGCTCCAGAATCACTGTAGACTGTGACTGCAGCCATTAAAAGATGCTTGCTCCTTGGAAGAAAAGCTGTGACAAACATGGACAGCATATTAAAAAGTAGAGCCATTACTTTGCCATCAAAGATCCATCAAGTCAAAGCTATGGTTTTTCCAGTGGTCATGTATGGATGTGAGAGCTGGACCACAAAGAAGACTGAGCACCAAAGAACTGATGCTTTCGAACTGTGGTGTTAGAGAAGACTCTTGAGAATCCCCTGGACTGCAAGGAGATCCAACCAGTCCATCCTAAAGGAAATCAATCCTGAATATTCATTGGAGGGATTGATGCTGAAGCTCCAATATTTTGGCCACCTGATGCAAAGAGTCAACTCATTGGGAAAGACCCTGATGCTGAGAAAGATGGAGGGCAGGCGGAAAGGGGGCGACAGAGGAAGAGATGGTTGGATGGCATCGCCAACTCGATGGACATGAGTTTGAGCAAGTTCCAGGAGATGGTGATGGACAGGGAAGCTTGGTGTGCTGCAGTCCATGGGGTCGCAAAGAGTCGGACACGACTGAGCAACTGAACAATAACGACGAAATTGAGGTGCACACACATTTGTGATAAGTATCTTAGAATAAATTTCTCAAAGAGAAATTGCTAAGTCAAAGCATATTACGTGCATATTTTGAAGGCAGAAATCCCGAGTGTCTGTTGTGTGTGTTTCTGTTACTCACTCAGTCGTGTCTGACTCTACGACCCCATGGACTGTAGCTCGCCTGGCTCCTCTGTTTGTGTGATTCTCCAGGCAAGAGTGCTGGAGTGCATTCCCTTCTCTAGGGGATCTTCCCAACCCAGGGATTGGACCCAGGGCTCCCACATGGCAGGCAGATTCTTTGCTGTCTGAGCATCTGTTAGGATTTTTTTTTTTAATCATATGGAAAGAAAGTATCAACCCCAGACCCAATTTCTACCCAGTGTAAATATCCTCACCCTCTGTCACTGAAGCTTGATACTTAAGGCAGGTTTGATTGTGCAAGTCCAAGCTCTGGAACCGTCTAGTCTTCATGCTGGTGATTGTGATTCAGCATCTGCAGTTCCAGGATGAGGGCAGCAGCAGGTCCTGAAACTTGTCCCTTCCATGTCCCACAAGAAGCAGCTGAATAGAATGTCCCAGCCTGTGGTCTCTGGAGTCAGCCTAGATTGAACATCAGCTCCACCTCTGATAGGCTGATGTCCCAAGGGAAATCACCCATCCCCTCTGAATCTCAGTTCCCCATCTGCAAATTAATGGGTGATGACTGTGTCTTATCTTATCTCTGTGAAGATTGTATATGTAAAACACTTAGCACAATGCCTGATACTTGGTAAACATTCATCCAACATTGGCTACTGTACTGTTATTAAACTGATCAAAAATCAACCCTGAATATTCATTGGAAGGTCTGATGCCAAAGTTGAAGCTCCAGTATTTTGACCACCTGATGCAAAGAGGCGACTCACTGGAAAAGATCCTGATGCTGGAAAGATGGAGGACAGGAGGAGAAGAGGGTGAAAAGGAATGAGATGGTTGGATGACATCACTGATTCAATGGACATGAGTTTGAGCAAGCTCCAGGAGATAGTGAAGGACAGGGAAACCTGGCATGCTGCAGTCCATGGGGTCAAAAAGAGTTGGATACAACTTAGCGACTGAACAACAACAATTAATGTGCTATTCAATCAACCTTATTTATTCAAGTCTTGGGATTTTCTTGAAGGCAGCAAGATATACCACAAATTGCACCCTATTTAATGTAATGCTTATGGGGAAACACTGGAAATAGTGGCTGACTTTATTTTTCTGGGCTCCAAAATCACTGCAGATGGTGATTGCAGCCATGAAATTAAAAGCAGCTTACTCTTTGGAAGGAAAGTTATGACCAACCTAGATAGCATATTAAAAAGAAGAGACATTACTTGCGCCAACAAAGGTCTGTCTAGTCAAGGCTATGGTCTTTCCAGTAGTCATGTATGGATGTGAGAGTTGGACTATAAAGAAAGCTGAGTGCTGAAGAATTGATGCTTTTGAACTGTGGTGTTGGAGAAGACTCTTGAGAGTCCCTTGGACTGCAAGGAGATCCAACCGGTCCATCCTAAAGAAGATGAGTCCTGGGTGTTCATTGGAGGGACTGATGTTGAAGCTGAAACTCCAATACTTTGGCCACCTGATGCGAAGAGCTGACTCATTTGAAAAGACCCTGATGCTGGGAAAGATTGAGGGCAGGAGGAGAAGGGGAAGACAGGGGATGAGATGGTTGGATGGCATCACCGACTCGATGGACATGGGTTTGGGTGGACTCTGGGAGTTGGTGATGGACAGGGAGGCCTGGCGTGCTGCGGTTCACGGGGTCGCAAAGAGTCAGACACGACTGAGTGACTGAACTGAACTACCTTACATAGAAGGTGATTGAACTCAACCTAATATCCACGGAGGTCCTGCCACAAGCTGACTACTGTTATGCACTATGGGGGAAGAGGAGATGAATGTCTCCAGGAACTCACTGGCTGGGTGTGGAGCTGGAAACACGCATCAGTAACTCAGGCCTAAGGCTGCATGCTGCCAACATTGTAGAGAGGTGTAAACAGGGTGTGTTGCTGAGGTGTATTTGAGCCATATCATATCTTATGGAAGGAGGGACTTGAAGTGGAAATCAGTTCAGTTCAGTTCAGTTGCTCAGTCATGTCCGACTCTGCAACCCCATGAACCACAGCACGCCAGGCCTCCATCACCAACTCCTGGAGTCCACCCAAACCCATGTCCATCGAGTCGGTGATGCCATCCAACCATCTCATCCTCTGTCTTCCCCTTCTCCTCTTGCCCTCAATCTTTCCCAGCACCAGGGTCTTTTCAAATGAGTCAGCTCTTCGCATCAGGTGGCCAAAGTATTGGAGTTTCAGCTTCAATATCAGTCCTTCCAATGAACACCCAGGACTGATCTCCTTTAGGATGGACCAGTTGGATCTCCTTGCAGTCCAAGGGACTCTCAAGAGTCTTCTCCAACACCACAGTTCAAAAGCATCAATTCTTCAGCACTCAGCTTTCTTTATAGTCCAACTCTCACATCCATACATGACTACTGGAAAAACCATAGCCTTGACAAGACGGACCTTCATTGACATAGTAATGTCTCTTCTTTTTAATGTGCTATCTAGGTTGGTTGTAACTTTCCTTTCAAAGAGTAAGCGTCTTTTAATTTCATGGCTGCAATCACCATCTGCAGTGATTTTGGAGCCCAGAAAAATAAAGTCAGCACTGTTTCCACTGCTTCTCCATCTATTTGCCATGAAGTGATGGGACTGGATGCCATGATCTTAGTTTTCTGAATGTTGAGCTTTAAGTCAACTTTTTCCACTCTCCTCTTTCACTTTCATCAAGAGGCTCTTTAGTTCTTCTTCACTTTCTGCCATAAGGGCGGTGTCATCTGCATATCTGAGGTTATTGATATTTCTCCCGGCAATCTTGATTCCAGCTTGTGCTTCATCCAGCCCAGTGTTTCTCATGATGTACTCTGCATCTAAGTGAAATAAGCAGGGTGACAACATACAGCCTTGATGTACTCCTTTTCCTATCTGGAACCAGTCTGTTGTTCCATGTCCAGTTCTAACTGTTGCTTCCTGACCTGCATACAGGTTTCTCAAGAGGTAGGTCAGGTGGTCTGGTATTCCCATCTCCTTCAGAATGTTCCACAGTTTATTGTGATCCACACAGTCAAAGGCTTTGGCATAGTCAATAAAGCAGAAATAGATGTTTTTCTGGAACTCTCTTGCTTTTTCAATGATCCAGCAGATGTTAGCAATTTGATCTCTGGTTCCTTTGCCTTTTCTAAAACCAGTTTGAATGTCTGGAAATTCATGGTTCACGTATCCTGAAGCCTGACTTGGAGAATTTTGAGCATTATTTTACTAGTGTGCGAGATGAGTGCAATTGTGCGGTTGTTTGAGCATTCTTTGGCATTGCCTTTTTTAGGGATTGGAATGAAAACTGACATTTTCCAGTCCTGTGGCCACTGCTGAGTTTCCAAATTTGCTGGCATACTGTGTGCAGCACTTTCACAGCATCATCTTTCGGGATTTGAAATAGCTCAACTGGAATTCCATCAGCTCCACTAGCTTTGTTCATAGTGATGCTTCCTAAGGCCCACTTGACTTCACATTCCAGGATGTCAGGCTCTAGGTGAAGTGGAAATCAGGGAGGTCCAATAACATGTCTAAAGTCACATAGTTACTAAGACATGAAGCTGAGATTAGACTTTGATCTGTCTGGTTAAGAGATTCATATTTGTTTACTTCATACTAACAAGCAGATAAAGTTCAAAACCACTCTAGAGTAGACTGAGGCCATCTAACAGAATTTGCTGTGATGATGGAAATTTTCTATATCTACGCTGTCCAATATGGCAACCCGTAGGTGCATGTGGCTACTTAGCACTTGAAATGTAGCTAGTTTGAGTGAATCCAAAATCCATTTATGATTTTTCAGTTTTATTTAAATGTGGTTAGTGGCTGCTATGTTAGACAGTACACTTCTAGACAGAGAAAGCTGATTTAAAGAAAAGAGTTAATGTTGAAGTTAATGCTTTCAATGACCAGGAAGGTGAGAGATTTAAAGAAATAAAAAAAGAAAAGGAAATCAGACTGTAATTTGAAAGGCACCGGTCATAATAATTTAAAAAATAGTTTTCGTGGAAGCCGAATATTTTTCCACCCTTGGATCAACACATCCATTTGGTTGATGTGCTCTGACCGTGCCATCTCTGTGGCTCTTTGTCAAACAGCTTGGGGCCAAGCCAAAGCCCATGGGGAGGGTTCCCTTTGGCAAATGCATTCTCCCTTCTTTTCTGTTTTGTATTTGGCATTAAACCGAGTAACTGTCTCATGCTGAAACCACCACACGTATCTAATTCCCATTTTGTTCTCTGTCAGATTCAGGCAGAGAGCTGATAGAATAGCTGACACTTTCAGGTCAGAGAAGACTTCCTATCTGTGGTTCTTAATGGTTGGAGTTGTGCAAAGACACACTAGGCAACCTCAGGGGGAGGTGAGACTCCCATCAGGAGAGGTGTTCAAGCATGTGCTCAACAATGATGGGCATGCTGTATCAAGGCTGTGACTGTCAGATGACAGCGGAGGGGTGGTTGGACTAAAAGGGCTTTTATGTTATTTCTAACTCTCAAAGTTCTTTGTAAAGCAGGAAACTCTTGTCCTGTAAAAGTCTTCCTCTGTCCATGTCCCACCATTATGTTCAGACTAGGAACCCCCCCGCCCCCCGAGATCAGGATTGTGTCATAATCGCCTCTGTATTACTGGGCCAGGCATGGTACTTGACACCTGGAAGGTGTTCAGAAAACCCTGCTTGTTGCTGTTGAAAGATCATTGAGATCTTGATATCTTAACCTAAACATAAAGTGGGAGTCTTCATTTGCTCTAATGAGAGGAAACACCCAGCCCTGGGAGGTAAAAGAGAGGGCACTCTGCTGTAGGCTGGGTACTGTGGTGGTGCATTTGCACACATTTTGTAGCACAATATCCATAAACTTAGAAAGCAGTTATCCCTCAGTTAAAAAATAAATTAAAAAAAGAAGAGGCATTAATATACCCATTTTATAGATAAGGAAGCTGAGGCTTGACGAGGAAGTAATCCATAATCACATAGCTAGTTAAGCGACTGGGGTGACAGTCAACAGCCTTCATTACTAATCTTAAACTGGTTTGTGGGGCAAGTGAATTAAAACTCATCAGGAGGGATCACGGTTGATGGGGACAGGAGACTGGAGACACCTTAGGCAGCATGATAATATCTAGTGCTGAAGAGGTAGGGAAATATCTTCTGCTGCTCTACCAAAGAATTCACCGTGTCCTGGTGGCTCACAGCGATACAGGACCATAGCAGATGACACCGTCTCTTCGTCTCACCCCTCTCACCCCAATTGTGAAAAATCTTCACCTGACCATGGGAACCCATAAGATTGGCATCTTTAAACTTCTACAGAATTACTTCAAATGCAAGATGCCCTCCCCCCCTTTATTCAGCTCCCTCCCACTGACCAAATTTTCCAAGTCCACTTAAGATGTCTTAACCAAGACTCTGTTGTAAGTGGCAGAAACCCATGTCAGAGTGGTTTAATGATAAAAGTGACTCAGGGTGCTGAAAAGGCAAGTCTTTGGGTGTGGCTGCTGTAGGTACCCAGGTGATGATATAGAAATGTCTCTCACCTATCTTTGACTCCTCTTCCTTCTGTTTTGGCTCCGTGATCAGGGATGGCCAGTAGGGACTCCAGATTTACTTCTTACCTGCGTAGCATTTTCATCCAACTTTCCTCCAATAGTTCTAGAATTGAAAGAAAGGCAATGCAATACATACTGTTGAAACCATGAGCTACCTCCTGCCAGAGATATGTGTAGGGTTTGACAGATGTCAAGGACGGCTGTGTTTCCCTTGAAATTTTAAAACATCCTGAGGCAGGCTTGAAGGTTCTCTGTGGCACTCCAGAGCCCTTTGGCGTGCTGTTTGGGACAAAAGGCTGCGGGGTTCCCTTCTCCCCTGTCTGACCTGCGGTTTCTCTCCCTTTCCTAATCCGAGGCCTCATCTCTTCATGTCAGAGAGCAGTGTTTGGAGCTTTTGTAAACATGTCACTTGAAGCAGGTTACTTTTTCTTTTTAATCCTTAGTTTTCTCTTGGTAAGTGGTAATTATGCTATCTACCTTGTAGGGCTATTGTGAAGATTAAGTGAGATTCTATATTTAATGTCTCTGAGCACAGTGCCTGGAGATATCGGCGTTCAGAGTTGGAGCTATTGTTTTCCTTCTTCTTATTATTGCTATCAGTATATGGAGCAGATATATTAGTCAGCATTTGGTTCATCTGAGAATAACAGAAAACGCAAAATAAGTGGCTTAAATAAAATAGATGTTTACTTCTCTCTCTCATGTAAAAGTCCAGGAAGATAGTCCAGGGCTGGTGTGATGTTACCTAATGCCAGGGATTCACACTCTTTCTATCTTATATGTCTACTAGGCACAGTTCCATTTCCAAGCTTATCTCATAGCCCATAGTCATCTCACAGAGCCAATTGCTGCTCTAGCTCCAGCCATCATGTCTCATTCCAGCCAGAAGGAAGAATGAAATGGGAGGAAAAGTTCATGCTCTCTTTCCTCCTAAGACTTACATACCCCAGTCCTGCACAAATCTCTATGCCAGAACTGAAGTCACACCTAGCTGCAAGGGAAATGGAGTGATAGGACATTGTTTTGGGCAGCCAGAATGCCCAGCTAAAAATTGTATTACTGTGGTGGAAGCGCAGGCTCTGCCCCACCAGAGCAGTGGGAAAGGACCCCAGAAGCTAGACTCACTCTGGATGATGGAGCTCAAAGAAAACCGTGCCTCTGCAAAAAGGAAAATACTGTGCCCCTTTTGCTACCTGAGGAATGCAAGATTGACTCCAGAATTTTTAAGAAAGCTGGAAGTTAAAGCTCAAGTCTGGCGCTCTCTTCCCTGAGACAAGGAGCTTTAGCCCAGTCTTCCCCCACTCGCTGCCAGCCGGGGCTGGGGACGCACAGAGCACTGGCCCCAGGCAAACTTGGTTTGAGTCCAAATTCCAGGACTCTTGGGGCTGACTGGCAGCCACTCTGTCTGAGCAACCTGGGGGATCCTGAGAAAAGAATGAACATCCGAATCCCAGAACAAAATCCGCAGCGATGATGCTCCTGCGGCCCGGGGTCTGGCTGGGAGGCCGCACAGTGGGGAGGATGAGGTCATGGTGACAAATGTGAGAAGGGGGAGGGCTCCCGAGGGCAGCAAATGTGCCCAGGAGCCAGCAGCCCGCAGACCAGAGCGAAGCCTGCCTTGGGGGCTCCATCCCTTGTTCCGCCACGGCTCTGCTGGGTTTTTGGACTTCAGTCTATCTAGTTAGAAGATGGGAAATACATCTGCTGTCCTCTCTGCTTTGTAAGGCTGCTGTCAGCAGCAGCTAGGCTTAGGAATGTCTAGAAAGTGAATAGAGTGCCTAAAGAAAAAGGGGTTTGGTTGCCAGGCGTTGGCAAGGAGGGAGGGATGGAAAGGCAGAGTACAGAGGATTTTTAAGGCAGTGAAGCTGCTCTGTATGACACAGTAATGGTGGATGCATGTCATTATACATTTGTCCAAACCCATAGAACATACAACACTTGAGAGCGAACCCTATGTAAACTATGGGCTTAGCCTGATAACAAGGCATCGATGTTGGTTCATTGTAACAAATGTACCACTCTGATGTGGGATAATGTTGATAGGAGAGGCTGTGGGAGGGATTGGGGAGGGGATGGGAGGGCTGCGTGGGAACTCTCGGTGCTTTCTGATCAATTTTTCTGTCAATCTAAAACTTCTCTAAAATTTAAGATGTAAAGTCTATTAATTTTCTTAAAAAAATAAAAGATATAAAACAGCTTGACCTTGGGAGTAATACTGCCAACTTGGGGGCTGAGTAAACATTTACTGAACAGCTGTTGAAAAGAAATCAACCATGCGTATTCATCATCTGGTCCAAAAGCCAACTACTGCATAGGGCTATAAAGACGGGTAATCAGATATTAGGTAAACAGTGATTATCAACATTACTACATTTATCAAGGTAAATGTACTAAAAGGGGTTAGGGAGACCCCAAACATCTATATAACATAGAATTGATCACATCTTGGTATGGAGTGGTCCATTTGATGGGGGTGGCATTTTAATTTGGGACATGGAAGTAAAAAATAACTAAAAATATAGCTGCCATGTTACCTGAGTCTTATTGGTATTCCTTTAGGTCATTCCATGATTATTGCCCTTAATTCTTATGTTTAAGAGAAAAAACTGCTTTTTAACAATTGACTTTTTTACCTTTCTTTAAAAGTGAAATATAGTTGATTTATAATGTAGTGTTAATTTCGGTTGTACAGTTTGCTTACACATACGTATACATTTTTTTTTCAGATTTGTTTCCCTTGTAGGTTATTACAGAATGTTGAGTATAATTCCCTGTGCTATATAGTCAATCCTTGTAGATTACCTATTTCATATATAGAAGTATATAGATATTCATCTCAAATTCCTAATTTATTGACACCCACCCCCATTGCTCCGTGGTAAGTGCAGTTTGTTTTCTGTTTGTGGGCCTGTTTCTGTTTTGTATATATGTCCATTGAGACACAATCATTTTTTGACAATCTGTGAGTACTTTTGTTCAATATTTGGGTTTTTCTGCTCTATAAAGAATACCAGGATTGTACATTGCCCTGAAGAAAATGCAACAAGGTTCCCGAGCCTATGCTGCTGGGAGGAGTCTAGAGCAGGGCTGTCCAATAGAACTGTTTGTGACAGCAGAAATGTTTCAATCTTCGCTGTCCTCTATGGTAGCCACTACTTATGTGTGGCTACTGAGTACTTACAGAATGACTAGTATAATGGAAGCACTGAATCTTTTTTAAAAAGTAAATTTAAACCACAATGTCGAATAGCCACACAGGGTCAGTGGCCAGTGTACTGGACAGCTTGGGTCTGGGGTCACATTCTTCAGCAGTTCTTTGCTACTTATATCCAGAGCCTTGGAAGTTTGTCTTGTATCTGTGTGCCTGTATAAGCATATGTGTGCATGTGTCGGGGAAGTGATGCATGCAATAATGAGTGTACAGGAATGCTGCAGAACTTCCCATGGACCCACTTAAGATTTTATCCTCTACCCACAAAAATTACAGGCCCAAAATGATGGGTCTGTGACACAGAAAACCCACACAGAAAACCTCTGACCTGAAAAAAGCAGGAATCCAGGAAACAAGGCAGGGGTTACATAGAATTTCTTTGCTATACATCATGTATATATTTTTGTTTTAAAAATAGGTCACAACTTTCATAGTCACACTAGGTATTAGGGATCAGGGGATCAGACTGAGCTTTGTCACCAAGTGGCTGTGTCGGTCTGGCATGTGACATCCCTCTCCGGGTCTCACTTTCCCCACGGTTACTACAGGAATTGAATAAGATGGTGTGTAACAATCGTTCGGCTCTTCGATGATATCCCAGGTCTAAACAAAATATATCCATTTTTTTAATTGAAAAGCATGAAGATGGAAAACCTTACTGCAGATGGGTCTAAATCAACAGCAGACTAGGTCAAAGTGTGTACGGCATTCTGCGGAATGCTGCAGAGGAAAGAAGTGTCAATGCGGTCCGATCACACACCCAGCTAAGGTTAAGCAGGTTTCTTGACTTCTCAGAACCTTTAACACTCACCTGGGAGTCATGACTCTCCAGACAGGGGATCCAGTTGCTGCTTTTCCCAAACTTAGTTGACTCCAAAATTTATTTCGGTTTGAAGAACATCCTATAGGAAGGACTAATGTTCTTCGAAACACACGTAGGGAAAAGCTGACCTGGAGACACTGTGAGTAGTTCTTAGGGACCCTGGTGTCTCCCCAACTTTCGGTGTCCCCCTGCTTCTCTTGCTGGGTGTGCAGGGATGGGGTTCTGCACTCAGCAAAAAGTCAAATCCTGTTCTCCTTAGCGCAGGTGCAACTCCCCATGGTCCCAGCTCGCCAGCTGCCCCGTGCAGCCTGTTTTGATACGGGGCTATCATGATTTGCAAATTCCCTCTCTAGCTCAAGTGCACAGACCCGGAACATGCTCCTTGCTGGAGGGACAATGTCAACCGAGACCCCCAGCAGTATGGTGACCTCTGTGGAAGCTGGCAGCACCTCGCAGAGAGCAGAGTTTGGCTCTGCACTTGTACAATCAGTTGTAAATTCTGCTGAGCTCTATGGATCCATCTGGATGAAAAGATCTGTATAAATGCAAGATCATTATCATTATCAGCTGTCCCGGTTGGAGCCCAGAGATTCGCAAGCCCACAATCAATGGGGCTTTTCCAACAATTCCATTCTACCCAGCTTGAAAAAGGTGTAATTACATGGGGCTGCACATCCTCCAGACAGACAGAGGGCATGTCTGTCCCCATGTCCATGGTCCCCAGGGTAATGGGGAGAGGAATATCCTAGGCCCCTCACCAGACACATGGACAGAGGTGCCCTCTAGACCCTGCCCACGTCCAGGGCAAGTAAGACACTGCATCCCAAGCCTCCTCCACCCCAAACTTTGTCCTGGTGGATATGAGGGGGTAGTACTGTTTTTGCCTCTCTGCAGCTCAGGTGGTCCCAGAAGGCATGTGAAGGCTGCCTCCTTTTTTTTTTTTTTTTCTTGATTTTGTGTAGGATCAGGAAAAACTTGGACTCAGAGAATCTTCTTTTCCAAAGCTGCCTGCCCACAGCACACAAGGACAAGAGAGTCTTCCAATCAGGGCAACTCTGAGCTAGAGGACACACACCCTACTTCATTCTTTCCTCGCAAATCTCTGGCACTTCTAGCTGTGTGACCTGGAGGGAGTTTCTGAGCTCTCTGAAGTAGGGATGGCAATTCTTACCTACCTGAATACAGATGATCCAAGACCAACTGGATTTTTGAGCACCCTTGCTTATTAGGAGAGCGGGATCTTTTCATTCTTACTCAAAGACTTTGGGTACTGTAGGAGGGAAAAGTAAAGAGACACACTTCCTTTTTTTTTTTTAAATGATTTCATCTGGAAGTCATCCAGGGGACTCAAAGGCTAGTTCGGAGTCAGAACCTTAGTAGGCGTCAGGCTCCTAGGAATCACCAAGGCTGATTTTCTGTTTCACACTCGTCTGACCACACCCTCCCATCAGCCTCCGGGGCCTGCGTCCTCATAGATGCGGGAGGGGGTGATGCACAGGGGGTCCCCCCAGTAGCCTGCCGTGCCCCTAAGCTCTGGTGCCTGGACCTCTAATGAGGCAAGAGGCTTTTGTTGCTGTTATTCAGTTGCTCAGTCGTGTCTGACTCTTTGCGATCCCATGGACTGTAGCACGCCAGCCTTCACTGTCTTTCACTATCTCCTGGGGTCTGCTCAAACTCATGGCCACTGGCAGACTTTTTCCCATGTCCAAATGTGCTTCCCACACAATGGCTGAGACGTGTCCTGTCCCCTTTGCCCCTTCCCACCCCCAATTCTCTTGAGAAAATTACCAGAGAGCTGAGAAGAGAGATGATGTGGCTGGAAAGGGAGCCAAACGGTTAGGCTGACCAGGGGGGAATGCGTCCCCTGGTCAGCTCTAGAGACCCAAGGTTCAGGCCACTTTCACTGCCTGCCCACGCCCCACCCCCACCCCCAAGCAGTCAGTTCTGACCTCAGGCTCGGGAGTGTCCCAGAACAATGAGTCCTTCAGTCCGGTTCATTTTTAACTTTTAAAAATGGCCTCTGTGACCCGGCAAGGGTGAGACTCTGGCCTTTTGGTGTGAGGGACGTGGCCATTCTGAGGATGCGCTGGACACACACACAAGATTCTCCTCCGTGACCTTGGACCACGTCTCTGATAAATAGACTGGCTGGGGAAGGAGTCGGGCCCCGACCCACGGACCTCCCAGGGGACCAGAGTCCTCCGCAGACCATGGCTGACTGGACATTCAAGGGACACCCTTGGCTGCGTCTGGGTGAGCAGAATCCAGCAAGCTCGAAGAGCACGTGGACCTGAGATCTGGTACTGTCTGCTTCGCTAGTGGCAAAAACCTCCTGAGCAGATGTCGGCGTTCCCCAAAGCATGTCTGAGTTCAGGGCGGGGAGAACTGGTGTGGCCTCTGCTTCCGGACTGATGGCTAGGGGCTCCAACCAGCCAGCTCATTCGTCAGGGTCCAGTCTCCAGGACTCTGGCATCACTGAATCAGTGGACACGAGTTTGAGCAATCTCTAGGAGATAAGTGAAGGACAGGGAAGCCTGGCGTGCTGCTGTCCATGGGGTTGCAAAGAGGCAGACACAACTGAACGACTGAACAAGACAAATAGTAAAAGAGCCCATCTTGGGGCGTTGTTCATTTACAGTGCACATGGCCATGTTGATGAAGTCTGAATATATAATGCTTTACCAGTCTAATAATTAAAAAATTAAGATGCTACCTCCTGTCATTCTTAAAAACGAGCCTGATTTATCCCATTCATTAGGCCTTTATCTGGGACCTGGATGTCAGCTCTTTAACCTAAGGAACATTTAGAGTATGTAGAGAATATAAATAACACCCAAGGCTGCCCTAAAAACATCATAAAGAAGTCAAGAGGCTGCCCCCAGTTTATTAGCACATATTTCACAAGCCATGCTTAGCAAATTCAGTCCTCATGAGCCCTGCCTTTTATCTGTCAGTAAAACTTCTCCTGATGCCATTTGTCAGCTGGGTGTTTCAAACATGAAGAATCACATTAGCTAACTCAGCTGGCTTCAGCGAGCTGGCTCAAGAGGACTTTGAGTCATATCCCAGAGGAAGGATGGTGTCTGTAGCTAGAGGCAGGTGGGGAAGGATGTGCGTTAGGTCTGCCAGACGCTGCATGAGGTGGTCCTATATTCTTCCACATAAGACACAGCCAATCCTGGAAGCAGGTTTTGTTAACCTGTTTTTGCAGATGAGGAAACAGGTTTTGCATAAAGAGCCCCAGAACAAGCGTTACTACCACAGCGTTTGCCTCTCATCCTCCGATTCTTCTGATGACACCACATGGCTTCTCTTCGCCTTTTGTCTCTTCCTGGTGCCATCACTTCTAATCATGGGACCTGGCTTAGTGGTTGGTTCACTTCTCCAAACCTCTGAACTCTGACCTTGTCAATGGAAACAACTGTGTGTGTCCCACTGCCCTCACTGGGTTGCTCTGTGGACGACATGAGATAATATAAAAGAAGGGGAAAGTGAGAGTCTTTCTCTGCCTTCTCTTTAAGGTTTCAGGCCAGTCCTACCCAAATCAGTCAAGGAGAAGAGAGTGGCTCCAGGTGTATAGACAGAATACTGTGACAGGTGCAATTCTAGAGTAATAAACCACCTTTTCCACTCCATACAAGAACATCTCAAGACATAGGAGCTTTCAAAAGCCTACGACTTAAGATGAAACTGTTCCTATTGAGATCCTGTAGAGGAGAAAGATATCAGCTCCCTTCCCTCAAGCTTCCTCAGCCAGACACAGGAAAGGAAAGTGGCTGAGGGGGTCTGGAGGTATCGATGAAGAGGGTTGAGGTGCTGTGGTTTTGATGAGTTTTTCACTGGGTCAGCTCGTGGCCTCCACGACAGTGGGGGCGGAATTTTAACAATAGAAACAGCCCTGAGCCACAGCAGTTAGGAACAACGCTCAGTTGTAACATATAGGATGCTTCACAGAATCCATATTTCTGTTCAATATGGGAATTTTCCAGATTGAGCCTCAATCCGGAAGCTATTCAACTAGCCAAGGAGAAGAAGATAACATGGGACAGGATGTCAGTCCCACAGAACAGGGGAGCTGTGGGCCAGGACAGACTGCGTGTGGATTAGAGGAAGTGGAAAGCCCCTGGGGCAAGCACAGATAGAGGGAGACAGAGTCCTCACAGAGAGGGGCGAGGGAAGTGCAATGGGGATATTATGGAGCGTATGGAAGAAAGAGGATATCATGAGCATTATTTTTGGCAAAGCCCGTAATTTTTAAAAACTCTATTTATTTTGAGAAAACGTTCAATATCTAGAAAAGTTGCAAAAATATCCACAGAACTCCCGACAGCATATTCTCTACCCAGATTCACCAATTGTTGATATTTTGCCTCAGTTACTTTGGCATCCTCTCCCTCCTACCCTACGCTGCCCTTATATGATTTCTTTCCCTGAACATTTAAGAGCAAACTACAGATCCAATCCCACTTTACCCCTAAAAACTTTAAATTTCCTCAGAATAAGGGCGTTTTTTTGCATGACCTCAGTACAATTAATTACAGAAGTTACTAAAGATTTTACTGTAATCCAAGGGTAGGCAAATATTTTTCTATAAAAGGACAGAGAAAAATTGTTGTTAATTTTTATTGGTGTATAATTGCTGTACAGTGTCATGTTCATTTCTGCTATAGCAAAGTGACTCAGTTATACACACCCCCTCTGGTTTTGATTTCCTTCCCATTTAGCTCACCACAGAGTATTCAGTAGTGTTCCCTGAACTGTACAGAAGGTTCACATTAGTTACCTATTTTATACAGAGTAGTGTATATATGTTCATCCCAGTCTCCCAATTCATCCCACTCTTCATCCTCCCTTGATCCCCATACATTTGTCCTCTAATCTGTGTCTCCATTTCTGCTTTGCAAATAAGGTCATTTATACCATTTTCCTAGAATCCATGTGTATGCCTTAATATATGATATGTTTTTCTCTTTCTGTCTTACTTCACTCTATATGACAGTCTCTAGATTTCTCCGTGTCTCTGCGAATGGCACTATTTCTTACCTTGTTAATGGCTAAGTAATATTCCATTGTCTATATGTACCACATCTTCTTTATTCATTCCTCTGTTGATGGGCATTTAGGTTGTTTCCACGTCCTGGCTATTGTAAATAGTGTAAATATTGTAAATGATGAGGAGTTACCCTCATCATCTGGGTCATTATCAGATGGTCAAGGAGCAATCTGGTCATCTCAGACAATGTGGACTAGTCTTTTTTTTATTTTTATTTATTTATTTTTTCCCCAGTGGGTTTTGTCATACATTGATATGAATCAGTCATAGAGTTACACGTATTCCCCATCCCAGTCCCCCATCCCACCTCCCTCTCCACCCGATTCCTCTGGATCTTCCCAGCCCAACAGGCCCGAGCACTTGACTCAAGCCTCCCACCTGGGCTGGTGGTCTGTTTCACCACAGATAATATACATGCTGTTCTTTCGAAACATCCCACCCTCACCTTCTCCCACAGAGTTCAAAAGTACAGAATAGTCTTTTTTTTAAAAAGTATTTATTTATTTGATTGCACCGGGCCTTGCTTGCGACATGCAAACTCTTTAGTTACAACATTACACTAACACAGTAAGGGTTAATGACAAGATCTGAACCCAGACTCCAAGGCCCATGTTCTTATCTACTGGCTTTCTTTAGCACTATGGCTGGTTTCTGGACTCTTGTATTGTTCATAAATGATCACTTATGCTAACTGAAGTCAGGGTGCATATTGTATGATGATCTACAGGCTTTAGTTACTCTATAAAGTGTAGTTCTCTTCACCCTCATGAGCATCTATGCCCAGGAATGAATTTTTGTTTTGGTTCCCACTGTCTTGTTTTGCTCTTGCCACCTCTGTTCTTAGGAATTGGACCCTTTCTCTGAGCCGCACTACAGCAGGTTGGCCCTAGAGAGACTTCCTGTTGATAGCTCTCTATCATCTGACTCCCAGATCACTATGATGCTGGATTCACCACTAATGAGTGCCTGAGACCTGGCAGGTCCCCTTGGAATCCCCCGCTGTGTTGATAGTGGTCTAATCTTTGTGAGCTGCCTATGTACGCCTTTTCTCTATGGGCTGGAACAACCAGCAAAGGTTTCCTAAGGGAGGTAGAGCATGGGCTGTGAAGCACAGTAATCTGAAAGACATGAGAAAAAAATCAGTCAAGAGTGGAGAGAAAAACTCTAAAGAGATTGTTTCCCGGAATATAACCCTGCATTGATTTAGCCACATAACGATGCTTTGTATCCACCATTTTGGCGGAATCTGTCCTTGAAACAATTCACTTTGTTTCATAGCCCAAGGAAGAAGTCCAGTTATTAGAGGCATATAGACAATAGAAGACTGTCCTTTAGATAAACCATACATGTGGATCTGATAAAGAAACACATTGGCCCTTTATTAGAGGCAGAGGAAACCTTGGTAACTAAGAGGTCACCAAAAAAGGTCAAGTCTTCTAAGGTTTTGTCTTATTGTGTTTTAATCTGTGGTCAAATAAGGACAACTGCTCTCTAAACTGAGGGGCAGCTTAATGGGATGGAAAGACCAGCAGTCAGATAGCACTAGGGAAGTCGTTAGTTGTTCACTGGGAAAGGCTGAAGGTGTTTCAATCCAGGGGACTGAAGATTTGCAATTTTGAAAGTGGCCAAAGGTGGCAAGGAAGAATCCATTGGTCACACTGACAAGTCATGGGACACTGATGAACTTGCCAGACTTTTCAATGAAAACAAGGAGTTACCCTCATCATCTGGGTCATTACCAGATGATCAGGGAGCAATCTGGTCATCTCAGACAATGTGGACTAGTCTTTTTTTTTTTTAAAGTATTTATTTATTTGATTGCACCGGGCCTTCCTTGCGACATGCAAACTCTTTAGTTACAGCATGTGGGATAGAGTTCCCTGACCAGAGACTGAACCTGGGCCCCCTGCATTGGGAGCATGGAGTCTCAGCCATTGGACCATCAGGAAAATCTCAATGTGGGCTGATCTTTAAGACCAACACTACAAACATAGGAGCAGTCTAATTTTCAGTATGTCAGAATGTGGACTCAGGTTTGAATTGTAGGTGAATTGAGAGGTTATCAGTCAGTTTGTTATATCTTCATTACTTTGCCAGCTGCCTTGAGGTGAGGTTGAAGCCCAAGAGAAGTAGCTGGATTTGCTCATAAGCAGAGAGAATCTGGCTCCTGCACCCCTGTTTCTCACGGAATCCTACATTTGACGGGATAACAGTATGTCTTTGGTGGGGGGGGAGTAGGGGTTAGGGTGGGGTGGAATTTGTTATTTCTTTGCTTGCCATCTCTATCAAGTAACATTAGCTTCCTGTTGGAGGAAAGAAGCTTTTTAAAAGTTTGCCTCTTTTCTCTTAAACTGAAAATTTTAAAATTTGTCCAACTACTGAGAAAAAATGCTTCAATTTGTTCTTTTTTTAAAAAAATGTTCAATCTGTTTTTAAGATCCAGAATTTCCATAGTTTTCCTACCAGATTTTGTTTGAAAGCTAAAAATAGCAAGCAGAGCTCTTAAAGCAAAGTTAGGAATAGTGGAACTAATTTCTTGACTCTCAAGAGACCTACAGACAGCAAGATGCAAATGAAGGTTAAACTGATCACTGATATACTAGGAAATCTTCAGCCCACAGCATCTCTTGATAGTTTTCTTTGATCTCCTAGTTTTGACCCACTGAAGAATGAATGGCCTCCCCATCTTTCATCCCACCGTGCTTTGCATGTGTGTATGTATGTGTGTGTAGATAGAACTTACCATACTGCATTACAATCAGTTATATATTTCTTCATTTTTGTGAGCCTGGAATGCAGTAGGTGCTCAGAAATTAATTGTTGGTTGATTTGAATTACATTTTCATGCACCTGCTGAAACTAAAAATTCTTTAGAAGGAAATAAATGAAATTCAAGCTTCTCTGATGGCTCAGTGGGTAAAGAATTCACCTGCAATGTAGGAGACCCAGGAGACACAGGTTCGATCCCTTGGCTGGGAAGATTTCCCTGGAGAAGGAAATGGCAGCCCACTGCAGTATTCTTGCCTGAAAAATCCCATGGATGGGGAACCTGCCAGGCTATAGTCCAACGGGTCACGGCTAAGCAACTAAGCACAGGAGCTTTCATAGATTCTCTTTCCTTTCTTCCTTCCCTCCTTCCTCTCTCCTTCTTTCTCTCTCTCCTTTCTTCCCTTGCTTTATCTTTCTCTCTCTTTCTTGAAAGGATTGCCCTTAAGTCAACTCATTACTCTCTTACAGACCACCTTGCTTTCCCTGGGAGTCTGGCCTAACCTCTCTGCTCTCTGTAAAAGAGTAATTCCCTTCTATGACATTTTTAGAAATATAGCACAGTAATTAAAATTTATTTTAAAAATGAAGTAGCCTCATTCTGACATGTCTGCTATTATTACCTTATTGCATATACACAAATAACACAATACTGATCTGAGATCATTTTTTAAAGTAGAGTTCAATTGAATGGATCAGCCCGTTACAGAATTAGTTTTCCCCTCATCAGTGGATTTTACCTCATACATTTTTTCAGAAGGTTGTTATTTGATATGATGAGAACAAACTTGTGATTTGGGAGTTAATCTGGATTCTAGATTCCTATGTGTTTTTTGTTTTTTGTTTAACTTATGTTGGCATTACAGACTTAATCATGATTGTGCCTCATCTGAGGCCCGAGAGGTCAACATACAGGGAAGGCATGTTCACTTTCCAAGAACAGAGACATCTCATCTAAGGATTAAGAGTATGTGACAGATTAAGGAGGTTTATCCCTTTAAGCATGAAAACTTTTCTATTATTTTAACAATCTTAGATGGAAATCTCTTTCAAATACATTACACGCTTACCCATCTTCTTTTCTGTCTTGTCCCCCATGGTTTTAAGCCCTAGGAGCTGCACATAGATTGTCCTTTCCCTCCTGGCTCAGGGCAGCACCACAGTGGAGGCTAGCTGTTCTACAAGGAAGCCCCGAGACTCTTCCTTTCTACACCTCCTTGGGGACTGCCTGGCTTCCTCTACCCTTTCCTCCTGCCCACAAAATGGAAATACTATTCTGTACTGATTAGAGGAATAATAGATATTTGTTGAAAGTTTGAAATAACATGCAGCTCTGGACAACAGGAAGATACAATTGGGGATGTACGCTTTCAGAATTTTTAAGTGCATAAAAATACATACCACTCATTAGCTGTACGTAGGACCTTTGTCAAGTTTGTTTTCTAGTCTATAAAATGGGAATAACAGTTATTTTATAAAAGGGTTGTTGTGAAAGTCAGCTGAGCGTCTGGCAGACTGGCATATTGTGTTGCTGCTCAGTAGCTGTCTCCTCTGTGACCACACTGTTCTTTCTTTCCTTTGAAAGGTCTCCCATTCTGCAGTTAGTCTTCATTTCTCATCAGCTCTTTCAGTCAAGTCTTTGTTGCCTCATTCCTGGGTAATGATAACAAGTTGCCTCTACTTTTTGCCCAACCCCTTCTATCCCTATAGCAACCATTAATCACGCCGTTATCACATATGACATCAAACTCAAGCTGGTTTCTGATACTCCTTTATAGTCAGATTTATAATCTGCTGAGGACCTTATCTTTCACCATCTCCTCTCCAACCTCAGGTTCAACTCCTACCCCTAAGACCTTGCTCATGGTTTCTTTTTCTACTTTGACTGTCACTTCTAGTGTCCCCTATCCCACTCCTTTCTTCCCACTCTCTAGAGAAAAATCCAGTTTTTCTAGATTCATAGAAACACAGATCTTTCAAACTAGAAGACTTTTAGGAGAGAGAGCATCTACTCAGATTTATAAAAAATGTGTCCCCAGAAGCTGCCTTTCTTAAAAAAAAAATTTATCTCTTTATTCTTGATCGTGCGGTATCTTTGTTGCTGCGAGCAGACTTTCTCTAGTTGCTGTGGATTCTCATTGCGGTGGGTTCTCTTACTGGAGAGCATGGGCTCAGCAATTGTGATGCATAGGCTTAATTGCCTCGCAGCATGTGGAATCTTCCCCGACCAGGGATAGAACCCATGCCCCCTGCATTGGCAGGTAGATTCTTAACCACTGGACCACACGGGAAGTCCTAGAAGCTACCTGTTTAATTTAAGACTCAACTCAAGAGGTGTTTCATCTGTGTCACTGACTCAAAGAATCTGATACTTTCAGTACTTTGGGCAACACTGGTTCTGTTTGCTCAGCTTTTCAAGGGTAGAAGTTAGGTGCTCTTATTTCTCATCCCCTGTGGCACCCAGCACTGTTCGTGTACATGGAATTTTTGCTCCATAGATAGTTATTAATTGATGAATCAGTGAGGCAGACAATTATATAAATTAAGAGAGTCCCAGAGGGACTGCAATAATTAGGAAAGACTTCATGAAAAATTAAGATTTGTAGTGGGCTTTGGAAGATGAGCATTCTGATTTATTTTGCCCTGAAACAAAAATTTGATCTGCAAAATGGTTTTTGCATTGCTTCAAAGTGCAAGAGGTGGTGTGGAGACCTGGGGAGTCATATCTTTCTTGGGGCTTTCTATAGTGTCTTCATGCTGCCGACTCTGGAATATTCCTCTCTAGCCCAAACCTTGCCCTTGAACCCCAGACTCATCTACCCCATGACCTGCTGGACAACAACCCATCTCACAGACATCTCAGAGGTCCCAGACTGGGTTCCTCACTCTTTACTTCCTCCCCTTTTTACTCACTCCACCCAAGTCTTTTCCACCTCAGTAAATGGGTGCCTCTGTCCTCCTGATTGATCAGGCCTCACTTTCTGGAATTATCCTTGGCTCCTTTACCTTGACATCTAATTCAGCAAAACATCCTGTTGGTTCTGCCTTCAAAATGTATCCAGAATCTGACTTCTTAACGCTTCCACTGCTACCTCCAACCCAGTCTTCCTGCTCTGCAAATCTGCTGTCTTCATACCTCACAGGAAGTGAGGAATATTTGTCTATTTTGTTTATTGATTATACCTCTCTCAACTTTTAGTGTACATAAGGAGTTCAAAAAGTGCTTGCTTCATGAAATGATTCATTTTGGAGCTGAGAGGCTTATTTAGAAGTTATAACCTGAGCACCGGCAAGGGTATGGGTATTTATCTTTCTGCCACATCCGGCCTTCTTGGCTGTCAGTACCAGGAGCTCCTCATAGTTCAACCAGCCAAGCCAGCCTGAGGCCCAATCAGAGGGCAGAGGAAGTTTGATTACTTCTTTGACCCCTTCTTCCCATCTTGTCACTTTCCTTTTTCTTGGCTCCGAGGGGTCCTTCAACAATGACAAGATAAATCTGACCTAGGGTCCTTACTTAGCTCCAAGCCTCAAGAGTGCTCATCATCACTTCTCTCTCTCCATCCATCACTAAGAATGGATCCAAAAGATTCATTACAAAAATGTAATACATTATATTTTGGGAGCACTGACCATGTGCATGCATGCTTGGTACTAAGTGCTTTCGTATATTTAATTCTCATCAACTCCATGAGACAGATAGGATCATTGTTCCCATTTTGTAAGTGAGAGCCTGGCTCTCTGAGAGATGAAAAGACTTGCCAAAGGTCACACGACTAGGATGCAGTAATGCAGCACTCCAACCTAGGTCTGTGTGCTCTAGAGCTCACACTTTAGCAGAGGAAGCTGCTCCTCTAGATCAGTGCTCTGTCTTCAAGATGGCAGCCACCACTGGGATCCAGTAAATGTGGGCTAACAGGAGATCCCTGGTTCGGGAAGATCCCCTGGAGAAGGAAATGGCAACCCACTCCAGTACTCTTACTTGGGAAATCCCATGGACGGAGGAGCCTGGTGGGCTACAGTCCATGGGGTTGCAAAGAGTCAGACACGACTTAATAATTGAACATGAATAATAACCTTTTAACTGCCATTTCTTCTAACCTATCACGACCATGAGGCGATTCCAAGCCACGTAAACAGAGAGGGAAAGAAGAGTTGCCCTTCAGAGCTGTGCTACACCCCGGGCTCTAGGCCACCTCAGCTTAAGCTGGGGCACTTGGGCCCTGGGGCGCGAGGAAGCAGCTTCTTTAGCCCTCAGAACAGGCTGGAGCTGAGCTGTGAGGATGAGTCTAATACCTTATGCTATCACCTCAGCTCCCGGATTACTTCCTGTTTCAAAGTCACTGAGGTGGACACAAAAGGGAACGAGAGCCGGAGGCTTTGGCATCTCTGTCTGCCAGGTCCGACCTGCAAAGGTCAGGCACTCTTATCTACACAGGAGGCAGCTTCTCCAAACACTTCCGCCTGGGAGACAACTTACTCCCTCCTCTCCTTGTTTCTCCTCTGTTCCCACAGAGCTCTCCCACCCTGGGCCAGTGAAGTCCGTGAAGAAAGAAGGATGGGGTGGGGCAGGGAGGTGGGAGGGCTCAGTCTGGCCTGGTATTACCCCGCCACACATAAAAAGGCTTCACTTGGAAGCTTCCTAACCTGAAGTACAAATGAGACCCCCTGGGATCCCAAAATAGCTCCCCTCACAGCTGCAAGGCATCCATTTATAGCACTGGCGCTCTGCAGCCGTGGGCCGCTTCTCAGAGGGCACTGCTGAGGTCAGTACCGCGGACGCCAGGCTCAATGTCATCTGAGAAGAGAAGCACTCATAAAGGACCTATTATGGTCTTGTCACTGTTTCTCAGGACTTGCCTCAACTCTCAGAGACGTTGAAGAACCACATTTGTTTTGACCAGGAGCCGAGCCGCCTTGTGTCCAACAATAACCCAGAGAGGCTCATCCCGTCCCTTCCTCTGTGGCCAGCAGCAGGTGAGAATGTTCTCCTTGGTGGCAGCAGGACAAACAGTTCCAAATTTATGCTTGGGCTTCAGGCCAAGTAACTCGGATGCCCCTAGGGTGGATCTGCCATTGGGCTCTACGTATAAAATGTCCATTTATTAGCAAGGAAAATAATTGAGGCCTTGAATTGACATTATCCATGCGTGTCATCTGTACCTATGCGGAATGTCACATTATAGAGCAAAGAAACACCCCCAAGCCCAAGGAGGTATGTTGTGTACTTCCCTCTCACATGAACTTTGACCCACTTTCTCACACGTGGCTTATTTTGAGAGGGACTGACTGAAGCAGTCCATTGATAACCAAGTGCATTAGCTTTTTCGCTCTCGACTTTGAGTGGAGCTGTGAGGTCAGAAGTGACCCTGGCTGGCCTCTTGCAGTTTGGTCTGCCTCCCTCCGCCTTCTGTGAGAGCCACTGGCACTTGTTTTCAGGAAACAAACATTTATTTTTGTTAAGGCAAACACAGGCCTCCTCTGGAGCTTGTCCAGAGTGGTTTTCTGAAGGCGGGTCTTCCTTTAGAAAGGTCTTCCTTTCTGAAGTCGCTGAATGGAAGCAGCTCTTCACTCATCTACCCTTCAAGGGTGGAGGCCTGAAGGGAGCCTACAGGGGCCGAGGTCGCTGGCTAGACACATCTGCTGCGTTAAAACGACAGAGGCCCCAGAGCAGAGTGGCCAAGAATCTAGATCCCGCAACCACATTGCTTGAACTGCTGCTGAATTTCCACCAAATGCCAGACGTGTGGCTCTCAAGCTACCTTGGTTGCTGAATGTCATGGCTTTTATTTGTGAAGAAGAGATGGTAACAGTTTCTTGACATGAGCTATTCACATATATACTCACTTAGTACATACAAATCACTCAGGTTAACCAGCCATCTTTATTATTTTGGCTCAGAAACAGATCTTATCAGATATGATCTCTTGTGTCTTACTTTATAATCAATGCTTTAAAGGTTAATCATATGTTACAAAAGGCTGAGCACCGAAAAACTGATACTTTCAAATTGTGGTGCTGGAGAAGACTCTTGAGAGTCCCTTGGACAGCAAGGAGATCAAACCAATCAATCCTAAAGGTAATCAACCCTGAATATTCATTGGAAGGACTGATGCTGAAGCTGAAGCGCCAGTACTTTGGCCACCTGATGCAAAGAGCTGACTCATTGGAAAAGACCCTGATGCTGGGAAAGATTGAAGGCAAAAGGAGAAGAAAGTGGCAGAGGATGAGATGGTTGGATGGTATCATCGACTCAATGGACACGAATTTGAAACTCAGGAGATAGTGAAGGACAGGGAAGCTTGGTGTGTTGCAGTCCATGGGGTTGCAGAGTTGGATGTTGCTTAGCAACTGAACAACAACCCAACATCCCACCTCCACATCACCTAACTCCCTGTGGAAGGGCCAACTATGTTCTACACACACACACATACATGCTGGGTCAAATCCCTAACAATATAACTTGCTCTATTATTACTTATGTTCATTGAGAAACCAGGACCCCAAGTCAGAAATCCTGGCCCAGCTCCTAGCAGCTGTGTGTCTCTGGCAAGTCACTTAACCTCTCTGGGCCTGTTTCCTTATCTATAAAATGACTAGATGGGGTTTAATGATTCCAAAGGTCTGCTTTGGCAATAAAGTTCTATGACTCATGTTCATGTTCAAGTCTCTAGGGTAATGGTTATAAAAAAAAAGAAAAGTTCCAGATATAACATGAAGCTACCATGACCCACAGATTGAAATAGTAAATTTGAGAATAAATTACTCAGGGATCTTCAGTTTTTACAAAGTTTGGTGAGACAGAGAGGCATTCATAATTTTCAATCATTCAGTGAAAAGGACCTATCTCTCCCCAGGAAAGTGTTAACCCTATTCTGTGAGGCAGGGAAGTGGCCATAGAGAAGAAGCCAAGGAAAGGGAGTTGGAGACAGCATATAGATTACAAACGGTGTGAATCAGGATGTTAACAATAGTACTCCTGCTACCTTCAGCTTCTCGTTTAGGGCCAGCACCTTGTGATCTGCGTTTGAATGAGATGGTTTTCCTTTGCCATACTGTGTTATCGCCCAGATTCAGAAGAAATTGGCCTTTCTGTTCTCACTATAGTGGTTCGCAGTCTGTGACCCCCTCAGCCCAGATTTTTAGCTCAAACAGAAGATGCATGGGCCAGATTTGTCCATAAATGACAGGTGGTGATGGAAGACTCTGGTCTGGGAGAGGGAACGCTGAGCAAGACCAAACCCAACCCATTCCTGTTTGAGGTCTGCCTGAGGGATTGTGGCCTCGGCAAGGTTTTCAACAAGTTCTTCATCTGTAAAATGGGCAAAAAGTGCCATGGTTTGCATCCTCCTGGCTGCAAGAGTACCAAGAACTGAGCAAGCAATCAAAAGGCCAAGGTGCTACTAATGTTGAGAGTACAAAACACAAGAGTATCTGAACAGTGGTAATGTTAATAATAGTCAAGGACACCCATTGTGCAATTACTGTTTTCCTGGTGCTATGCAAAGCCCTTTATTCCAGAATCTCTTTGGATTCTTGTGATTGCCCTATGCAGTAGGTCCAGTTATCATGCCTGTTTTTCAGATGAGGGCATTGAAGCTCAGAAAAGTTGAACTGTTTTCTCTCAAGGTGGCACAGCCATGAGGTGACCAAGCTGGGATTTGAACTGGGAACTGTTTGTCTCCATAGTTTGGGTGGTCAATACCACATGCCATTACCCAGCCTCCTTGCATTCAGCTATGTGTTTCCTGTAACAGCAAAACTGGCTTCATAAATCTGAAAATTGCTGCTCCAGTCTGGGAGCTGCTTGAGGATAAGAAAACTGACATCACTCCCCAATCGGGCTTACACTTGAATCCATCTGTTTGAGCTACAACTTTGTTTGATTTCTCCCTTATCCTGGCTTTTTGATTTGGTTTCACTCAGGAACGACATAGCCTGCCCTCCCCAGACTCCTGAAATACTGACTCAACACCATGCCTTCTGCTATTTTCCTGAGGAATGACTGGGTTGCAGTCTAACTTGTTCGATAAAATTGCTTCTCACTGCATTCCCTTCTCTGAAGGAAAGGGGTAGGGTTATTACCCAGGAGTGTTTCTACATTGAAAAGAAGAAAGAGGAAAATACACACTGAGCTTCAAGACCCTCAAGCCAATTGCTAAGGTCACTTCTTCCCAACCTCACCTTCAAATCAGCGCGGGGAACTGCCTGCCTGCTGCCTGGGAAAGGACAATCCGATTGTAAATATTATCTGCGCTTCTAAGAACACTCGAATGGTAATACTCAAGCAATTACTTTCCTTTCAAGATCATTAAACACAAATCAGACTTGTATTTTAATATGGCTGCCAGTGTCGTTAATGGTGGGGAGGGTGGTGTAAAGGGTAAGCTTTTCCCTCTAATGGCTGAATGTTTACATTATTACCCTTTCTGAGAAGCTTCACTGGGGGAGTTTGCTCCAGGCTTCCGAGGCACTTCTTTGCTTTCTAGCTCCCCAGAATCCAACCCTTCAAAGCCAAGTGCACCTTCAGAGCATTTAGGAGGAATGACAATTATGACCCCATGAGGGCTCCCCCCCACACACCTGTTCCCCTTAAACACCGCAGGGTCCCGTGGAAGGACATGAACTCTAGAAAGAATGAACAGCCGGGTCTTTTTGTCTTTTTTTTTTTTAACGCAGGAAGCTCCCCTCTGTCTTCCTCCTATTTAAGGGAGCCGGATGCTAAGAGAGGTGCCAGAGGAGCCTGTCCAGAAGGTTTGTGCCCACCTCTTCCCCCAGCTCCTGAGTCTCCTAGGGGCACCTGTCGCCAGAGAGACAAGCTGCCTCTCAAACTGAAGTTGGACACTGGAGTCTCGGAAGGGCCTTCTGGAAGGCAGGCTTGCAGGAGATGCTGAGTCCAGGGGGTGGACCATTCCTGGTCTGGCTCCCTGTGCCCGTGCTGGTCCCATCGCCTGTGAAGCCCACAGTACGGCCCGTGGTCCCTCCTCTGGCTCCCTGACAAAATGACCCGAATGGCTGCTAACAGAGTGAGCTCTCAGGTTCTCTCAGGCCACTCTGTCCCCCCAAACATTGTCTGCCAGCTAGGATCTGAAGGTCCTTTGCCAGGGTCTGAAACCTTTTGCTGTTCATAGAGAAACTGGGCTGCAAATAGAAGTTTTGAACGTTGGATGGACCAGGGAGAGCTGTAGGGGCTGTGTTTTCCTTTTAACTCGAGATTTAGTTTTTTCCTCTTTTTATAACTTTACTGAGGAATGATTGGCAAATATAATTGCATATATTTAAAGTGTACAATGTGATGATTTAATACTCATTGCAGAACGATTTGTGAGTTTTTTTAATTGGAGTATAACTGCTTTACAATGTTGTGTTAGTTTTTGCTGTATGATGATCAAAAAATGGGTGGAAGACTTAAATAGACATTTCTCCAAGGAAAATATACAGATGGCCAAGAGGCATACTAAACGATGCTTAATGTCAGTAATTATTGTTGTGGTTCAGTTGTTAAGTTGTGGCTGACTCTTTGTAACCCCATGGACTGCAGCATGCCAGGCTTCCATGTCCTTCACTGTCTCCCAGAGTTTGTTCAAAGTCATGTCCATTGAGTTCGTGGTGCTATGCAACCATCTTGTCCTCTGTCATCTCCTTCTCCTCCTGCCTTCAATCTTTCCCAGCATCAGGGTCTTTTCAAATGAGTCAGCTCTTCGCATCAGGTGGCCAAAGTGTTGGAGCTTCAGCTTCAGCATCAGTCCTTCCAATGAATATTCAGGGTTGATTTCCTTTAGGATTGACTGGTTTGATCTCATTGCTGTCCAAGGGACTCTCAAGAGTCTTCTCCAACACCACAATTAGAAAGCATTAGCATAAATAGTTTTTTAAAAGGGGGCACTAATTATTAGAAAAATGCAAATTAAGACTACAATAAGGTATCACCTCACTCGGGTCAGAATGCATGCTTAGTCACTTCAGTCATGTCCAACTCTGTGAAACCCTATGGACTGTAGCCTGCCAGGTTCCTCTGTCCATGGGATTCTCCAGGCAAGATTACTGGAGTAGGTTGCCATTCCTTCTCCATGGGATCTTCCTAACCCAGGGATTGAAGCTGTGTCTCAAATCTCCTGCATAGGCAGGAAGATTCTTTACCACTAGCACCACCTAGGAAGCTGGGGTCAGAATGGCCATCATCAAAAAATCTACAGACAGTAAGTGTTGGAGAGGATGTGAAGAAAGGGAACCCTCCTGCACAGTTGGTGGAAATGTGGTTTTATTTTGAGCTGTATTTCTGGAGCATGGACAAGTAGAGTAGGCTTAGGTTATGCCTGTTTAGAGAGCAAATATCAGGGGCACAGTCTCTGGGATCAGATGGACCGCGTTTTCATGGTCTCAGTTTTTCTAGCTGTATAACCTCAGGCAGTTTGTTTAAATTCTCTAAGCCTCAATCTCTTCATCTGTAAAATGGAGGCTTGGGGGGTTGGTGCCCCAGAGGCTAATCATAGTTATTTTGCAGGGTTGTTGAAAGGAATAGATGTGTGGGAAGTCCTTTACATAGACTGCTTTATGTAAGTGTTCAATGATCAGTTTGCTGATGATCAGTTCTAAAATCAGCTGCCTTTGTTTAATGATCAGTTCTGAAATCAGCTGTCTTTGCTGGCTACAGACACTTCAAACACCAAATGTAAAGACATGACTCAGTGGTACAGTAATTTCTAAGATTGATGTGACAGTCATTCTTAATATCAGCTTCTGATGGAAGAGGGCAGATCAAGAAACAAGCCCTGCTGAGTCCACAGTTCTGTAGAGAAACTGCTGCTTGTCCATTTGTTCCAGGCTCATGTGAGGAAGCGAATCCTCCCCAGCACCCTTCTTTTAAGGGACAAATATTCATTTTGCTTTTTTTGTTTTATGCTCACAGGCCTTTTCCAGGTAATTCCACAAGAATTCTCATCTCTATACAGTGCACTATTCTAGCAATGGAGCTCAGAATATGCCTTATATTCATTTGTCAAGAAACAAAATGGCACTAAAATGGTTTTCCAATAGGCACAGAGTGATAGGAAGTTTGGCATTTGGAGGAAGAGCTATGTCTGCCCAGGGTTCCGGTGAGGTCTGTGGTTCTAGAACCACCTTCTGTGATATAACAGACATGGTCACGCCCAGTATTTCACCAGTGTGCCCCCTAGCATCTCCCACTCTGGACTGGCCTGCTTACCTGGTCATTCTTTGGTACAAGGACAATATCAAACTCTGGCTTCAGCCCCTTCAGTGTCCAGCCTACAGGTTTTTTTCAAAACGTGAGAGCTCTGGGAGTTGGAATCTCAGTATTCTGCCTTAGACGACCTCCATTTGTGACCTTGGAGAATAGGAATACCTAAAAAGTGTCATTTTGAAGACTATTCATTTAAGGTTCTGCCTTGAACTTTCCTTACTAATAAGGTTAATAATGAAATGATACTCCCAACAATAGCTATTGTTGCTGAGTCCCCATAGAGATAAACATAGATCAGTGTTAAGAACTCTGAATGCATTATCTTAAGCTCATAGAATGGGTGACTGATTCATGCCCAGAGTTTAATTATGTGAGGGGTTGGTGGCTGTAGCTCTGATCTTTTGTACTCATTCACTAGTTTTCATGGTCAGTAGGAGGCAGGCCTGCTATATCCGAGCCAAGGCTGGCTGAGTTATGTCAGGGAGCTGGTAGGGAGAGTTGCTTTAAAAGTTTAATAGCATCTTATCCCCTAAATAACTGTTAATTACAGAAACTTTAGATCCTTATTTACAAATAAGAAGAAAGAAAAACATCATCTATAGTCCCGCCATTGAAAAAGAACCAACATTAACATTTAGAGATACTTCTTTTCATATTTTTTCTATTCTTGACTTTTTTAAAAATATAGTGTGATTGTATAATATATACAATTTTCCCTGTTCTTTTCCAGTTAACATTATGCAGTTAATGTGTCATTGAAAATTTGTAATAAATAATTTTAATAACTATAACTTTTTGTTGTAGAATTTATCTTCCATATTGCTTCCATATATTGGAGACTTGGGTTGTTCCTGATTTTCTGAAACTATAAATCATCCTATTAGTACATAGTTGTTGTTCAGTCTCTAAGTCATGCCTGACTCTTTGCCACCATGGACTGCAGCATGCCAGGCCTCCCTGTCCTCCACTATTTCCCAAAGTTCACTCGAGCTTATGTCCATTGAGTTACTGATGTTATCTTAATGCTATGTTAAGATTATTTATGTCAGAGTCCCAGAATTGAAATTACTAGATCAGAAGATAAACATTTATAGCTCTTAAACCGTAATGCAAAGTAGAAACTATTATGTTGGAAAAGGTGTGGATTAATGGCTACTCTATGTTCCTAAGGCTTTTCTTTTCCCTGTATTGATGGACTTATCAAGGCACTACAAGATTGAGACTCGCTAGATGTTGATTTTCAAGTATCAAACATTTGAAGTAATGGATGAAACATTCTTACCCTTCAAAAGAGTGGTGTTTGTAGATCATATTAGAACTTTAAATCAAATGAACTTTAGCAAAAAAAGACCATTTATTGGCTCAGCTAATTAAAACTCTAGGAGCGATATGCATTCAGGAATGTTTGGATCCAGGGCCTTGGGTTTCTTCTCTCCATCCTTTAGTTTTGTTTTATTCTCTACTGGCTTTTCTGGTGGCTCAGACGGTAAAGCGTCTGCCTGCAATGTGGGAGACTCAGGTTCGATCCCTGGGTCAGGAAGTTCCCCTGGAGAAGGAAATGGCAACCCACTCCAGTACCCTTGCCTGGAAAAATCCCATGAACAGAGGAGCTGATAGACTACAGTTCATGGGGTCGGAAAGAGGCAGACACAACTGAGCGACTTCACTTTCCTTTCCTTTCCTACTGGCTTAATTTTTAGGCAGTGCCTCCCCTTTTGTTCAAATGATTATGTCCAAAACTCCATCTTCAGTCTCCCTTCCAAGCAACTCCAGTGGGAAAAGCTTAGCTCTAACTAGTTCCAGCAAAATTCCAGGATTGAGATTTATTAGCACCAATTGGCCTAAATTGACTTGAGTGACTTGGCCAGAGATGTTATGCTCTGTTGGTCCTGGCCTGGCTTACTTGCTTGTCCCTAGAGGTGGCCAGGGAGCCATCTCCACCTAAACCAAATGACTGAGAATGAGATAGAGATAGTTGCCCAATAGAGAATGAGGAGGCATTATCTGAACACAGGGCATGAATGCCAGCAAGCAGGAACAGTGAGTGTTCATTAAAAAGCACTTTTTCAGGGTTCTCCCTAATTATTCTAAAACATTAACTTTAAACAAGATATTATACCTTGATAATGAAAGGCATTGAGCCCTCATGATCTGCTACAGGTATTACACTTCATTAGCATCAGGTAAACTGGCCACCACAGAAGCTATTTCTCGGAAACCAAACCCAATTCTTACTTACTCATTTGGTATATATTTATTTTAGCACCTACCTTGTATCAAGTCAGCATTTATTTAGTTGCTGATGCTCCAGGTGCTGGGGATCCAGTGATAATTCTCATTCAATCTTGCCTTCTGATTTCACCTTTTGAAGCTCTAATGAATTGCCTGAGATGTTTTGGATGCACCCTGAGTGACCACAGGCCGTGCATGTGTTTATTTTACAATTGGGATGGCTCGTTGCCACTCTGGCTGGCTGACCTACAATTTGCTCAGGCACTTACACTTACTAAGGGGAAAAAAAAACCCAAACCACTGCTTCTTCGCTAGCCTTAATTTGGCTGTTATGTTTATACTGGAGATTGTCCGGAAGGAGCTTTCAACTCAAATGCAGCAGAAATGTAAAATAGCTCCTGTGAAAGAAAATGGGTAAGAATTGTTAATACATTCTTTCAAATGAAGAGAGACTCTCATATGGCATTGAAGCTATTTGCATAAACTGACTTCCCCCATCCAGAATCTCTGCTCTTATCCATTCCTGAGCTGAGATCTCGCTAAAATAGAATGTAGTCATTTGTATTTGGATAATAGTCATTTATAATTTTACTTGAATATCCCAACAAATATTAGTCATAAATATCTTCCTAGAGCAATATATCATGGAACCTTGTGTCCAAAAGCCGTATGGAAATTAGTGAATAAGTATTCATTCATCCAGCAAATATTCATTGAGCCACATGCCAGGCACTGTTCTGAGAGTGTTCCTGAGCCCAGCGAAGATACTGATGAGGTCAGTGCATCATTCAAGGTGTAATGCCTCCAGATTTGAGAGTCAGCAAAGCAAAGAGGGCAAAACATTTTAGACGCGAAGTTGGAAATCTTGACGTCACTGGGCAGATCGGATCCCCTCCCTGGCTTCCTTTTGGTGATTCCTGTCGTCTGCCAGGCAGAGTAAGGGACGGCAAAGAGGAGGCCACCCTGAGAGGAGGTCAGGAGCTTCAGACGATGAACTCTCTGAAGTGAGTATTCAATGTCCAGTTTCCTACTTCTGAGTCATGTGACCTGGGTGAGTTACTTATCTCTGACCTTAATGTTCCCATCCATAAAATGGGACTCATAAGAGGTCTGCCTTACAGGGTTGCTGTAAGGAGCACCTGAAATATGCACTTAGAGCAGCACTTAGTCTAGTGCCTGGTAAGGAGGCCTTGTTAAATGTGAAATGCTAATTCTACCGTTCTGGCTACTATTACAATTATTGCTGTTGTTGTTACCTTGGTGGACAGCTTTAATTACTGCAAGAGGTGCAATTCATTCACTCATTTAAAACATTTTATTTATTTTTGTTTTGACTGTGCTGGGTCTTAGCTGCTTTGCAAGGGCTTTGTCTAGCTGCGTTGAGCAGGGGCTACTCTTCTGCCACATACAGGCTTCTCATCATGGTGGCTTCTCTTGCTGAGTGCAGGCTCTGGAGTGCAGGCTCAGTAGTTGTCACGCAAGGACTTAGTTGCTTTGCGGCATGTGGAATCTTCCTGGGCCAGGGATCAAACCAGCATCCCCTGCATTGGCAGGTAGATTCTTATCCTCTCTGCCACCTGGGAAGTCCGCATCCGTTCATTTAGTGTATGTTTAGTGAGGTCTACTCTGCCCCAGGCACAGTCCTGTGATGGGAAGAGAGCTCTAAAGAAAGAGAAGAATTACTACTGATTGGAGGCTGAAATCCAAGTGGAGAGAGACAGATCATAAATTAGTAAACAAGCAAACAAATACATAAGTAATATATGTTCAGAGGTTAACATGTGTTCTGCAGCAAATAAAATGGAAAGATGCAACCAAGTGACTCAAAGGCAGGGGAGGCTTCAGGTCGCAGGCATCTTGCCCAGGATGTAAATATTGAGAAGACAGTAGCTATGTCTAAAGGCCTGAGGTGGGCTCTGGCTGATGACTAAATCTCACTCATTCTAATTTTATTTGCAATCAATAATAAGCAAACATCCCTTTTGAGAATGGGAATTGGGGTTCAAGAAAGGTTAGACTCCAGTTGGCCTGTAATACATTGAGAGACATCTGATGTTCTTGCACAACCCACCCCCCTCCCACCTCTCTGTCTCCTCCTCTTCCTCACTCACACGCACACCTTCTGAGATTTTAGGATTCATTTCTAAAGCTATTCAGGTTCGATCCCTGGTCAGAGAGCTTAAGATCACATATGCCTCGTGGCCAAAAATCCAAAACATGAAAAACAGAAGCAATGTTGTAACAAATTCGATAAAGACATTAAAAGAAAGAAAATACTTTTTAAAAAAAGGTAAAAATAAAAATGCCCAGATTGAGGCTATTTGCAAGGATTATAAAAGATAATGCATGTAGAATACTTAGCACATTACATGGCAGGTGGCTCAGCTGGTAAAGAATCTGCCTGTAATGTGGGAGACCTGGGTTTGATCTCTGGGTTGGGAAGATCCCCTGGAGAAGGAAATAGCTACCCACTCCAGTATTTTGGCCTAGAGAATTCCATGAACTGTATAGTCCATGGTGTTTCACTTTTGGCACAGCATTCAATAATAATAAGGCAGACATATTGATTCTTTCATTCATGCAAATCACATTTATTGATCACCTACTGTGTTCCAGATGCTATGATAAGGGATGGAGATGAAAAGTTTTCAAGTCAGTGAGAATGAAAAAGTTAATACAGGAAACATTGTGGCTTGGAAAGGACAAGTTATCAACAAAATGTGTATCAATACCTCATATTTTAAACCAAAAAATCATATTGAAGTATTTTTCTTTTCAAAGGAAGGGATAAATTTATCTCAAGTGATTTTTTTTTTAAAACCTAGAGGCTGGAAATTTGCACCTACTAAGTGCTTAATATGTCCCTGTTAATTTATGCTCAATCTAGATCAGCTTTCTTTTTCATTATCAAGTAATGAATTTGTGTACAATGTTAAGCTTTTATATTACGAAATCTAGCTCAAAAAGATTTTTCTGCTTCCCAAAGGACTGAGTTTTCTGGCTTTGATTTATCATTTATGCATCTCATCCATTATTGATATGTTACAGCTTTTACACAAGGCTCCAACCTTTTGAAATAAAAATAAAACTACATCGTCCTGATCTCTTGTTGATACTGTTTTTAGAGTACCAGGGATTCTTGTGTTCTGCGCAATTCACTTTGAAGCTTTCTTTCTTTGAAAACAAACGGCAGGAAGGCCCCCAACAGCCCAGGCTTTCCTTCCTATTTTGTGGAAAAGCTGCGTGCATGTATCTAATTTTAAATTCTGAAGTGCAAATGTCATGTAATGAAAGTATCAGCAGTTACTTAAACGTGGTTAAATATGGAAAGTCGGCATAAAGTCAATGTTTATTTACAGCAGGTGACAGTGATAAGGGCAGGAGCCCTCTCGATAAGTGGCTTTCAGCCACCGTTAATCGGCTGATGGATGGATTGGTGCGAGGCTGGTCACAAGGAAGCATCTCATCTTCTGTAATGGAATGTGCTCATCTGTCTAGTGGCGGGTGAGAGGCAGAGACCACGTGAGCTGGTGATTCCATTATTCTGCCCAGAGCAACCTCTGTGACTGGAGAAAGGAGGCAAATATCAGGAGACTTTGACCCGAATCAGAGTGGAAACTTAGACTCACAGAATGTCACGACTGGAAGAGATCCTGCCGATCATCTCATCCAACCTGTTTTGTGTGTGTGTGTGTGTGTATGTTTTAAGATGAGGAAATTTCCATGTGAAAAAGTAAACCAGCATTTACTTTATTTTTTCAGATTGTTTATTTATTTATTTTTGACAGTGCTGGGTCCTTGTTGCTGCCTGGGCTTTTCTCTAGTTGCAGCAAGTGGAAGCTACTCTCTTGCCCATGCATGTGGTGCATGGGCTTCTCATTGCGTGGCTTCTCTTGTTGTGGAGCACGGGCTCTAGGGCAAGTAGGCTTCAGTAATTGCAGCTCCCCGGCCTTAAAGCACAGGCTCAATAGCTGTGGTGCACAGGCTTAGCTGCTCCAAGGCATGTGAGATCTTCTCCGACCAGAGATGGAATCCGTGTCTCCAGCATTGGCAGGTGGTTACCACTGAGCCACCAAGGAAGCTCTATACAGCATTTATTAATCACTGCATATATCATGTGCTCCTTGCTTAAAATCTGCAACTGGCTGCACACCGCCTTTCAGATGACTCCTTAATCAGAAACAGAATCAGTTCAGAATTCATGAACTGGGGTCGGCCTTTCTCTCTCCTCCCCACTCCCCACCCCATCTCATCATGTAAGCAATACTTGTCCACTCCAGTTGGCAAGTCCCCCCATACTGAGCTTCTTCCCTGGGCAACTCCTCTTCAAGGTTTAGCTGTCTATTTGGATGTCGCCTCCAGGAAGCTTTCCCTGACCACCCTCCTCCCCCCAAGACTGGGCTGAGTACTCTGCCAGCTCCGTTCTCTTTCCTTTCCTGGTGACTGCCTCTCTGGCATATCTGTTTACTGTCTATTCTTCCTACTTGACCAGGAGTTCCTTGAAACATTGTTTTATCTGTCATGTATATGCAAGGTGTCCATTAAAAATCTATTGACCAAAAGGGATGCCTCATTATATTAAATACTAAACACTGCAGTAGATACCAGGAATACAAAATGGAGTAAGACACACTCTCACTTCTGGAAGAAGTCAGTTCATTCATGACTTTTCCAACTTACAACATTTTCTAAGTTTACCAAGTTTGAACAAGTCACATTTCTCAGCTTTGGAAATGGTTTAAAGGGACACTTTGAACTCCCGATTTTTCAAACATTGCTTAAGAATATCACCACCACTAGAAATCGGATGAAAGAAGAGAATTCCCTGGCAGACCAGTGATTAGGACTTGAACTGTCACTGCTGTGGCCCTGGGATTCAATTCAGGTTAGGAAACTTAAGATCCTACAAATCATGCAGTGAGCCTAAACACACACACACACACACACGGATGAAAGGAACCTCAAATAATTTGACTCCAATTAAGCAGTCCCCTCACAAGTGACAAGAAGCAAGCTATTTGTCATTCAAAGAACCACTGCTAGGATAATCCCAGAGATCAGGTAACATGCAAGAATGAGAAATAAGAGAACTGTAGAATGCTAGGACTTGAGGAGGCTTTGCAATCACCCAGCTCACCTCCCTTCTCTAACAGAGAAGATGAAACACCTAAGAGAACTGATTGGCTGAAGGTTGAGTAGCAAGTTAGTGGCCACCCTGGGCCTTGTAATTCCCTAGGCTGTGTTCCTTCTCTGATGAGTTACCATTCAGAATCATGTCTCCAAACGTCCAAATTACTCATCTTCAGACACACATTCAGTTGTAGTCATGGTCATCCCTTCTGCCTAGGAACAGTATCCTAATTTGGAAACCTACCGCTAACCCTCATGGTGGATGGAGCTCATGGAGTCACAGCTGACTTAAGCCAGTCAGCACATTCCACCCAGCACCCTGGTTTTCAGTGTGAGTTGAAAGTCAAAGGAATCCCTCAGATTCAGACTTAAAGACGGTTCTTTACAGCAGAGCTCTGTCTAGTTAGGCAGCTGCTGTTTGGTTGCTAAGTTGCATCCAACTCTTTTGCGACCCCATGGTCTGTAGCCCAACAGGCTCCTCTATTCGTGGGATTTCCCAGGCAAGAATACTGGAGTAGGTTGCCATTTCCTTTTCCAGGGGATCTTCCCAACTCAGGGACTGAACCTGCGTCTCCTGCATTAGCAGGCAGATACTTTATCACCGAGCTACCAGGGAAGCCCCTAGTAAGTCAGAGCTCAGTCTAAAAAGTTCTGCAAGCTCCTGCATCATCAAGGACTTCTGATATTGGGAAGAGGGTGGGATTTATGAACAGAGGCATCTCTTGGAATATAGGAATGACTAATAAGTGCCAACGAGGCTCCTCAGCAACTGCCGAAAGATCATTTCCATCAAAGACAGAAATAGCAAATTCAGGCAGAGACTCTCCTCATTCTGAACATCTGCACCAGGACCCTTACTCCCTCTAATTCATGGTCCAGGGAAGTCCATTTACTGTCATGCTTCAGCCAACACGGTGCCTTGTTTGATTTCTGTTTGCAAGTAACCTGCAGTTCCCAGCCCTTCAATCAATCAATTATTTAATTTGCCAATTAATTTATGAATTAATCCAGGCAATTTATCAGTTCATGGTGCCAGGTACTATGCAAAGATGTCAAAAGCTCTGCTGATCCTCCAGTGACTATTTGGATATAGACACTCTCACCAAGCATTTTTCTCAAGCAATTTACTTTAGTTCAGGAAACTTTTACTGAGTACCTAGGGTTTCCCTGATAGCTCAGATGGTAAAGAATATGCCTGCAATGCAGAAGACCTGAGTTTAATCCCTTGGTCTGGAAGATCCCCTGGAGAAGGGAATGGCTACCCACTCCTGTATTCTTGCCTGGAGAATTCCATGTACAGAGCAGCCTGGTGAGGTACAGTCCATGAGGTTGCAAGGTCAGACATGACTGAGCAACTAACAGTTTTTACTACTGTATATCTGGCCCCATGAGGGGATCAGAAATGAATCAGATATACTCCTGGTCTTGAGGGTCTCACATTGTCTAGTTGGGGAGCCGGGCAGGTAAAAGGAAATACTGACCTCTTGTGACCTTCCTGAAGCCAGTATTCTGGTGTCAGACCCAACAAAGCATCTTCCTTATCTAGAATGGCGCTGGCTTCAGCTCAGGCTGCATTTACTTAATTTTCAAGTGTACAAGGAATCTGAAAAAAATGTTTGGAGAAAGAAAAATCCCACTTGCTGTTAAGTGCTGAGGACATCACTGTTATTTCTTGTTAATGACAGGCAATTCTAGGCATACTGTGTATATTTTTAAAAACAAGCCTAAATAATAGATTGGGGCTCTTTTCAGTAAAGCTGCAGTGATCCTAATGAAAGAGAGTCCTCCAGGTCAACCTGGGAAGCAGAAGATGTAGGACCTGGTAGGAGATAAGGCAGCACAAACAAAAATCCCACCTCCAAATAAAAATACGGTGAACAACAAGGGCTTTCTGGAGAAGCTGCCAGGAGGTTGATATCAATAAAATCAGGAACAGTGTCCTGCTTAAAAGTTCCTAGTGACTCTAGGTCACTAGAAGGTACAAACTTCCATTTGTAAGTCCTGGATGTAATGTACAGCCTGGTGACTATAGTTAATAATACTGTTCAGTATATTTGAAAATTGCTAACAGAGTCATTCTTAAATGTTCTCATCATAGAAAAAACATTCATAACTATGTGCAGTGATGGATGTAAATTACTTATTGTACTGCCAATTTGACAATGCATATATACATAAATTGAATTATTATGTTGTACATTGAAAATAATATAAAGTCACATGTCAATTATATCTCAAAAAATTTTAAAAAGAAGTTTCTAGTGATTCTACTGGGGGGGCACCTTTTAAAAAGCTATCATCTATTGAAAGCCCACTCTGTTTTAGGTATTTTATATGTCAGCCACTTCAAAGGAAGAAAAGGTTAAATTAGATTAAAAATGGATCCTTTTTGAAAGACCTTGTTAAAAGAATGAAAATATAGACAGCAATCTAGGAGAATATCGTTGAGAAACATGTCTCACAGTGGATATACATTCAGAAAATGTAAAAAATCCTCAAAACTCAATTAAAAGAACATGAACCCCAATTTTAAAGATAAGAACAAGACTAGAACACACATTTCACCAAAAAAGATAAAAATGGATGGCAACTAAGCTTAAAAAAAGAAAAAAAAAAGGATGCGTAATATCACTATTTATTAGAGAGATGCAAATCAAGACCCCAGTAAGATTCTACTACAAATCTATTAGAATGGCTGACTTTAAAGAGACAGACCATACCAGATGTTGGTAAGGGTTTGAGGTGACTGGATCTCTCAGATACTGCTGGCGGGATGTAAAAATATTAGAAACACTAGTGCTCAATAACTGTCCCATGAAGTAGATATGCTTGTCTACTTCACAGCTTGGAAAAGTTAATTTAGAAATTGAGCTCAAAGGTGTGCAGTAAGGAAATGTGTGGCTCTAACTGGGCTGGCCCAGTGACACTACCCTTAGGGTAAGGGCCGTAAGGATTTCTGTATTTATAGATTTTTTTTTTAATTGTGAAACATTTCACATGTAAAACTATATATTACTAAACAGTTTAAAGAGTAATGATAAAATAAACTCTCATGCATTTATCACCAAGCTTATAAAGCAGAATATTGTAACCATTTTATTGGAGGTCTCTTGTTCCTTTTTATCATCTGTACATGTATGTATTATTTACTTTTGCCTGTTTTCATAGAATGAAATGATGCTTTTACATTTTCCCTGTGACTTAGTTCTTTACCATTATGTTTTAGTGATTCACCCAAATTGATTCATGTAGCTGTGGTTTATTCAATTTTGCTGCTGCATGGATTTCCAATGTATGAATATGTCACTATTTATTTATCCATCCTATTGCTGATGGGAATTTGGATTGTTTCTGGCTCTGCTAACCATGCTGCTATGAACATCCTTGTGTATATCTGTTGGCGCATATGTGTAAGAGCTTTTCTAGGGCAAATACCTCCAATGGAATTGCCAAGTTCCAGTGTGTGGGCTCAGCTTGATAATTCCAAAGTGTTTACCAAAGGGACTGGACCAATTTTAATTCCTATTCAGTGGGTGAGATTTTTTCATTTGTTCTCCCACCTCTCCGTCTTGATATTGACCACTTTATAAAATTTTGCCATTCTGGTGAGTGAAAAATAGTGTTTTCTTGTGATGTTAATTTACATTGACTGTACTAATAAGTTTAGGCATTTAAAAATATGTTCATGGGCCATTTGTATTTCTTTTTCTGTGAAATGTCTGTTCAATCCTTTTGCCTATTTTTCTTCTGGGTTTATTTTCCATATTGATTTGTAGGAGTGCCTTATATTTTCTAGATAGCAATTTTTTGTCAATTATATGTGGTGTAAATATATTTTTAATTTCAAGCTTTTTTTTTCTTTTCAGGAGTTTAATTTTGATGGACAGAGATTCTTATTTTAAAATTTTAAAATATTTTCAAACTTGGAGAAAGGTTATAAAATTAGTACAAAGAATTCCTTTCCCCCAGATTCTCCAGTGTTAATATCTTATGACATTTGCTTGTTCATTCCACTTACCTATTTTGTATTTTTCTTGCTATTGTAAATAGTATCTTTTAGAATTACATATTCCAGCTCATTGTTGATGTTGACTTTTTAAAAAATTGTTTTTGCATCTAGAAACCTTGCTAAACTCTTACATTTTAAGATTTTCATAGATTGGCATGCTTTTTAGGTAAATAAATTATTTACAAACAATGACTGCTTTTGCTATATTTCCAGTCTTTATCATGCTGTACTTCTCAGACCAATACCTTCAGTCTCAAGCTGTATAGGTATGTTGATAATGATCATCTTTGTCTTGTTCCTCATCCTAAAGGGAATGTTTTCAGCATTTCAGCATTAGAAATTACATTTGTGGTAGTTTTTTCTTTTCCTTTTTTTTTTTTTGAGGATCTATTTTATCAGGTTGTAAACTTTCCCTTTCAGTCTTAGCTTGAGAAAAACTTTGTTTAAAAAATCCTGAATAGATATTAATTTTTATTGAGTGCTTTTAATTGCATCTACTGAAGTGAACATAAGTTTTTTTTCTTTCACCTGTTAAAGGGGTAGATATCTTTAATCAATTTTCTAATGCTGCATACCTGGGATAAACCCAGCTTGGCCATATGCATCAATTTGCCAGTATTTTGTTTGAGGCTTTGTTATTTTCCTTTTCCTTCTGTGTTTTTATGGTTTGGATATCTAGGTAATTGTTTTGTTTTCTGCAGCATAAACCATGCATTCTGATTATCTACTGGCATAACAAACTATGCCAAATTTAATGGTGTAAAAGAACACGATTATTTATGATTATCGCTCATGGCTCTGGGGGTAAACCCGTCTCTAGTAGGTGGTTCTCAGTGGGGATCTCCCATGTGTTTGAAATCAGCTGGTGGCTGGGGCTGGACTGGGTCTTCGTTGCCGTGTGTGGGCTTTCTCCAGTTGAGGTGAGGGCACGCCGTTCACTAGTTGAGGAGCCTGGGCTTCTCGCTGCAGTGGTTTCTCTTGCTATGGAACACAGGCTCCAGGTGTGAGGGCTTCAGTAGTTGCAGCACGCAGGCTTAGATTCCACAGGAAGTCCTGTGGAGGCATGTTGGATCTTCCCAGACAAGGAATTGAACCCGTGTCCCCTGCATTGGCAGGCAGATACTTTACCACTGAGCTACCAGTGAAGCCCTCAGTGTTTGTTATAAATTTTCATTGATTTGTGGCTTTATTCTTTTCTCCCTTTTATTTTTTCCAGTTTATTTTCCTCACTGTTTAAGTTGGAAGTTTGACTTCTCTATTTTGAGGTGTTCTTATTTAATATATGCATTTAGGGCCATAATCGTCCCTGTAACTACAACTTTAACTGAACCCAACTAAGTTTTTATACATAATATTTTCATTATGCTACATTCAAATTACTGTTTAAAATCCATTATTATTTCTCCTTAGATCCATAAGTCATCTTTAGAAGTGTGGTTTTAAATTCATAGACGAATGGGATTATTCTAGTTACCTTTCTGTTGTTGATTTCTAACTTACTGACAACTACTCAACTTTGTCTTGTCACATAAAAGCAGCCCTATATCATTCATAAATACGTGGGCAGAGCTTGGTTCCAAAAACTGTGAAAGCCTGTATATGGCTTACAGGTGGCAGTTTGCTAACCCCTGCTCAAGGGACTCACTCCACTCATGGCCATTCTCTCAGGGCCCCCAGGCCACCCCCTGCATGATGGCCAAAGGCTCCAGGAGAGCTAAAGAGAGAATGCAAACTCTCTCAAGACTTAGGCCTGAAACCCACAGGGCATCACTCCCCCAACAATCGATTGGACAAAGCAATTCACAAGACCAACCAAAATTCTAGGGGTAAGGAAATAGACTCCACCCCTGAGGGGAGATGCTACAAAAACATTTTGTAGCAATAGTCAATCTCTACCAGTGTCTAGACTGCCTTACTGACAGAAATGGAAGCTCAGAAATCATATATATTTTTAAATTAGTAGGCTATTTTATGAGAAATTTTAGGGTTTGTAGAAAATCTAGCAGATTTTAGAGAACTATGGGAGAAACCATAGTTTTCTCTATTATTAATGTCTTGCTTAGTCTAGTGAATTTGTTACAATTGACGAATCAATATGAATACATTATGATAAAGCCCAGAGTTTCCATTTGGATTCACTCTTTGTATTATACACTTCTATGGGTTTTGACAAATGCATAATACAGTAGCATGCAGAATAGTTTCACTGCCTGAAAAATCTCCTGTGTTCCTCATATTCATCCCTTCCTCTCATTGAGGAACCACTGATCTTTTTCCTGTCTCTATAGTTTTACCTTTTCCAGAAGACTGTATACAGTTGACCTTTGAATAATAAGGGTTTAAACTGAGTGGGTCCACTTATACACAAATTTTTTCCAGTACTAAACACCACAAAACTACTATTTCCAACCCACGGATGCAGAACCATGGATGTGGAGGACTGACTATTGTGATTGTAAGTAGATTTTCCACTGTGAGGTGGTCAGCTCCCCTAACCCATGCATTGTTCAAGGGTCAACTGTAATTGGAATTATATAGGAATTAGCTCTTTCAAATTTATTTCTTTTACTTTGCAATCTTCCATGTCTTTTTGTGGTTTAATAGTTCATTTATTTCTATTCTGAATAGTATTTTATTGTACGTCAATTTTTATTCACCTATTGAAGGGCATCTTGTTTGCTTTCAATTTGGGGATAATTATGACTTAATTTACTATAAACATTTGTGTGCAGGATTTTTTGTGTGGATTTAAGTTTTTAACTCATGTAGGTAAATATCAAGGAGCACGATTGCTAGATTACATGGTAAAATTATGTTTAGCATTAGCTTGTAGGAACCTGATAAACTGTCTTTCAAAGTAGCTGTATCATTTGATAACCATTCTCACTTTTGGGTCCCACCAGCAATGAGTGAGAGTTTCTGTTCCTCCACATTCTTTTCAGTATTTGGAGTTGTCTGGGTTTTGTTGTTGTTGTTTGTGTTTAATTTTAGCCAATCTGGAAGATCCCCTGGAGAAGGGAATGGCAACCACTCCAGTATTCTTGCCTAGAGAATCCCATGGACAGAACAGCCTCGTGGGTCACAAAGAGTCAGACGTGAATGAACTACTAACACACACACACACACAATAGGTGTCTAGTGGTACCTCTACCATCTTGGTCAACTTCTATCATTGTTGTTTTAAGTTGAAATCTGCTAATGACATATAATGCTCAACATCTTTTATGCTGATTTGTCATTTGTACATCTCTGGTGAGATGTTTGTTCAGATCTTTTGCACATTTTAAAATTGAGTTGTTTGTTGTCTTATTGTTGAGTTTTAAGAATTCATTTTATATTTTGGCTAGAAGACTTTTTATCAGATACATACTTTTTTCAAATGTTTTCTCCCAGTCTACAGTTTGTCTTCTCATTCTCTTAGAGGATTATATATTTTAAAAATATAATAGTTAGATCTTGTATATTTCCATGTTTGTGACACCTCTCAATTATGCCAGGGTCATTTATTTGCCTTGGAGGAGATTGGCTTTGTCAATATAACTGCAAAGGTAAGAGTCAATTTCTAGTTGTGATCTTCAAAGTTAAGTTTTTGAGTCTCCAACAAGGCCATAATCTTGAAGCCAGGTTTTACTGAAAAAGAAATGTTTTGTCTTATCTGTATTTTTTAAATTGAGGTAACCTTGTTTTATAACATTACATAAATTTTATGTGTACAACATTATATTTCAACTTCTATATACATTACACATGCTTACCACCAAAAGTTTACTTTCCATCCATCGCTATAGTGACCACTAATTTGTACTCTGTATCTGTGTGCCTGTTTTTGTTTGGTTGGGTTTGTTCATTTATTGATATTATTTTCTACATTCCACATATGAGTGAAATCATATGGGATTTGTCTGAGAAAGAAAGAATTTCTAAAGTCCGTAAGATCCCTTGACTATATCCAGAGTCAGGTAAGTGTGACTGACAAGACGTGACATCAACCATGAGTGAAAATCAAGATATAATGCGAAGGAGGATCCTGACACATAGGAAAGAATTAAAAAACCTACACCTCTACTCCAGTGTATTTAGGGAAAGAAATGGATGGGAAGGGATGGTCCCCTTGCTCACTGTTCTTCCTAACCTCCATACTACTTCGGTCTGCCTGATGAACCTCTTTTCTCCCTTCTATGAAATTCCACTCCTACCCCCCAGGTAACATGGCCTACTCTCTCCTCTATGTCCCCACTGTTTTGTGTACACACTCAAATTGTGGGGTCTGTAAATCCTATTGCAGTTAGTCATAGTGATCTGCTTCCTGAGACTGTGAGCTCCTTAAGGCCACGAACTACAGATAATTTATCTCTATATCCAAGTACCTGGCACCATGCTTGGATCCTTATAGGCATCTTGCTGCATGCAGAAAGTAGAGTCAATACATAAAGAAATGTGTGCTGAGATATAGAGGGCAGGCAAGCAGTTGGAAGGGTTAACAAGGGAAGCAACCTTTGAGCTGCGCTTGAAAGCTGATTTGGTGTTAGCCAGGAAGCAAAGTGGAAGAAAAATACTAGGAACAGCATGGGCAAAGGCGCAGAGATATGAAGCAGCACAGGGCACTTGGAGGCTCGGGTCAGTGTCTCCACAGCTGCTATGAACTGAGTGTGTCCTCCCCAGATTCATATGTTGAAGTCCTAAACACCAACTGACAATATTTGGAGACGGGCTTTTGGAGGGTAATTAGGATTAGATTAGATCATGTAGATCATGCCCTCATGATGGAAGCAATGCCTTTATAAATAGAGGAAGAGGCAGGAGAGTTCTATGTCTCCATGTACATGTACCAGTGAGAAGCCATGTGAGCACACAGCCAGAAGACAACTGACTGCAAGCTAGAAAGCTGGCTCTCACCAGGAACCAAGTCTACTGGCACCTTGATCTTGGCTTTTTCAGCCTCCAGAACTGTGAGATATAAGTGTCTGTTGTTTAAGCCACTGAGTCTATGGTATTTTATTATAACAGCCCAAGCCAGCTGAGATAATCGACTAGCAGAGTACTGGTGTGTGGAGGAATGAATGAATGAATGAACACATGAATATGCTTTACTTCCTCACTGTCAGAGCATTTCTGTTTATGGAACCAAATCTACGTTTTATAACCAAATTATGTAACATATAACCAAATTTTTAACATAACCAAATTATGTTTTAAAATGTGGGTTTTATTATTATTCGGATATGGGGAAACTAACAGATTGGGAGATGATAGCCATTGAAATAATATAGCCATTGCTACACTTGTAGATCCCAAGAGAAGAGGACACATCACGCCATGGGGGAAGCATGCAGAGAAGCACTAGGGTCAGGCAGAAGAATCGAAGGGAAAATATGGGCAATAAACTTTATAGTAGTTTCCACAGGAAGAATAGGCAAAGTAGTGTAAACAAGCTTAGGGTCGGCTAGTTGGATAATTTTTCAGGTTCCGGGGCTTGCAAAAAAAAAAAAATAGAGGCTATCCCTAGTGTCTGGCACCTAAGTCTTGGGTGATTAGGAGAGTAATGGTCCAGTTATCAAAAGGAATGTGTGGATCCAGCTGCTTGCTGCTCAAAAGCCAATAAACAGGCCAGGTGGAAAGGAAAGTTTGCTTTATTTCAGATGCCAGCAACTGTGGGGGAGAGGGGGAGAAGGGGGCAGACACTTGTCCAAAAGCTAACTCTTCCCCACTGACAAACAGGGAGTGAGCACTTTTATAGACAGAGTGTGTGTGGGGGTGGGGGGGAGGGGTTGCATTCATAAACAACAGTCATCTTCAGTGGTTTGACCAGCATCATCTTGGTTGTTTTAGGTACAGTTAATCTTCAGTTCTGGGGTCCATTTGTTTCCATTTCTTTGAGGCCAGTTCTCAGAATTGTGGCAACTCGTGTCCTGGGTGCAGTCTGGTCATCATGTAGTTGACTTCTCCACCTGCTGTTTTAGTATCTATAAGACAGCTCACAGGATAAGGCTCAGAATATCATCTGTAGCCCTTAAGAAAGAACTGAAGGTCCTCAGTTCAGTTCAGTTAAGTCGCTCAGTAGTGTCCGACTCTTTGCGACCCCATGAATTGCAGCACGCCAGGCCTCCCTGTCCATCACCAACTCCCGGAGTTTACTCGAACTCATGTCCATCAAGTCAGTCATAACATCCAATCATCTCATCCTCTGTTGCCCCCTTCTCCTCCTGCCCCCAATCCCTCCCAGTATCAGGGTCTTTTCCAATGAGTCAACTCTTCGCATGAGATGGCCAAAAGTATTGGAGTTTCAGCTTCAGCATCAGTCCTTCCAATGAACACCTAGGACTGATCTCCTTTAGGATGGACTTGTTGGATCTCCTTGCAGTCCAAGGGATGCTCAAGAGTCTTCTCCAACACCACAGTTCAAAAGCACTGAAGGTCCTAGACTATGCTTAATGACTATATTATTATTACTTGGTCTCCTTTGACAGTTTTCCTTCATTTTCACATGTTCTCATTTCTCTGATTAAACTTACTATTTGACTAAAGTTTTCCACAGACAAAGGGCAGGCAGAGGCATCGTCTGGGGAGTGGGTAGCCAGGACCATAGAGTCATGCTCTGTTTCAGACCCTTGTATGAGAGCTCAGTGGAGGTGGTTGGGGGTATGGGCTGTGCAACATTGGTTTGCATTTGAAAAGTGCACTTGCAGATGACTCATTCACTATCACCAGAAATCACCTAACCTTAGGAAGGACAGTCCTTCCAGGGTCTTCAAGGTCCAAGATGTCAAAGCAACAAATACACAAGAACTAGAAAACATGGTCATTTCATTTTGGCCATCAGGGAACCCTCTGCTGCGTATTTGGAGATGAAGCTCTGAATACTGGGGACTTTTGTGACCTGCTTTTTCAGGATTTGTCAAGATCATGTCTTCCCATGACACTACCCTTTTTCATGTCAATTTTACCACATTTATTATTCACTAATTCATTCATTCACACATTTAATACACATTTACTGAGCACCCACTACATATGGACATCACCAGATGGTCAATACCAAAATCAGCTTGATTATATTCTTTGCAAAGAAGAAGATTTATACAGTCAGCAAAACAAGACCAGGAGCTGACTGTGGCTCAGATCATGAACTCCTTATTGCAAAATTCAGAGTTAAATTGAAGAAAGTAGGGAAAATCACCTCACCATTCAGGTATGACCTAAATCAAATCCCTTATGATTATACAGTAGAAGTAACAAATAGATTCAAGGATTAGCTCTGATAGACAGAGAGCCTGAAGAACTATGGATGGAGGTTTGTTACATTGTACAGGAGGCCATGATCAAGACCATCCCCAAGAAAAAGAAATGCAAAAAGGCAAAATGGTTGCCTGAGGAGGCCTTACAAATAGCTTTGAAAAGAAGAGATGTGAAAGGCAAAGGAGAAAAGGAAAGATATACCCATTTGAATGCAGAGTTCCAAAGAAGAGCAAGGAGAGATAAGAAAGCCATCCTCGGTTATCAGTGCAAAGAAATAGAGGAAAACAATAGAATGGAAAAGACAGAGATCTCTTCAAGAAAATTAGAGATACCAAGGGAACATTTCATGTAAAGATGGGCACAACAAAGGACAGAAGCAGGATGGACCTAACAGAAGCAGAATATGTTAAGAAGAGGTGGCAGGAATACATAACAGAACTATATAAAAAATATATTTATGACCCAGATAACCACAATGGTGTGATCACTCACCTAGAACCAGACATCCTGGAGTGTGAAGCCAAGTGGGCCTTAGGAAGCATCACTACGAATAAAGCTAGTGGAGGTGATGGAATTCCAGTTGAGCTATTTCAAATCCTAAAAGATGATGCTATAAAAGTGCTGCACTCAATATGCCAGCAAGTTTGGAAAACTCAGCAGTGGCCACAGGACTGGAAAAGGTCAATTTTCATTCCAATCCCAAAGAAAGGCAATGCCAAAGAATGCTCAAACTGTTGCACAATTGCACTCATCTCACACGCTAGCAAATTAATGCTCAAAATTCTCCAAGCCAGGCTTCAACAGTACGTGAACAGTGAACTTCCAGATGTTCAAGCTGGATTTAGAAAAGGCAGAGGAACCAGAGATCAAATTGCCAACATCCGTTGGATCATCAAAAAAGTAAGAGAGTTCCAGAGAAACATCTACTTTTGCTTCATTGACTATACCAAAGCCATTAACTGTGTGGACCACCACAAAATGTGGAAAATTCTTAAAGAGATGGGAATACCAAAACACTTTACCTGTCTCCTAAGAAATCTGTATGCAGGTCAGGAAGCAACAGTTAGAACTGGACATGGAACAACAGACTGGTTCCAAACTGGGAAAGGGGTATGTCAAGGCTGTATATTGTCATCCTGCTTATTTGACTTATATACAGAGTACATCATGAGAAATTCTGGGCTGGATGAAGCACAAGCTGGAATCAAGATTGCCAGGAGAAATATCAATAACCTCAGATACACAGATGACACTACTCTTCGTCAGAAAGTGAAGAACTAAAGAGCTTCTTGATGAAAGAGAAAGAGGAGAGTGAAAAATTTGCCTTAAACCTCAACATTCAGAAAACTAAGATCATGGTATCCAGTATCATCACTTCATGGCAAATAGATGGGGAAACAATGGAAACAGTGAGAGACTTTGTTTTCTTGGGCTCCAAAACAACTGCAGATGGGACTGAAGCCATGAAGTTAAAAGACGCTTGCTCCTTGCAAGAAAAGCTAAGACCAACCTAGACAGTATATTAAAAAGCAGAGAAATTACCTTGCCAATGAATGTTTGTTTAGTCAAAGCTATGGTTTTTCCAGTAGTCATGTATGGATGTGAGAGTTGGACTATAAGGAAAGCTGAGTGCCAAAGAACTGACGCTTTTGAACTGTGGTGTTGGAGAAGACTCTTGAGAAACCCTTGGACTGCAATGAGATCCAACCAGTCAGTCCTAAAGGAAATCAGTCCTAAATATTCATTGGAAAAACTGATGTTGAAGCTGAAATTCCAATACTTTGGCCACCTGATGGGAAGAACTGACTCATTGGGACAGACCCTGATGCAGGGAAAGATTGAAGGTGTGAGGAGTAGGGGATGACAGAGATGAGATGGTTGGATGGCATCACCGACTCGACTTGATGGATGTGAGTTTGAACAAGCTCTAGGAGTCAGTGATGGGAAGCCTGGCGTGCTGCAGTGCATGGGGTTGCAAAGAGTCAGACACGACTAAGTGACTGAACTGAACTGAACTGAGCACCCTGAACTGAACTGAACAGTACAAGCCAGGCACTGTGTCAGACAGGCCCTGGCAGCTTGGTCGGAGAGACAGCCTAGGGATCAAGTAAAATTCCTGCCTGTGTGGTTAGTACTCTAATGAAGCCCTAAGTGCAATTATCTTCAGAGGCTCCTTGCCTTCCCCCGGACTCCTTACAGGTAGGAAGGTCCCTTGCTATCAAGCTTAGTGATAGCTATCGAGGCAGTTTCATTTCTCATAATGTAAGATTTGCTTTTAATCAAAGAGAGGGCCTTTCCTCAGTCTGAAAGCCTTGTATTTTTTTGCAACTTTCAAGGGCAGCTTGCAGACAGGCACTTTAATAACAGTGTTTTCAGGGATAAGGCTGTGACTTTAAATAGTGTGAAGACCCCAATCGCTGGACTCACAGGGGTAATCTGAATATTGATCATGAATTTTCTAACGGCCTTGGAAAGTATGGCAAAATTTCAGGAGAGATTTTCAGTTAACTTCAGCTGTTCAAAGCAGCTCTATGCCTGGGAGAGAGAACACCTTAGAATTTTCCAAAGGATTTTCTCTCCTGAAACAGAAAACATAAATGGTAGTGGGGAAAAAAATATCAAAGTTACTGAGTATGGAAATCACCACTTTGGGGTTTATGAAAACCACATCCTGCTAACTCCCTGCTATGTGAGGGAGCTTTCAGAGGTAATGAGGCAGGCTCACGAGTGTCAAGTGTCTGCCTTGCTTTATACTTAGGTGAACTCTCATCCCAGTGCTCCTGCTGGTAGGGTACATGCTCAGCCCGGCAGAGAGGGTGTTTGACATCACCTTCCAGTCCTCTGCGGAAAACCTTGCACACAGCAGGCACTTAATGCACTCCGGTGGGATTGAACAGCAAAGAAAAGACTCCCCAGGAAGGAAGAGGGATACAAAGTGCTTTCTCTGTTATCTGCTCCTCTGCTCTGACCTGGAGGTTGAGCAGCCTGTCTGAGGCTACAGCTCAGGCTTTTTCCTTCTGCATGAGGAAAAAAAGCAGCTTATACTGAGTCCTCACCATGTGCCATTTCATTTCATTCATTTCATTCACAGCACCATTTCATCAGTCCTCCCAATAATCTCTTACAACTGGAATAGTCACCCCATTTTACAGGCAGAGAAACGAGGCACTGGCGAATAAGCTCTCCTGAGCATTTTATTTGAAAGGTTTCTGAAAGTCCATTTGATCACTCCACCAGCCTGAAGAAGTCATCTTTACTGAGGTATTGAACAGCCATGTGGGGGCACTGCATTCAGAAAATTTTTGGTTTTATCAAATTGACTAACAAGAGCGAGACCTTCCAGTCCATCAACCCAGGGACCCATTTATCAGACTGACTCATTCCTTGAAGAGTGTAGAATAAGTCCTTAGGGTTGTATAAGTGGGGACGACCCAATAGTCATTCTCCCCCCATTTTCTTCTCCACTAAAAAAGTCCCCCCCATTCATTGTTGAGGCAAACATTCCAACAACTCACCTTTCCAGCATCCCTTGCACCTAGGGGTGGCCATGTGGCCAGCTCTGGTCAACGAGATTAAAGTGAGATCTAATGAGCTTCTGATATGAGCCCTGATAAAGAAAGTGACCCTCAAAGAAAGCTCTTTCTTCTTTCAGTTCCTTTGTGCTACAGACAATATCATATGATGATGGGATATCTTATCTTGACTATTTTTTTATTATGAGCAACTATACACACACACACACACACATATGTTCTAAGGATGACAACATGGGTAGATGAATTCTTTATGACATCACAGAAGATAGGATCACTTGTCTCCAGAGTTCCTTTTTTGGTGAGATGATGAAATGTCCTTATTACTTAACGCATTGTTTGTCCAGTAATCTGAGTTGAGTCTTCTATAAAGTATCCTCTGAAAGCATTCTGATTTTTGAAATCACAGAGAATGAACTACGAGCAGTGCCAAGTCCTGAGTAATTACATTGTTGGGGTGAGGGGCTGCGGGGGGGTAAAGGGCTGCAAGGCCATGGTCAAGATCAGACAGTCCAGGGCACTGAAGCAGAAGGTGATGAGTGTGTCAAATTTTAAAAATCTGGTTTATGTAAGGAGTGATGTTATTTAAAAAGAATACTGCAATAGGGAAGGCAGATGACTGTAACAAGGAGTTAGTAAGTCCCAATGTCATGGAGAAAGGAACTTGATTTATAGGAAGGAGCAAATAAGGCTAGAAAGCAACCAGCATGAGGCAATGGGACAAGGGCTTCTTGTAAGGAGACAGTTGATAAAGGTCAGTCAATTCTCTGGTCCTTAAAGAAAAATGTTCCTGAGCATTCAAACACTCAAGGATGGGTCAAAATTCAGGGACTGGGAGAAGAGAAGTTTTAACTAAGTTTGTCTAAGTTAAGACAAGTTTGTGGACATTTTATCTAGATTGGTCAGTGGGGACGAACAGCTCAGCTAATCATGTCTGAGACAAAGAATGGGAATGTGGAGGGTCTGTGTCTGACCTTGTCACGGATTAACAAGACAGTCATGGGTGAATCTTACTTAAGTCATACTGGGAAGGACGGTTTTTTGCAGTGAGCCATTTCCTGGAACACAGAAGGGGTCAGGAGAGGGACAAATTCTTAACTGTCACTGATTTCTAAGAGCACAGGGCTTAATAAATTTCAATGTTGTTGAAGAAGAAACTCAAAAGCAGACCTCGGGGCAGAGTTAAAGGGTCACTGATCCACCCAAAACTATCAGTCCCCTCCCATGTGCCAGGCACTGTGTTAGCAGACATGAGGGACACAGAGATGATTCAGACATGTTCCCCTGAAGGAATACAGCAGGGGAGGGAAGGTATGAACATAAATACCCACAGAAGGTATCCTGGCATCTGCCGTCTGCCCTCACACACTTTCCATTCTCTCATTCTGTTTCCTTTGGGGACCACCTGAGCCTTGCAAACTGCCTGCCCTGCAGCAGACCCATATGTTCTGGGCACATTGGCAAAACCCAAGAGAATCAAAAGCAGAAAAGGGAGAGGTTTTCCAAAACACAAGCCTTGGGTCTCAAAAGTGTTTAAAAGGATTAAGCAATTCAATACCAACCTCCCAAAGAAGCCCTCTCATTGATGCTGAATCTTGATTTTGCTCTCTTCCTCTGAAGAGCATCTGAGAACATATACCTGAGTTCTTATATTTCAGCCTAGATGGGGGCAGATATAGAGATTCTCATCATTCAAGCAGGAAACTGGATGCCCTGAGAGATGCATGCTTACATGCTAAGTCGCTTAGTTGTGTCCGACTCTTTGTGACCCCATGGAGTGTAGTCCACCGGGCTTCCTTGCCCATGGGATTCTCCAGGCAAGAATACTGGAGTGAGTTGCCGTGCCCTCCTCCAAGGGATCTTCCTAACCCCAGGATCGAATCCACCTCTCTTAAATCTCCTGCATTGGCAGATAGCTCTTTAGCACTTGGCCCCATCTGGGAAGCCCCCTGAGAGGTGCAGACACTCTAATTAGGTAACCCTGCAGATCATTGTCGAGACTCAAGAAAATTGTGTGGCTTCTCTCTGTTTTACCAGATCTTTCAGTAATACCTAAGTTATGGCTTTTCTTTTTTCTTTTCTTAAAGATTTTATTTTTTTAGAGCAGCTTTAGTTTCAAAGCAAAGTACAGCTTTATTTGTATCCATACAAGCATAACCTCCCCCATTATGAACCACCTCCACCAATGGGTACATTTGTTGCAACTGATGAATCTACATCAACACATCGTAATCACCCCAAGTTCATAGTTTTTAGGGTTTACTCTCTTGAACTTGGCTTTTCTGAAGGCAGTCAGAGGCAGGAGTTGGTGTAGAGGTGGGCAGAAAACACAGTGCCAAATGCTGCTCCCCAGAAGAGAGGTGGGCAATGATATAAAAATTATATTTTAACTTAGTCCAGAAAACTGAAATTAAAGCATTGAGTCCCCCTGCATGATCATTATCACCATGGGACATTGTAATTTACCGTCTCAAGCAAGGAAACTTGAAGGTGGTATCACATATCAGAAAGCATGCACCTCCATTGCCCGTAAGAAGATCTTCTGAATATCTCATTCAATAATTTTTAAGAAGTTATCATCGGGAACTTCCTAAATCATGCACACGTCTTAGGGCAATACAGATATTTGACTTCGAAGAGGACACAGACTGATTGCAATTCCTTTTACACTAGACTTTGCCACAGGTCTTGTGGCTGCCTTTACATTCTGCATTTTCCTTCTTTCCTCCTTCCCGTCTTCACCCCTTCCTCTAGCTCCAGCATCTCAGACATCAGAGTGGAGATGGCTAATACTCACTTTCCTCTTTTTACTTCAAGAAGCCTTTCAAATTTTTGTTGAGGATATAACTGCTCAGCTAAAAACTGTGTTTCCCAGCTTCCTTTTGCAGTCAGTGTGGCCACATGGTTTTTTCCTTGCCAACAGTATGTGAGTGAAAGTGATGTGGGTAACTTCTGGGAATGTGATAAGAAAAGAAGCATAAAACATCTTTCCTCCACTTCCCTTTTCTTCTTTTCTCTGGAAAATGGATATGATGGCAGGAGTTGGAGCAGCCACTCTGGGCTGAGATGGAAGCCTTATGCTGAACTATGTTTTGAGCAGAGGAACAAAGTAGAAAGAACCTGGATCTCTGAGGTTGCTGAGCTGCCATAAAGACTTAGACTCTCTACCTGAACTTGAAGAGAAAAACAAACCTCAATTTTAATTTGCTATATTGGGGGGGGTCCTCTTTATTATAAAGCCTATAATTTTTCCTAACTTGTTATGAAAGATAAAGCTAGCTGTAGGCAATACTCAGGATGGAGAATTAATGAGCAACAGGCTGGCGATCAACAAAGAAATTCACACATTGTTGACATTTTCTGGTCAAGAATCTTTAGGAGCTGAAAAATCGGAAAAGAACATGTCTTATTTGTAGCATTTGTTAGCCAAAAGAAATGTGGCATGGACAGGTTTTGATAGAATGGAAGGAGCTGGAGGATAGACAGACCTGACTCTGCCTTTTTAGCTCTTTGTGTGCTCAGTTGCTCAGTCCTGTTTGAGTCTTTGTGACCCCATGGATTGTAGCTCACCAGGCTCCTCTGCCCATGGAATTTTCCAGGCAAGAATACTGGATTGGGTTGCCCACTGCAGGAGATCTTCTTGACCTAGGGATCAAACCCGCATCTCCTGAGTCTCCTGCATTGGCAGGCAGATTCTTTACCACTGAACCACCTGGGAAGCTCTTAGCTCTGTGGCCTTGGATAATTCTTAACTCTTTTATCAATTTCCCTCTTGATTAAATAAATATGATAAAACTTGTCTGGCTATTTTGAGAAACAAATAAACCATATGTTTAAAGAGAAGCATAGAATGAATGAAAGAGTCAGAAAGTCCAGATGAATCCCATCTGCTATTAACTTGCTGGGTAGCCTTGGGCAAGTCACTGCCCTTCCCTGGGCCTGTTGCTTCATCTATAAAATGTGGAAGCCTAGACTAGATGATCTCTGAGGTCTTTCCCTGCTCAGTCTATGGTTTTTTTTTTTTTTTTTAAATCAGGCTACCATGCCATGAAGAGAGAGCCTACACTTTGCCAGAGTCAACTTGGCTATGCCAGTTCCTGAGAGTTGACTGTTGTGTGGCACTTCTCAGCTCCGTGGTCAGTGAGGTCCTTGTGGCAGCTTCGACTAGGCCACAGTGAGAGTATTTACACCACGGAAATTGGCAAAGGCTGTAAAATAGGGATCCTCCACCCTCTGCAGACTGTTGGTTGTGAAACATTTCCTAGCACACTACTTAATACAAGGAAAGAAAAAAGAAGACTTAGTTTTAGGGTTCAAAGTAGCAAATATGACTAGTAAAGCTTAAGATGAGAATGTACAAGTCTGTGTTTCTAATGTACAGAGGATGAGGGGAGAAGAATTAGAAGTTACCTCACTCCTGGCTTCCAAGTGCCATGGTCCAGCTCCAGGTTGCAGTAAATGGGCCCCTGATGATATGAAGGAGTTAATACCTTTCCCTCAGTGACCAGCTTAGCTGGCCTTGTTGTGCTGTGGTTACCTCAGATGCGCCATTTTGTAGTTTAATTAAAACCGGAGAACCGGAAGCTCGAGCTAATTGACTGGTGGTACCTGTTGCCCCACCCTGGGTGAAAGTTGAACCCCTGGGATCAAGAATAAAGGGCTTCCAAGACACGGAGTGATCAGGAGCAGTAAATTTTTCTAGTTTATCCAAACAGAGCAATAACCTGAGGTCTTGACTCATCTAGCCAGGTGGGACCTGTGGCCTGGAAAATGTTTGGAGATTCTGAAACAATGGATTATCCACTTGCTTATTCTCACCATTCAGAGTGTTGTCTCAAAAGTGTTCTGAAGAAAGCCCTTCCTTGGTATGTTGGTAGTACCCTCTCCCATACCCCAAAAGGAGTTCATTGTCAAATGTGTTTGAGAAATATTGGCTATAACAAAGTAAACAGGCTCCTTATGGCAGCACTTCTTAGAGATTTGAATAGGCTAAAGTAATGCTTCTCAAATTTGTCTGTGGTGATGCATCTGATATAAAAATTTCCATTCAATACATGGTACAATTGTCCCCATGTGCAATCTACCATACAAGTTTGCCAATACCCAACCTGAAGGACCCCTGTCTAGTGAGATGTGTTCATGGATCATGTATATTCTCCATTTTACATGGATGAGTTCATGGTCATGTAATGTCCCACAGTTGTAAAAGTCTTTCATTGCTCACCCCCGGTTTTTGTACTTACCACATCGTGGTCCAATAACACTCTGGCACAGTGCATAGGCCTCGCTTGGAGCAGCACTGTGTGGAGGACACAGCCCACGGGCCCCACTTGGAGCAACACTGTAAAGAGGACCCACCTGTCTTCCTCTGAACACTCCCTCTCTAGGATTCCCAGGTTTGAACTGGTCATCGAGGGGTATATCCAGCCATCTGAGAAGGTGCAGCTCTGTTAAGAGTGGGACCTCTGTCCCCATGCCAGTGGGGCATTCCCTGACCTGCTCCAGCACAGCAAGAGTTGACTTTCCAGAGTCACAACGGAACTTTGAAGTAAAAAGCCAAGTCTTCTGGGGAATTGCACCATCTCTGAAGAGGTTCACGTGAAAATCAGACAAACCCCCAACACAGGACAACCAAATGCACTTGAGCCTTCCTTTCAGTCCTCCACAGGCTCCTAAAAACAGAAAAGGTACAACAACCTTCATGCTGGGCTTCCATGAAGGGCAAGAAGTCCTTCCAAGGCAGGCAAGGCTGTTCCACTGTCTCTGAGGAACAACAGGTCCACTCCCTCACAAGGCCACTGACCCACAGACGAAGGGTCACAAGTGTCAGTTAGAAGCGGACAGGCTCCGCCCCACACAGAGGCAGCAGCACCCAAATCCATCTCCGGACTCTGGCAGTTTTTCTCCACAGCTTGACAGGCGGGCACCAGCACGAGGCAACTGCCCCTTCCCGGCCCTTGCTGCGCCTCCTTTCCCCTGTGCGGATGCCCGTCATGCGTCCACACTGGAAGTCAAGTGTAAATAGAAGGCTCCGACTACGGGTCAGGCTGCCGTCAAGGTTCCCCCACGCCCGAAGTGTTCACCGTCCCTGCCAGCTCTCTTTTGTGTGCCTGTCAGAGCCGGCTGCCTCCGGTCTCTTGTGGACAGACTCCCTCCTCAGTGAACACTATCAGTGACCCGAGAAATCCCGGGAATCAGCCTGTCTCTTTCCAAGAAGCGACATTTCAGCTGAGAGTTTTACCTCAGCCTTTCACCCGTCTGTTTTTTAGCATGAGGGACTACTTACTCACGTGGTGGGCCCTGGGGCCAGATAGGCGGAAGGATGCTGTCAGGTGATGGAAGCCAGGATCACCCCAGGGGCACATCTCTTGGAACAGTCCTGCCTGGCCTCAAGACTGGTCCCGTGTGAACGAGACCCCCGGAAGGCTGAGTTTTAGGTAGAACTGGGTTTGGGGGTCTCCTTCACGGCAAGTGGAGGTTTCCAGCCAGCAGGTGAGGAGGAGAGAGGCAGGTCGTTGGGGTAGAAATGACTGTGGATGCCGTGGGAGTGGGAGTAGAGGCCTCTGAGGCAGGCTGTGGGGAGACAAGCAGAGAGCCTAGAGGAACCTCACAGTTATCTAGAGCAGGGTAGCAAGGGAAGGATAAGGAGGATTAGGAAGGACACTTGGAGGAGACAGTGCCTCAACAAGCCAGGGAAGAATCGACGGTGTTGTGTTCCTAAGAGATGGAGGAGGTGGTAGACTGAGAAAAGGAGATGGTTGGTGATTAAAGTGACTTCCAAGCACAGCGGCTACGTATGGCCAGTGTGGGCTGCACCCCCAGGGGGAGCCACCCTCGCCCTCCTCTGTGGGAACAGTGGCCCTGGATTTACATTGCACACCACCTGTGTGACTACTGAGAACAGGAGCCCCGTCCAGGAGAATCTTGTCAGCCGAGGGGCGAAGGCTGGTGCCCCTCCGAAACTGCTGAGGTGGGAGGGTGGGGGCTGGGGCTGATGATGGTGGCCCCTGAAAGCACCCCTGAAATGGACGTGAGAGAAAGAAACAGGAATGACAGCTTAGGGGTAGGGGTGTGGAACTTCTCTGGTGGTCCAGTGGTGATGACGTCACCTTCCAAAGCAGGGGTGCAGGTTCGATCCCTGGTCAGAGAGCTAAGATCCTACATGCCTCGTGGCCAAAAAACACAAAACATAAAGCAGAAACAATGTTCTAACAAATTCAATAAAGACTTTAAAAATGTTCCATAAAATAAAAAAAATCTAAAAAAAAAAATGACAACTGGAAAGCATGTCAGCTTGAGGGCAATCAACATATTTTCCACTTGAATTATCTGGGGCTTGGAAATTTGAGCATATTTTAGGCAAAGGAAAAAAGCCACTAAAGTGCGAGAGAAAACAAATGAGAGCGCATGGAGAGAGGGAGAGGACAGATCTATTGGGAAACAAATGCTTATTGCCAGCCTTCTGAGCGGCTTTTCACTGTTTACTGAGATGTAGCTGTTTTCCCAGGTCCTCTCAAGGAGCTAATACACTTGGCATCAGTGATTCAACAGAGGGCTCTGGATGGGTGATGGGAGGGGTGCAGTTATGTTTGGGGTCAGATAGGCTTCTCTGAGCTGAGCCCTGAATGATGAGAAGAAGCCCATCCCGTGAAGACTAGGGAGATGAGTGTATCTGGTGGAGAGAACCACCAAAACAGAAGTTCCCAAAGGACAATGAGCTTAAGATGTTTGGGAGGTGGGGGAGGCCAGCATGTCTGAGCACAGAGATGGGAAGGGATGAGGGGTGAAGCTGGAGTTACAGGTGGGGCAGGTCACAGAGGGCATCTGGGGCTCTGGGAAGAAGTTTCCATGAGAAAGTATGAGTGACATGTGGGTATCATTCACCTCTGCTGCAGCCCGAGATATTATTGAGGGTCTTATTGTTCTCTTTAGCATTGGAGAAGGAAATGGCAACCCACTCCAGTGTTCTTGCCTGGAGAATCCCAGGGACAGGGAAACCTGGTGGACTGCCATCTATGGGGTTACACAGAGTCGGACACGACTGAAGCGACTTAGCAGCAGCAGCAGCAGAGTTAAAAAACAACAACAACTGGGGCTTGAATGAAAATCTCCTTCAAGCTTAGCCACCAGAAACATGCCTTACCTGAGTCAAGAAGGGTTTAAATTCATGGTTTCTTAGGAAAGTCTCTGAGTCAGGTGCAAGTGCTAGGCATGCCTCAGGCTTTTACAAATACTGTTTTGGGGGACATTAAGCCATTCAGTACTCCTGAGTCACCTCACCTACAGACATCTGCTGTAAAAAAAAACTTTCTACATAGATGTAGTTAATTTTGATACTCTCCTGCCTTTCTCTCTGGATCCTTGCATTTCCTTATCATGTTCTTTTCTCTCCCCACTGCGCTTGTGCAACGTCTTGCTACTCAAGCTTCTTCCTGGGTCATCTCAAAAATTAAACCCTTTATTTTCCAGTCTTTCCTTCATTTCTACAAAATTACCTAATTTGTTTCATGCAGATATTAGCAAGGAGGCAATTTGATTGAAAAAAAATCATACTTAGGTGTTAGTGACTGATATTATACTCATGGGAGTATTTGATTTTGTTTAAAAGAAGAATATGCACCTAAATCAGAGCATGTGCTAATGAGCATTCAGGATGTGTGGTTGCCAAGGGCTGAATTTTAGAAAGATAAGAGGACTGAGGAATGGGGAGCTTTCTGGATCCCCTAGCACCTGTTATGCGGATACCTGCTAATGCCAAAATCTGGCTTGGTTTCTAGATCTAAAGGGACAGGAAAGACAATTCCCGACTCTAACAAGGAAAGATGAAATTTGCTTTGTGGTCTGAGGATATGGAGCCCAGTTTGATTCTCTTGGTCCTGGAGTGCTTACCATTATGTCAATCCTCTTCCAAAACTGGCTTCTCTAATGGGAGTACACATGACAAGGATAAACAGATGTGGACACCTTCTATGGGTATGTTTTCTCATTTACTCTTTACCACAACCCCATCAAGTAGAAGCTATTATTGCCACCACCCCCCAGCCCGCCATTTTCCGGGTAAAACTGAGAGTCAGCATGTTTAATGACTTTCCCAGGGTCACACTGATAGAACCTTAAAGAGCTGGGATTGAAATCCAGGTTTCAGTTTCAATCTGAATTCAGGTTCAATCTGAATCTGAAGCTCAAATTCCCCTACTATGCCTCGGGGTTAAAACTTAATCCTATGGCAGGAGAAACGGTCCTTACTGGAGCATTCTGAAAACTAAACGCAGCTTCTCCACTTAGAGGGTCTGTGGTTTGTTTTCTCTTTCTGGGTCTCAGTTTCCTCATCTTGAAAACAGAGAGAGAGACTCAGTTATTTGACAGCCTCTCCTTGCTCTGAGCGATACTTTTTAAGTTGACCTGTCTTTATACTTAGAAATGTCTCTTAATAGTAGGCTTCCCTGGTAGCTCAAATGATAAAGAATCTGCCTGCAATGCAGGAGACCTCTGTTCAATCCCTGGCTTAGGAAAATCCCCTGGAGAAGGAAATGGTAACCCACTCCAGTATTCTTCCCTGAAGAATTCCATGGACAGAGGAGCCTGGCAGGCTACAGTCCACGGGGTCACAGAGTCGGGTGTGACTGGGCGACTCTCACTCACTGTTCTGAGCACCACCCTACTGGCTGAACCTTCTCTGGATCCATGGCTCATTCAATCTGCAAGTATCAGCAGTGGCCCAGGCCTTCTAGTGCTCAGCTCCTTGGAAAGACAGTGGCAAGAGATGGGCCACCTTGGACCAGCATCAGGCAAGACCAAGGAGGCCTGGAGAGATATGACACTCTGGGGTTTGTTCAGCTAAACCTGGGATTGCCCAGAGGATGGACACATCCTTGTGAACAGGGCCTGAGCCTGTGGCTCATGAGCACCAGAGTCTTCTTCTCAACCCTCTCGAAGCCACATCCAAGGTGGTTGAGACTGTTGGTGTGTTTTTCCCCTCTCCGTTTGAAAGCCGGGAGGTCAGCTTGAGTGTAACTCTGACAGATGCAATCAGCTCCTTGTTTGGAAACACCCTTTTCAAATCCAACCTGAGACAAGGGGGATTAAGAGAGCCGCTTTGGCTCATTTTCAGGGCTGTCATCTGATGAACATCTCCAAGCTCATTTGAAGGAAATGACAGAAGAGAGTGAGATTTCAAATCAGGGAAATTAGCGTCAGGCCCTACTCAAACCATTCTCCCCACCTCCAGCCTGAGGCCTGCAGAAAACAAAAGCTCCCGGGTAGGAAAGTGACACAGCGCCACCTCCCGGCAGCTGCCTGGCCGTCGAGGCCTCTGGCGGAAAGCAGGTCTCCCTGGCTTCAGGGCCTGCCCGAAAGCTTGGGGAGGGAAGACCTGCCACTCAGCTCTCAGGAGATGGGAACGGGTTTGTGAGAGCTACATAAGCTCTTAGTTCACGATGTGCGTCTGTGTGTATTCATGCGTTACACACATACACTGCCAATGTGAACCCTGGGTAGGATTTACTTGTCTTATGGGGGGCACCTCTCTCCTTCAGTTATTTTCAGGCAGTTTTTTAAAGCAAGATCATAGTATTAATAGTTAAGATAGGAGCCAGATAGCCTGGGTTTGAACCTCAGTTTTGTCACTTAAAAGCTGTGCAATCTTGGGCAAGTTACTTAACCTTTCTGTGTCTGTTTCCTTTCTTATAAAGAAAGGGTAATAAGAGTATCAAGGGGCTTTCCTGGTGGCTCAAACAGTAAAGAATCTGCCTGCAATGTAGGAGATCTGGGTTTGATCCCTGGGGTCGGGAAGATCCCCTGGAGAAAGGAATGGCAGCCCACTCCAGTATTCTTGCCTGGAGAATCCCATGGACGGAAGAGCCTGGTGGGCTACAGTCCATGGCGTCGCAAAGAGTTGGACATGACTGAGCGACTAAGCACATACTCAAGAGTATCAACCACAGGGGATCACTGCAAGAATTAAAGAGTAGATATGTGTAAAGTACAGTGCTGGGTCCATGATACGCACTCAAGACATGGCTTTTGTTGTTATTCAATTAAGCTCATACGTATTTCTTCCTTCTTTCCTCCCACCCATTAGAGCCATTTCTAAATTCATAATGTTTGGTATGTCTCATGTAGATGCTGTCAGTTTGAAGAAGATAATGCTGAATGCCCAGTTTGGTTGAAATAATTGACCCTACCCAAACCCACACCCTAAACTTTGTATCAACTCCTTGGCAGAATATGAGAAAGAGTCATCCTTAGGGAACTCCCCTGTCTTGTTTTCTAAAGCAGCCTGGCAAGGCACCTGGGCCGCTGATGCTTCAGAATCAACTTGGGAAACCAGAAGCGACTGGGGAGGATACATACTCTGTTTTGGATATTGGACTGAGATTCACCTCATGGGGGAATTGTGAGTCCTGGATTTTCTCACATTTGTCCGCAGAGAGCTCCTAAGATGCTCCAAGTGGGTCAGGAGAGGCCTCTGTTTCAAGCTTTCCTGCTCCAATTGAACCAGAAGGGTCTCTCTGAAGCTCTGTGTTGGGGTCAGCCTTGTGCTGCTCATGAATCCTGACGGAAAGTCCTTCCAACCTAGAGAAAAGATGGTGAGGCGACAGGCTGCCAAGGTCAGAGGCAGGCCTTTCTGAAAGTCAACCATAAATCAAAGCCTCCAAGGTGACCACGTGTCACAGACACCAGCTCCGGAGTCTCCGGGGGGCACTGGGCTTGATGACAGGAGACCACTTCTTTCCCAGCCCGTCTGCTGCCAGGGAAGACCGGCCTGGGGGCTGTCCATTGCCACTGAGGAAGTTGTCCTGCTGTTTAATGAGCTTTAACTCTCCCTGTAAAAGAGGGCCTGGCCCAAACATCTGCCTCATCAAAGGGGTCAGAGTCTTGGAGACACAAAAGCTTTCTCAGCACCTCCATTCTCTGGCATTTATCGCTCCCAGAATCCATCCTGTTAATGAGCTGGAACGGCCATGACTTTGCCACCACACATGCATCTGGGGAGTACAGCCAGGTTTCAGGGTGAGAAAGGAAGGAGAGAGAGAGAAAGTCCTGGAGCATCCCCCCACCCATCCCTCCACCCCACCCCCAAGGCTTTGCACTTGGCTTCCTTGCACAGGCAAAATTCTGCCATGACTCATCGACTTTAGAATGTTTTGTTAGCCAATCCCTGATTCGTTTTAAACCTCTGAGGTCTGAAGACAATAGCCCCAAGGGAACTGGAAGGAGAATTACCCATGTTTCAGGCCTAAAAATTAATCTGCTTGGGACCAAAAGAGCAAATTCCAAAAGAAGGACCTCCACACTGGTGCACAATCACCTGGAAGTCATGGGGATTTTTTTGCAGAAGACCCCGAAGCATTAATGTTTTAACTCTAAGGGATTAAATACATAATTTGGGACTCCATCTGGCCATGCAGTCAGACACAGCGCTGGTCATATTCTACCATTTATTAGCTGTTTGATTTTTAACTAAAATTACTTCACATCTTTGGTGATCTTTTTTTTTTTTAAAACTTGGCTAAATGGGGCTTGTTCCTTTGGGAAGCTCAAAGAGAGAAGCATTTCTTGCCCTTTCATCCTTTCAAAGATTTCCCCATTCCTTGGTTTGTGGCCATCTTTCACCATTAGAGTCAGCAATGGTTAGAGGAGTCTTTTGAACCATGCCATCTCTTTGGTTCTTCTTCTTTCCCTCTCTCTTCCCATTTAAGTTCCCTTGTGATTATAAGGGGCCACCCCAATAATCCAGGATATTCTCCCTGGTTTGTCTTTAAAAAATCTAGTGATTATCATTCTTAATTCCATTTGCAACTTGAATGTCACCTTGTCATGTAACATGACATATTCCCAGGTTCTGGGAATTGGGATGGTGGATATCATGGGGCAGAGGGCGGGATTTGTTTTGCTTACCATGTGGGATAACCTTGAATCTGCTCAAAATTAAAGTTCATTCACACATATTGTTGCTTTAATCATTATCAATAACAAATACTGTGGATAACTATGTTATTGTTTAGTCTCTAAGTCGTGTCCGACTCATTTGCAAACCTATGGACTTCCTGCCAGACCCCGCTGTCTGTGGGATTTCCCAGGCAAGAATACTGAAGTGGGTTGCTATTTTCTACTCCAGGGAATCTTCCCAACCCAGGGATTGAACTGGTGTCTCCTGCATTGGCAGGCAGATTCTTTACCACTGAGCCACTAGGGAAGCCTGTGGATAACTTTACAGCCAGTGTTTTTCAGTTCTCAAATGCTGGTGGATGGCATAGGTTTCTTCAGTCTGCATTAAGTGTGAAAAGATAAAAACGTAATACTTTCATAAAGCAAAATTCACTCCATTTAGGGGACTATTCTTTTAGGATTAAAATGGTGGCAGCAGATGATAGTTGACTTTAAATTTTTTTTAATGTATTTGGAGGATATAAAAATTGGTAAGTCAAGACTCCAGAGCTTTTGAAGAAGGCTGGAATTTCTCTGGTCTGTCCCCATCAAAGGATGGGGACTTACTATCCTTTAGGAGTTCTGCCTCAGCCCACAGCACCTGGTGCTACAAAATTTCCATTTCTATCAGGGACTCCTGCTCTTCTTTGCCCCTTTGTCCACACTTCCTAGGATTTGTGGAGGTCTGCTCTAGCAAGCCCAAGGCTGAAGGACTAGGTCTGAAACACTCCTTTGACATGGGACAAGTTGCAGACTTTTCGTGGCACGTTTCCCCGTCCATAGAATTAGAATGACCAAAAACCCACCCCGCCTTTCTCACAGTATCACAAGGAGAACCACATGAGGAAAGCACAGTAAACTGTAAAGTACTGGACACAGAGGAACAGTTGCTTTTTTAACTGAAACTTGGACTCTCAGGTTCTGGATCTTTCCGTAGTGTTTTCTGAGGAGTGGGTGAGAGAAAGGGGTACAATTAAGCACCTAGGGAGTGGCCACAGAAAGTGATCATTTTTCTCTCCCAAAAAAACCCCCTAGTTTTATTTTTTGGCAGGGAGTGATGGGGGCTGGGGAAAGGCTTCCATGGTGGCTCAGAAAGTATAGAATCTGCCTGCGATGTGGGAGACCTGGGTTCGATCCCTGGGTTGGGAAGATCCACTGGAGAAGGGAATGGCTACCCACCCCAGTGTTCTTCCCTGGAGAATTCCAAGGACAGAGGAGCCTGGTTGGGCTATAGTCTATGGGGGCTGCAAAAGTCAGACACAACTGAGCTACTAATACTTAACTTCATTAAGATTTTTTTAATTGTGACAAAATACACATAAATGTACCATCTTTATCATTTTTTAAGTGTGCAGTTCAGTAGTGTTAAGCACAGTCACAGTGTTGCACAACAGGTCTCCAGAACTTGCAAAATTGAAACTCTGGGGACTTCCCTGGTGGTCCAGCGGTTAAGAATCTGCCTTGCAATACAGGGCATGTGGGTTTGATCCCTGGTCCAGGAGCTAAGATTCCATATGCCGTGGAGCAGCTAAGCCCACCCACCACAAGTAAGAGTCTGGGCACTACAACAAAAGATCCCACATGATACAACTAAGATACAGACGCAGTAAAACAAATAAAATAAATATTTAAAAAGATTGAAACTCTGTACCCATCAGATAACAACACTCCATTCCCCACACTGTTCCCCTGCCCCCAGACTCTGAGAATCACCATTCTACTTTTTAATGACTGAATTCGACTACTTTAGATATCTCATACAAGTGAAATCAAGCAATATTTGTTTTTTTGTGACTGACGTTTCATTTAGCACATCATCCCCAAGGTTCATCCATGTTGTAGTATGTGTTGGAATTCCCCTCCTTTTAAAGACTGAATAATATTCCATCATCTATACCACATTTTGTTTATTTATTTGTCTATGCACACTTGAATCATTTCTACCTTTTGGTTCTTGTGAGTAGCGCTGCTATAAAGTTGGATGTACAAGTATTTTTTTTCCTGATATCAGTTCTTTGGGGTGTAAATTAAATTCCTGGATCGTACAGTAACCTTATTTTTCATTTTTGGAGGAATATCTATACTGCTTTCCATAGTGGCTACACCATTTTGCATTCCCATTAACAGTGTACCAGGGTCCTCATTTCTCCATATCCCTCCAATACTTACCATTTTTTGTTTTTATTTTTGTTTTAACGGTTACTGTCTTAACAGGTATGAGGTGGACCCAATTTTATTTTTTTAATCACAAAAGTAATATCTATACATTCTTTTTCAGATTCTTTTTCCTTTTACATTATTACAAAATATTGAATATAGTTCCTTGTGCTATATAGTATTCCTAACATGCATGTATTTTTGAATGCAATTATATTACACATATCCTATAACCAGCATTTTTCATTCAGTAGTGGACATCTTTCCATGACAAGATACATACAGATCTATTTTAATGGCTGCCTGCTATTCTGGAGGTCTTTCTATTAAAGAAATACTTCTTGACCTTGATTGCTCAAAATTTTGAAGAGTGCACTTCCTTTTGAAGAGCCAAGTGGCATGAGAGAGAATACACTAACCCTGGGGTTAGAAGACTGGCTCTTGACTCAGCTCGTTGTATGTTCCTGAGGGACTAACTTCCCTTCTCTGTGTTAGAAATGAAACATGACTGCAGTATTAATGCACAGCAGTATTATTTTCATGAGACCAAAACAGTCTCGTGTAAGATGAGGACATCAAACAAGATGGCTGAGCAGTGGCACGGTTGTCATGGCTGGTGGCACCCTCCATGGGAGAGCTGCTTCTGTCTCCCCCTGTAATGGAGCTGTCTAAAGAATATAGTGGCTCAGACGGTAGAGAATTTTACCATCTGCAATGCAGGAGACACAATTTTGATTCCTGGGTTGGGAAGATCCCCTGGAGAAGGGAATGGCAACCCATCCCAGTATTCTTGCCTAGAGAATTCCATGGACAGAGGAGCCTGGCAAGTTACCATCCATGGCATTGCAAAGATTCAGACACGACCGAGCAACTAAAGATAGCACTAGTAAGACTATAGGGAACCCAGACCCATGAACTTGCTGCATGCTGAGCTAGAAGGAGAGCAGAACTTATCTGTCTTGTTTCCTCGGTTTGCAGGGAAGAGTGGTGACCTGCCAGAGCTTAAGAAAGGCCCAGAAACCAGACCACAGTTCTGGGTCAGTGTTCTTCCAGCCCCTCCAGAAACCAGCCAGCTGATAGAAAAGAGAGGACTGATTCTGGCCAGAGCTGAGGCGGGAAGTGGGAAAACAGAATGCTTTCTTGTCAATGTCATCCAAGGCTCAAAGACAAGATACTTTATAGGGGGAGTGTGGGAAGAGTGACAGCTAAGTCATTTTGGGCCTTAGGGCTTTATCTATAAAATGAGGGTGGGAGGAAGCATGAGGTCTATGACCTTCATTTATTTGTTCAACAAATATTCATTCACAGCCTGCCACTAGCTAGGCACTCTCCAAGCCTTGAAGTTATAATAATTTTCCAAAAATGATAAGCACTAAAGTAGCATTTACCATGCCAAACACAGTTCTAAGAATTTATACATATTAATCTTTTTAATCTTTAGAACAGCTCTGTGAGACTTTCCCAATGGCTCAGTGGGTAAAGAATCTGCCTGCAATGCAGGAGACATGGGAGATGTGGGTTCAATCCCTGGGTTGGGCAGATATCCTGGAGAAGGAAATGACAACTCACTCTAGTATTCTTGCCTGAAAAATCCCACGGTCAGAGGAGCCTGGCGGACTACAGTCCAAACTATTGCAAAGAGTTAGACTGACTGAGCGACTAAGCACACACATGAGGTAGATACTGTTAATATTCCCACTTTACAGATAAGGAAACTGAGACAGAGAAGTTCATTGCCTAACCTTATAGAGCAAGTAAGGAATAAAGGCAGGATTTGAACCCAGCACTTTGGCGCAAATCTGTGCTCATAACCTCTAGGATCTTCACCCTCAAGAAACTCATATCCTAGTGATAATAATGTTTATTGAGTGTCTGCTACTTACTTAACCATGCTAAGCACTTTACACTCAACTTTGCATTCAATTTGCACAACAATCCACAAGAGAAGGGAGTAAAGCCCATCTTACAGATGAGAAAATTAAGTCTCCAAGAAGCACCTAGCTAGCTTATAAGTAGCAAAGATGGAACCTGGACCCAGGCCTGTTTAATGCTTAGGTCTGGGCCATGTAGCCTCATGTTATTCTGTTGTCTACTCCATCTTCTGGACACAGTTGAATTTAAGATATGACTTGGAAGTCTGCATCCTGGCAGCCACGTTATCCCACTGCATCCTGGCTACCTGATGTTCCCAGCCAGACCCTGTGCATGCAGTCACTGAGTTGTGTCTGACCCTTTGTAGCCCCCATGGTCTGCAACCCACCAGGCTCCTCTGTCCATGGGATTGTCCAGGCAAGAGTACTGGAGTAGGTTGCCATTTCCTATGCCAGGAGATCTTCCTGATCTAGGGACTGAACCCGAGTCTCCTGCGTCTCCTACATTGGCAGGCAGATTCTTGACCACTGAGCCACCTGGGAAGCCCAGCTAGACCTCAGTCAATTTTATTTTGCGGCCTGGGTCATCCCTCTTGCCCTCGACCTGGGTCCTCCCTCTTACTGGCTCTGGGTGGTAGCCCAGTAGCCTGCTGGCAGCTTGGCCATCCTGGGGTTGGTAGGAGGTAGAGAGCACAGCCCTCTTTCTCAGCATCCTCCACCTTCTCTAGGATGAACTGCTGGCTGCAGCAGCCTCACGTGGACATGGAGCAGAGGCTACGGCCACGCAGTGCCTTAGAGACCCTTCCAAGGCTTCCCCTGAACATTCCCCTGTTTACCTAGCCACCGCCCCTCCCAGAGTGACTGCACCTTACCCCTTACATAAATGGTCTCCTCTGATCTGAGAGCAGGTTCCGATGGAGAGAATGGGGTGAAGGTTCTGCAGGTTTGGAGTACATAGTCACAGGGGGAAATGGAGGCCTGGAAGCCCCATGCAGGGGTTCAAGTTCTTCTCCCACTCAGGTTTCAATAAATGTTTGGATACACAAATGGATGGATAAATTATCTAAAGGACTAATTGACAAGTGAATGAATAAAAATGAATGAAGAAATGAAAGACTGGACAGCAGAATGAATTCATTGGCCAGTGAAGCCCTGTCCAGACCTTTGCTTCAGTCTCAGTCTGGGTCCTGGGGGCCTGTCCGGGTCTCAGCAGACTAGTCACCCCAGCTAGGGCTCGCCCAACATGGGCGAAGGATAAAGTTTAAGAGCAAGATGAAACCACAGCATCCAGAGCTATCCCATCTGAGATACCAAAGGGGAAGCCTGGATGGAATCTCACGGGCATTCTCACCTCTGGAATCCTTCCGGCACAAGTGCCACTCACTTGCCCCCTTTGCCTCCAGGACTGGATTAAAGGGAAGCTCGGTGCTCCCTCCTGTTCGTACCCAGTGGGAGGAGAGCGGCTCCAGCGCCAAGTGAAGCAAGGGTGCTAACCCACTCCCTTCCCCCTCTGGGAAGCCACACAGAACTCCAAGTTAATTAAAGCCTCCACTCTGAGAAGAAGGGAACGTTCCATTTGGTAAATTTAGAAACAGCTGGTTAGTTTTACCCATTACTTTTGTGCTAACATCAGTGGAGCTCATTCAACTCTGTCTTTTTATGAAGCTGTCCTTCCAATGCTACCTGATAGCTACTAATTGCTGCAACTACATTTCTGAATTGCAAATTTTCTGCACTGATAAAAACTTTGATTGCCTGTCAGCTACACATAAGGAAAAGATCAGCAGTGCTAAATGAGGGGTTCCACGCTTGGATAATAATGCCTAATGAATTATTCAGGAAAGGATGCTTGAATGAAGCAAACAATTTGAAGGGTTACTAGCAGCCGTAACAGTTCAACAGGCAAAAGAACAAAAGTATCATCCTGAACATTACACTAATGATTAAAAAATGCGTATTAATTCTAGATTTGGAGAAAAAAGAAATGCCAATCTGATTTTAAAGGTTAATCATTATTTTCTCAGTAGTGCTCTGATCTCTGGTGGGAGGGGGAGGTGAAAAAGGGGAGATCCCTTTACCAATATTTTGGGATGTATAATATTATGACATAATAGAGTCATACAATTTCACACACATCATTTAAAAATTGTAAATTTCAAATTTCATTGGAAAAGATAACACAAAAAACTAATAGCGCGGCAGTGGAATGCTCGCTCGACAGAACTTTTCTCAGCACTCACAGCACTAGCGCCAAGGAGCCCCCCTCCGAGAAGCGAGGGGCCCTGCAGAAATAGCAAAATGAAATAAGATATATGTGATTAAACATATGCAAATACATATCATAATTAGTGACTCTTTCTGGCGGAATTTGAATATGTTTTACATATCTTGCAAGGGTGCTAGCAATGCGAAGGAAAAATTCTTTCAAAGGCTTCTGCCTTTTGGGTCCGAAACCCAAGAAAGCAAACCAATAAATCAGGTTTCAGCTTCTGTCCAATACTGACACATTTGCTGCTTTCATAAAAAATATATTTCTACCACCCCAAGTGCTAATTTGTTTTGACAGATGCTGTGGAGTTGCCAAATATGAGGGGGGAGGTGGGGGGGAAACCTGGAAACTGTAATGCAAAATAGTATAATTAAAGATGTTTAAAAAAAGGACTGGAACTACTGTGATAGTATGATGTATTTGAATATTTAAAAATAGCTCTTCGGGGCTGCACTTAAAAATCTCAAGGCACTCAAGATCACTCAGAGAACATCTTAGAAAGCCACATTGCAGCACTGGTGGAATTTTAAGAGTAGTTTTAAATTATGGAATATGCAGCCAACCACTTAGCCTCTATGAGTTTTTTTTTTCCTAGTTCAGAAGCCTGTGGTATTAGTCACCAATTAGTAATTTTATCATAAAGATGCTCAATGGCAGGATAGCATTCTTTACATTTCTAACCATAACGCTGCACAGTGGCTTGGAAGTCTGACTTCAGGAGAAGAACTGACCATCTGCCAAGGCCCGCGCACTCACAGATGACTAATGTTTCCCCCTGAGGACTGAAGCTCCCGGTGTTTCTGTTGCTGTCTTTTTGATGTCACAAAGCGAGGTTGATAAACACATTCAAGTCACAATTAAAAAACATTTTCACTGACCGGTTGCCACTGACGCTATCATCAGACAGCTTCGTTGCTGCTGTAACAACGCGTTTAATGGTGTTGATGTGCAGGCGAGAAGGTGCTTTATCTGGTCCTTACCTCGCTCGGTGATTCTTTAATGACATTTCCAGGCACTAGGAGTCCTGCAAGGAAATGCCATTTGGCATAAATCAGACAGAAGGCTGTGATTTTCAGGCTAAGGCCACAGGCTGGAGGGCCCACTGAAGCTGGAACTAACTGAACAAAGTACCATGTTGGGAGTGCCCAGGAAAGCCAATCAATGAGCTATCAATCAATGTTTTACACCCATGTGTTGTCAACAAGTCCAACCTGGAAAGAAAAGAAGAATGCCTTACTCTTTCTGGTCGTGACAAAATCAGATTATCCAGCTGAAACTTCTATAAGCTTTATACAAAGGTCATGGACACGTAGTTTACAATGAGAGTAATCTAATTGGACTTCAGATTTTTGTTCTGAATGATGGGGGATGGGGGGAGTGGATGGAGCCGCCACCAATATTTATTAATCTTCATGCTGAACACTATTCAAGTATTATACCACTGGATCTATACAACAGCTTTCAAAGTAATAGATAGCAACATTTCCCATATTTTTTAGTGAAAATATTGATGCTTGGAGACAGTAAGTTACCTACCCAAGACCATACAATGGTAGTACTAGGATTTGAACTCAAGTCTGTCTAAAGTCAAGGTCTAGGCACTTAGTCACTCAGCAAGTCACATTTAGATTCATAGAGGAGGCTTTCAGAGCCGAGAGAGGACTCAGAGATCATTCAGTCTCTCATCTGGCAGCTCTCTTCCAAAACTGAGACTCAGAGACATAGAGAGAGGAGCTGAGTCCCCTTGTAAGCTGGCAGCAGGGCTGGGACTCATTCTGTCCCTCCACCGCATCACACCATCCTGCTTAAAGTGGAGCAGATAGGGTATGGACCCTGCTTGATCTTGCCCACATGCAGTCTCAGGACTTCTTAGACTTCGTCCAGCCCTGCCTGGGAGTTTGCACTTCTTTCCTGGGGTACAGCATCCCCGGGACTCCCAGAGCCTTGGGACACAGCAGGTCTTAAATCAGACTCCCAGGCTTCCTAGCCACAGTTCTAGGGCAACACCCACCTGCGGTGAACTGGAAGTGTCCTGTGGAGAACAATTGACCGTGACTCATGGGTGTCATACCTCACTGATGACTCTCTGAGGGTGGAGGCGCCATGGTCTTTCCTTTCAAAGCTAAATGGGAGTAAATGTGCTAATTAGCAAGAGGAGGATTTGGGGTTTGATTCGATCCCCTGGAGGAAGCTTAGTCTCCAGTGAAGAGGTCAGCAGTCATAGAGTAAAGCAGAGTGCCAGATTGGAGTCTGGAGTCCTGGTCCCACTACCAAGTGACTGACCATAGGGAAGCCACCTAGCTTCTCTGACCTCCAGTTTCCCCCTCTGTAAAATGAGGATCTGATTCACCAATCCCTCCTTGGTCTTCTATACTTTTGTCTAATAAAATTCATGTCTGGAAGCTTGGGAAGAACAAGATCTTTCAGGGCCCTCCCAGCAGAAGATTCTGTTTCCATTTGTGATATTTGGGGTGTAGTCTTCCTCTTAATTGGAAATTCCACATGGAAAAAGAAAAAGTGACTTTTCTCCAGAGCCTATGAAATACCTTCAGCATTAAGAGCTTTCAGAACGTTCTTGAGTTATTTCTTGTATCCATTGGGATGACTGAACCTAAGGCTGCTGATTTTAGAGCTCTGAGCTGTAAAATGAGGATCTCAGAAGCAATTTTGAACAGTGCTGTGAGATTTCTGAGGAAAATCAGACACCAGATCTCTTTAAAAATCAATTTAAAATATGCTTTATTCTAGGCAGATTCTGTTCTTAACATGCAGTTGGAGGTAGTGATGGAGGTGTGGTGGGAGGGGAGTGGAGTGAGCTGGGGAAATAGGCAAAAAGAGGCCAAAAGAATCAGAAGAGGGATTTCCCTGGTGGTCCAATAATTAAGACTTCACCTTCCAATAGAGAGGATGTAGGTTCAATCCCTAGTCAGAGAGCTAAGATCTCACATGCCTCTAGGCCAAAAAGAGCAAGGCATAAGACAGTAAGAATACTGTAACAAATTTAAAAAGATTTTAAAAATTAAAAACAAAGACATCAAAAAAAATTACCTCTTTAAAGAAAGTTTAAATAAAAAAGAATCAAGGGAGAAACAAGAGGCTGAAGGAAACTAAGCCCAAGGCACAGAGGGGTCCTTACTTTCTCCTCATTTGTCCTCTTAATATATGATTATACCAAACTGCCATCGGTAGTGGATGATCTATGTTATATCTCCACTACACATTCAGCGTATGCTAAATACTTTACATGCACAAGTGATTTAATCTTCACAGCAATCTACTGAGTTAGGGAGTAATATTAACCTTCCTTCTATAACTGAAGGAACAGAATTTTGAAAGTGCTGATAAACATGATCCACACCTAAGCATGTAGAGTCTCAAGCTCACACTCTTAACTGCCACATTAATAACTGAAACCAAATAAAAACCCAATGAAAAAATTTTTTCAGTGTAAAATTTTCAAATTTTTATTTTCAGAGGGGCAGAGGTAAAATATTTTTTTCAAAGAACTACTGATGTTAGGGAAATAATCAAAAATAAAAATCTCCCCATTATAAAAAAGAAAATTCATAGAATTCATGGCAGAAGAAGAATTTTCACCAGGCAATCTGCTTCTGGAATCCCATTTATAACCACTAGGCTTTTCTGCCTTCAGTACAGTGATACCCACATGGCCTGATTAGTTTTTCTGATGTAGCATCCTCTTGATCCCACCTCCCCTCAACAAGTAGTCTCTCAACTATATTCAAGGCTTGACCATAACCAGGCTGGGAGAAGTGATGGGTATGTTTCCCTTTTCATGACATAACAGAATTTGTGTCATAAAGAGCTGGGTCTTCAGCCAGGTCAGTTTATACTTGGGTAAACTGGACCCACCAATGCAACCGAATGGCTAGATTTCTATAGGTCTTTGCTCCGTGGAACGGTATGTTTCATCTCTCTCCGGGAAAGAAGAGAACCTGAGAAGAACAACATTTTCAAAGCTCATGAATCCAGGAGCACAGTTTAGCCCTCACGGCCCAATACCACCTTGTTCTCTCTGATCTCCAGACACGCGTCCTGTGAGGCCGGGAGGCGTCCGCTGGCTGGGCAGCTGGCTGTTGAAATGCTAAATTGACTGCGACCCAGCCAGTCCATTTCAGCGCGTAGAGGGATTTGAACCTAAGTGGGGAGACTGAATTAACCCCATGCCCTCTCGGCCCCTCAGCCCTCTAGCAAACCATGAATCAAATGGAATTCCCCTCATGCTAAGAGGCTGTGGGGCTGTCATTCCATTATGCTTCGCTCAGGATAAGAGGTCTCTGGAGACAATCTAAAGAGTCAGGGCTCCCGGGATGGAGGAGCCACGTTCCACTGAGTGTCCTCAGCCACGTGGCCACCAAGGAAGCAACACAAACACTGGCAGGTTTCTGGGCAAATAACAAGGTTTTTTATTTGTGTAATGAAGGATTATGTCTAAGCTCACTGCTGAATAGCAGGAAGAGAGTCAACACCCAGGCGGTCACTTTCCTAAGAAGCTAAGTGAGTCCTTCTGCTGTCTCGTGCATGGGGAGAATCTTCCGAGGGGAAAATTGCCTGATTACTGCAGGCCACAGGATAGCCACGACGAGAGAGCTGGGGAGAACTCATTTAACCCCTTCTGACTGTGACTTCGCAGGATGAAGGGGAAAAATGAAAACACAGAAACTGCTTCCTTGCAAGGAAAGAACTTGCAGACAAAGGGTTAACCTTCAAACTTCATTGCAGATCTGGAGAGAAACTCCATTACTCTTAGACTTTCTTCAAGGTGCCAGTCCCGGAGCAGGGAAGGCTGGCTAGAAACTAGCAAGTGTCAGTCTCTGGAGGAGAGTAAAGACCAGACTGGGGATGCCCTGGGCATTTTCCCTTCTCCCATTCTGCCACTGCCTCTCAGTGGTGGTGGTGGTGGTTTAGTTACCACGTCGTGTCCAACTTATTGTGATCCCATGGACTGTAGCCCACCAGGCTCCTCTGTCCTCGGAATTTCCCAGCAAGAATACTGGAGTGGGTTGCAATATCCTTCTCCAGGGAATTTTCCTGACCCAAGTCTTTACCAACTGAGCCGCCAGGGAAGCCCACCCTCTCTGTGACGGTATTCAAGTTATTCAACAAATGTTGAGTGCCTACTTTGTGTCAGCTCTTTGTTAAACACTAAGGATAAAATGATTAAAACCAAAAAAAGATGAAAGTCTAGAAAGTGGTAGAACTGAGAGTTCTTGGGAAACTTACACATCTTTGTGAAGCCTCAAGTTTCCTCATTTGTACAATGCAGACAATAGTATATATTTAAATAAAAGTAGAACTGTTTCTGGAAACACTCCTTATGTTTTGGTGTTGAAGATACCCAACATTAAAATGTGAATTATTTTTAGGACATCAATTAATTCCTAATGAATGGAGGGGTCCAGAAATCTGAAAGGCAGCTGTTATAAGGGTTTTCAGATTAAGATTCATTTTAGGGTTTAGTTTAAATTTTACAATTTAGGATTTTAGCTGTGAGGGATTTTGGATTCAAAACTGCAAACACCAGATTCCCAAGATTTCATTTCTGAATCCTACAAATTTCCATTGGTGTCCTCTGGTGCTGGCAATATTTGTTTTCCAGACAAAATGCCTAGGATTCAGATTAAGTGCTGTTATTATGAATTGAAAACATGCAATCCTTTTCAAGCAATTGCTACTGCAGAGGTAGAACTGATCATTGATTACCTTAGGCTGAACAAAGACCATCCATAAACTTAACCCCTTGCAAAAGGGGCAGTAAGAGGCCTTCATGCACAAAAAAAAGTCTATTTTTAAACCTGCTGGAATTAGAGCTGGGGAAACAGGAATGTTTAAGTCCTGCCATATCAGTTGCCTCTCCTCTTATCAGCTAAGGGACCTCTCTTGAAGAAAACAGTTAAATGGGAATGAAAATGGTAAAATCCCAATGATTAAAATGAGGTTAAAAAATCAAGTCACATACTATGTGAGGATGCATCATTGTGAGATTAAGGAAATGACTGGAATGAGTTTGCTACATCAGTGGGGTAAACCCAGCGATGCCAAATCCAAATTTGCCTTATTCACTCTTCATGCCATTACAGTATTTGGTAATAAGTAAGCCCTCAAATGAGCATTCTCTGATATGAGCTATGTTGAAACAAGTGTCTTATGCCTTAAGGTCCCAGTAGGGTCTTTCCCCTCAAATTCAGATTTGGAAAGAATGCATTCAAGAGCCTAACCTGTGTCTCGGTGTAGAAAAAGCACTTGGCAAATTAGCCATTAATATTATTGCCATCACCCATAAAAATTGGATAGAGCCACCTGTCCCCAGTAGACTTGCAGAGTCTAAACTGAAATGGCTTTAATATACAAGTCTACAAGTTCATTTTGTGGATTATAATTTGGAGCAGAGTTTTAAGAGACCAGGTCCAAGTTTGCTCTCAAATGCCCGCATGCCCTCCATTGGACTCTCAGAGTCCTTCAACTTGTTCTCCTGAAGAAGTCCCTGCACTGTGGGCCTGAGGATGACACTGTGGGAAGAACTGAAAGCTCTCCTTACTGATGCAGCTGATCTGGAGAACCAGGACTGCACTCTCCTTCTTATCTTGAAATTTCACCACCATGGCCCTGGGGGGAAAGGGCAAATGAGGCAGGTCCGTGACATCTACCCAGGGTGCCTCGCTCTCCTGCCACACCTCTTTTTGATACCATACCTGGGTAATACAAATTCATTTCAAGACTCTACATTATACCCAAATCTCCACAAGCATGATTTGCCATCCTTATGCTGATGATCACGGAAAATGACGGCTTTAGGTTGAACCATATGAAATTGCCATTTCTATACGTCTACAGTGGTAGAATGCCAGCAATTTAATCTAATGGTGATAATTTACTTTTGGGAGTACAGTTTGTGAAGTACATTTACTTCCATTATCTCTTTAATCCTCAGGACAGAAATGTGAGGTAGGGGTTACTGGCTCTCTTTTATAGATGAGAAAATTGAGATTCACAAAACTCACCCTGAATTTGCATTTGTTCCTTTTGGGGGAGGGTATATATAAAGCTAGAGGCAGACAAAGCCCAATATCCTTAAGGACTATGGCAGTCCCTTAAAAGCTGTGGGGTTTCAGGCAGAGGAGCGGGTCTGTCATTTTGGTCCCGGAAATATTATCCCATTCTAGGGCTGTCACCTGAGTAGCCCAGACAATTAGTTGGCCCATCAATATGGCAAGAACTTGCACTCATGTGTTTGAATGTTGACCTTGCACAATCTCCATCATAGGGGGCTTCCTCTCCCCATTTCCTGACTTTTGGCTGCTTTGGCGGGTCTGCATTCTCCCACCAGATGACTCCATGGCCAAGATGTCAACACAAGCAAAATAGTGTGAGCCATCCTAGTTGGATACACCTAGGCATACACAAGAACAGAAACAAGGATAGCAAAACAGGAGTTTTCTGTTCTTCTCCCGACTGTAATGTTAGGGGACTCTAACCCCCTTTCAGGGTTTCCCAGGTGGTGCTAGTGGCAAAGAACCACCTGCCAATGCAGGAGATGTAAGAGATGTGGATTCGATCCCTGGGTCAGGAATATCCCTTGGAGGAGGGCATGGCAACCCACTCCAGCATTCTTGCCTAGAGAATCCCATGAACAGAGGAGCCTGGAGGGCTACAGTCCATAGGGTAGCAAAGAGTTGGACACGACTGAAGCGACTTAGCACACACAGCCCCTCTCAAGCTCCCCCTCCCCCATGCAGCCCAGAGCCCCGAGGGCTGCTGCATGCTTTCTCCCACATGCCTTCAGGCATCATCCACAATCTCCTCCAAAGCTCAGACGTGGGCACAGGCCTTCCAGAAATGCTGGTGGGCTTCATCAGGGTCCTTGTGATACTGAGCTGCTTTTCTGCCTCGATTCTGGGAGGAGGGTAGAAATAGGAATATGAGTGTCACAACTTTACCCACTGTTTTCAGCCAAGCTTGGTTCTTTTTTTCCGTATGTGACCCAGATATGCTCAGACATAGGGACTGGACCCCTTTTCTGTGGCCTGTGATGGTCTAAAGTTCTTGACACAATGTCTCCTCCTTCCAAGGACTTCGGTTCCACAGTCCAGCTCCTGAATTCTCATGTACTGTTTCCATGAACATTTCGCCTGTGCGTCTCACAGCCCACCCTGCTCCAACTACCATGCAGGCCTACCCCTCAGTCCCTTCATCAGGGGAAATCCAGGAGAAATCCCAGGTCACATATAGAAGTTATAAGGGAGAGAGGAGGATGTCATTGTGAACACACAACCTTACTACCCTCTCGCTTCCCCTCCCTGTTTCTCACCTCCACCTTGTTGGGGTGATGGCTGGAGGATCCAAATTCCTCTCTTCTATCACACACAGTGCTTCCTTTCTCTTGAAGCCTCCATGCCAGTCAACACCCCCCACCCTGGGACCTTACCCCCTAACCCAAGAGGGCTCATCAAGTCATCATTTCTAACAAATTATGTGCTTTCCCTTAGGGGAATTCTGAGGAACTAAATTTCCCCATCTCACAATTAGGAAGAGGTCTTTTCCATGAGGCGTCTTGATTGCTCCTACAAGTACCCCAGGAGGCTACCTTTGGGGCCGAGAGTGTGCCCAGTCATGTCTGAATCTGCAGCCGCCCCGAATACAGCTTAGGCCACCCCCTGGGACTTCATTCTGGATAAAGGAGGATTTGTGAGGGTATTTTGAGAAAGCTAGGAAGTTTTTTTAAAAGTTTTAAGAAAACAAAAAGGTCCCTCAGCAACTGCATGGTGATGAATATTCACTTTAAAAAGACACAGGCTCCGTGTTACACAAATTGAAGTTAAGTCAGAAAGAGAAAAATAAATATCCTATATGAACGCATATATATGGAATCTACAAAAACGGCAATGAGGGACCTGTGTGCAGGGAAGGAATGGAGACCCAGATGTAGAGCACAGACTCGTGGACACAGTGGAGGACGGTGAAGGTGGGACAAATTGAAAAAGTAGCATGGACATGTATACACTGCCACGTGTAAACAGATGGGAAGTTGTGTATACCACAGGGAGCCCAGCCTGGCACTCTGCGATGACCTGGAGGGGTGGGAGGAAGACTCAAGAGGGAGGAAATATATATATATATATATATATATATAATTATGACTGATTCATGTTGTTGTACAACAGAACCCAACACAACATTGTGAAGCAATTATCCTCCAATCACAAAAAACAAAACAAAACAAAAACTCTCTCCCCCTCCCCAAGAAAAAAGAAAAAGAAACAGGCCTTTAAAAGTTCTTGTACAGGGTCTCAAGGCCTTCCCCTACTCCCACCCCACCCCCACCTCCACCTCACCCTACACCTCCCCTTTTCAGGCACGGTAGACTCAGGGACATCAATAAGGAATCAAGTGCTCTAGCGGATCCTGATGAGAAACCATGGGGGATGAGTTCTAGTCCTTTGTGGGGCATGAACCAGCTGGTGTGGCTTGTGTGACATCATAACTTCCCCAGCCTTTGAAGCTATGGATGGGGTTGTGTTTACAGCAACAGTCCAAACTGTTCCTGTCAGTTCAGGCAAGACCTCAGTCCCCTTCTTGCCACCTCCTCCCCAACCCCCATAGCCAGGTATTCCTGAAAACTCCTAGAGAGTGTTTATGCAGGTGCCACATAAGTCATCTGTCTTTGGGAGTATCTCAGGACACTGCTCCCGCTGCTGATAAAGTGTCCTGGAATCCCCTGAAGGCCACCACCCACCTACCGTTTTGACAAGCCTGCCACACAAAAGTCAGAAGACTTAATGCCAAGGATTCCAAGTGGCGGGTCTTGAAGGGCTTCCATTCCCTGTGGGTCACAGTCTATAAGCAGTTTCAGTGCTTGCAACTTTTGTGGATACAGCTCTATCTGAGGAGGATGTGAGGACGGAGCAGTGGCCCCTGAGTCAGCTTTCGATGTTTGGCTCCTTCTTCACAAGGCATGAGGTTTCTCCCAGGAGACTCCTCAGCATGTCATGGAAATGATCGTGGCGGATCGTCGCCTCTCTGCTCGACATGCTCATCCAGACCTGGACCCAGCGGTGGGCCCATTGAGTGAGCATCCTGCTGCATCCAAAAGATGTCTTAATAGAAATGGGCACATCATTCTTCTCTCTGGATATCAGTTTCCTCACACATAAAATGATCATAGAAATCAATGCATTTTGAACATGAGGACTTCTTTACTTTTAAGTCAGGTTCATTAAGATCTGATTTACAAACAATGGAATGCACAGTTTTTAGATATAGAGTTTAAGTTTTGACCAATTTGTTAACCACCACCCCACATGAGCTACAGAACATTGCCATCACCCAAAAGTTCACTCTGCTCTTTGCAATATACCTGATCCCTCACCCCTAGACCTGGCATCCACTGCTTACTTTTCTCTAGAATGTTGCTTTTCCCAGAAAGTCATACAACTGGAATCCTGTTTTATTATTGAGGTGCAACTGTTTTTTATATACTCTGGATTCAAGTCCTTTATCAGTTATGAGTTTTATGATGGCTTCTTTTTAGAAAAGTACCAAAGCACTTCAAGGATTCCCTTCTGATCACAGCGGAATAGTAAAGTATCTTTTAACTGAGAAGATACACAATAGCAAAAACTATTCTTTTTTTTTAAGTTGAGGCATGCAGGATCTAGTTCCTAGACCAGGGATGGAACCTGTGTTCCCTGCATTGGCAGGCAGATTCTTATCCACTGTGCCACCGAAGAAGTTCTAAAACTATTTTTCTTTTTTTTTTAACCAATGCTTTAAATGACTTTGTAGATTATTAATCACAGTGGAATCCAATACATTCTAAAAAGAGTCATGCATGGTATCTACTCAGATAGGAAGTTTCCTTTGGCATGTTGATAAAATACAATAGCCTCTTTCTCCAGGAAAATTGTGAAGTGTACATACAAAATTATTTGTACAATTATTTGTACAAAATATATGTACAAAATTATTTGCATTCAGTTTCAAAGAGTTCATAGATGTCTAAAACCCACCTTGAACTATAGGGATAGATCCATGGCCCTATGATTGAGCCTCACTGGTTGATTCCACCCACAGACAGGTATAATATCAGTGCAGATTTGAGCTGCCCTTGCAACAGCTCCAAGTTTCTCCAGACATCCATAATCCTCTACTGGGAACCCTAGCACTGGTATTAAGACCCTTTCTAGCACTGGTGGCCTCCAAGGTCCTTTCTAGCTCAATAAAATCTACAATTCTCAGTTCACATCACTAGAAGATTCAGTTGCCCCAAGTGACACATTTGCTCGGTGCTGAGCAAAAAAAATCCTTGGAAAAAACAGAAACATGTATTATGCTTCAGCTGATATTAAAAAGGATAGGGGTGGAGAGGAACAGCCCTGTCTGGGATTGGTGGATCCAAGCTTCTCTTTTCAACCTATCTGTTCATGTTTCGGAGCTGAGATTTCCTTCTCCGGATGAGGTGAGGGGATTGGGTTCTGAATCAGCTAGTCCATGCTTGCCTGCTTTCGGTGAGCCTCACTTGCAGACTTTTTTAGTGCTTCCCATGAACACACTTAATTGGCCATGTGTCAGCTCAGTTGCTGAGCTAAGTCATGATGAATCTTTCCTGCTCTTTGCCCCTGGCCCCAGCTTGCCACATAATTCTGTATCATCAGCACTCACCATGAATTTACATTTGTTCTTTTCTTTCTGGGTCATTTATAAGGCTAGAGGCAGAAAAAGCCCAAGATATTGATTTGGAGGAACTATGTTTTAACATTTCCCGTTTGCTCTTGAATATACATGACAACAGCAGACACATATTCATGGGATTTGTGGGTGCAAAAGGGGGGTCACAGTCAAGAGATATTTGGAGAGAGGTTTGGTGATTGGATGGGGAAGTTGTTGGGAGATATAGGGGCTCTGATAATTGTTGGCCAAACAACAGCTGTAGGGTAATCCCAACAACTTTTTCTTGGGGATGGTCTTGATTCCTGTCTCCTGTACAATATCACAAACCTCCGTTCATAGTTCATCAGGCACTCTGTCTATCAGATCTAGTCCCTTAAATCTATTTCTCACTTCCACTGTATAGTCATAAGGGGTTTGATTTAGGTCATACCTGAATGGTCTAGTGGTTTTCTCCACTTTCTTCAATTTCAGTCTGAATTTGGCAATAAGGAGTTCATGATCTGAGCCATAGTCAGCTCCCGGTCTTCTTTTTGCTGACTGTATGGAGCTTCTCCATCTTTGACTGCAAAGAATATTATCAATCTGATTTTGGTGTCGACCATCTGGTGATGTCCATGTGTAAAATCTTCTCTTGTGTTGTCGGAAGAGGGTGTTTGCTATGACCAGTGTGTTCTCTTGGCAGAACTCTATTAGCCTTTGCCCTGCTTTGTTCTGTACTCCAAGGCCAAATTTGCCAGGTGTTTCTTGACTTCCTACTTTTGCATTCCAGTCCCCTATAATGAAAAAGACATCTTTTTGGGGTGTTAGTTCTAGAAGGTCTTGTAGGTCTTCAGAGAACTGTTCAACTTCAGCTTCTTCAGCGTTACTGGTTGGGGCATAGACTTGGATTACTGTGATATTGAATGGTTTGCCTTGGAAACGAACAGAGATCATTCTGTTGTTTTTAAGACTGCATCCAAGTACTGCATTTTGGACTCTTTTGTTGACTATGATGGCTACTCCATTTCTTCTAAGGGATTTCTGCCCACAGTAGTAGATATAATGGTCATCTGAGTTAAATTCACCCATTCCAGTCCATCTTAGTTCGCTGATTCCTAGAATGTCAATGTTCACTCTTGTCATCTCCTGTTTGACCACTTCCAATTTGCCTTGATTCATAGACATGGAACAACAGACTGGTTCCAAATAGGAAAAGGAGTATGTCAAAGCTATATATTGTCACCCTACTTATTTAACTTATATGCAGAATACATCATGAGAAATGCTGGGCAGGAGGAAGCACAAGCTGGAATCAAGATTGCCGGGAGAAATATCAATAACCCCAGATATGCAGATGACACCACCCTTACGGCAGAAAATGAAGAAGAACTAAAGAGCCTCTTGATGAAAGTGAAAGAGGAGAGTGAAAAAGTTGGCTTGAAGCTCAACATTCAGAAAACTAAGATCATGGCATCTGGTCCCATCACTTCATGACAAATAGATGGGGAAACAGTGGAAACAGTGGCTGACTTTATTTGGGGGGGCTCCAAAATCACTGCAGATGGTGATTGCAGCAGTGAAATTAAAAGATGTTTACTCTTTGGAAGGAAAGTTATGACCAGCCTAGACAGCGTATTAAAAAGCAGAGACATCACTTTGTCAGCAAAGGTCCATCTAGTCAAGGCTATGGTTTTTCCAGTGGTCATGTATGGATGTGAGAGTTGGACTATAAAGAAAGCTGAGTGCCGAAGAATTGATGCTTTTGAACTGTGGTGTTGGAAAAGACTCTCGAGAGTCCCTTGGACTGCAAGGAGATCCAACCAGTCCATCCTAAAAGAGATCAGTCCTGGGTGTTCATTGGAAGGACTGATGTTGAAGCTGAAACTCCAATACTTTGGCCACCTGATGTGAAGGGCTGACTCATTGGAAAAGACCCTGGGATGCTGGGAAAGATTTAGGGCAGGAGGAGAAGGGGACAACAGAGGATGAGATGGTTGGATGGCATCACCGACTCCATGGACATGGTTTGGGTGGACTCCGGGAGTTGGTGACGGACAGGGAGGCCTGGTGTGCTGCGGTTCACAGAATCGCAAAGAGTCAGACACAACTGAGCGACTGAACTGAACTGAACTGAATCCCAACAACTAGGAAGGTGGGAATCAGGGGGAGAAAGAGAATAGTTCATGAGGTCAGTTTCAAAAATGCTGAGTTTTTTGAGAAGTAGGTGGAAATATCCAGGAGGAAGTTGGATAAACAGGTCTGCAGCTCAGAAGCAAGGTCTGACCTGGAGACAGCCATTGGGGCTCATCAGCAGGTAGCCATGGGAGTGCAAGAACTGGTCCAGAGTTTTGCAGGTGGTGCTAGGGATACAGATGACGTACCGTCTTCATCCTTTCCAGCAGGTTGTGGAAGTGACTGACACGTATAACTTTCATGTCCCCCATGAGCAAGCAGCCCGTTCCCAGTCTGTGATGTGTGTGTCTAGGGGGCATGTACTTCTGTATTTCTTTTTATTCCATTCAAGAGCAAATCCATTATGCAAAACATTATCAAGGAACGCAGATTAATAAAATATTGGAGAGCGGCAAGAGAGGGCTTCCCTGTGCCCCTTACAGCAAAACTGTCCAAACATCTCCACTGGATATACGCATTCTTCTTCCATCACCTTCTTGCCCACCACCATCACCTTCTCGCCCACCATCACCTTCTCACCCACCATCACCAATGACCTTTCTCTCCACTGCCACCCTTCTGCCATGAAATGCTCAAATGGTCCTGGATTGCCCCAAGCAGTTCAGCTCTGGTTCCTAATTTGCACAGCTCTTTCAGTAAAACAAAATCCCTGCCATTAACCAGGCCCACCTTCTCATAAGGAAGTATCTATATAACATTAATAGTCTTTTTTAAAATATTTATTTATTTGGCTGTGCCGAGTCTGAGTTGCTGCATGTGGGATCTTCTATTTTAACTGCAGGATGTGGTGTCTTTAGTTGCAGCACGCAGGATCTAGTTCCTTGACCAGGAGTTGAACCTGGGACTCCTGCATTGGGAGCTCTGAGTGTAACTGCTAGATCACTAGGGAAGTCCCCAATTAACTGTCCTGATGTAGTGTGCCTCTTGGGGGACTCTACCCCACAGCTTTACCAATACTAGGCATGGTGTGGGCTACACGCAGTCTTAACACTACTGACATGTGGGGCCAGATAATTCTTTGTTGTGGAGCTGTCCTGTAAGTGGTAGGATGTTTGACAGCACCCCTGCCCTCTCCCCGTGGAAGCAAGTAGCACATGCATCCCTCTGCTTCAGGTGGTTTCTCTACTTCTGGGGATAAAATCCCAACTCAACACGCACCAATTTTGTGACTTCGGGTAAATTATCCAACCTCATTGTGCCTAGGTTTTTGCATATATAAAGTAGGGATAATTATAGTATCTACTTCATAGAGTTCTAATGAAAATTAGTTGATTTAATACTTGTAAAAGATTTAGAACAGGGTCTGCTATATAACAAGTACCCAGTAAATGTTAGTTCTTGTCATTATTCCAGTGTATTCAGTCACTCAGTTGTGTCCGACTCTTTGTGGCCCTGAGGGCTGTAGCCTGCCACGTTCCTCTGGCAACTGCAATTTTCTTTGCCTGTGCAATTTTCCCGGCAAGAATTTGAATGGGGAGCCATCTCCTACTCCAGGGAATCTTCTTGACCCAGGGATTGAACCCAGGTCTCTTGCATCTCCTGCACTGGCAGGCAGATTATTTACCACTAGAGCCAAATTATTCCTTCTGACTCTGTAGAACGCTCCCAAAGAGAAGTTCTGGTGAATATGATTTTCATTTTCCTATATGACTTAATAATTTTACTCTTAACCAACTCTGAAAGCCTCAGAACAAGTACATTTAGCCCCTGTTTTACAACAAAGGGGGAATTAAATTTTATCCAGCTCAATCAACAAAGGTTAGGGATTTTTCTGGCATCAGGTTGTTTCCTGGGCTCCAATTCTACCTGAGGGTGAGAACTTGTACTTAAATGAAAATAGTTTGAACAGCCATCCTACATGCGGTTGGAAACCCTTCATTCTTCCCCTGACCTCTGAGGATGTGTGTGTATGGTTATGTTTCTACTGGATACCTTTGCGGTGATTCTTCCACTGAATTCTTGATCTACTCACCTGGCATGTTTCACCTCTTCCCTTCACCCTGCATGCCACACAAGAGGTGGATGGTCCTTTCCTTTGATATTCCCTGTAAGGAGTTGTGTGGGGGAGTTTTTACTGGCGATCAGCAGTCATGAATGACCAACCACTTGAAACTGAACATCATATGTTCCTGTATATAAAAGCTCCAACCCCAGGAGCTTCTCCCTGGGTCTCACATCCTCCAGGTCTCATCCTCTTTTCACCTGCAGAACCCGCTCTTCCTGCCTCCCCCCTCACCTCTTTACCAACTCCTCTTTATTTCTGGGCTCCTTGTCTCCTCCCTCAGTATTCTTTCTTGAGATTGTTGGGAACTGCCCTTTCTTGCAGAGCAGTTGGTGCTATTTGTTCCATTCTTGCATCACAGAAAAGAAACTATGAGAAAGATCTTTTCCCCAAATGCCTCCTCAAGGAGCTTGAGTTTTAAAAAGCAGTTATTTTCCTGAAGAATTTCTCACCCAGCCCTTGAAAATGTTTTCCTTCTATATACCTTCTTACCTTCATATAACACTGTAGAACACCCAACTCCACAGCCCACCACTACCTTCTTATATCAAGGACTAAGATTCCTGTAGATTCCTTTCTAGTCTTTTGCTTTCTTTTAAAAATCGGTCTTATGGAGATAAAATTTACATAAAATAAATGCTTCAGTTTTTTAAGCGTCAGTTGATGAGTTTTGACTAATGTATACGCCCACAGAAACATCACCGTGATTAAGATGTAAAAAATTTACATTGCCCTCCCAAAGATCCCTAGTGTCTTTTTCAGTCAATCTAACTACCCAGCCACCAGTGACCACTGATTTGCTTCCTGTCACTATGGATTAGTTTGCCTGTTCTAGAATTTTATGTAAACTGAATCATCCAGTAGGAACTCTTTTGTGTTTCACTTCTCTCAGTTGCACAAATTCTTTGAGAATCATCCACAGTATGTATATCCTCCCTTCTTATTATTGAGTCATTTCCATTGTGTGGATATATCAAAATTTATTTAATCATCTGCTTGTCAATGGACATTTTATGGTCCTTATTTTCCACATGTATATTTGTATTTAATTGTGTGAATGTATGTAATCATTGTGTTTGGAAAGGAAAGAAAAGCAGAAAAAAAAAGAGAAAGGAAAACAATCAAATTTATCCATCAGTGGCAAATATCATTAACATTTAAACATATTGATTTTTATTATTGGTTTTTAAAAATTTTGTATTGATGTAAAGTAGCATTCCCTACACAAATTACTTACATAGTGTTTTTGTCACATAAGTGTCATATCACAGACATTTTCCTATGCCAATAAAAGCTGTTGAAAAAATTAGGTAAATGGCATTAATGTGAAAAGATTGTCAAGATATAGTGTTAAGTTGAAGCAAACTACTAGACAGTACATTGAGTATGATCACATTTCTAAAGGGGAAGTGGAGTGATAGATGTTTGTAAGTGGGAAATTGATGGCTGAAGTACAGAGTTATTTTGAAGTTGACTGTACCAGGTCTTAGAGTAAAGACTTCAGGTTTCTTGGGAGAGAAATGAGGAGTCATTAGAGGGCTGTGAGCAGAAAAGTGACATAACATGATATGGCATGTTTTAAAAGGTTCTCTCTGGGCAATGTTGAAAAAAGCACTGGGCAACATGAAAGAAGGAAGGCCAGGTTGGCAGCTGTTGGAATAATCCAACTGAAAGGTAATGATGGCTTAGACCAAGATGATGGCAGTATAGCTCATGGAAGATGGTAAGTTTCTGAATGCATTTTCATAGTACATCCAATAGATTGGATGTGAGGTGTGAAAGAATGATAAATGTTACAGAATGTTACAGAAGACTTGGGCAATTGGATGTATGGAATTGCTATTTCCTAAACTGGAGAAGACTGTGGGAAGCACGTGTTTGGGAGGTTGTGATGGGGGAGCTTATTTTGGACATAAATTTAAGAAATCTTTTACACATCCAAGTAAAGCAGCTAACTGAACTGTTGAATATATAAATGGAGCTCTGGGGAGCGATCCAACCCGAAAGTCTAAATTTGAAATTCCAAAAATGTAGCATATAGATAGTATGTAAAGACATGTGATTGGATGAAATCACCAAGGTATGTAAGTTTAAGTAAAGAAGAGAAGAGGTCCAAGGGCTAAGCCATGGAGTACTTCAATGTAATGAAGGCAGAGAGACACAAACGAATTAGTTAAGGATCTGAGAAGGTGCACCCAGTGAGGTAGGAGGAGAACCAGGAGAGCAAGGTGTCCTAAAGACCAAGTGAGGATGGTGTTTTAGGAAGGAAAGCAGGATCAACTATGTTAAAAAGGAACTGCTAACAGCTTCGGTACGTTGAAGACTGGTCATTGACAACTGGATTCAGTCACATGGCGGTCTTAGTGACTTTCACGGGAGCTGTAGGGTGGCATAGAGGGGCAAAAGTCTGACTGGAAAAGGATCAAGAGAAAATTAGAGGGACTTTCTTGGCGATCCAAGGGTTAAGGATCTGCCTTCCAATGCAGGGGATGCAGGTTTGATCCTCGACCAGGGATCTAAGATCCCACACGCTGCAACTACGGAGCTTGAGAGCTCTAGAGCCTGTGCACCTCAATAAAAGATCCCACAAGCAGCAACAAAGATCTGATGCAGCCAAATATATGAATAAATATTTTTTAAAAGCAGTAGACCATTTCTTTTCAAAAGAGATGAAGAATGTGAGATGAGAGTTTAGACAAGGACAAAAAATTTGGGTAAAGATTTGTTCAGTAGAACTTATAAGGAAATATTACTGGGATTCAGTTTGCCCGGTCTTAAAAGGGAAAGTAATATGACAACCATCTCTCAAGAGGAAATTTAGAGGTTCTAGAAGCAAATGATAACTAATAAGCACCAGAAAGAATGGGAGTCAAAGAACTAGCCATCAAACCCGAGACTGTCCTAATTCACTGTATAATTTTTATCAAGATTTGAACTCTCTGGACTTCAGTTCTCACATGTGTATAATGGGAGTATTGAATTAAAAATCCCTGAAATCATCACATAATCTAATATAGTATGATATGCCCTAAGTATTTAAAGATCTCTTACACAAAGTAGCGTAAATGGCTTTATTCTCCATTGGCTGTTAAAATCTCTCTCTCCAGGACCCTAACTCTATTCTTTTGTTTTAACTTAATTAAAAAAATTTTTTTAACTGGTGAAAAATTGCTTTACAATCTTGTGTTGATTTCTACCATACAACAATGCAAATCGGTCATAATTATATATTATTCCTTTCCTCTTGAGCCTCCCTCCCCTCCCCACATGCCACCCTTCTAGGTCATCACAGACCACCAGGCTGGGTTCCCTGTGTTCTTTAGTAACTTCCCACTAACCTGACTCTCTTCTTGACTCTCCCAAACCAGCAAATGACGTTGCTTTTTTCTCCATCAAGATGAGAGGTGATGTCAGCAGGACAGTCTTCAAATGCTTTTGCTCAACTCACAAACTCTATCCCCCAGAAGAAAGAGTTCCTCTTCTTCCCATCCCCTTAATTCCATCACCTCTCATCCCCTCTATAAAGGTTAGAGTTGAAACCCCTGGTTTCATAGGGATGAGTGAGCAGACTGGCTTTGAGTCCTCTGTAGGGAGAGGTTATTATCCCCATTTCTCATACAGAAAAACAGAGGCTCCGAGGGTATGAAATAACTGCTCAAATTTATACCAGTGAGAAGAGGGAGTGTTGAGCTGTGAACAGGTGTGCCTAACGCCCCAGGTCTTCCATCTTACTACCATCTATGGGTTAGTGGGAACGCACCCATACACGAGAGGACTCATTCTTCATCTTTTCTGCTGTTTTGCCCAACAACATTATAATCTGTGTGCTGCATAATCGGTTATGTTGACCTAGCTGGGGATGCTCTTTGGCAAGATGCCCATTTGAAAGTCTGTTTACCTGCTTACTATTGTGATTTTGTTAAATTCTTGGCTGATAGAGAACTCTTCAATCATCGACTTGGACCTTTTAAATCCTACTGCCAGCTATGCAAAAATAACTCACCAATATGGTACCTTTTATATAAAGTCCCAAAAGAAACAACATGTTCAAGGACATATCTGCAGTAAAACTTTGGTAAAGTTTCACTGGTGGGTCAGATGGTAAAGAACCTGCCTTTAGTGCAGGAGACCCAGTTCAATTCCTGGGTCAGGAAGATCCCCTGGAGAAGGGAATGGCAACCCTCTCCAGTATTCGTGCCTGGAGAATCCCATGGACAGATGAGCCTGGTGAGCTACCATCCATGGGGTTGCAAAGAGTTGGACACAACTGAGCAACTAACACTATAAAGAAAAGGAAGAATGTGTGTAAATTAGCAATAGTCACACAAAAACACTGTGAAAGCCATCACCTAAAACTGAATGTCTTGAAGCCACAATCATTTATTCTCATGGAACAAGGAGCTGCCTGACCAAGCTGGGCTCCACTGGCGCAGCTCAGTTCTGCTCCATGTCTTCCATCCTTCTCCTTGACGAATACTAGTCCAAGCATGTTCTTTTTATGATGATGAAAAAAAAATACAAAACATAGATGAATTATCAAGGCCTGAGCTTAGAACTGACATATCATTTCTGCTTCCTTCTATTGATCAAGGAAAGTTATGTATTCAACTTTTTAAAAATAGAGAAATGTGTCCTAACCCCAGTGGAAGATCTCTGCAAAGTTTTAAAGAAAAAGGGGTGGATACAGCGAGGGGTGAAGAATCGAGGCTAGCAATATGATTTACTACAACAGCAAAACCCAAAATTCAGGATAGTGTTTACCTCTGGGGTGGAGGTGAGGGCAGGGAAGTTTACAACTAGGATGTGATACATGAGGGGCTGCAATGAAATTGTTAATATGGTTCTTAAGCTGGGTTGTCAGTTTATGGCTGTTACTATCTTGCTCTTTATAGTTTATATAGTCTATGTATGAAATATTATATAGTAATTTTTTAATTTACTGGAATCAAATAAATAAAATTCACAACATTAGGAGTCTCAGCTTCACTTTTAAAATTTGGGCTTCTCTTTACTAATTTCTGATTTTTAAATTTTGTTTACTCTCACTTGCCAAGATAAATAATGGTCTGATTATCTGGCATCTAGACATTAATATCATCTAATGCATACTTATAATCTTAGTACACCACTCACACTTTTTAAAAAATGCTTCTTTTACATTCTAACAGAGTTCATTTTCTGTAGTTCTTTTCAACATAAACTCATCTAAAACCACAAATTGTTGTCCTGGCAGTTATTAGTCTGGATTGATTAGGTTTGATCTCTGGGTTAATTTCACATGTAATCATATTATAGTTAGTCACACCTAGTGGCTCTATTAATTCAGATGTATTTGCACTTCCTTACCTATTAATTACAACCACCTCTGAAGACTGATTGGGTCTCTGCTACTGAAGAAAAGCAATCCCCATATATCAAGGAACAAATTACTGCCTCCCACACTAGGAGAACTTGGTTGACTTGGAGGTTCTATAGGAATATTATTGATGACATCTTTATTCTCTTCCTTCCTTGCAGATGAATGGTGCACCTGCTAAATGAACCAGAAATACTAAGGCCAGGTCTAAACAGACTGGCAGAACTCACTTGGACTGTGATCTAGGAGAGAACCAGTGGGAGAGGCATCTGTATAACACCATTCAAGTTTTATTTGTAAAATTTTTAAACATATATTTGGTCCACTTCACATAACTTATTCATCTCTCTCTTTGGATTTTAAAAATGTTTACTGAGTAACTAAATTTGGTCACAGGCTAGTTAGAAAGTCTGAGGCTGGATCAGCATTTAATCAGCAAAACATAGTACCCACAGGCAAAGCTTGAACTGTCCACTGCCCAAGTTCTAGCCAAAGCATTGCTGAGAAAAGCAGTATCTAAGGAGGATTGTTTGAAGGACACGTGACTCCATCTATTCCCCCTGTATTTAATTTTTGCATTCAAAGACCCTCAGAACATATCTACATGGGCCTTCAAAGCACTGTTTTCACCAAGGAGCAATTCTACCTGTCAAATTGCCAGCTCATGTTGTGAAATGAAAACTACATTGAATTTACCATAGGATTTCTGTAGAGGACATTACAATTTACATTTCTTAGATGAAGCCCTGAACAAGAAAAGTTCAGCATCTTCTGAGCAATTCAGAATCTCTTCAAAGAAAATTAGAATCATATAATGGATTGTGTTTCCCTTTTCACTGTGGACACTGGGAAGATCAGAGTTAGTTTTGAAGCTCAACTGCAATAATTGTTTAAGATGTTATCATCTTCATACCGGCATTCTAACTCTCTTTTTCCTCCTGACCATTTACTCTAATTTATATCTTTATCTGATTTTAGTTTTTCAGTTTTTGCAAATGGTTTTTAGTTTTTGCTAATTCTCCATTTTATTGTGTGTCTAACATTGGAGAACACAATGAGATATTAATAAGTAATTGACATTAAGAGTAACCTTGAAGACGTTAACCGTGAAAACTTGTGGATGTGAATGGAGAGAGGTATGGCTAGGAAGTTAGGTTGGGCAGTCACCTGCCTACACCTGCTGATTGTATGCAGGGTAGGAAATAACACTGCAGTTTATAAGCACTGTATTTTAAGTGAAAACTGCAATGTCTTCAATAAAATTGTATTTAAAATTGGCACCATAAAAAACTTCAACATTATGCAAAGGCACAATCTTTATCTTCTCAACAGGTAGCAGAGTCCTCTTCACCTGCCTCCAAAGTCTGAGAGTCCTATTTCCTCGATCCTGAGACTATTGTCCTTTACCGCCCTGTTGGCAACTCATTCCAGTATTCTTACCTGGAGAATCCCATGGACAGAGGAGCCTAGTAGGCTATGATCCATAAGGTTGCAAAGAGTCGGACACAACTGAAGCGACTTGGCATGTACGCGCAACTCCAGGAGATTCCTGGGAACAGACTGAAGCTACAGCATCAAGGCGCTCTCTGGGTTTGCTCTCAGCCCACCTCCACCAAGTCTCTTCTCTGACCTGCACAAAGTTCTTTCTTTCCATGACCACCAGTTGGACATAGATCTGGGAGGGTCTTCTCTGCCTGGTTGCAGGTGCCCTTGGAAACTTTGGAAGGAGCAGAGACAAAACTGCAGTGGAATAGCTTCCCCAGGACACAGTGATTCATTTAATTCAACACAGCTTCCATTTGCTGAGACACAGGGCTGGGCACCATGAGTGATGCACAGAGAAGACAAGGCTAGACTCCAGGAGCAGGTGGGACTGATGGTATTGTCTATTAGGTCCCAACTTCTAAGTTGTTGTTGCTGCTTCAGCATTGGAAACTCTTTGCCAACAACATCTTACAGAGTCACCAGAGAGGTTAAGAGCATAGCCATCCTGGTTGGATGGACTAGGCTTTCAGGCCTGCCCTGTTCCTCTGCTTCGGTCCCCTTCACCTCTAGGGCTTCTTGGGGAAAGCCTGAAAGCCAATAACATGCACGAATCTAGTGGTTAACTGTCTGGGTTTGGATTCTAACTCTGTAACCCACTTGTGCTTGATCTTGGGGAAATTACTTAACTTCTTAGATCTTTAGTTTCTTCACGTGTACCACGGGGACAAAAACTGCTTACCTTATTGAAATTGCTGTGACATTTAAATGAGCTAATGTCTATAAAGAATTCAACACGGTAATAGTGCTACTTAGTCAGTTCGTGATGGGTATGAATAAGCAATAGCTCTTAGACCTATTAAGGACTTACTGCTATTGTCTTCTCGCTGAAATGAAAGAATTGTTGAATTCAGTAAACCAGGAGACCAGATCTGAGACCACTCAAGGAGGCGATCATTTTTCCAGCAGGGGAGATGGCATAAAAGCAGCCAAATGATCATCCTTCAAGTCAAGTACTAACAAATTCAAGAGAGGTTTAAAAAATCACAAAAAAATTACATTTGGTGAAATTCAAAATGCAATGAAACCCATTTCTGGATGAAATTGTAGCAGAGTGATCTTGGGCAGGCCATTTGACTCCTTGAGCCTCTGTGCCCTTTTCTGAAGAGGGGAAGCAATGAATCCCAGTTCCCAGAGCTTGGGGAAGGCTCAGATGAGGCCTTGAACTTGTCAAGAGTCCTTCAAGATGTTTGTCAAAAAGCCCCAAGGGGCCCTTGGCATCTAGCAGATGTCAATAAATATTGGTTGCATCTGAATTTTTTCCATCTGGGACACTCTCCAATGTCCCGGAACCCCTAGCTCTCCTACCAACCAGGTCAGAAAAGCAACTTAAAAGATTGTTTTAATGGCCGTTTTTTTCCACTTTTCCCCAGAAAAACCATTTACAAAGCTGCCAACTTTCTCATTTGGCTCTGTCTGGCCAGGTTGCTTCTTACTAAGGGTCACTTCACTCCCCAGCATGAGGATGATTCCACTTTGTCAACGGGAGAGGAAGGACTGGGCCTCCAGTTACAGGGCAACTGTGTTGGGTGGAGAGGAGAGGGAAGAGAAACAACCCACAAGACAAGTTTAATTAACAGGAAGTTACTGTCTGACTGCAGGGAGCCCAGCCTGGTGCCCTGTGACATCCTAGAGGGGTGGGATGGGGTGGGAGGTAGGAGGGAGTTTCAAGAGGGATGGAACATGTGTATACTTAGGGCTGATTCACAGTTTCGTGTGGCAGAAACCATCACAATATTGTAAAGAAATTATCCTCCAATTAAAAAATTAAAAAAAAATTTTTTTTTTGTTTTAAAGGCGCAGTTGTGAAGAGGCAGAATTTCCAAACAGCCCTTCCTTCTTGTATTACCAGCCCTGCCCAGACTTCCAACAAGCTGATCATTGGAGGGTGAGGAAGCATGTACTAGTTCACGAAGGTTGTTCATCCATTCATTCATCCATTCAACTACTCATTTATTCAAAACTATTTCTTGAGAGCCTATTCTGCACTGGGAATAGAAAGCGGACCAAAAAAGTACACAGTACTCTTGTCTTCATGGAGCTCACAGTGGGGGAATGGGAGAGGGAGCACAAACACATTAATCACATGGTGATAGCCATGATTAGGGACGCCTGCTGGTAAGTGACCCCTGATTTGGGATTTGAAGGAGCCATTGGAGGAAATGTGGGAGGAAGGGGACTGGGGAGAAGGTTCAAAAGAACATCACGTGCAAAGGTTCTGCAGATGGAAGAACATTTTTGGAAGACGGACAAACAAGCTCTAGAAAGTTCACTTGCTATCTGAGGTGACCCTTAGGCTGGGGACACCCTGGTCCCCACGTGGAGCCAAGCACTCGGGCAGGAACCAGCCAACTCCAGTTTCTAGTTCTGGTCCTGTTGTTGGTCCGTTCCTTCCCAGACGTCAGTTTTCCAGCTGTAAAAAGGGACTAAGACCCTTCTTGTAGCCTGATGCTGAGGAAAAGGACAGTCTGTAGTCACCCGATGGCCCAAGCAGCTGCGTCGGTGCCAAGCCCCCTCTCCTATGGGCGCAGTCCGGGGCTGGGGTTCGGAGCTGCGATCCAGGGCTAGCAACTGGCCTCCGCAGCGGGCTCGAGGTCGTCCCCTCCGCCGCCTGCCCGCCCGCAACATATGCGCAAAGGAAAGTGCTACGAACGCCAAACGGCCGCTCCCCGCCGTCACCATCTGCTCGGCCGCGCCCGCCTCGGCCCCGCGAACCGAGGCAGCTGCGCGCCCACCTCGGCCTCTCCACGTCGGGACGCGCGGCCCGGCCGCGCCCGGGACCGCGCCCGCCGCGAGCACGGCGCCAGCCCCGCGCGGCGGGCCCCCGGGCAGGGGACCGCTCTGCAAAGGGGACCCTGGAAAAGACCGCCCCGCCGGCCGCCGGCCGCGAGGCTGGCCCAGGCCCCTTTCGCCTTTGTTGGCGCTTCCAGTTCGTCTTTTGGACACGCCCTGCACTGGCATTCCAGAAAAGCGGTAATTCCTAGCTGCGGAGACCGATGAGCCTGGGTTCTAACATCGACCTAAAGCTAACTAGCTGTGTGCTATTGGGCAAGTCACTTCATCGCTCCTGGCCTCTGTTTTGTCTTCTGCAAAATGGGTATATAATAGTATCTGTCCCTTAGGAATGCTTGAAGGCTTAACGAGAAAGTTACATGTAAAGTGGTTCCCGTAATGCCGGATAAGTAGGTGAGACTTTACGGCTAGCTATTAATTCTACTCAAAGCCTGCCTTTCTGGGGCTTTACAGTTACTTGCTGGATTTCTGTAGCTCCTTAAGATTTCAGCTTGCTGCTGCCTCTCTACTCTCTCACCCTCTCCAAGTATGGATGAAGAGGCGGAAATTTGCCTCTGGTTTTCAGAACGTTTCCCTCCAGTGATCAGCCTTGTAATTGGCGATTGCTGGATTCCCTAACCTCTCCTGATCTTGAATGAGACTCTGCAAATGTCTTTCTGTGATTGCCCAGAAACACTTTTTAAAACAAGGTGTACCAAAGGACCAGCCCAAAGAGTGGCTGGTGGGAAGGCAGAGTGATGACTAAAGACCGACGGAGGTCAGGGAGACAGAAGATGAGGAAACTCAAAGTACGGAGGGTGCTGCATTTACTGCATGAAAAATGGATCATTCCAAGATTCTTATCTAATGTAAAGGTCATCAGGAGGCATGGGTTTTAGTCAAAATTCTGTCGTTTTATAGCTGTGTTGCCAGGCACTGAACCTGGCTGTGGAATGATAAAAACCAATAAAACCTAGACCCTGTTCTCAGGAGTTTACAGTCTAGTGAGACTCAGACAAATGCACGTGCCATGGTGGAAAGGGCTTGTTGTTTACTCACTAAGTCGTGTCAGACTCTTTTTGACTCCCATGGACTGCAGCACACCAGGCTTCCCTGTTCCTCACCAACTCCTGGAGTTTGCCCAAGTTCATATCCACCGAATCGGTGATGCCATCCAACCATCTCATCCTCTCTGGCCCTCTTCTCCAGCAAACAAAACTTAGACCCTGTCCTCAGGAGTTTACAGTCTAGTGAGAATCAGGCAAGGTTGTATGCCCATCTCCCCCAGCCTGGGGGCTGAAAAAATACCTTCTTACAATAAGCAGGAGCTGGTTTTTTCTTCACCACTAGAACCTAGCCTGTCCCGTACTCCTCAAGTCCAGCTCCTTCAGCATCTAAGCCGCAGTCCTCAAAGACTGATAGGAAGAAAACACAATATACAGAAGACACCAGAGATGTGTATTGTTGTTACAGACACTGATGTCAGAGGTCACCCACTGCTCCAAAGCACTTTGAATGCTAAATGCTGTGAGTGGATGTTGAGGATGGGGGTAAGGACACGGTAAAGGGCGGGGGGGAGGGGGGAGTCAGGTAAGTGGAATGAGGGATGCAGTAGTAATAACATAGACACAGTTTCACGGTCAAGGAGCCTGAAGATACCAGCTTCCTTAGGAAGGATCTTCTCTCAAGACCCCCTCACTGTCTCTTCTGGCGCTTTGGCTTCCATCAGAGCCCTGGGAAATCCATCAGATATATCTGTTGAAGTGCTTAGTCACTCAGTCCTATCTGACTCTTTGCAACCCCATGGACTGCAGCCTGCCAGGCTCCTCTGTCCATGGGGATTCTCCAGGTAAGAATACTGGAGTGGGTTGCCATGCCCCCCTCCAGGGGATCTTCCCAACCCAGGGATCGAGCCCAGGTCTCCCGCACTGCAGGAGGATTCTTTAACAACTGAGCTATCAGGGAAGCCCATATCTACTAATATGTATGTTCTAATCCCAACTGAGGACCGAATTCCAGTCCTTTCCCTCAAAAGTACCTTGGCTCTCACTATACGTGGCTTAAAGCCATGGATCCTGGAGCCATACTGCCTGAGTTAAAGTCCTGACCTTGCTCCTCTCTAGTGATGACCTTGGACAAGCTACTTAACCTTTCATGCCTTGATTACCTCATTTGCAAAATGGGGCAATAATAGTAGTCAACACTATCAAGTGCTTCCCATACGTCAGGCACTGTTCCAAGTGCTTTAGATGTGTTAACCTAAGATCCTCACAACAATTCTATGATGTAGGCATTTTAATACCCCATTTTACAGACAGGAAACTGAGCTGCAGAGATGTCAATTAACTGCCAACTCTGGAACTAATTTTATGAAATTGTTTATTTAAACGAGTGGCATAGAAAGTGGTCAATGATTTGTTATTGTTCTTGCTGATCATAATTTTAAATGAAAAAGGTAGGCAAATCTCAACTATAAGGAAAAGCTCATAGAAAAATCTACAAGGAAATAAGAACAATAATAGTGGTTGCGGCAGGATAGTGAGATGTTTATAGGTGAAATTTTTCATACGTCTTTAGACATTTATAAAAGCATTCTAGGGACTTCCCTTGTGGACTAGTGGTTAAGACTTTGCCTTCCAACAGCAGGGGGTGCATGTTCAATTCCTGGTGAGGGAGCAAGATCCCACATGCCTCTTTGCCAAAAAACAGAACATGAAACAGAAGCAATATTGTAACAAATTCAATAAAGACTTTAAGTGTATACAGTTTTTTAAAAATATTTCAAATACTTTACCATGAATATGTATTATCTTCATATTTTTTTTTTAAATGTTCTGAAATCCTGGGCAAAAATAAGAAGCCTTCTCCTTTGGCCCAATATTTTCATGGAACACTTAAGGTGGGCTCTGATGACAACACTCTTCTGCCTGGGCGTGCGGGGCCCTCCAGGGACTCCCAAGGCCATTCAACTTGGTGACCTCCATTCCCAGGGGCAGGAGGGGCCTCAGGAAACATCCCATTCCCCAGTGAATTACAAATCCCATTACTCACTTAGTTTTATTATATCTTTAATTATGACCTTTTAGCCTGAGTGGAAAAGAAGTATAATTTTACTTTAAAATATATGCCAGGCCTGCACTCCGAACATTTCCAGGTTTCATGGAAATTGCAGGGATCATAGAAATTTAACCTGATAATTACTTCAATATTTCAAGGCACATAATTTTACTCTCTGAATAATTATGGGTTGTTGTTTTTTCTCCCAAATTCTTTTATTTCTCAGTTATTACAGGTTATGCTCATCTCTGTTGTGTATGCTTCGAGACATAGGAGAATGCAGGGCATTCTTATATATTTGAGTCCATAGCACCCTGTTGTTAAAATGTAGTGTTCTTTTATTTTCTCCCAGTGTTATTTCTCTCAGACTATAAGTTTTATGTGGGCAAGGAAAACATGTTTTATTTCACTCAATCTACAGTGCCTAAAATGGAACTTAACACACAGTAGGCATGCATTAAGTATTTGGTGAATGAATATCTGAACAAATATATTTGAAGCATTTATACTGCAGGCACACACCTCAGAGACACAAGAGGTTCAGTTACAGACCACCATAACAAAGGTAGGCACAGGAATTTTTTGGTTTCCCAAAACATATAAAATGTATGTTTACATGATATTGTAATCTATTAAGTGTGCAATACCATTATTCCTTGGGACTTCCCTGGTGGTTCAGTGGTTAAGCCTGCCTTCCAATACAGGGTGTGTGGGTTCAATCCCTGGTTGGGGAACTAAGATCCCACATGCCTTGCAGCCAAAAAAACCAAAATATAAAATAGAAACAATATTGTAATAAATTCAATAAACCCTTAAAAAATGATCCACATTAAAAAAAACCTAAAAATATTATGCTGAAAAAAATGCACATATCTTAAGTAAAAATACTTTATTGATGAAATATGCTAACCATCACTTGACAATGCAGGGTTGCCGCAAATCTTTAGCTTATAAAAACTAACATATCTGCAAAGCACAGTAAAGTGAAACACAATAAAACGAGGCACGCCTGGTTGCATTTGTATGTTATAAAGCAATTTTGATGTTATCAAACTCGCATTGTGTGCCTACACTGGAAAGGCAGCATAGATCTACCATGCCACAGTGAAACCCTTGGAGCCAAATGTGATTTAGCATCAGGATTTCCAAATTTTATAAAGTATATCTTATCTAACATCCCAGCAATGACTGAGTTAGCACTCCATGATTAAACAGCAAATGGCCATATTATGGGGTCTTCCCAGGCACTAGTGGTAAACAACCTGCTTGCTAATTCAGGAGACAAAAAAGAGATGGGTTCCATCCCTGGGTCAGGAAGATACTCTGGAGGAGGACATGGCAATCCACTCCAGTATTCTTGTCTGGAGAATCCTGTGGACAGAGGAGCCTAGTGTACTACAGTCCATGGGATCTCAAAGAGTCAGACATGACTGGAGCAACTTAACTCACATGCATGGCTATATTTTGCTCTGAAAATGCATAATATATACATGATGTGGGACAAATAAAAACTATACATAATTTCACATTAGTTCAGGTGAGTTTTTGGTGCTAAATAAATCAGATTAGGTCCAGTTCTGTTGTCAAATGAGTTATAAAGAACTTTTTGATTTTAGGATTTTGGCATTGCAGGTAAGAGTTTTATCATCTATAAGTGAGAGTACTAACAAGAACTATCACACAGAGTTGTCAGGAAGATTTAAAAGAGTTAATACATACAAATCTGACCCACAGTAAGTGCTTAATAAATATTGGTTATCAATACATTATATCATTTAATGATGCAACCAAATACTTCATGAAACATACCTTATTTGGGTCATTTGACAGATGAAGAAACAGAAAGCTGGGTGGGTTAAGAACCTGGCCAGAAGTTATACAATGGGAAACTGACAGACAAGGGTTTGAAACTCCAATTCCTGTGCCTTACACCAGCTCACCTAAATTCTTGTATCCATTCAGGATTCCTTTTGTTAGCTGTTAAACTCTCTGCTTTCCCTCTTCTAGCACAGAATGTTGGGGGAGGGGGGCTTTATTAATAAAAGCCCAAGAAAATTGAAAAGTGTTTAGGTGCACATTTTATTGCCAGGTTCCCTCTCTCTTCTCTCTCCTTCTCCCTCTTTTTGTTGAAAAGCAAGAGGCGAAAGAACTTGGCACCATTTCCATCATGCAGATCCTTCTGGGTTTCTCAAATGCTGTGAGCCCTGGAAAGCCGGCATTCATGCTTACCTCCACTCTTCATTAAGGCGGCCGTGGCCGTGAGCTCGCGAAGGCAGACTGCTGGTGCGGTGGGTGGGCGTGCTGAATAACACCCGAACCACAGCTGGGGCTGCCCTTGTCAGAGCGCCAGCCTGCCTTACGCAGTCTGTTCTTGCCTGCTACCTGGCCCTCGCCCATCTGCTGCAGAATTCATAAAGTGCTGAAGATCACAAACATCTGAACCTATTATAGGTAACATACTTCAATTACATTCTGATTGTGGGTTTGGCTTCCCTCAAGCTTGGTGTATAATGGTACAGGGATCAGATTCTCCCCACAAAAAAAGGCGCTAATCTCTAGGTGGTTCTCTGTCTTTGGAGTGGACTTAAGAAGAAGCCATTCTCCTGTATGCTACTTGCTTTGTGTTGTTCAGGTGCCTGGCAAAGAGGACCCACAGGTACAAAGAAGAGGTGAGAGAGAGCAGACCTAAAGCCCTCTCATAGGAACCTGCAGTATTTGTGTATTGATCTGTTGTTTGTGTCCTCTGTTATGGAACAAGTGATTTGTTAGTTGAAATGACCTTCATTCTCCTGAGGGTTATCTGTCCTGGTGATTGGCTTACATCGTTCACAGTGACTGCTTTTCCAAGGACATCAAAGACTGAAAAGCCCACGTGTCCTCGGTCTACTGCTCCCTGCCTTGTCCCTCCTGGAGAGTTCTGGACAGCACTCCTGGGGGCGGGCCCCTGAGCTAGAGTAAGCCACATGTTGGTCCAGTTAGAAGCCTGGTAAGGTGGACACCTCAGACTGTTTGAAACTACTTTAGCTTCTGTATTCCACTGACTTCACAAAGAAACTATTGAGAGATACACACCAATGCCCAGCTGAATCAGATTAGGAGCTGAGGCAGAAGGAAAAAAATCAGTGCTGTCCTTATTTGAAATGTTGGTATTTTGGACACCATGAAATTTTTGCATTAATTTTGATTTTTCAAAAATATTGCATCAAAACCTGAGTATTGTGTCACTCCTTTAAATTTGGTACCTAGATTTAGCCCCAGTACACAATCACTGAGGGTGAGGAAGTTTTTTGTATTTATGCAACAACTCCTGCCCCTCATTGGTTGAAGGCTGCTCAGGAAACCCCATGTGCAGAATAGACAGCAGCTGTCAGCATCAGTTACAGTGTCCATCTTGGACCAATCACCATGGCCAGAGAAGCATGACTGACACTCCTTTCCAGAAACTACATGGTTTGAAGGACCATTTCCTAAAATTATATTCTGAGCCACCCTGTGATTATGAACATCCTACAGCTCTCTCGGATGTCATGAGCCAGTGCATTTCTATTTTTCTCTCAAGAAAGTTTAATTTGCGTCTTTGTCCCCTGAAATCAAAGTCCTGACTCCTGCAGGTGGTTGGCTGAGGACACTGTGGCTCTCCTGGCTTGTTGGGGGCCAGTGCAAAAAAAGGATTTGGGGGGCTTGTGGAGGGTTGCTAAGCTTGGAGCATCCCCCAGGCTCTACCTTTTCAACTTGTTGGGGGAGATTGGGGAAAACTGGCGGCTCCAAGCTCACTCACACCAGGCAGGACTAGGAATAGCAATATTCCTAGATTTGCATGGCACTTTTTAGTTCCAACTCATGTTCACTCCTATTTTTCCCCTCACAAAGTCTTAGACATGCAGGCGAGCCAGTTTATAGGAATCCCATTTCATAGATGAGTACATTGAGGCTTCAAGAGATCAGTGGCCCATTCACAGCTTAGTGAAACCAATGGGCTTCCCTCTGTCTCAGACGATAAAGAATCCACCTGCCATGCAGGAGACCTGGGTTCAATGCCCGGGTCTGGAAGAGCCCCTGGAGGAGGGCATGGCAACCCACTCCAGTATTGTTGCCTTGAGAATCCCCGTAGACAGAGGAGCCTGGAGGGCTGCAGTCCATGGGGTTGCAAAGTGTGGGACACGACTGAGCGACTGAGCATAGGACAGCACAGATTCAAACCAACAGAGACCCAGAACAACTGGGCCGATCTTAAAGCAGAGTATTTTCCTTTTCTTAAGTTAATGCAGACTTTAGTTTACTGGTTAATTTCCACGAATTCTGTAAGAAGTAACAAGGGATTGTTAATGCTTCTCATAACAAAGACCTTGTCTTTGTCACCTCCACCTTCACATGTCAGCTCCTGCATGGTTCCTGGCAGGTGCTCTGTCCATGTTTATTGAATTGGATCAATACCGAGGAAGCAGAAGCTTAGAAAATTCCCAGCACTAGGAGATGTTGGGACATTTAGAGGCAAAACTAGAGTAGTAAGAACAGTTGCAACCATTCATTTATTGAACATATACTCTGCCATATTCTTGGTATACACATCATCTGTTCAGCAGCCATAGGAAATAAATGTTCTTCTCCCAGTTTTGCAGACTTGGAACATGAGGTTCAGAAAGATGAAAAATGTCACCCATTAGCAGGTCTGGGATGGAAACACAAGTCTAAGGGACTCCCAACCATGTTCCTAAACCACACATGCTCTTTCAACTCAGGCTATGCTGTCATATTGCAGTTCAATGTAACAAGCTTGACAGATTGCTCTGGTCTTACTTAAGGTGTTTCTTTCCCCTCCTGCCCTCCAGGAGGTCTCGGGAGTCATTTCACATGTTTGCATACAAAATCTAGTGCAAGAACACGAGGCAGAAAAGTGCCAGAAGTTCTGGAGTTAGTGCATTTTCGTTGGAGGCATTTTGGGAATGTTTGGAGGAAGGCTGTCTAAGAGAGCATGAAATGTGAATGACTAGGAGAAAGAAAAGGGGGTACAAGAGTCCTTCTGGGGCGTTTATGAGTTAGATTCCCATTGGATCAGTAGACATTACAATTGTTTTTAGCTCATTCGGAAGATTCATCTTTAAATGAAAAATTGCTTGGGACTAAAGCTCATAAGTTAATGGGATGTCATGGGAAGGTGAGCCGAACTGACCTAGAGGTCTTGAGGCAGAGGCTGGGAATGCTGGTGAGGGGATCATAGCATTGATACGAGGAGGACTGGACCATCACACCTTTCCAACGGTGTAACTCTGAATCTCCCACCCTGACTGAGTTTGGAGCAGCCTCAACACTTTGCTCATTCCTGCAACATGTTGTTCCTCTCCTGCCTTATCAAACATTAGTCAGTCCCCACCTCCCACCCCATCTTAATTATTTGCAATGATCCGTGATAGACACACAAACAACTCTACAGCTTGAAATCCCCCCATTGGGCAAATATGAAATTATTCACATTTTTCTTACAGATTTTTCATGAAGCGAGCTGGTGATGAAATGACTCTCAATGCCTTCACCATTTTACGCTGGGGATCCTACCCTTCCCCTTAATGTGTGTGTATCTTCATGCCTCAGCTACATTGAGCATTCTCCTGGTCTGTTTATGTTTATTTTGGAAGCAAAATGTGTTTACAAAATCAGTTAAAAAGTGTTAATGATCAGTTTCCAGAATACTAATGTGAATCCAAATTACTTTCACATGAATCAAGACAAATTAAAAAATGCTATTTGATCATAAACTGTTTTAAATTTGTGTTGCAAGTAGCGCAACAAATCTGAATATATCCCTTCTTTTAAAGAGCAGTTTAAAATAACCAATTTGTTGGCATAAAGAAGTTCAGGGCAAAAAATACCCTCCTAGGAGGAAAAAAGTCAAATTTTGAGCATTTACCTGGGGGAAGGTATTGGGGGACATGCACCCTAACTACCCAGAGGAAAAGTATTGTTTGTAACTGTCAGAAATAGGATTGATCTATAAAACTTACATGATTTTCATCTGTCTTGTTTGCTATTATTTCTCCTGTGTCACAGTGGTAAAGAATCTGCCAGTGTAGGAGATGCAGCAGACATGAGTTTGATCCCTGGAGGAGGAAATGACAACACACTCCAGTATTCTTGCCAGGAAAAGCCCATGGACAGAGGAGCCTGGAGGGAGCCTGGAAGAGCCCCATGTAGTGCAGGGGGTCCCAAAGAGTCTGACATGCCTGAGCACACAGCACACACACCTGCTCCTGGGTCTAGAACAGGACTTGGCACATTGTAACACTCAACAGAATTCCTAGTGTAAATGAGTGAATACAATCGGCTGTTAAATTATAAGATTTAATCCAGGATGCTTTCTTCTCTGAGTCAATATAAACTTTATGAAGTTCATGACGAAATAGAATAAAAAATTGAGAGCCGTGTCATGGAGAAACTACCAATTCCATATTCAGATAATATGTCCACTTCTGGTGCCCCTCTGCCCCTTGCAGTTCACCCAGTAAAATTGCTGCTGGCATTTCAGATAGCCTGAGACACAGGGACTGTATAACTTTGCAGCGTCACAACTGCTGCCATCTGAATTTACCCAGCAACTTTTTCACTGCCCATAACAGAGATTGAGACCTGTGAGGTCCCCTTAAGCCACTTCTGGGCTGTTAGAAGGCATCTTTTCCAGGCTCAGATGATTTATGGCAGTGTTTCCAGGGTTTCCTGGAGATCTGGTGAGACGAAGACATGAAGGATAAAGCAAGACTGGGCTGCCTACTGAAGAGACTTCCACCCCCTGCCCAAGTATTTCCAGCTTGCTTTGATGTGCATATTGGATTGCAAAGTAAGATTTTGTTTGCTGAAAGTCTTCGGGTGCAATTTAATAAAAAGGAAAGGGAGAGTTCAAGACATTTATCAACGAAGTCAAAGGAGCTGGTAAAGGGTGCGGGGAGTGATCCAGATAGAGCTCCCCAAGGAACTGCCTGCCGCTGAGTTAATTATGCATATATTATGTGTACATCTCATGCCTCTGGAGAAACTGTACAGCTTCAGTTGCTCTAGCCATTTTGCAAAAAATCTCTACCTTGGAATACGTTTGCATCACAGACCTGTTTCCAGTTCAGAAGGCCATGTAGAAGAGGTGGAAATTTGACTTCCATGTTGCCCAGTGTTTTCAATGAGCTCCTTTCAGGACTACCAAGAGTTCTCTGGCTGTTGGCTCCCAGAGCAGAATCAGACAAGTCCACTCATAAGTAACTTCAACAGCTCGTGAGTCTGTGCCTTAAAGGGACAAATAGCCAAGGGATTTGCCAGCTGGGAGGAAACAGTGACTGTGAAGCCTGGGGGATGAGGAGCTCTTCCTGAAAGCCTGGAAACTAGGACCCGCTCCCCACCCTCAACTCATCACCTAGACCCAAGCAGGAGAGACCTAGCTGGATGCCAGAGTGACCCAGCTATCCCTCCACAATGCTATAAGGCCAGCGCAACATAAGGGGAAACAGCTTTGGACGCATGCTCTCTTGGTTCACAGCCCAGCTCCGTATGGGCTCTGTGACCCTGAGGTTCTCCGGTCACCCTTCCGAACTGTGGTTTTCTTCACCTGTAAAAATGTGGTAAAGATACATACCTCCTCCAAGGTATTCCAAAAGTTGAAGTTAAGGTCTGAAAAGTTTTTGACACATAAAGAAAAGTGAAAGTGAAAGTCACTCAATTATGTCTGACTCTTTGCGACCCCATGGACTATACAGTCCATAGGATTCTCCAGGCCAGAATACTGGAGTGCGTAGCCATTCCCTTCTCCAGGGGATCTTCCCAACCCAGGGATCGATCGAACCCAGGTTTCCCACATTGCAGGTGGGTTTTTTAACAGCTGAGCCACCAGAGAAGCCAAAGAATCCTGAAGTGGATAGTCTATCCCTTCTCCAGTGGATCTTCCTGACCCAGGAATTGAACTGGGGTCTCCTGCATTGCAGGAAGATTCTTTACCAGCTGAGCTACCAGGGAATCCCTTTTGACACATAGTGGCTACTCAAAAAATCATAGCTATTACCATTCTATTCTACTGTCTCCACCCTGTTTCGAAAAGACTTATTTCTAGTGGAGCCTACTTTTGATGGGGAGACATTTTGGTTTCTAAGTGAAATCTAAACTGCGTTAGTTATATGGGATATGTGCTTTAAGAAAAAAATGCAGGGAAGAGGGATCAAGAGTGTTGGCAGGAGAGAGTTGACAGGAAGCCCCATTTGTAAGAATGAGAAAGTTTCTTTCTCCAATTCCCACTTCCTACTTCACCAAAGAGATTTTTACTTCCAAATAAGTACAGACAAGAAAGGGAAGCGGAAGCTGGAAGATATTCATTCACAAATGTTGTCCCGAGGTGACAGTTGGAGTGTGGTCTTGAGTTTAGTCCTAGTGGGTCATTTGCAAAGAGCAATCTTGATTGAGTCACTTTTGACTTTCTTTACCTGTAAATTGGAAATAATGATTTCTGCCTCGTGTACATGAGCTTTCTTGTCTGCTGAACTCTCAGAATAATAAGCAAGGGTGATTGCCATACACCAATATGATTTGGCCACAGGTATACATGTGTCCCCTCCATTACAATATTGTAAAGTAATTATCCTTCAATTAAAATAAATAAATTTAAAAGAAAAAAGTAAGCAAGGGTCAGGGTGTGGCCATGGAAAGCTATTATCCCAGGAGGGGAAACTACAGAAAATAGAAAGGAAACAGTTCATCCCTGCTTCTTCCCACACATACTCTCTTTCTCTCTAAAGTTGTCAGGAGGGACTTTCCTGGTGGCCCAGTGGCTAAGACTCCACGTTCCCAATGCAGGGGGCCCAGGTTGGATCCCTGGTCAGAGAACTAGGTTCCACATGTTGCAACTAAGACTCAGCACAGGCAGATAAATAAGAAAAAGTTGTCAGGAAGCTGTAGGTATTTTTCTCAGAAATGAAAGTCACCCTAAGGCAAAGGGAATGTATTTGCATTGAGATGGTCCAGTAGGAGCCCCTCCATCAGGAATGGCTGACTCACCACATCCCCTAATGGTCCTGCCTTGGATTTAATCATGTCTAAATTCTGAGGGTCCGTTGACTGGTTACAAGTTGCTGACAAGTGAATGCTTGGTCCTCAGCTATATATATTTATTGTACCATATAAATAATAAACACTAATAACTCACTCCATCCCTCACAGTTTCTCCATCCATTTCCTGGCCATTTCTGGACCTTTCATCACATACCAGATTGTCTGGCTGACTTTTATTGCTGGCTGCCCATGCAGGGCAAGAAATCATTGTTGTTTCGTAAATAGCTAGCATCGTGGGTTTTTTTTCTCCTCTCATTGAAAACTTACTGCAATTCAACTTAAATTTCCAACAACCAGGGAGTGTTTAAATAAATCATCCTCCATCCATTTGATGAAATTACACAACCATTAAGAATCATGATTTTGAAAGCTATTCAATAGTGGGGGGAGGGAAGCATGTTAGGTGAAGAAAGCAATGCAGAAAATCATATATCCAGCCTGATCCAATTGTGCCCATGCATTTCTATGTATTTATGAGTGCATTAAAGAGATGGAAAGAAAATGCTTGAAATGTTATTTTTGAGTGGGATGGTTCTGGTGATTTTTATTTCTTGCATTTTAAAATTTTTCACAAGCCAGTTTTAGAATCTGAAAATAAAGGGTCATTTCTTTATGTAAAATTTTATTTTAAAATAACATTTTAATGAATTTATTTTAAATTCATTTATTTAATATATTCATTTATTTAAATTCATATATTTAAATTAATTTATTCTTTGTTTTAAATTTTTCAAGTTATTATATGAATACACATAATAATAAAAATACTAGCATGGATGTCTATTTGACAGACAGTTGCCAAATGGGGGTGAGATCTGAGGATGGGTACTTGGTAGCTTCCATGAAATCAGGGTGATAAGGCTGACTCTTGTTTAGAAGCTCCTATTCAAGGTCTTTGTTTTGTTTCCACCCCCCTCAAATATGAAAAATTCTATTCACATACATACACAATCTTACATATACAGACATATGAAGTGTATTTTCTGTGCTCAGATTTACATCCACCTAAGACATTATCCAATGAAAGCTCCATCAGTCACAGAAACTATTGCTGGGGAGGAGGGGAAATTTTATTTAGCTAATTTTTAAACAAATCTCAAACATTCCCCACATCTCCTGAAGCCTCGAGGGAGAATAATCAAGTCAAGCCCCATTGACTAGAAGAATAGTGAAGTGTGGAAAATGATTTCTCAGCGCTCCACGAGACCACAGCTCCATTTAAATAACACGTTCATTATTCAGATGCTCAGGCTTCTTACAGAGGCTGCTGTCCTGCCCCGGGGTTGTGCCAGCTTCTGGGACTCTGCAGCATCCTGGGCTAGCCTCTCACTTGTCCACCGCACAGTGCAGTCCCAGGCGCCACTGCCTGTCACAGCAAAGAGAGGTATTAAGTAGTTAACTATTGTTCTCATTTTACAGATGAGAAGACTGAGTCTCTGATGAATGGTGTCCCTTTTTAGGGTCAAACAGCCAGCCAGGTATTCTCACGCCAAGATCACTGCCATTTCTAATTTCTGAAAATATCTCATATGCCAAAACTTTCCTCCACTGGTTCATTGTTAGAAGATGTGATTCTGACCACCTAGACTATGTTAAGATGGATCTTTAAAAACAGGTTGCAAACAAACAAAGGCAATAACAATAACAAGACCAGGAGACAAGATGCTGGGGGACATTAAATAAAATATACAAACAGACAGCGTTTTCTGATTTGGGCAACTTATTTTGAGTACAACCTAACTTCTTGTACAATCAATGTGGGACAGTGTTTAGTGGTAGAGTAAAAAAGAAAACATCAGAAATGAACAGAAAGCTAACTTTTTATTGATTACCCACTATATGCTATGCCCTATTCTAAGCACTCTACATGTTTCAACTCATTTCTTCATTACAACAATCTTATGATGGAGGCAGTATTATTACCCTCATTTTACAGATGAAAAATCTGAATGACAAGGTCACATAGTCAAACCTGAGAAGATGGAAAAGGAGCTTTGAGCTGTCTAAATGTGAATCGGGGAAAGGCAGACAGAGCTGAGTTTAAACCTCAGCTCAGCCACTTGCTAGCTCTGTGACCCTGGACAATAAACTTAACCTCTCTGAGCTTCAGAGCTCTCAGTTGTTATAGAGGGATTGTAAAATCTGGTTCATGCACCTGCTATAAGGGTTTGAAGGAATAATGCAGGTAAAACTCCAGTAGCACCTGAGCACTTAGTAGATGCTCAGTGAATTGCAGTTTGTTTTGGTCTCCTCTTCCACCTCTCGCTCTTCACCTCTCATTCCTTTTTTGCTGATTCTGTTGATGGTTTTCCACAGGGAAGAAGGCTCATTCATTTCTTCAATAAACATCTCAGTAGCAGGCACTCTTCTGGATGCCGGGGACAGACTGCACACAAGACCAACGCAAACCCTCTTAGACACTCACAGCCCCCCATGGCAACCACCAGCGGGAGGAACCCAGGGGCTGGGACCTTTGCAGGGGGTGGGTCCACTTCACTCTTCCCTTTACTTGTCTACTTCCCAACAGCATTTGAATTTATGACCCTCATCTAAGGTGACATCAATCAAAAATTTTCAATGACTGTGGACACTATTGCGTTTACCTTTGGTTGGGCTGTGGTTGCAAAGCTCAGAACCACCAAACCTTATATTCATCCTTTGCTGAGGATGCTCGAGCCCAAAAACAAACACAAGGCTATCCCAAAAGACTAATAAATTAATTGGCTGTAATAAACTATTATATTAATTTATTCATAAATTTATTCATAAGTCACCTGTCTAACGTTTATCCAACTGCAATAGGAGACTTACCATTTAATCAGAGGTTAGCAAACAGGGTTCATCTGATGAGTTAATTCTGATCAGAAGGCTGCAGCTGTCTGTGTTGAGAAGGATTCTGAGGCCAAGACTAGGCTCAGTAAAGCCACAGTGGATTCATGATGTCTGCCATAGACAAAGAAAGGAAAAGTGGTAGCTTCTTATTTGCTTCCCTAATAGTACAACCATCACCTTTTTCAAGTGAGTCAACTGATTTGCACAAGGTCACACAACTAGTTGGCACTAGAGCAAGATCTAGACCTAAGGTCTCCTAGTTACAGCAGGAAACCCATTGTCTGTCTCACAGGTACCACCTTCATGCTTTTTCCTTGTGCTAGCAGAGCAGGAAGGCTGGTTCCCAACGCAACCAGACTCCATGCCTTGTAGGATAGCAACACCATTCACGCAGAAAGTGCTAAAGTAATCGGGGTAGTGCTTCAGTTATCTTAGGCTTGTAACAAAGAAGTCCAAACACAATGGTTTAAAATCATTAATTATCGTCATGAGTCTATGAGATAACTGGACTCAGCCTGGTGGTTCTCCTGCTGGTCTGGCTTGGGGATTGCTCGTGCAGTTGCCATCAGACAGCAAGTGGGGCCGGAGTTCTGTGGAGACCCAGCTGGGCTGGAAGGACTTTCTCACTCACAAGTCTGGCACCTCGTTGCCCTTCTTGTGGGTTCTCTTTCCATGGGAATACACCCTCCAGGGCCCCTCCAGGTGAACCCTCTCCAGCAGGATAACTGGACTTCTTACATGGTAAGAGCATACAAGTGCAAGTTGCCAAGTCTTCTTAAAGCCAGAAATTAGCACAGTGCCATTCCCGTCACATCTTACTGGTAGAAGTGAGTCACAGGTCCGGTTCAGGCTCCAGGGAGGGGTGAGAGAGAACACAAGGGTACAAACACCTAGTCCCCGGGTCACAGGGGCAAGCTTGGGAGACAAGGTAAGACCGAATGAAAACAACAGAAACCCAGCCTGGATCTCAGCTGCTCTATCAAGGAGTGGGCCACCCAACACAGTCCCTTCAGGATGCTGACTTCCATCTCCAGAGAGTGATCCAGAGGTGACAAAGTTCAACTGTGGGCAATGCCTGTTTCCTTCCTCTGCCTTTTCTCCCCCTCTCCTCCCACACTTCTCTGGGATGTTATTTCTTCTTTGCCTTGTGGTGGAGTTTGAAGGAAGGAAAGTCTAACTGGCAATCCGACAGTGATTGGACAATCAGATGGTGGCACTGGACCCAGTTCTTCATTATGTTGAAAATCATTGTGACAATCTAAGGGAAACTGTGTGGGATTGTTTGTAATTGATGGAAAATTCTTTTTGCCAAGAGTGACAGGCCCTTCCCTCTGCACAAAATGGTGTGCTTGCTCCTGGCTCCCTTCCTTTCCAGAGCTCATCAGGTCTCTAGGCTTTTTTTCTTCTCCCTAAGAAATATCCAAATTGGAAAAAAAAAAAAAGTGATAATGAATAGTGTTGGAAAGAGATTAGATTATAATTACAAGTTCTTCAAAATCAACTTTCCTGATCTTCCAGGATAGTGAGATTAAAAAAAAAAAAAAAAAAAGAAAAGTTAACTAAACTAAGCAAATCAAAGCAGTAAAAAGGAACAGCTTCAGGACATTTAGAAAACACTTTTACTCCATTCATAGATTTGAACCTAAGCAAATCCACTATTTCTTGCACAAGGAATGCTTAAATCCCTTGTGCTCATCCTGTGTTTGAAATAGTCACAGGTGTATTGTTATCAGAAGTGTGCTGGGAGTGACTTTAATAACGAGAAAGGTGTTTGGATTCCAAGATACTGAGTCTTCTGTTTTTACCATGTATTTTTCAAACGAACAGGTCAATGAGAGAAACGTACTGCCCTCTGTTGGACAGAGTCAGCAAAATCGTCCCAGAACCTTTAGGAGAAAGCCACCTTTGGGAGGGTGGTCTTTTAACTGAGGCAACACGGGGCTCCATAGCCCAGGTAAAGCAGAAGTTAAAACGTCAGACATGTCCACAAAATAAGATTTGCAGTTCTATGCCATATCCAGCTATGGGTTTTCAGTTTTAATAAAGAGGAAAATGTCAAAATTTGTAAAATACAAGTTTTGGGGGAAGATAAGAGTCAATAAATTTGGAGGAGGGCATGGCAACCAACTCCAGTATTCTTGCCTGGAGAATCCCATGGACAGAGAAGCCTGGTGGGCTACAGTCCATGGGATCACAGAGTTAGACATGGCTGAAGTGCCTGAGCAGCAGCAAATTGGGGAACAGAGAATAGAACTATTTTATTCCTAAGCTCACTCAACACAGAAATGACCCAGCTCACATCACTAAGATGCTATGTCCTGCGATTATATTATTACTTTGCTGAGTTTTAGTGAATCAGTCAAACTTCTATGCTTTCCTTCAGCAATATGATAATTTACTATACTGAAATGATGCTCTCTTCTACAAATACCCAAGACTATTATTGTTTTCTACTGCCCAGGTCACCCATAGAACGTAAAGAAAAGCAAACCTGGACTTTGCCTCTTCTGGAGGAACAATCAATTCGAGAACTTTTGAAATTTCAACTCAAGGGAAGAGAAGAGGCTATTTTTGCTTACTCACAGGCAGCCAGAGCTGCTCAGAGCAATACAGATTTGGCTATGTTCTACTTTTTCTTCCTTTCAAAATTAGAGCACCGTTTCCCCAAACACTTGTTACCGTTTAGGTCTTGCTTTAAAAATATTTTGAGAGGAATGGAATTAGATAAAAGAGTGTGAGTGAGGGAAAGGATTACAGAAGAGAAATTTTTCAGTGTGTGAAGGATCTTGACATTTCATAAAGTTGGAAATTAGGCAAAAAGGTAATTCATCATTTTGACTCAGTACATTCCATTTCTAAGAATCTCCCCACAGAAAAACTCACAGAAATACCCAAACTTAGCTACAAAGAGTCCACTGAAGCATTGCTATGATGAAAGCAAAGGAGAAACAACCAAAATATCTTGAATGGGGAGCTGGTAAATGACATGGAATTTACACAGTGGAATACTATGCAGACACTAAAACAGCAAGGAAGTTCTCTCTGGGCTGATGTGAAAATATTACCATGATAGGATAAGTTACATTAACTTTGTGAATAACACAAGTTGCAGAACAGAAGTACTTTTCTCTTTCTCATCTTTTGTAAGTAAAATTATATTGTTATTATAGTTTATTGCTTAAAAATAAACCTAGAAGAAGAGACACCAATCTATTAACAAAGAAATTCTCCAGGGGTTGGGATTTTATAAATGGTTGTTACTTCTTAATCAACCCATACGCTTGGGCACTTTTTACCATTGACATATGGCTAACTTTTCTTATCAGAAAATACAGTTAATTTTTAAAAACCTGGATAGGTAGGTTTTCCTTTTGGCATAAGACTGTCAGAAGCTACCCATTCATATGTAGGAAGCTCTTCCTGTTAGGGCTATAATGATGGAGTTAAATTGCTCAAGCAAATCACAAAAAGAAAAATTAGATGAAATACAAGATGGAAATACAAGATGTAAATACTTGGTGTCGACATATAACAGGTGCTCAATAAATGTTTGCTGAATACCGGAATAAATGAATGAAAGCAGAACTGTTTCCTATTGTGCACTTTTTATTTGCTACCCGTTTTTTTTTTTTAATTGTCTATAATCAAATGTGTTCCTTGTGAATAATATCGCCAACAGATTTCTCTGTTTACGGAATTCCCTTTTTTTTCTCTTATACATCTTCAGAAACTAAAACGCTCATGTGGGGGGAGGGGAATGGGCCATAAAAAAAAACAAGGTTTTGACATGAGGGAAAAGGGATTTTCACAAACCACCAAAGTGCTACTTCTCTTGGAAGAAGTGCACCCTGGATTTTTTCCAGCTGAATTCTGCAACAAAACCCAAGGAAAATGAACATTAATCTTTTATGAACTAAGCCCCCGAAAGAACAGGCTTTGAGCTCAACCCTAATTAGGTTGCATCTCAATACAGAGAATCCTTAACGAATAAGGACACATAACAACACGGGCGAGCTCTCTGCTGGGACTGGCTCAGAAATGAAGGGGCCGCCCAGGCCACTCTCAACTGCTCCCGTGCATTAGGGATACCTGATTTTACCTGGAAAATGCATGGTTATCTTGGATAGGAAGCAAATGGAATTTCCTCTAACTGAAACTCTTGGCCACCTGGCTACCTCCATGGCCATCTGGGGGTCTGTGGATAGATGAGAAGAGAAAGGGCGAGAAGCAGGGCTTGTAGTGCGAGTTTAGCAAGTCAAGAAGGTTTCTTCATGCCCAGCAGAGCAGCCCACATTGGCTGTGCTCAGAAATGAGATAACCTACAGATGTGTTAGGTACTTGGGTGGGAGGCAGAGTGCAGTAGTTTTTGAAAACCGGGTTCAAATCTCAGTGCGGCCCCTTTCTCCTCCTGAGGCCTAGAACAGGTTACCTTGCCTCTCTGAGCCATTGTTTCCTCATCTGTAAAATGGGAATCAACATAAAGAATGGTTGGGAGGATTAAATGAAATGAACTAATCAGCTCTCAGCTTGTTAGTTGCTAAGACAGACCTTATTTTTCCAACCACAGCCTCCCCCACTCCATTCTATTCTACAGCTTCCCCATTCTCTCTGAAAAACCAGTGTAAGGTAAATGTAAAGATCCCCACATTACAGTCAAGGAACCTGGAAGTCGGCAAAGTGAGGTCCTTGGTGCAAAGTGAGAGAACAAGGGAATGGCAAGGCTAAGATTTCTGCTCAAGTCCTCCCAGGTGGCGCTAATGGTAAAGAACCCACCTGCCAAGGCAGGAGACTTAAGAGATGCGGGTTTGGTCCCTGGGTCGGGAAGATCCCCTGGAGGAGGGCACAGCAACCCACCCCAGCATTCTCGCCTGCAGAATCCCATGGACAGGGGAAGTTGGCGGGCTACAGTCCATAGGGCCTCCTAGAGTTGGACACAACTGAAGCGACTTAGCACTCACGCTATACCTATCCCAAATCATATGCTGAACGAAGGAATGCGACTCGGGCTGTCAAAGACAGAAGAATTACTGATGTTTGACATCTCAGAGAACTCTGGATCCCAGGACCCCATGCATGCTCCAAGGTCACCAGAGAGAGGCCTCAGGATGGGCTGAGACTGGGCTGTTTGAATGGAGGGGTCAGGATTCCCCATCCCATGAAGCAATAGTTATGGTTCCAATATCCTCCCCAGTTTTCCTTAGGAGCCGTCGCCACTCCACCCACCCTGCCAGAACTTAGCTTCCCCCACAGTGGACATGGGCTTCCCCATCAATCCCCTGATGGCATTTATTTGGCTTATAATAAACAATAAACTCCTTGCCACCAACATTGCTGTCCCACATTTGTCCAGTATCTCTCTACTGCCCAAGAATGCCTGATCCGATTACTGTAATTAACAGGTACCTTGTTAGAAAGCTGAGCCAAAATCAGAACTCTTGGGTGAAGAAGATTTGCCAAGGGTTACAATGCATGAGAATTGGAGTGGATAGAACTTGGCACCTGAAACCTCTTCCCTCCACATAGAACTTACTCTAGAAACTCATTAACTCTAAGAGTGTAGTCACATTTCCAGAAGAAGCTGGGGACTGGGAATCCATTTGGAGTTTTACAATCCTGTTCTTTCAACTGCCAGCCCCATAGTGTTTTCCCCGCCTCTTCTTATTGCCAAAATTTGTTACATTACGTACTGTGCGTGCTAAGTCGCTTCAGTTGTGCCTGACTCTTTGGGACGCTGTCGACTAGCCCACCAGGCTCCTCTGTCCATGGGATTCTGCAGGCGAGAATGCTGGAGTGCGTTGCCATCCCCTCAACCAGGGGATCTTCCTGACCCTGGGATCGAACCTTCATCTCCTGTGGCTTCTGAATTGCAGGTAGATTCTTTACTGCTGAGCCACCAGGGAAAGCCCACATTATGTAATACTATGACTATTTATTGTAAGGTATTTTCATTATATTTCTGTTAGCTAATGTTCGTTGTGCATCTATTGTGTCCAACACTGTTCTAAATATTTTACACCCTACATCTTATCTAAGCCTCACAAACAATTTGGAAAAGGGTAATAGTATATTTATCTCTGTTTTGTGGATGTGGACAGTAAGCTCAGAGCATTAACCATTTTGGGTGTCGCTTATATGAGAGCCTCTGGCCTAAGCACTTTGGTGATCTAGAAGGCGAGAGATGACATGCAGCCAGGAGAATCAATGTGAGAAGGTGAGAATAGAACTGGTTGGAGAAGAGCAGGAGGGAATATGGGAGAAAAGTTTTTGAGGCAGAGGGAATAGCATGAGGGACAGCTCAGAGACAGGAAAGTTCAGACAGCAGTGCCTGGCATATAGAAATTCTGCAAACTCGGTGTTAAATTGCTGGCTTGACCTTGACAAATGGGTCTTGCTCAGATGACCACACGCAATCTAGAAGCAGCTGCATGAGGGGAAGAAAGGGGCAAAAGCCTCTGCTGTATGTGCCAGCCACTCATCTAATTTTCCAAACAATCCAGTGAAGGAGCTTTCATGTCTCCACTTTACAGGCGAGAAAACAGAGTCTCAGAGAAGTGGCTTGTCTAAGAAAGGTCAAAAGGCTAGAAAGCGGTAGAATGTGTGTTCAGACCCAGCTCTGCCTGGCTCCATGGCCCTTGATCCATCCTCCACGCCAGGCTGAAGAAGGAGGGCCACTGCTGACTTTCAGGAGGTCCTTTCTGGACGGGCATGGAGTCTGGCACAGACTAGCCTTGATTGGTGACATCGTCTCCTTTAAGAAGTGAAGGATTTCCACCCTCTTGGCATTTTCTGCATGAGATGCAGCAGTGTCAAAGCTCTGGGCACCCCTCATCGCGAGGGAGAAGGCTACAAGATGCCTTTGGGCAGGAGAGGGAGCACCCAGCTTGGAAGCACAGCTGAAATGAGCAGGGGAAGCTGTGTGATGGCAAGCGGAGCCCCAGGTGGGGCCTCCAATGAGATCACCCCCAGCCTCCCCGGCTGCCAAGGCAACAGCTGCTCCCAACATATTGGCCGGCGAATATTTCAGATCCACACCCCCAAATCCAGATGTGTTTGTGTCATGAACTCTGTGCACTCTGCTAGAAATTACTGAGGTCTGAAAAAGGAAATTAAGTACTCATTCAGGCACACACGGGCCAGTGACCTGAAATATTCTGTGCACATGCAGGGTTTGGGGTGCTCACATTTGGGATCCTGAATACCAGCTTCCACCCATCTATTGGCCCACCTTACCTTCACCAGAGGTCATATGTAAAGCGATTGATGTTTGCTTTCAACTGAGTGCCAGTGAAAAGTTTATGAACATGGAAATTGGCCTTTGTATGATGGCCAGACCCTGCTTTGTTTTTAATTATTAGCAGCTTGGTTGGAACATCAGTGCAGCCCTGTACTTCCAACAACAGAGAAATCACAGATCAAGTCAACTTAAGGAGCATTGCCTTTCAGCCCTGGCTACACATACGTGTCACTTGAGGAGCTTTGAAAACGCCAGTGATTCAGCACCAGTAGGAAGGTCTGGACATGGGGCCCCAAAATCTGTTTTTTATTCCAAGTTTCCCAGTTGATTTCATGCCACAGCTAATGCTGATGACCTCTACTGTGCAAAATACCCTCCTGGGCGGCTACAAGGCAATCAAAAACAGGGTGGGGAGATGGTAGTGGGGAGGTGTAGCGATCAAAGGCATTACCTTTACCTTAGACAGTAGCAGGTAACTCAACTTTTTCACAGACTAACAAACATGTCACCCTGGATCATCTGTATGAGCCTGTCTCCACATCTTTCAGCAGGGATAATGATATTAATACTTGATTGAGCTTGTGTGCATGCATGCTCAGTCTTGTCTGACTCTGCAATCCCATCGACTGTAACCCACCAGGCTTCTCTGTCCATGGGATTCTCCAGGCAAAAATACTGGAGTGGGTTGCCATTTCCTCCTCCAGGGATCTTCCCATCCCAGGGATCGAACTCACCATCTCCTGTGTCTCCTGCATTGCAGACAGATTCCTAACCATTAGTGCCACCTGAGAAGCCTCTGATTTGGCTTAAGAATGATTAAATATGAAAATTTTGGTGTAAAGTGCTCTGCACAGCCCCTGAGATGTAGGGATTCAACCAATGGTAACCATTACTGTGGGCCTTCCCAGGTAACACTAGTGGTAGAGAACTCACCTCCCAATGCAGGAGACATAGAGACGTGGGTTTGATCCCTGGGTCAGGAAGATCCCCTGGAGGAGGGCATGGCAATCCACTCCAGTATTCTTGCATGCAGAATCCCATGGACAGAGGAGCCTGATGAGCTATAGTCCACAGGGTCACAAAGAGTTGGACATGACTGAAGGGACTTCACACACATGCAACCATTGCTGTTACTGCCACTAGAGGAGAGTATCTGAAAAACACAGTCCTAGAGAACACTCCATGGGAGGGTGGTCACATTTCTGAAAACACAGAAAGGAAGAGCTGAGAGAAACCCAAATTCATCACCACAAGCTCATCCTGAACTTTCTACTCACCTTAAGCAATGTCTCAGACACTAACTTACGAAAGTTGTGAGTGGCAGGACCTTGAAGCTGTCTCCATGCCTTTTCTAGCACCCTGCTGCTGCTGCTGCTGCTGCCAAGTCGCTTCAGTCGTGTTCGACTCTGTGCGACCCCATAGACGGCAGCCCACCAGGCTCCCCCATCCCTGGGATTCTCCAGGCAAGAATACTGGAGTGGGTTGCCATTTCCTTCTCCAATGCATGAAAGTGAAAAGTGAAAAGTGAAGTCGCTCAGTCGCATCGGACTGACTCTTAGCAACCCCATGGACTGCAGCCCACCAGGCTCCTCCGTCCATGGGATTTTCCAGGCAAGAGTACTGGAGTGGGGTGCCATTGTCTTCTCCTTCTAGCATCCTGAGAGAAGCTGAAATCCCATAAGTCCTCTAAAAATTCACTTCTGGCAACACTCACCACTCCCTAATTGACCATGCTAAATATTATCCCTGATGCCCCCAAAATGAGCTCTTATCTGATTGTGGCTTGGTAAATATTATGAAAGTTGTGGTTTTATTACCACAAAAATATCAATGCTAACTTTCTCATTTATGTAAGAAGTAGCCAGAAAATCTCAGTGGTGAGAGCTCGAAAGTAATTACATCCTTATTATTTAGAAGTTTGGCCAGATGTCAAGGGAGTTTATAGCCAAACCACTACTTTGGTGGTGTTTTGTCCCCCAGAGTAATCCAAAAATTAATGTACCAGAAGGAAATAATATGTTTTTCATAGTACACTGTGAGAGCCGAGGCTTTGCTCTTAGAAGGACTCCCATGGAAATTCCTTAATCAATATAGAGGAATAGTACACTGGGGAGTACTTTTTGACTTAAGGTAATATCTTTAGTCAATGATATTTCTGAAATGGCAGGAAGCTCAGAAAAAAATTGGAAAGATACTCTGTGTCCCTATATGTGTGTGTATATTTAGAGAGAGGGAAACGATAGCGACACAGATAGAGGTATAAATAAACATATATCCATACCAAAAATTAACATGCTGATATCAAAAAGAATAAACTGCTCCAAAACTCACCACAGCAGCCTTCTATTGTATAGTTGTATAAAACCTCTGGGAGACAGAAGAAAGTCTGGTCTGTTCAAGTCCACTTTGACATAACTTGGTGGACTGAGCCCAGTAGACAAGGATTGACCAGGTGGTTCTGGAAATGACCCAGGTGATAGTAATTTCCAGAATCTTTGGGAGCCCCAGTACATTGGACAAGATCTCTCTTGCCTGCAAAGATGACCTTTTGACCAGCAAGGCCAGAGGCTTGGTGGAATTTCAGCTAAGCTCAAGCAGCTTGACTTGTTTTACCCACATCAGCTTGGTCATTTGTCCACAGTCTGTCAGAACATTTGACACAGAGAAATGGAGGCTTTCTTCAAAGATTTATCTTGTATTTTCAAATATTTGACAAGCTACTTCAAAACAATGTTGTATGCAAGAGATGTCCACACCTTTCTTTTTCTTAATAATGAAGTGTTGGAAACAACCAAAATCTAAGAGCTTTCTGTTAAAAAAAGATAGGCCTTTAAAACATTAATACTGAATGGTGTTCATCAAGTAGAAAAGAAGTACTTCATAGAATAGCATAGCTTCTTCTCTCCCCCTCTCTTTTTGTCTTGCTTTTTAACCTCATATAAAGAGTATTTCCCATTTATATTTAAATCTATATAGTTTCAGTATATCTACATTTGCTTAAAAGTTCTAGAAGAATGATATGAACTAGTCTTCAAAGGAATCTTCATCATGGAGAGATTTTCATTTACTTCATATTACTTAATTTTTTGCAGTATATAGTGCATTTTCAAAAATAATTTTTAGACAGATGAAAATTTTTAAAAGACCAAAATGAAAAAGAATTTTTCATGTGCAGTCTTCCATTCCATCAGCTGAGGAACCATGAAGGAGACTAAAGACAACAAAACCAGAAAGATCATATCAGACAACAGGCTTTTCTGTTTCAGCCCTAGTTCTCCTTTTTGATCAAGTGCTACTATGTTTAACAGAAAACTCTGGTCCATCTCATGAATCTACATGAAACACTCAGGCTCAAGACACTTCCCAATTTATAGTCACTGTGGATAGAAGAGAGATCACTAACTCAGTCTCTGGCTTGATAGAGTCCATCTGTGCTTGCTCAGTCGTGTCCCTGTAGACGGTGTGACTCCATGAACTGTAGCCCGCCAGGCTCCTCTGTCCATGGGGTTCTCCAGGCAAGAATACTGGAGTGGGTTGCCATTTCCTACTCCAGGGGATGATTCTGACCCAAGGATAAAACCTGAGTTTCTTGCATCTCCTGCAATGCCAGGCAGATTCTTTCACTGTGCTACGTGGGAAGCCCTTGATAGAGCCAACAAAGATCTAATTGATCAAGCAAGCCAAGATTCCCCTAAAAGAATGTTCCTCTTCTGCTTCCTGGAGCATCTAGAGGTCTCAGGAATACCCTGGGCGTTTTAATAAGAGCTTTCACATTAAACACCGAGTTCCAAATACTGTGCTAAGCTACGCGCATCACCTTTTATCTTCCCAAAACCTTCAGAAGTAGAGATGATCCCTCCCATGTTATAGAGGAAGAGACCAAGACCCATGGTGCTTAAGCAACTTGCCTAAAGTCACAAGCTAGCAAGCGACAAAGCCTGTACCTTCATCTCTCCCTGCCTGCTCCATTTTCTAATTTCTAGGATGCAGAAAGTGAAATGTTGTCTATTTAATGACCATGGAAAGCTAATATCCCTCTGAAAGTCTTCAAGTTACCCCAAAACTTACTTACTCACCTGCAGTATCTGTCCCATCAGTAATTTTTTCCCTTGGTTTGTACAAATTGCTATAGCAATCAAGATGCATGCATCCTATTGTTCTCTGATATTTAGATATTACAAACCTTGGATAGTTCTTAAACAAGGCAGCAAAATCCTTGCACAAATGAGTTCATTTCAGGAGGAAAAAAAAATCTGTTGGCAAGGAATAAACCATAACTTGTCAAAGGCATGCATAATATTTTTGCTAAATTTATGTTTTCCTTTGTCAGCCAATAGCTGAGCATTAAGACTTTTGTAACATTCATTTTGGTGATTCACTAGCAATATCATTATGATATATTATCCTCTTTGCAATAAAGAATAATTTACAGATCTGGGGATGAAGATTTTAATGATGGTGTTTATAGGATATTGGCTTAAGTTTTTTCTGGGTTAGATTATTAAATCCTTTTAATAAAGTAAAATCAAAGGATTATGAAGTAAGCACTTTCATTCTCTCTTGAATACCACTATTCCCCTCCCCACTGTGCGCAGTGTAGTGGCTGAGGAGCTGATTCTTGCTCTAGGGTTGGATTCTGAACAGTCCTAGCCAATTGCCAGCAGACTCCTTTGCCCTCTGGTTTAGGAGCTGTCATCTAACATAATCAGATCATGGCATTCTCCTGGCCTCAAGAACCAGTACAAGAATAGACATGGGGTCTCATTGGGGCCAACAAGTTATATAGGCATCCAGGAAAAGTGTGTCCTTGCTTTTAGGAGATGGCTGAAGGAAAGCCAGTCTCTGTGTGTGGATGCTGCCCTGCTTGGAGTTCAAGGCCTGGAATGATTGCTGCTACATCGACACACGAACCAACACATTTTTTTATTGCAGAAGCCACTTCGAGTTTTTATCACTGTAACCTAAGCATCCTACATTAGTCAGCTCAGGTTTCCATAACAAAATACCAGAGACTGGGTGGCTTGAACAACAAAAATTAGTTTTTTCACAGTTCTGGAGGCTGAGAAGTCCAAGATCAAGGTGCTGGCTGATTCAGCTCCTGGTGAGGGCTCTCTTCCTGCCTTGCAGACGGCTGCCTTCTCATCCACACATGGCAGAGAGTGGGGGGGGGGGGGGAGGCGACAGGGGTGTAGCATGCTCTCGGGCGTGTCTTCTTCTAAGGGCTCTAATCCCATTATGAGAGTCCCCATTTTTATGACCTCATGTAACCTTAATTACTCCCCACAGGCTCCATCTCCAGATACCATCACACTGAGGGTTAGGACTTCAATGTACGAATGGAGGGGTGGAGACAAAAACATTTAGTCTATAACGCATCCTAAACAATACCAGCCACAACCATTTCTTTGACCTATTTCCCACATTATTGTGATAGTGTCTCAAAAGATTTCAATAGAACCTTCTCTTCCTAGATAAGACCATCATCAACCATTCTACTCCATGGACTAGGAAACAGACCCAAATTCTAAAGAGCAGATGACCTAAAACTTGCCCAGAAATATGACCCCACTTAGCTTTCAGCTTTCTTGCTTTCTGCTTAAGAATGTCTAACTTCCAGTTATCCAATATATCCAAATAGTGTTTCTAAAATATTGGCCGCCCACTCAGAAGAGTATATGCATTGATCTCTGTTGATATAGCTGAGCCTAAATTGAGGTCCAAAGTCACACAACCTCCTACCCTGGGCCTGTTGATGGAAAAGAATTCTAATCCTGAAATCTTGCTTCAGGGGGCACACATAAGTCAATTTTGTCTTGGTAGCACTTGACAGGGTTATCAGCCATTAAGGTATCTCCCTTTCTTTCATTTGGCAGTATGCATGGATCCAGGCATAATCCTCATCTTCAGATTTTCTGCAGGTCAATGTAGCCACGCGCCAAAATTCTTCCCAGTGGGATGTAAGGAGAAGTGATATGTGCAACTTTCAGATCAATCTTTACAAGGATGCTGGTAAAGTCTTCATAATTGTTCAATCTGAGTGAAGGAGATGCAAAAAGGCAAAATGGTTGTCTGAGGAGGCCTTACAAATAGCTGAGAAAGGAAGAGAAGCAAAAGGCAAAGGAGAAAAGGAAAGATATGTCTATCCCAATGCAGAGTTCCAAAGAATAGCAAGGAGAGATAAGAAAGCCTTTCTAAGTGCTCAGGGCAAAGAAATAGAGAAAAACAATAGAATGGGAAAGACTAGAGAGCTCTTCAACTTTTTAACTCTCCTATTAAAAAGCAGATACATTACTTTGTTGACAAAGGCCCATCTAGTCAAAGCTATGGTTTTTCCAGTAGTCATATATGGATGTGAGAGTTGGACCCTAAAGAAGGCTGAGGACTAAAGAACTGATGCTTTTAAACTGTGCTGTTGGAGACTCTTGAGAGTCCCTTGGACTGCAAGTTGATCAAACCAGTCAATCCTAAAGGAAATCAATTGTGAATATTCATTGGAAGGACTGATGCTGAAGCTGAAACGCCAATGCTTTGGCCACCTGATGTGAAGAACCAACTCTTTGGAAAAGAAGACTCTGATGCTGGGAAAGATTGAAGGCAGGAGGAGAAGGGGATGACAGAGGACAAGGTAATTGGATCGCATCACTGACTCAATGGACATGAGTTTGAGCAAACTTTGGGAGATGGTGAAGGACAGGAGAGCCTGCAGTCCATGGGGTCACAAAGAGTCTGACATGACTGAGTGACTGAACAATATATATAGTTAAGTTTTTCTACTTTATGTATGTTAGAAATTTTTCAAAATTAACTTTTTAAAAGGAAATTGTTTATCTTCCACTTCTTTCTCTGCCTTATTGGTGGGATGGAGAGGTGACACTGAGCTTGCTTTGATCCCTTGATCCAGAGACCCTAGGGGATGGTGAAGCAACCAGAGAGAAGAGACCTGGGCCCCTGGGACACCTTGAGAGAAGAGCCAATTCCTGAACCCACAGTTGGTTTGAAATTCTGCAGAAGAGACAAAAATTTCCAAAATATTAATACTTATTGGAATTCCCAGGTGGCGCTAGTGGTAAAGAACCCAGCTGTCAGTGCAGGAGACTGTAAGAGATGTGGGTTCAATCCCTGGGTTGGGAAGATCCCCTGAAGGAGGGCATGGCAATCCACTCCAATATTCTTGCCGGGAGAATCTCCCACAGGATCACAAAAGGTCGGACGCTACTGAAACAACTTAGCTCACACAATACTTTCTATTTTTAAATGACACTCTTACTTAGGTCTCTATTAAAGCTGAAAGATGAATACCCTAACTAATCACTCTTCAAGCCTCACCCGCCTAGTAGCACAAATCAAATTTCCTTGCAAATAATGCAAATAATAATCTTTTGTCCCCATTTACTGCTGCGGGATTGTGCCAATAGGATCCCTGAGACCTCCAGAAGCATCATGCAAGTGTACAAGCAAAGAGACCAGCTCTCCTGTCAGTCACCACATGTCATCTGCCACTTCTTCCTGGTCCCCCCAAATCCTTCCCCTGGATACGGCTCCCTCTGGCCCAGAGGAGGTACCGACCGGAGTCAAACAGGGTCCTGCTACAAAATAGGAGAGGAAAGCCCCCTTCCTTTCTGTGCTTTAAATTCTATGCGAGGCCCCAGAGCAGCGCTGCTTGAGCAGTGCTCACCAGAGTGCTACTTCCAGCCGGGCTGTCCTCCTTGGTTCTAAGGCTTGTGTTCAGTGGTGCGCAGTGGACAAAGCCAGATAAAGAGATCCCTCCAGGCTCTATTTTGCACCTTCCTCTGCTGACTCAGGCTCTGCCGCTGGGTCAAGCTTGTCCTGTGCACTTTTTCTTCCCTAAGATTCATATTCCTTCTTCCCTCCCAGAGGCCACTCATTTCTCTTGCACAGAAATCTTTAGCAGAGCCCACCCTAGTTCACTAGACATACCCAGGACCTCTGCTTCTAAACAACAAAAAAGCAAGGAAGATTGAGTTTTGCTTGTAGAAAGGACATGGAAGAATCAAGGAGGGTTTGCATGTTAAAAAACGATGTTCTGGAACTGACTTCCCTGGGTGGTCCAGAGGTCAGGACTTCACACTCAATGCAGGGATTGTGGGTTTGATCCCTGGTCGGGGAGCTAAGATCCTGTAAGCCTCACAGCCAAAACACCAAAGCATAAAACTGGGACAATGTTGTAGCAAATTCAAAAAAGACTTTAAAAATGATCCATATATCTAAAAAAATGAATTTTAATTTCTTTAAAAAAGGATGTCCCTTTGAATACCACTCCGTGGTAAAGTTCCAAGAAAAAAAATTCTGTGGTCAAATTATTTTGGAAAAACACCAATACCCTAATTCCTCTTCTCTCACACCCATTAGCCCTTTAGCACATTAAAGGTTCCTTAAGTCCTGCCATAAACCTTTTTATTTTTGTTTAATCCATTATGCCTTGGGCCCATTTGACCAGGGAGCCTCCTCCCCACCCCGCAGCCCCTGTCACACAAACTAAGGTTCTAGGAACACCCCAGGGAAAGTGGAGGCTGAAAGCTGGAGCCCTCACCCCCCTCGACTTTCTGCATTGGGATTTGGAGGATAAGAGAGAGGGGTGAATGTGCCAGCACGTGTTAGGCTGTCACTTGCGGTGTCGACGGCTGCTTTCAGTAGCAGCTTTAACACAGCGGCTGAGTGGCATATCCCTCCAAGTGCAGAAGGACGGGAAACACGGAAATATTTCCCCTGCAGCATGCCAGGCTTCACTTCCAAGAAAGTTGCCAGGGTAAGCATTGGCACGGACAGCCCAGCAGACAGAATTGCTCCTTTTGGGAACTGAGGAATTCACACCCACTTGGAGCCTGGCTTGCGCACATGCCTCTCCCAGCTGGTCCATATGAGGGAGTCTCGGCTTCCAGAGCGTCTGATCTGCTGGAGAGGTACAGGAATCTCAGAGACCCAGGCACGCTGTCTGTGAAACACTGCAAATCTCTGTTAAAGGCATTCCAGTTTAAGAGTGAAAACCAAGCTTCTGGACCTCGGGGCTCTCACTGAAGAGGCTGTTGAAGCCAGAAACTGTGGGTGGGTTGTGCAAGAAGAATTTGCTCAACTCACATGCCTAGAATTTGGCCATTAAATATGATCACTGCTACACAATAGAGGGACGGGGGCTTTCTGGTTAGAAAGAATAACGCAAAGAGCAAGGCAAAGGCTGGCAAAAGCAAATGCTTTGTCCCCTGGGTGTAGTAGATTTCCTGAGACATGTGATTCTAAAGAAAGCTTAATTAAATTTAATGGACAAACCTCTCCGAGCTAGGAGGCAGTTTAATGTGGTATTTCGGTTCTGGGTGGACAAAAATCAGTCTTCCTTGCCTCGCTGCTCTCTCCTTTAAATGAAACAAACTTCCTGATTAGCATCATAACTCTCAGGACTGCTCGTGTCCTCCTAGCTCTGATAACCTCCGTGGGACACCTCAGGGGGGAACTCACTGGAGATGCTGGACACCGACCCCGAGTGACAGGAGGGAGCTGCCCATGTGAAGGACAGCGGTGTCTTGATCATCTAGGTGCCTCCAGTGTCTGGCCCAGGGCCTTATGCAAAGGATATTTGATGAATGAATGAAAAGAAGGAAGGAAGAGTGGGAGGAAGGGACAGAAGGACAGAAAGAAAATAAATCGACTAAGAAGGGCTGTAGATAGAAAAAGGCATAGCCCAATGAGAGAGCGGAGAAGATTTGATATGTTTGCAAGGAAGAGAGTACTAACCTCAATACTCATATTTTAATCAGATCATTTTTCTTCCCATCCCCTACTCACCCCTACCTCCCACAATCGCCTCCCCCCCTTACTCTGAAAAAAATGACTCCAACCCCAGGTGGGCCTGATTAGCTGAGGATAATTCCCTCCTCTTGCAAGTGATTGGTTCAGCAATGATCACATGATTCACTGGAGTCAGTGGGGTACAAAAAGTTTGCTAGGGATTTCTGGGAGTTTTCCTGTCCTAGGAGAGCCCGCCCAAAGTGATTTTCTCTCCTCTTTTGAGGCCCAGAAAAATTGCTACCCTCTTGCTACTGACCTGAGGATGAAGCCAACACAAGGAAGATAGTGCAGTGAAGAGAGTAACAGAAAGTAGATGCTACTGAATGAACTATACCTTGAAGCCCGCCTGGCTCCTAGACTTCACAAGTTTGGGAGTCAATCAACAGCTATGTTTTTCTGACTACTTGAGTTGCATTTTCAGTTACCTACAGCTGAAAGTTTCCTAACTGACTTACCCTCAATGATGATTGCTCTTTGAAGCAAGCCAAGGAGCAAACTCTTGTCCAACACAGGCTGGATGTTAGGTGGGAAAAAAATGGAGGAGGCCAGAAATCTCAACAGCAGGAGCAGTAGCCATGAACAGTGTAGCGGTGAACAGCAACTCCCATCCTGAGCCCAGTTCGGAGCACACCAGGCCTTCTAAAGGATTCTCACTGGCCACACTTCACCCTTTGTGCTTACTACTCACATCAAGAGACTTGAAGAAAGAAGATCTTCAAAGAGCTTTACCTAACACAGTTTCTAATTGACTGTGTGACTTTGAGCAAGACACTTAACCTCTCTGAGCCTCAATCTGCCTCAACCCATGCCAAATGGATTAAACGAAGATTCCTATCTCATACAACTTCTCACAATTCTGAGAAGAGCAAATGTAAAGTAATCCTAAAAGGCTGAAAATCTCAATATAGATGTTATTATTTTCTTTATCTGATTGATTTTTCATTTCTTACCTCCTTAGTCAGTCCCCTGGACAACACTAATGTCTGATAACTTAAGTCTGCATTTAACTTCATCATACATTACTAATTCCAGTTCAAACTTTATATCTGTTATTCTTCTACCAGTCTGCTTCCAAATGGATTTAGGGAGTTTATAATAGAAGGTCTGATACACTAGAACAATTAAATAAGAGTTCAAGGATAAGATCCAAGTAAGGAAGTGAAGAAAATCTAAACAAAGAGCTACTATAATTGAGCCCCAAAATGTAGTTCTGAGCTTCCTGTTTTAAAGCCAATATCATGCAATGCACTACACCAGACATTTAGAAAGCTACGAAAATGAGTAAGACACGGTTTCTCCCCTCAAAGATATTGTAAGATAAAAAGAGGAAAAATAATAATAGTAATATTAATATGAGGTATTATTAAATAACACAAGCACTATTAATTACCATCTACAGAAAATTTGTAGCAACAGTAAGAGCAGAGAGATTAATTCTAACTTTGGGAAAAGACTTGATGGAAGAAAGGATATTTAAACTGGACCTTAGGTGGGGTTGGAATCTGATCATTGGAGATTGGTGGCAGGGCAGAATGACATGAGCAAAGTACCTGAATACGTCACATTTAAGGAAAGGGAAGCAATGTACTTGGTCTGGAATGTACTAGGATGCAAGCATTCATATGTGTGTGTGTGTGTGTTTGTGCAAACATGTACACACATGCCCATATATGACCACTAGGCAGAGCAGGATATTAGTTTGGAGAGGGAGACTTTGGTCAGTCATAACAGTCCTGGAATACTGTGCTCAGGACTTTGAACTTTATTCTGTAGGAGATAAGGAAAAGTCACTGGAAAAAAAAAATAAAAAAAAAAAAAAAAAGAAAAGTCACTGGAAGCTTTAGTAAAAAAAAGAAAAGTGACATGATCATAGTTGTTCTCCAAATAATACATTTTTGATGGTATTTTCTTCCCAGAGATCAAAATTGAAAGTGTGGCTCTGCTGTGAGCTAGTGTATTTCCATCAGAAACTTATCCTTTCCTCGTGCCATTCAATGTTCACTTGACAATTTTTCATTACATTGATTCTAAGTCGGTTATTCCCAGAGAAAAGACAGAAATTCATCATCTTTCCCTTTATGATTTTCTCCTCTGTCATCAAACACATCAGCGGGCATGAGTTTTATCATAATTCAAGTCCCGCCTTCCGCCCACCTTAATTACATGCATTTCCACTTGATAATAATTCACTGGAGTATTAAAGATGATGGGGAAGTTAAACTTCTGTTTGCCTTGGCAATCCTTTGGGGAGAGTTCCTTTATTGGTGCACAGGATTAGGAAAATATCTCACACTGTCTTTCCAGGAGCAAGAGACGTACTTTGTGTCCTTGACGTCTCAGAATTTATCCACCCGATGGACCTATGGAATTCAGCATTAGAGGAGGCTTTAACGACCACTTGTTGGGATATAATGAAAGAAGAAGCACTGACGAGGGTTTCTTTATAGCAACCAAAACCAAAAACGTTGCTTTCCCTTCCCCAAAACATTAGCCTTAACTCCAGTAATTTCCAATAAGAAATAAGTGAAATAAAATTTGTTGATTTAATGCTCAGAATTAGAATCCTAGGGTACAATTCAAGTTTTTCCACTTTTCCCATGAATATTTAGCCCACTACCCCTTAACTGAATGCACCCTTGAACAACCATCAAATTTTAAAGCTAAATAATGGTCTCTAAAAGGGCTCTAAAAAGGTCCATCTAGTCAAGGCTATGGTTTTTCCAGTGGTCATGTATGGATGTGAGAATTGGACTGTGAAGAAAGCTGAGTGCTGAAGAATTTATGCTTTTGAACTGTAGTGTTGGAGAAGACTCTTGAGAGTCCCTTGGACTACAAGGAGATCCAACCAGTCCATCCTAAAGGAGATCAGTCCTGGGTGTTCATTGGAAGGACTGATGTTGAAGCTGAAACTCCAATACTCTGGCCACTTCATGTGAAGAGTTGACTTGTTGGAAAAGACCCTGATGCTGGGAGGGATTGGGGACAGGAGGAGAAGGGGAGAACAGAGGATGAAATGGCTGGATGGCATCACCGACTTGATGGACACGAGTTTGAGTAAACTCCGGGAGTTGGTGAAGGACAGGGAGGCCTGGCATGCTGCAATTCATGCAGTCACAAAGAGTCGGACACGACTGAGCGACTGAACTGAACTGAACTGAAAAAGGCTTCTCTTAAACGCAGGTATGTGAGATCTAGAAATGGTATAGATGATCTTATTTGCAAAACAGAAATAGAGACACAGGCATAGTAAACAAATGTATGGACACCAAGGAGGGAAAGGAGGCTGAGATGAATTAGGAGATTAGGATTGACATATATGCACTACTGACACTATGTATAAAATAGATAACTAATGAGAACTGACTGGGTAGCTCAGAGAAGTCTACTCAGTGCTCTGTGGTGACCCAAATGGGAAGGAAATCCAAAAAAGAGGGATGTATGTATAGGTATATCTGATTCACTTTGCTGTACAGTAGAAACTAACATAACATCATAAAGCAACTATACTCCAATTAAAATTAATTAAAAATAAGTAAATGACAAATAAAAAACCTTCTCTGATTCCTGCAGGTTGGGTTAGAGATCTGCCCTTCCTCTGTGCACTCATATAGTGTCTTGTGCATCTCCTTGTTCTATGGCTTATATGCTGTTATAATATCTAATATCTGAGTACTTATTATGCACAAAGAATTTTATATATTTCATTTTATTCAGTCTTTCTCATGACCTTACGGGGTAGATACTGTTATTATCCTCACTTTAATGAGAGGAAGATGAAACAAAACATGGTTAAGTGACTTGATCAAGATCATACATTTCAGTTCAGTTCAGTCACTCAGTCATGTCCGACTCTTTGCGACCCCATGAACTGCAGCACGCCAGGCCTCCCTGTCCATCACCAGCTCCCGGAGTCCACCCAAACCCATGTCCATCGAGTCGGTGATGCCATCTAGCCATCTCATCCTCTGTCGCCCCCTTCTCCTCCTGCCCCCAATCCTTCCCAGCATCAGGGCCTTTTCCAGTGAGTCAACTCTTCGCACAAGGTGACCAGAGTATTGGAGTTTCAGCTTCAACATCAGTCCTTCCAGTGAACACCCAGGACTGATTTCCTTTAGGATGGACAGGTTGGATCTTCTTGCAATACAAGGGACTCTCAAGAGTCTTCAACACCACAGTCCAAAAGCATAGTACTGGAAGTAGAGTTTGATCTCAGATGGTCTGACTACAAGCCCCACTCTTACACTCTTTGATCAATGTTATCATGATCTGTTTCTGAGGCTGCTGTCCTTCTGCTTCCTCCCTGACCCCACTCCTGCTGGGACCCCAGCATGCATTGGCCTTCTCCTCTGTCATACCCCTATTGCCCAGCCCAGAGCACAACACATAGCAAATGGCAGGTGCTCAACCAATGAGAAGTAGCTCCATGGGGTAGCTCTTCCTGTCACAGTAACTGGTTCATATGAAATCTCTATGCTAATTCTGGCTAAAGATGCACTACATCTTCAAGGAGGAAGAAGAGGAGTCCCTCATATATGTCTCTATTGACTCAGAAATTCAGCCACAGATGTCACTTATCTATATCAGGTGCCCCAACTGTGGGACAATTACCAAGAAAAGATTGCAACGAGAAATTGAAAAAATCTTTCTCTCACCTTTCTCCCAAACGAACCTATCTGCAGTCAGATTGGACATGCGCAGTTTTACTTGCTTTTGTAAATAAATGGGACCTGTTTCTGAAACCAACTCTGCAAAAGCAAGGATGACTCCTTTTCTCCTGCTCCACGTCCCTCTGCTGCTCTCCACCCAGCCAGCAGGGACTTGGGCTTGGGATCTGGCCCACTCACGTGGGTTAATCCAAAGGAAATGCTGGCCAGCAGTTTCTTCCTTTTGTGCCTGGAGATTCTTGCCAAGTTACACGCTAAACTGGTGCCAGGGACCAGATGTAATTTTGACACATGTATTGGGGCTTTGACACAGGCTGAGGTTTCTCACAGAAACATCTATGAGCTGAGAAGGCAACTGGCTTCTTGGATCTGGGGCAGAGGAAAGACAACAACTGCAGAACAGCATCTTCCAAAGAAGACAGCTAATGACACTGAGTGTCTCAGAAGTGCCATCAGCTGGGCAGAGTCTGGGCTGCCTCTCCTCAGGATGCCCAGGCACTTTCCTCACAGAAGGGCTGCTCCCGCAGTGAGGGTTTTATTGTTTCTTTGTGGCTGGCAGGAAACTATGTGGTCATTTCAAAGATGAGAGCAGGATTCCTCTCAGAAAGAGAGGAGTGGTTAGATCTCCAGGATGAGGTCCTCTGGGCAGGGCAGGAATGCACTGGGAAGGAGGCAAAGAGAGAACCCCACGGTGTGGTCTAAGTGAGAGACAGGAATTTGGGAGAGAGGAGCAAGTTGGATAAGCGAAGGGAGACAGAGATCAACATAGCAGACAAATGGGTTCTCCTTCTAGAACTTCTCCACAGCAGGAACATGCAAAGGACCTTTAAGAACATTGTCCAAAAAAAAAAAAAAAAAGAAGAACATTGTCCAAAGGTCGATCCTGAAGCTCCAGGACTTTGGCCACCTGATGCAAAGAGCCTACCTATTGGAAAAGACCCTGATGCTTGGAAAGATTGAGGGCAGAAGAAGAAAGGGGTGAAAGAGGAGAAGATGGTTGGATAGCATCCCTGACTCAATGGACATAAGTTTGAGCAAACTCTGGGAGATGGTGAAGGACAGCGAAGTCTGGTATGCTGCAGTCCATGGGCCCGCAAAGAATTGGACACAACTAAGTAACTAAACTACAACAAGCAATTTGCAGAGGGTGAAGTCATTCCCTCCATTGCTTCAAACCTTCTGGAGGCACTGGCTGCCTCTCAAGTTTTGAACCAAAAGCACTCTGGGGAAGATATTGAGATGATGCCTAATGGGGTGACCCAGAGCAGAAAAGAGGTGGTTTACATGAAAAGCAAAACAGAGAGGGGCAGTAGAATTCAGCAAAATCAGGAATTCAGATCAGAGGTGACTGGAAGACCCAAGTCACCCCAAGAACCATCCCCTGTTCTGTGTTTCCCCTCCAGAAGTTGAACAAGGCTTCGAGACAAAAAAATCTCAAAGGCCAACATGTCCCTGGCAGTCTGGATAATTTGGGAATATCCATGCCACTGCCATTTGAATTCAGCATGCATACTATGATTCTTTAAAATGCTACAGTGATATTTTTTCCTTTTAAATATAATATAATTTTTCTGGGAACACAGCAATTTTGATGTCATCTCTAGAGTTCCATAAAACCCCAAAAAAGGATGAGTGGGAAGTGAATTTGTATTGTTTTTTTTCCCCCCTCTAAAAGAAGATTCAGTTTTTAAATAAGAAACTCTTAGAAGAATCTTGGTTTGTTTCTGATTCTTTGGAACAGGGATTCACTGTTAGTGAATCAGTACAAGTTGGGATGCATTCAGTGATTTACCGGTCAGCTTGAATCAGTTCTGATTCATTTCACCTCTTTACTTGTGTGTGCAGTGCGGGGAGCAGAGGGTATAAAGAGAGAGTTGATGAACAGAGCAGCCAGTGTTTCCATCCCGGAGAAATACTGCCACCACATAAACGTTCTGTCCTCAGTCCTCTCTGCCATGTGGCATATTCTTGCCTTTTGAGGCTTGTTTTGATGTTCTAATTTCTTTCTCTGCAGCCTACATTCTCCATGTGTTTGGGTGGAAATGTGTTTTAATGAAGAAATGCAAGGAAATATGGGGTTTGAGAAAGAAACCAAACACCTGAAGTCTTTTCTTAGAGTTCCGATGTTCATCAAACTTGAAGATAAATGAAAAAAGACATGATTTTCAGCTGTGCCTTCCTTTCCCTCCAAGGCCCCTGACACACACATGCACACTCACAGACATATGATGGTTCACTAGTAGGTTGCCACTAGGCTATTTGAAGACCTTTGATAACTGCGGGAACTCTGCATAGTTGAGGTTGGGGCAGACAGGAGACAAGACACAAGAAGCATTTCAAAAACCATCTCACAATGTGATCATCAATGTGTAATATGAGCTGGGAGTTAGTTAAATAAAATGTGAAAGCCGTATTAACGACCCCTTGGGGCTGTCCAACATAGCATTTCATTTTCCTTTCTAAGGAGGCAGAGAGTAGGGCCAGCAAATAAATTATAGATGAAACCCCCATCATATGTTTATAAATACACTAACATTAGCATTTTACTTGCTCATAAATCTGCAGCAAACACTCAGGCACAAGATAGAAAGCCCTGTAAAACAATGATATATTCTTGGCTCTTGGGCATCAAGGAGCGGGGCCATTCGCTGCTGGGGCCGTTCTTCAAACATGCTCCCTCCGCTCCTGCCCCCCTCATTTAAAATCCATTTTAATTTAAAGATGCACAAGGCAGTGCTCGTGGTCCATTTAGTCATCCTAGTTATACATCATGGAGCAAGGAAAAGAAAATTGTTTCATCTAGAGATACGGTTCAATGTGGTCACCACTGAACAGTGGAGTAATTACCATATCAGGCCCACTCAAAATGCACTCAGGGTGTTCTGTGACCTACCATTTGCTAATCTGCATAGTGAAGTATAGCTTCATAACTATAAATTGCTGACTTAATTAAAACCAGGACCTTTCTGTCATTTAATTACAGGGAGAAAGGTTATTGCTTAAATGCAATTTTCCAAATGTGATTTCTTAACAGTTATTAACTGCTTCACCATCATTTATTGTTTCAGATTTTTCAATTTGAAAATACTCCCCGTGACAGAAGTAATGACTTCATGAAAAACTCAATCTAGAGGGAGGCCAGCCAGCCCATTTGTTTCTCATAAGTGGAGCCGACAGGATACTGGAAAATGTCACCGAAGGACCCTGGGATGGCACTCACTCTCGGGGAGTAATTAAAACCCAGAAGGTTGTATCAGAAATGGGGAGAGGTTGTTTGCAGACATTTGAAATGTGGTCCCTCCCGTCCATCCTAGCAGATGCATGTCTTTGCCTCATAAAACGTGGTGGTGGTTGGGAGGTTGGGCTGAACAGGACTGAAGACTGCAAGGAGCAGTGTGAGCCTCAAGGAGACCAGCTAGCTAGTAGGCACTGATCTGAAAGTGGACGTGCTCCTCATGGCATCCTAGCAGCTGGGACTTCTGCTGCTGCTGCAAAGTGAGAACCAGAAGTTTAGATAGTGTAGGTAGCCACACAATGGAGACAGGAGTCCACGTTTTCCTTCATTTTTCGTGACTGTGTCTTCTCTTTCTCTCCGTGTTTTAAATATGCAGCCTGAGGATGACACAAGTAAAGTGAGTAGAGAGGGTGAAGTTGACCAACCGGGTCATCTGGGCAATTGAGCATTTTCAGAGCACTTCTCCAAGAACAGGGTCTTCAGTTATTGTCTTCATGCTCACGTGCACTAAATGGAGATTTGTGAAGCAGGTAAACTCAACCCTTCACTCCCTCTTGTACTTCATCCCCAGCAGAGGCACCAGGAATTTGGATAAATCTGTTTTTTTCCCCTCGATTTCTAACAGCTCCACACTAGAAGGATTACAAACCAAATGTGCTTTCTGCCCGAACAGACCTGAACAAGTTGTCTTGTTTATCAGCTGAGAGCTCCCTTAAATTTTACTTTTACCATAGACGGGGGTTAAAGTTAAAATTGCTCTGATGAAGTAGTAAAATTTCATCCCATTTCTATATATTTTAGCCGTTTCTCTTGGCTTGATTCATTGTGGCAGATATACAAAGCTGACTAATGAGGATTTCATAAAATCCTAATCAGATTATTAATAATCCTTTATGTTCTCCGTCAGCACTGTGCTTTGCAGTTTTCAAAGTGTCTTCATACATTTTACCAATTTCAGTTCAATTAAGCAGACATTTTATTAATAGTATCATCTATATTTAAAAGGCATGGTTCCCACTCACATTCAATCAAAGGAAATCATTTGATCCTTAATCTAATTTTATAAGGTAGCAACAAAGGTGCTTTAAACAAGACTACACCACACTTTCCCCTGTCATATACTTTTTTTTCTTTTGCAAGAAACAGAACATACTCAAACTTGATCAAAGTGAGTAAAAGTGAAGTTCAGCATGCACATTTAGAAGCCTCAAGGACACCAAGGGCAGCAATCAAAGTACAAGTAGGCTTCAAATGAACTAGCATGGGAAAGCTGAGACCAGAGCTGTTTTCCCTCTAGCAGCCAGGTGGTCTCCATTTCTCTCTGCTTCTCTGTGGGTTTCTGCTCCTACTTTTCTCTCTCCGATTCCCCTTCTTCCTCATGTCACACAGGGTCCAACATGGCGGCCATCACGACTCCTCAGCTCTGCTTCACGCTTAGTAGCTCAGTCATGTTCTTTTCTATATGACCCTTTGGACTGTAGTCCACCCGGCTTCTCTGTCCATGAGATTTTTCCACATCTCCTGTGTCTGCTTCATTGCAGGTGGATTCTTTACCACTGTGCCATTGGGGAAGCCCTCAGCTCCACTATGTACCACCAACTACCAGCATCTGCCTTAGTTCAAATTTCTGGAAGAGATAATCTTCTTGTCTGAATATTTCCCCATGTAAAATATAAGTTAATATTTCCCCATACTTTTGGATAGGAAAAGCAATTATATATATGTGTGTGTGCATATTCACAGCTCAAAAACTATGATCTTTTTGAGAGCTAAGGAAGCTAAACCTCAGAGTTTAAGCAACCTGTCAAGGTTCACACAACATTTAGACAACATCTATATTCTAACCCTGATGCTGGGAAAGATTGAGGGTGGGAGGAGAAGGGGATGACAGAGGATGAGATGGTTGGATGGCATTACCTACTCAATGAACATGAGTTTGGGTAAACTCCAGGAATTGGTGATAGACAGGGATGCCTGGCGTGCTGCAGTCCATGGGGTTGCAAAAGACCAGACACGACTGAGCAACTGAACTGAACTGAGCTGATATTCTCTCCAGTCAGTGCCTCTTTTCAGGGACTAGACATAGTAAACTCACTTAAGTAACAGATTACTGTCATACATATATATACAACTATAAGTCTTGGTTATGTTTCACTTTAGCAGTTAACACTAACACTTTCCCTCTTAACAAGTGACAAGAGTACAGATCTAAAGGAGAAATTCTGACCTTTTAAAACGAGAAAACATTTCTTTTTGGGGCTTAATACAATTAAAGCCATCATTTGTACCCTATTAGCCAATCTATTGATTATTAATATCACTTAGTTAGAAAGTTGCTGGAGGAAGTAACAATGACTAATACGCATCCAAGATTTTCATCTGGATGCTGAACACTACATTTGTTAACACACCAAGTGAACAACAGAGAAAGACTCATTTCATTCTTGCTATGATTGCTTTATATGGCAGTCTCACATTTTGGTCTAAAAATCTGATTCTATCTCAGGTGGAATCCAAAAGTGCCCCAGATGATTTGCTTTGAATCTGGGCAGAGGAAACAACTCAAAACCCCTCCCCACTATCATCACCACCACCAGCAATGAGGCAGGTGGTTTTAGAAAAACATTGCCCTGCATTTTATGAAATGACTGGTTATTGTAAAACATCATCCATGATGGAATGTGAGATCTAAAAAGAGGCAAGGGAAAACCATTCCTGGACATGGGAGCTACTGGTTTTTTTGTTTGTTTGTTTTGCTTTGTTTTAGTAGGCACCTCACTTTGTATCATCACACTGTGGCTTTATAGCAGCAACCACAACCACTGCAAGTCACAAGCCAAACCTCACACATATAAATCATTTCTGTGCAGATCCTACAACTTCAAAATCGTTTGCTCACTCAAACCTGCTGCACTTGGACAACTACACTGATTCTGAACTTTTCCCCCCACGTGTCTGTCTGGTATTTGTGTGTGTGTGTGTGTGTGTGTTGTTGTTGTTGTTGTAACAGCTTTATTGAGGTTTTACTCACAGACCAAATCACCCACTTAAAAACCTATCACTTTTAGTATACTCACAGAATTAGTCAACCATCACAACAATCCATTTTAGAACATTTTCACCCCCTAAAAAGAAACTTTGTACTCCTTAGCAATAATCTTCCTGCTCCCCTCATTCCAGTTCAGTTCAGTTCAGTCGCTCAGTTGTGTCCGACTCTTTGCAACCGCATGGACTGCAGCACACCAGGCCTCCCTGTCCATCACCAGCTGCCGGAGTTTACTCAAACTCATGTCCATTGAGTTGGCGATTCCAACCATCTCATCCTCTGTCATCCCCTTCTCTTCCTGCCTTCAATCTTTCCCAGCATCAGGGTCTTTTCAAATGAATCAGCTCTTCACATGAGATGGCCAAAGTATTGGAGTTTCAGCTTCAACATCAGTCCTTCCAATGAATATCCAGGACTGATTTCTTTTCGGATGGACTGATTGGATGCCTCATCCCAGGCAACTACAAATTTACTTTCTGTCTCTAAGAATTTGCCTATGCTGGACATTTCATATAAGTGTAACCATATAATATGTGCTCTTTTATAATGGTTTCATACAGCATAATGCTCTCAAGCACATCCATGCTGTAGCATATATCAGCTCTTCATTTCTTTTTAGGGCTGAATAGTATACCACTGTATGAACATCACTCTTAATACATTCATCAGTTGATGAACATTGGGTTGTTTCTACCTTTGGGCTATTATAAATACTACTAGGAACATTTGTGTGCAGAATTTTATATGAACATATGTTCTCAATCCTCTTGAGTATATATCTAGGAATGAGAGGGGTTACATTAAAAAAACACAATAAAATGTCTTGAGATTGCTTTTCTTTAATTTCCTCCCTCTTTCATTCTATCTCTTACCTATACAGCAGAACCCTCCAAAGTTTTCCCTTCTCTCACTCTTGAGTGCGTGTGATTACTCTTTGTGGCCCTATGGACTATGGCCCACCAGGCTTCCCTGTCCACGGGATTCTCCAGGTAAGAATACTGGAGTACGTTGCCATGCCCTCCTCTAGGGAATCTTCCTGACTCAGGGATCAAACCTGTGTCTCTTGTGTCTCCTGCATTGACAGCCAGGCTCTATACCACTAGCGCCACCTCAGAAGCCCTGTCTTAAGCATCCCCAGAGACTGCCTAAAACTCACAGCTCAAGGAGGCTCTTTCTTCCCCTTCACAGTATCTATTCTGTTCTACTGTATTCTATTCGCTTTTCTTTATCTGTTCTCTTCCTCTGAGCTGTAGTTTTCTGTCTTTCCAATTTAAACATTGCTGCCTCGCTGGTTTCTACATGTTTTCTACCACTCGCCTTTATCTGCATTAACATAGCAGAAAACTGGGGCTTGTGGCTGCTCAAAGATGCATATGCGAGGATGTGCATTTGTGTTGTGGGTGCCACTGCTCTAGGGGGTGCAGGAGGAGGTGGGGGGTGGCAAGTGAACCAAAAGCACTACAGATACTATAATTAGGCTGCTTCGGGCCACTGTTAACATTGGGGTGTCTTTAAACACAACCCCAATTCTAAGGGAAAAAACACCTTGAAAAAGTTCAAGGACCACTGAGGGGGAGAATAGCACAGCGTGACCTCCAGTTGTTGCTTGCTCATCCTTCAGTCACGTCTGACTCTTTGTGACCCTATGGACTGTAGCGCGCCAGGGTCGTCCTCTGTCAGAGGGATTTTTCAGGTAAGAATACTGGAGTGGGTTGCCATGCCCTTCTCCAGGGGATCTTCCTGATCCAGGGATCGAACCCAGGTTTCCTGCATTGGCAGGGAGATTCTTTACCACTGAGCCACCTGGGAAACCCAACATGACCTCCAGTCAGGGTCCTAATGATGATTCTCTCCTTTCATTTTCTCAGCAGATCTAACTAAGCATGACAGCTGCTTCCTGTGTATTTCTCTACACCTTCCCCCAAATTTCTGAATTCTTATGTGTGAATGTCTTGTATCCTAAAATAGTGATGTTGGGCTAAGGTATTTTTTTCATCTGAGCAGCCAATGATTCTGTGAAATCTGTGTTCTTGACAGATAAGTGCTTTACAAGGAGAAATCCATACCCTGAATGAGCCGAATGGTAGCGCTGTGCCTTTCCTGTGTCACTAGCAGGTAAGTCCTAAGTCTTCTGTCTAGGGCAGGGGAGAGGTACCAGGGAGAGACCAGATCTGCTATCTCAGACACCTAATGCTTTTTCTTTGGGAAGATGATGCTAAGATTTTCACCTGCCCAACATCTCTTACCTGTGTAAACCCTTTTAGTGATGTAGTGACTGACCAGAAGAAGTGGCCAAGTGACTTGAGGCCAGTCAGAGTGAATTTATGGGAATTTTCCTCAAATATAAGCTGGGAAGAAACAGCTTTTTCATCTTTGGTAGCAAGCTGTCAGAATGTTAGCCTGGAGCAGCCCAAGGTCATGTGTCCTGTCATTTGGAGAATCTGGTCTGGAGAGTAAAGGCAGCGTTTCGAGAGAAGCAAAAAAGCAAAACAGCTCACGCTCTAGGCAGTGGAGGTCCTGGATCCGGGCTTCCCTAAGCTCAGATCCATTCTGCTTCTTCCACAGGTTGACTCTGTGAACTAATGCCGTTCACTTCTTTGCTTAAGCCAATCCCAAACCTCAGTGTCTCAGACAGTAAAGAATCTGCCCACAATCTGAGAGACCCAGATTCAATCCCTGGGTCAGTAAGATCCCCTGGAGACAGGAATGGCCACACCCTCCAGTATTATTGACTGGAGAATCCCATTGACAGAGAAGCCTGGCAGGCTAAATAATCCCTGGGGTTACAAAGCGTCAGACACCACTAAGCAACAAACACTTTTGCTTTCATGTCACTTGCATCCAAAGAGCCTTGATATTTGGGGGCGGCACAAGGAGTCAGCTGTTTGCACATGCAAAGGGGTCCGAGGTTCCAGAGACACACTGTGTTCGCTTTGGTTTGCTTGGAGTGTCTTACTATAGCTCTTTACTCCTGTCTTGACTTTCTCTGGGTGTTTAAATAAAATATTGAATGATTTCCTATCTTCCATCTCTGAAACTTAGGCCCAGTTGTACTGGGGCAGGTCTTCCATGCATAATTCATTGGCCATGCACCTTGATCAGAGATTCCTTTGTCTACAAGTTTGAGGGAATTTGTGACTGCCACAAAATATAGATTCAGACTGCTTCTCTCGACTTTCTGACAATGTCCTTCAATATTTGCCTATTAACCCCAAGTTAGACTATTAGTTTAAAGAAAGCAAAAAGAGCAAAATGACTTTCGAAGACCAGATGATTTGACAATTCAAAGACATTCACAGGCATGTTTGCAGTCTTTTGAAACATCTATCCACATAGTATTGTTCTGAACTTTTTCATGCCCAAACTCCTTAATCAAAGGAATTATTTATTTTAAACAAGAAGGTGCTAAATCCTGTAGTTTTTGAGGAAAAGTGCAGAACCTAAACATCCACTTTCTTTTCCCCCTGAATTTCAGTGGCGTGAGAAAAGGCTTGGGCAAGTTTCTTTAACACCAACCATACCTATGCCACTGGGACAGGAGAGGAAAAGGGTTCAAGCTCTCCCAGTGTCTCCATTGAACTTGGAAGGTGACTGTAGCCACACTCGACATCATTCTACATTATCTGGGTGAGTCTGCACCATCCTCCAAAGTTCCTTTAAGGTCAGAAACTTTTATTTATATAGCTCAACTCTGAGGAGAGAACCTGGCACCAGAAGGCACTCAATAATATTAATGATGGCTATTATTTTTTATTTTTTAAAACTTTATTTTGTGTTGGGGTATAGCCAGTTAACAATGCTCTGATTGTTCCAGGTCAACAGTGAACAGTAAAGGGACTCAGCCAAACATATTCACATGTGCGTTCTCCCTCAAATCACCTCCGATCCAGGCTGCCACATAACATTGAGCAGAGTTCCATGTACTGTACTGTATGTCTTTGTTGGTTATCCATTTTAAATATAGCAGTGCGTACATGTCCATCCCGAACTCCCTATATCTTTATTTTTTAAATATTTATTTATTTGACTGCACCGAGTTTTAGTTTTGGTATATGGAATCCTTAGTTGTGGATGTCAGATCTAGTTTCCTAACCAGGGATCGAACCCAGGCCTCCAGCATGGGAGTACAGAGGCTTAGCCGCTGGACCACCAGGGAAGTCCTTAATGGCTTCCTTCCCTTGAGTTGTTGAATCCATCTCTGCCTTAGAATCTTTGCACTAAACATTTTTCTTCCTCCCCTGGCTCCTCCATAACACAGGTCTTCAGCTCAAATGTCACCTTCCCAAAGGATCTATCACCCCCAAAGAGTGACTTAAGTGGTAATATAATCATTTATTTGACTTAGGATCTGAGGGGTTGGGGGCTTGGCTTGGTAGTTCTCCCGCTGGTCTCTCAGATGGTCACTGTCCAATGGGCACCTTGAAAGCATTCTCCTTCTGCCTCTGGTGCGGGGCTGAAAGACTCAACAAGCCAGGAGCCAGCATTGCTGGCTGCTCCTTCTCTGTGTGGTCCCTCTGCGGATTCTCTCCACGTGGTGGCCTCGCAGAAGCTTGACTTCTTACATTCGGCCGAAGATGCCCAGGGTGCGTGTTCCGAGAAAACCCAGAAGAAGCTGAGTGGAGTGTCCCTCCTGTACCCTTCATCCTTCCAGGCCATCACAGAAGCCACCAAGGTACAAGGAGAAGGGACCTAGAAGCCCCCTCATAATGGGAGGGGTGTCAAAGAATTCGTAGACTTATTTTAAAACTGCCTCATACCATAGATGAAATAGCCTCCCAAGCCCTCCATCAGCTCACTCTCTTAAAATTCTTAGCATAGTATGCAGTGTTAGCTGCTATCTTTTCCTATTGGTTTGTTATTTCTCTAACCTGCAGAAGAATGCAAATTGTGGGAATAGGGGTCTCGCGTGTCTTATTCATCACTGTAACCGCTTTGTTGAGTGGAGCAGTGCCTGCACCTGAAAGAAAAACTGAACAGATTAGTCACTCAGCCATATCAGACTCTTTGTGACCCCATGGACCACAGCCCACCAGGCTCCTCTGTCTATGGGATTTCCCAGGCAAGAACACTGGACTGGGTTGCCATTCCCTTCTCCAGGGAATCTTCCCAACCCAGGGATCAAACCCAGGTCTCTTACACTACATGCAGATTCTTTACTGTCTGAGACACCAGGGAAGCCCAGCACTTAGTAGACAATAAATACATATCAAATGAGCAAATGAATGAAAGATAAATGCTAAGGCCTAGTCTGAAGTAGACATCTCATCAAGATTGACATTTCTGGGCTTCATTTTGGATGAAGATGGTCCCTCTTCTCCTTTACTACTCTCCTCTTCACCTCCCTCCCTCCTCTCATACAAAATAGTTACAAAACCCTGATAAGACAGTATTGGGTCCACTGGAGTCAGCCTTAACTACTGCATTTTAACAAGCACACTCAAACACACTAACTTCATCCTTTGGATATGAATACCCTTCAGATATCATACAACCCTGCACCCTGCTGAATTTAACAAATTGTGGATTGGCTTGGATCTGATTCTTATTTTTTTTTTTGCTTCCTGGATTTTTTGGTTTTGCTTTTTTCTAAGCTAGTTATCCTGAGACCTGGTCTGTTTCCATTCAGGGGAATTCATCAGTCTACCCTTTGCAACATCTTGGTCCCTGAGATTCAGCTAGAGACTTCACAAGCTTGAACATCTAACTATATGTCATTGGCACCATTGTCTCTTGTCACAATCCTAATTCTATGTTCTGATAATAAAACTTCATTAGTATCTGCACCTCCTTTCCCTTACCTTTGAAATACTGTCTTCAGCTGAAACGACGGGCGATGCTCTGCGTCGCATCAGTTGGCTGGCTGACAGCCTTTGTGAGTGAGCTAAACTGTGAGAAAATGAACATTTCTGACAATTTCCATTATCGTCAAATGGAGATATTTACTTCTACAAATATTAAAGGTTATTTAAAGATGTAAACTGACTTCATTTCATTAGAGATTGGTATAAGGTAATAATTTAAAACAACTACCCAGACTCATTTGAATAAATTACCAATTCACTTTCTGAAAGAAAAATGCCACTTCTCCAGGCTGTGTTTTTAACTGCTTGCAACGGTAGAAGATGAAAACAAAAACCTATGACTATTTCACAACAAGAAATGTTCATGTTCTCTTATTATTTAACATGAATCAGACAATGGGTTATTGTTCTGGAAACCAGATGAGACAGTGACATCAAAATGGGTCTTCAAAAGAGGGTTGTAGAGAAGTAGAGACTGTGGCTATATCCTCCTGAATTTCAGTTCTAGGAATTTACCCTTGTAAAAAATTAAGATGTGTACAAATATTTATCTACAGGGATGTTCACCCAAGTGTTATTTATAATGGGAAGAAAGGAAGGAAGGAAAATGTATCCAAGACTATACATTAGAGTGCATATGATAGACTGGAGCACAAATGATTAAAAATATTATTGAAAGAAGAATTCATAATGACATGTGAAGATGTCCAGTATATAAAAAGATGTAAAGGGAAGCTACAAACAATATATATCTTACAATAGCATTTATGAAAAGATAAACATCTATATTTTCATTGAAAAAAATGAAATCAAAATGATAACTTGATAGTGGAACTATTGTTGATTTTCACTCTTGTGCTTTTATAATAAGAAAAGCACCAGCATAAGTGAGTGTTAGTTGCTCAGTCGTGTCCAGCTCCTTGCGACCCCATAGACTGTAGCCTGCCAAGCTCCTCTGTCTGCAGAATTCTCCAGGCAATAATACTGGTGTGGGTTGCCATTCCCTTCTCCAGAAGATTGTCCCGACCCAGGGATCAAACCCAGGTCTCTTGTATTGCAGGCAGATTCTTTATCATCTGAGCAACCAGGGAAGCCCAAAGGGAAAAACACCAGTAATCCAGTATTATTCAATCATTTGTAACTCAGTTATGTTGGAGGCATCATTATTCTTCCTTCGCTGGATCAGGTCCTGTTTCCTTCGAGTACAGTAGGTAACACCCTTGGGTGACTGTATGCATTAATGGTAGTGATGTAGGTATCAGCTAAAGGAGACACGGAGGAAGTTGGTCTGATATCTCACAGGAAGTTCTTTATGCTTCCAGGACTTGGCAACTTAATGTATTCCTTTCCAGCTATGACTCTCAATATACACAAGTAAAATATTAATTTAAAGTGCTTCTTACAAAATTTTCAGAAGACCTTGTCTTTTTAAAGAGTGAATTGGTAAGGATTAGCTCAGCCTGTGTATCACAATTCTTCCCTACCTCTCAGCCCCCACCTTCCCCCAGAAAACCCAAGGGTCACTTTCTCACTTTTAGGCAGTCCAGGGAGGGTAAACCATTCTGAAGGTTAGGGTTTTCAGGGATGTCTGTCTTGTTGCTTTACTATCCTCCATACATTGATTCCACCTTATAGTCTAAGCTCTAGCCATGACAGAACATTCCAGGGAGTAGGAAGGCAGAAGATGAAATGGGGTGGGAGTATTCCAAGTCTAAAACTCAACGGGCAAGACTCCTGTTACACTGAATTGGCAGAACTTGGGCACACAGCCACCGCAGGGGAATGCTATGGGAATCTGAGAAATAGTCTTTATTCTACTTGGCTAAACTGCAAGTTAGGGGTTGATTTTTAAAGAAAAAACAGAAAATGAGTACTGGAGTAAGAGTGCGTGCGTGCTCAAGTCATGTCCAACTCTGTGACCACATGGACTGTAGCCTGTCAGTCTCCTCTGTTCATGGAATTTTCCAGGCAAGAATATTGGAGTGGGTTGCCATTTCCTACTCCAATGAATCTTGCCAACCCAGGGATCAAGGTTTGCTTTGGCAGGTGGATTCCCAGGTAGCACCACCTGGGACAACCACTCCCCAAAAAATGCCATACATGTGGACATCACGGGATATCATTAGGCAGAGAACACAAACCAAGTGTAATATTTTCAATATTTTTTACATTCATTCAACCCAGAAAGCATTCCCTGGTGCTTGCGTTTATTTGAAAATAGTCTACATGCTACAGAATGCCGAGGTTCGGTCTCTGGGGAAGAAATAAAACAGCTGCAGCAAATAAAGCAGATGGGAATTAAGAATGCTGGAGAGTCTCCAAAATATGATCCCATTGTCCACTAAGTGCCAAACAACAAAGAATGTGTGCTCCAAAATAGAAACTTTATGAAACTTTGAAGCATTTGATTAATGTAAAGCTTCATGAATAATGCAAGGCTATGCACCACGCCTGATGTGAAGCGCAGAGAGGAGAAAGATCAGCACGTTCATCTTGACTTTAAAAAAAAAATTCAGAAAAATTTACAGAGCAAAGTCAGGCATTTGGGGATGAGAGGTGTGACTATCAAAATGACTGCTGCTAACATGATCCTCTGGTGAGCCTCAGAGCAAACACCAGCCAGCTTGCCAAGAAGATCCCCTCCAGAGGGTAGGCACAGTCTTCCCCACTAGGGGCTCCCCACGGCCAGCCTTGTATGCCACTGGGAAGAACTATCAGGGCGGGTCATGCATTTGTGACTGCAGGCAGGCTCCAAAGACTCTTCTTTGCCCTAAAATATTTTTCCCATCGACAGGTTGCTGAAAATAGACATTCCTCCATTAAACATTCTCTCCTTTATCTTAATGTATTATCTCCTGAATATGCACAGATCTCTGGAAGGGATTGCACACACCTGTTGTTCTAAAACATTCAGACTTTCTACTCTGCCTCTGAAATGTCTTTTACAATTTTTTAAAAAAAATTTGGCTGTGCCAGGTCTTAGTTGCAGCACGTGGGATCTTTTTCAGTTGTGGCAAGTGGGCTCTAGCTCCTCAACCAGGGATTGAACCCAGGCCTCCTACACTGGGAGCACGGAGCCACGGGACCACCCTGTGGCTGGTCCAGTGAAAAGTCCCTCTTTTACAAATTTGATTATAAAATAGCCCCACCTGCAAACTCCCAGAGATGGTGAAGGACTGAGAAGCCTGGCATGCTGCAGTTCATGGGGTCGCAAAGAGTTGGACGCAACTGAACAACAATTATAAACTATTTCAGATTTACAAAAGGCAAATAATCACCCATCATCCATCTTAATTTATAAAATATTACCAATGGAGTGGAGGCCCCTTTGATCTCTTCCCTAATCACAACTGATTTCTGGCCTGTAGAAGTGACTACCATCTTGAATTTAATACCATTCTCAAGCATGGGATGTCACATGAATGGATAATCTGCCACTGAGCCCACACATTCTGTCCTTCTACTGGATCAGGCCATTATCACTTTTAACCAAAGCTTTCATTCAGCACACCCTGAGTACCTACTAAGGTTCCAGGCACCATAACAACAGTATCCTGTTTCAGGGTCTCCCTCCATCCATTTCATCTCCCATATTTCAGTCACAGTGTTGTATTCCTGCTTAAGAACTCTGGGTCTTCCTACTACCTGTATGATAAAACTTGGCCTCCTTAGTACAGCATCCAGGGTCACGTGAGCACATTGCTAGGGCCCCTCTCAGAGCCTTGGAAGGGTTAGGGTAAGGATTAAGGTGGACACAAGGGCTTCCAAGCGGCGCTAGTGGTAAAGAACCTGCCTGCCAATGCAGGAGACATAAGAGACACAGGTTTGATCCCTGGATCACGAAGGTCCACAGGAGGAGGACCTCCTCCTCCACTCCAGTATTTTTGCCTAGAGAATCCCATGGACAGAGGAGCCTGGCGGCTTATGGTCCATGGGGTCACAGAGAGTCAGACACGACTGAAGTGACTTAGGAGCATCAGTCGCAGGGTTACTATTAGCTTCATGCAAATAAGCCTCAATAGGCATTTGCATGGCTACAATAAAAGATTTCTCGTGTGTCTTCTCATTCTTAGTAGAAGGAGTTTATCAGACATGTGTTAAAATCCCAGCCCTAATGCTTGCCAGATCTTAGGCAAGTTACTTCACCTCTTTGAGTTTCTATTTCCTACTGGGGATAAGATCACCTATGGAAGAAACTGCTAGTTAGTCACCAAAGTCCCCTTTGTCTTTCTTCTGTAGTTTTGGAGTCACAGCTAGGACACTACTAACCAACTGCTTCCTGTGGAATTTGATCTTATTCTCTTATGAACGAATACATTAACTTGATACTGTTTAATTGATGCTGATAGAAGACATGAGACTTCTAGGTCAGAGACAAAGGATTTTATTACTCATGATACAGCAAGTGCATAAGCATATGTGCATCAGTTTCTCTTGCCCCAGGGCCTCATGGGGATGTTGAGATTGACCGGGATGGATGTTATGCACCCAGTGGGTTTGTGTGACACCTGAGGAGCACTGAGCTTGGGAAAGCCACCATTTTTATGGTAGGGGATAAGCAAGCATGATCCCTGTCACTAGCAGTGTGTGTGTTTGTGTGTGTGGAATGGGTAGATGTTTTTTCACTTCTTAAGTTTATTGTCTGCATAAAAATATGGCCTGAAAAATGACCTGGAAAAAGAGCAGCAAGGGCCTTTCCGTCTTGACGCACCCAGCAAGATGTATAAGAACAAAAGAGACCCAAACAGTATTCCTAACAGCTCCTTTGCCATTAGATGTGACTGTGTGACTTAGTTCTCTGAAATAGAATATAAAAGGGGAAGATGTGTGTGCCTTCTAGGGTGACACTTGAAGACTGGGCCATTCCTCATCTACTTCCTGATTCCCCTTCCTGTTGGCCAGTGATTGGAATGACGATGTTAATAGAGATCTCAGAAGCCAAGTATTGAAGGAGGTGGACTGCCATCAGCCTGAGTCCCTGAGTGACCGGGTGCAACAGAGGTGCCCACCGTCTTAGAGCACTTACCTTAAATGGTCATGTGAAAAAAAAGTAAACTTTTTATTCTGTAAGCCATCTAGAGAGTTAATTTGTTACAGTGACCCGGCTTATCCTTCACTAATACATCTTACTTAGAAGGGTTATGAGGATTAAGTAAAATTACAAAGGTTAACATTTATGCAGAGCTACTGCCTTGCCTGGTGGCTCAGATGGTGAAGAATCCGCCTGCAATGCAAGAGACTTGGGTTTGATCCCTGGGTCAGGAAGATCCCCTGGAGAAGGGAATGGCAACTCACTCCAGTATTCTTGCCTGGAGAATGCCATGGACAGAGGGGCCTGGTGGGCTACATAATCCATGGGGTCGCATGGGGTCACAAAGTGTCACACACAACTGAACAACTAACACTTTCACTTTCATGACTGTGTACAGGGCCCCATGCTTACATACATGATTTCATTAAATAATAAAAATAATATTTCAAGGTAGGTTTCATCATGTCTGTTTTGTACTTGGAGATCAAGGAGATTAAGAAATGTTCTTAAGGCTCAAAGTGATATAAGTGGAACAAATCCAGGTCTGACAAATGCATGATGGCTTTGGTAGCCCCACACCCCCAGGGTTTCAGTTGCAGATTCTTCTCTCCTTCCCTCTCCTTTCCGGTCCCGTCTGCCCCAGATCCACCTCTTATCCCCCACCCCGCTTTCCTCCCTTCTTCAGTATTGACTTTGCTTTCATGCAAGACGGCATGTTAAATAATGCAATAAATACTGCAGTCAGGAGATTGGAGTTATGGTTTCAGCTTTTGCAAGTCCTAGCTGTGTGAACTTGGTAAATCAGTTTATCCTTCTGAGCCCTAGTTTCTTTGTCAGAATAATAGGTATGCTAATAACAGTTCCCTTATCCATCTTACCTGATCACCATGAGACTCAATTAAAATAAACTGCAAAGGTCTTTACAAATTGTAAGATATTCTGGAAATGGCAGGTGTTACCACCCACTCTGCCCTGATCTTATAAGCCAGTAGTTAACTAAGTATAAACCCTGCCCATCAACAGCAGCACCACTGGGAACTTGTTAGAAATTCAAACACTTAGGCCCCCCCAGACCTACTGAATCAGAAAATCTGGGGGTAGAGCCTAGCAAGCCATGTTTACCAAGGCTTCTGGGTTGTTCTGATGAACATTCAGGATTGAGAATCACTGTCATATGTGTGTATGTGCACATGCGTGCACGCACACACACACACACACATATCCTGATGCAGTTAGTTAAAATAAAAGAGTCATATAAGAGTAGCCTTCCCCAAGAGTTTAGGAAAAGAGGTATGAGCAGTGCTAAGGAGATGCTTGGGTGGGAAAGGGATGCTGAAGACATGGTTAGGAGGATCAGGATTTTTTTTAGTTCAGTGGAATTTCTTTCTTCTCCAGAATCAGTGCTGTGATCTGTGACTGAGCTATGCCAATGAAAAAAGGGCAGAAAAAGTGAAGAAATGACCTAATATTTATTAGGACTCTTTTGGTTGCAAGTAAGAGAAACTCATCATAAACAATTTTTAACAAAAATGCAGGACTTCCCTGGTAGTAGAGTGGATAAGAATATTCCTGTTAATGATGGGGACACAGGTTTGATCCCTAGTACGGGAAGATTCCACATGCCTCAGAGCAACTAAGCCCCTATGCCACAATTATTGAGACTGAACTCCAGAGCCTGTGAGTGTCAACTACTGAAATGGCATACTGCAACTACTGAAACTGATGTGCCTAGAGCCAGCGCTCTGCGACAAGAGAAACCACTGTAACAAGAAGCCACCGTAACAAGAAGCCATCATGATGAGAAGCCCGTGCACCATGAGGAAGAGTGGTTCCCACTCAACGCAACTAGAGAAAGTCCACACAGCAGTGAAGACCCAACACAACCAAAAATTAAAAGTAAATAAATAAATAAATTATTAAACAAAAATTAAACTTATTAGCTTACAAAATTTTAAAGTCCAGAAGTAGATTGCCTTCATTCATAAGCTAGATTCTTGAGCTCAAATCATTGGGATTCTGTTTCTCCTGTTTTCTGGACTCTGGTTTTCCCTGTTGTTCTTATTATTCTCAGGGTCTCCTTGTGTGATGGTAGAAATGGGCAGAATCACTCAAGACCCATATTTTATCTGTTTAGCAGCTCCATTGTAAGGAGAGTGCCTGGTTCCCACAGAAATCCAAGGTTGACTCTCCTCGCTCCTTCTTGGTACACATGCCCACCCTTGGGCTGATGAGCATGACTCTGATTGGCCAGGCCTGAGTTACATGACCGACCCTAGAGTCCATCATACCCACATTCATTGAGAAGAGGAGCATGATTCCCTAGAAGAAAATAGGACTGCTACTTCTGCTAAGTCACTTCAGTCATATCCGACTCTGTGCGAACCCATAGACGGCAGCCCACCAGGTTCCCCTGTCCCTGGGATTCTCCAGGCAAGAACACTGGAGTGGGTTGCCATTTCCTTCTCCAATGCATGAAAGTGAAAAGAAGTGAAGTCACTCAGTCGTGTCTGACTCTTAGCGACCTCATGGACTGCAGCCTACCAGGCTCCTCTGTCCATGGGATTTTCCAGGCAAGAGTACTGGAGTGGGGTGCCATTGCCTGCTCCAGAAGAAAATAGGACTACTGTTACCAAAAGAAATGTGGGTTGACAGTGGGAGGGTGAAAACAACCAATGTTTACAAACAGCCTTAATATGCTGCCCTTGGGAAGACTAGGATTATGTTAGCCACAAACTCCTGCCAAGGTTTCCATTTCACCATATCCTGCAGAATTATCTGTGATAACAGTGACTGATCTCAAAAAGTGTGTGTGTGGTGGGAGTGGGGGGGGGGAGGGGGGAAGGGTGTGGGTGTACCTGGAACACAGCAACTAAAAACATTGGCCTGACCACATATCAAGTTTGACTCAGCTTCTTCAGTCTCAGAAATTTATCCAGAGCATTTTTACTTTTGATGTTTTGGCTGTGCCACATGGCATGTAGAATTCCAAGTCCCCATGGAGTCCCAACTTCTTAACCACCAGGAAGTCCCCAGCAGAGAATCTTTAAGCCTTATCCCTCAACAAGTTCCATCTCCTTTTACAATGCTCTTCATTAAATAAAACTCCAGTGGCTTCAAGGTATTTTACATTTGGAGCCACAGTCTGTAGACCAGTGCTCTGCAATAGGACTTTCTGCAATTTTGTAAGTATTCTTTACCTGCACATGGCTAATGAGCATTTGGAATGTGGTTATTGTGAGTGAGGAACTAAACTGTTTATTTTATTTAACTTTAATTTTCATTTTAAAAGTTGCATGTCACCATGGCTACTATCTTGGACATCGCAGCTTTAGACTCTGGAAAAGAAGGGAATGGCAACCCACTCCAGTATTCTTGCCTGGAGAATCCCACGGACAGAGGAGTCTGGTGAGCTACACTCCCTGGGGTTGCAAAGGGTTGGACATGAATGAGAGACTGGGAAAGAAAGCTAGTCAGAAGCTAACATTCTGACCTCTACCAAGTTCATTAGACTGGCTGCAATTTTAGGCTACTCGCTACCTGTCTGACTCTTTTTCTTAGTAACAGAACACACGAGTTTTAGCTGGACCCATGGCCTCCTGGCAAGACACTCTGTTCCTCAGCTTGTCTTGTGACTGGGAGGGGTGTGGTGTAGGAAGTCACATGTTAATGTCAGGTTAGTGCATGTGGGGAAGTGTCTTGTGCAACTTTTTGGTTTTATGCTTAAAGTTGACACTGCATGCCCTGGACTTTTCTGTCTTCTCTTAGACTGGAAAGCAGATGTGGAATTGAACCAGCCTCAGTCCTCCTAAGACTATGCCCAGGAGATGGTGGACCAAAAAGATGGAAAGATTCTGGGTCCCTGAATTATCTGATGGAGCAGAGACACCCCATCAGTCTTGAATGACTCATCTTCCAGCCATGTGTTGAGGTAAATGAAACACTTTTATTTAAGCCATTGTGTTCTTGGGTTTCTGTAGTATAGCAGCTTAGCCTATATGCTAACATACCATGTATCCACCAAGGAATCATTGTGAGACAGTGGACTGGCTATTCACAGATCTGGATTTTCATTAGTTCTATAACTTGCTAAAATGTGACCTTAGGTTTCAATTTCCTCTTGTGTAAGATAAGGCATTTGGAATGAACGTGGGATGCATAAAAATGGAATTCACCTTGAGCAAAATAGGGAAAATAACAGCAGCTACTTTGTAGGGTTGTGAGGATTAGAAGAGATAATGCATAAACTACACTTAGCCCAGTGCCTGAGACTGAACAGATGCTCTATAACTATTAGCTATAATTATTGTTATTATTATTAAGTTCTGACCCTGACAGACTGCAGGAGGCTGCCTGGAGTGCTGTGTTGACAAGGATATAAGACCACATCAGCGCTCACTGGAAATGAATGCCATAATCATCTACATCTTCCACAGGCACGGGAGGGGGCGTTCCCTGTAATGGAGGAGATTTCTGGATTCCTAAGTCCTCTTCCCCTCTAACTTTACAGAATTTTGCCTACCTATCCTAAGTTAGCATATAAGAGTCTTTCCCCCTGTCTATTCTATACCACACACACCATTGATATCAAGTGTTTTATCAAGTAAAACACAGGGTCCTCTCCTGACATCTTTCTCTGGCTGGCTGGTCTTCTCCTCACCCACTTTCTCATCTTCTGAGCCTCACCCTCAAGTCTGGAGCCTCTAGACTTATGAGAGACGCCTAGGCTTCTCAGGTTTCTGAGTCATTGTTTAACTTCCCTCTCACCTGACTCGGTGCTTAGGAACTGCTGTGTTAAAATGACATGTTCAACCAGGTCCTTGGAGGAAGCATCTGAAGGACAGTGGTAGCTAACAGGTACAGTTCTGCGAGGGTGATTCTGCCTCATCTGGCTCAATCAGTCTAATAACTTGTGTAGCCCCCAGGAGGCTGCTGATCTGGGAATCCAATCACTAACACAGCTTAGAAAATAACTCAGGTATAGAGAATCCATATCTGCTTTCCCATCCCCAATCCCAAACCGTTTGCAGGGAGTCGTGTTATTTTGACTGTTTTCAAAAGTCACTGAAAAACAGAGAAACGATGTACAGGCGAAGGTTCCATTGAAGAAAATTGAATCTACCCTGGGAGGTAGAATCCACCTAGTTTACCTAGCGCAGGGCTTTCACAGGATAAACCCCTTCCGACACTCCTGTTCCTAGGTCTATATATCCCTTCTTCTTTATTGGGCACAGCAAACTATGGTCTGCTTTTGTAAAGAAAGTCACCGTTTGTTTTTGTAAATAAAGTTTTATTGGAACACAGCCAACGCCTGTTCATTTCCATGTCATCTACGGCTGCCACAGCAGAGTTGAGTGATTGCAAGCAGGGCAGTGTGGTTTGCAGAGTCTAAAGGTTTTACTTGCCGTCCCTTTACAGAAAATGTTTACCAACGTGCTATTTTATCAACTTTACTTAGCACCAGTAACTATTTCTGTTTGCATTTCCATCTTCTATTTTTTAATTAGTTTTTAGTAGCGTATACTTGCTTTACAAAGCCGTGTTAGTTTCTGTTGTACAGCAGAGTGAATCAGATATGTGTATATCTATCCCTTCTTTTTTGTGTTTCTTTCCCATTTAGATCACCGCAGAGCACTGAGTAGGTCCTTCTTAGATGTTTTCTGGTTCCAGTCAACCAAACCATGCTAAGGCAATCACTTGTGTCTGTGGTGCATTTATTCCAGTGGCTCTGGTAATAATACCATAGCAACCACTCTTACCTATAATTACGTTCCTCCTTTCCTGGTCTTGCATCCTCAGAATCCATCCGCATATTCATGGATGAGAGAGTTAAGAGGCTGTTTTAGGGAAACCATAGGCACGCCCTGGTTCTCAGACTGAGAAAGCCAGGAACTGTGAAACCCTAAGCCTATGATTGCTTTTGTAAGCTCCCTTGTTCTGTTTGGTGAAGCCAGCCCATGTCACAGTGGAGCTGGCTGTAGACCTCCCTCCTCTGTTTTGGGGAGAACATATGAAAGGTGGAGATAGTCCAACTGGACAGTCTATGACAGTCTGAAGTGGGCACCATGACTTTGCTTGAGCTGATTATTGCTGGGGGCGGGGAACAAAATCCACATTATTAGATGTTCCAATTTTTCAAAGAGAATCTCGAAACCTTTCTTGGTTTGCTTCCTTTTAATAGACAATCACTGCACATTGAGGTTTGGGACTAATAACTGGTGACCTTGGGCAAGTTCATTTGTTTTTCTCTGGCTTGGGGGTCCTCAACTGTCCAGCAGATGGAAACAAAAAAGGAGAGGTACTCTATCTCATAAGGGTTTTATGATGATTACCTGGATAATTCATGTAATGTTCTTAGGATGGAACCTGTCTGGCACAGAATAAGTGATCAGTAATTCTTAGCTTTGGGGGTTTTTTTAGACATTGGAGAAAGCACTAACGGGATCCCATCTTTCTTGCCCACCTCAAGAGTTTAAAGGGCCTTGTCTACTAAGGCATGACGGCAGCGCCCACCCAGAAGAGAGACCCAGGGCTCAGTAGAAAGTCTCTCGGTTCAGTTCAGTTCAGTCACTCAGTCGTGTCTGACTCTTTGCAACCCCATGAACTGCAGCACGCTAGGCCTCCCTGTCCATCAGCTCCCAGCGTTTAACCAAACTCATGTCCATTGAGTCAGTGATGCCATCCAACCATCTCACCCTCTGTCGTCCCCTTCTCCTGCCCTCACTCTTTCCTAGCATCAGGGTCTTTTCAAATGAGTCAGCTCTTCGAATCAGGTGGCCAAAGTAGTGGAGTTTCAGCTTCAGCATCAGTCCTTCCGATGAACACCCAGGACCGATCTCCTTTAGGATAGACTAGTTGGATCTCCTTGCAGTCCAAGGGATTCTCAAGAGTCTTCTCCAACACCACACTTCAAAAGCATCAATTCTTCAGGGCTCAGCTTTCTTTTGAGTCCAACTCTCACATCCATACATGACTACTGGAAAAACCATAGCCTTGATTAGATGAACCTTTGTTGACAAAGTAATGTGTCTGCTTTTTAATATGCTGTCTAGGTTGGTCATAACTTTCCTTCCAAAGAGTAAGCATCTTTTAATTTCATGGCTCCAATCACCATCTGAAGTGATATTGGAGCCCAGAAAAATAAAGTCAGCCACTGTTTCCACTGTTTCCCCATCTATTTGTCATGAAGTGACGGGACCGGATGCCATGATCTTAGTTTTCTGAATGTTGAGTTTTAAGCCAACTTTTTCACTCTCCTCTTTTGCTTTCATCAAGAGGCTCTTTAGTTCTTCTTCACTTTCTGCCATAAGGGTTGTGTCATCTGCATATCTGAGGTTATTGATATTTCTCCCAGCAATCTTGATTCCTGTTTGTGGTTCTTCCAGCCCAGCATTTCTCATGATGTACTCTGAATATAAGTTAAATAAGCAGGGTGACAACATACAGCCTTGATGTACTCCTTTTCCTATTTGGAACCAGTTTGTTGTTTCATGTCCAGTTCTAACTGTTGCTTCCTAACCTGCATATAGGTTTCTCAAGAGGCAAGTCAGGTGGTCTGGTATTCCCATCTCTTTCAGAATTTTCCATAGTTTATTGTGATCCACACACTCTAGAGCCCCTCATATGAAGGGATGAGGGAGGCCAGAGATACTGCTAGGAATTGTCCCAAACAACATCTGCTGTGGAAAAAGTTTTCTACTGGAGGGAAAACAAAAGTAAAGATGAAAAGATGGAAGGAAGGAAAGAAGGGATGAAGGAGAAAGAAAGAAGGGGAGAAAAGGGAGGGGGAAAAGATTTAGCAAAAACTCAAAGCATAGACAACTGTAATTAATAGAATTATGATAAAGAGATATTTAAAAACTGCTCAGTAAAAGTCAGATTGCAGATTATAATTAATGACATGCAAAAAGATTTAATACATAATGTTAAGCCTGTAAATTAGGCTACAGAATAATGTGTATTGAATGAGACAGTGTATATGAATTTACCTATACCTGAATAGAAAAAAGACTGGAAGGATGGCAGGGAAGCTAACAAAGTATAAACAGTGGTAATCTCTAGGTGACAGGATTGTGAGTGACTTGTTTTGTTTTAATTATATGAACTTCCTAAATTGTCTTCCAAAAAAATCTGTGTAACTTGTGTAATAAAACAAAATGAGAAGTAGTACAATCATTAGGATTGTGAAGTTACCAGTTACAACCAAACCCCGAGTTTCAGATTCTTTTTCCAAACTTCCAGCAGGTGGCGCAATGACAATGTGAGCCTCTATCTGAGTTTCACTCCAGATGAACTCAATTTCTGGATGAAACCACCCAGACCCAGGGGCTGCCTGGCCCAGGGTTCCATTCTTCCCACATTAGGAGAAACAACATAATTAGAAATGCAATGAGATGCGGTTTCTGTTCCTCTCTCCACTTACTTCCGCCCCATCATTTGGCCTGGGACAAAATTCAAATTAGTCTTATTGGGCATTTCTGGATTAGATTGGGTTTGCAGCTCATCCAAGTCCTAATGATAAGTGAGACTGTCAGCTAAAGGGTAGGAGAAAAAAAAAAAAAGCAAGTGATTTTCTTGTTCACAAGAAAGGCAATTTTTAATGAACAGCAAACCTTGTTCACAAAGATAATGGACATTCTCGACCAATGTCAGTCATGGGGGAGGGAAAGCAGGGAGCCTGGCAGCCTGGCTAACCAGCCTCCAGGGACTGAATGGCACAGAGTCCCTCCAGGCCTGGACACCCCCAGGGAATGAATGGGTCACAGCTGAGGCATGACCTTTGCCTGGTCCAGAAGGGGAAGAGCCCTCAGAAGAACCAGCTCCACTTCATCTTTTCCACTTTTGTTTTACATCTTAAATTGACTGCCCACAAGAAAACTACTCTGAAGGGAATTCAGGATGTAAATAAAACCCATCAGAGTCCACCAAAAGGGTCCCCATTCCACCCAGACCCACAAAGATGCACACTGTCTGCAGATATGGAGTGTTCCAGGTCCTCGCTGCTGTTTCTCATAGCTCTTCAGTAAGCCTTCAGTGTCCTTCTTGATGTTGACTTGGAGAAAAAGAAGGAAGGGAGGGAAAAGAACATCTCAGCTCATCTTTGCAGAGAGAAGCTAAGTGGGTTTCTCCAGATGTTTTCACTTACTGAGTCCTCAACCCAGCTGTGGTCCCGATGCCTTCACAGACAACTGGCTTTCATGTGGCACCATCTGGGCTCTGAGTGAGTCAAAGCCATTGGCATTGAGTTGCTTTCAATCTCAGACAACCCAGGCAATTGGAAGGAACCGCATAAAACGATGGGGAACAGGGACCTGGCAATAACTGTCTGTGTATATGCAACATGGTCTCCCCTGGTGGCTCAGACAGGAAAGAATCTGCCTGCAATGCGGGAGCCCCAGGTTCGATCCCTGGGGCGGCAAGATTTCCTGGAAAAGGGCATGGCAACCCACTCCAGTATTCGTGCCTGGGAAATCCCATGGACAGAGGAGCCTGGCAGGCTACAGTCTGTGGGGATGTGGAAGAGTCAGACGTGACTGAGAGACTAAGAGACGCTTTCAGTTTCTTTCATATACAACATCACCACATGATGTCCATTCCTCCTCTCTTGTTCTCTCTCTCTCTCTCTCTCTCTCTCTCTCTTATGCACACACACACACACACACACACACACACACAGAGGCATTCCTAAGGGCACTAGAATAGAGAAGATCATATAACAAGAAGAAGATAACTAACTTAGATAACTAATGAGACTATATACCAAATAATTTAGCTTCAGATTTAAGAGTTTGAAGTCACCCAGCCTGTGTTTGAGTCCCAGCCCTGCCACTTTCTAGCATGATACTTTGAACAAATTACTTAAGTTCTGTGAGTCTTAGGCTCCACCTGTTAAATGATAATAAAGATACCTACATATCACAGCGTTGCAGAGAGGATTCAGTAAGATTCTGCCCACGGAGCACTTAGCACAGTGCCAGGCACTGAGTGGTACTATGTACATGTTGACTATTATTATCTTCTGAAAGCATCAGAATAAAGGGGCAGCTTGAAATTGCTAAACTGGAGTTCATTCACCAAGGGTAAAGTTCATCAGAGGCAGTTGTGTCCAGGGACAATACTTCTTGTCACTGAAATAATTTAAGACATTTAGTATGCTTCAAAGGAGAACTCAATGCGTTTCTTGTCACAAGTTTCCAAGTGGCTGTCTAGGGGACAGTTGTGTGATAAGTTAGCTGGGAGGGTTTTGATGATCCTCAGACTAATTAACAACCCACATGGGAGGAGCACCAGCCCATGGGAAAAAACACAGGCGGCAGTGCTGGAGCAGAGTCCTAGAGAACCCCTGGGGGGCCAGGCCCCTTCTGTTGGACTGTGGGAAACCCAGGGGACCCAGTGGATGCGCAGAATAGATGCAGGTGCTTGGCAGTGGCTATTGATCAACTGTAGGAGTATTTCAGCACGTTAATAACCTGTGTGGACAGGCTGGTGCACCCTGGCTGAGTATCAGTTCCAGGTCAAGGTGTAAAGTTCAGTCACATCGTCACCTGGCCGGCTTTCATGTGGCACCCATCTGTCCATTAGGCTTCCCTGCTGGCTCAGTGGGTACAGAATCCGCCTGCAATTCAGGAGACATAAGAGATGCGGGTTCAATCCCTGGATGGGGAAGATCCCCTGGAGGAGGAAATGGCAACCCACTCCAGTATTCTTACCTGAAAAGTCCCATGGACTGAGGAGCCCAGTGGACTACAGTCCACAGGATTGCAAAGAGTCGGACATGATTGGGCAACAAAACGTGGATCAGTTCGTTGGCCAGACTGAACAGCCTGTTTACAAAGATGTCTTCTTTGGCCAAATAGATCAGTGGAGAATAAATGAATTGTTTCAGAAGAAATCTCTCTCCAATTCTGGAAGGACAAATCAATGACAAAAAGGCAGAGGGTTGGTTCTTACTCTTCTGTAGCTGATGGAGAAAGCACTAACTTGGGATCTGATGGAGGCTAAAATATTCCAGAGCCCTATCTTTTAGATGCTGACAGTCTGGGAGGAAGGATGAAAGGAAAGCCCACTAATGCAGAGAAGAGCTTCTGAGGTGGGCTTGGTGAGTCACAGGGATCATGAGGGCCTACCCTATGCGTGGTGAGCTCTTGGGGTGAGAAGAATGACTGGTTCTGTGTACCCCCAAATCAGAGAGCACCCAGTCAATACTCAGTGAGACCAAATGTGGAACTCAAGTGGTGGGTGGAAAGCAGTGATCGTGGATCTGGGGGCAAGTTTCAACAGAGGTAAGGGAGATGAGAGGAAGGAACAAGCTCATGAGAGAGAAGACTTTGAAGCTAGCCTTCCTGGTCGTGTATGTGGGCTCTGGAGTAAGCGAGGCTCCCAAGAGAAATTTGTCCACGTATTCTTTGAGATAGCCTGGGAGAGGAAGGCAGTTGTCCTTTGGAATTGACAAGAAAGGGGGAGGGCGAGAGAAGAGATCACTGCACCTCTGCCATGGCCCCAGGAGTAGTTGGCACAGTTGGGCCTCAGAGGCAGAGAAGGATGGAGCCCCACTATCCGGAAGGTGCTGTGGGCGGCAGCAGCCATGGGAGACCCTTCCCTGGGCTTTGAGGCCATCTAGGGGCTGAGATTTGTTGGTCAGCTGCCCTTTCAATACTTTGTCCAGGGCTGCCCCCTAAAAAAGCTGTAGGGGCTTGGAGATGGGAACAAGTGGACCTGCTCTGATGGGGAAGCTAGCCAGAGAAATGACTGGTACTCCTGACCATGACCCCCTCATCTGGAGGGCATCCTCCAGTTGACAAACCGCTGCCTCAATCCTAAATCTTTCCAGCAGAGACGATCACTGCCACTTTCTAGATAAAATAGCAAAGACCCAGAGAGGTTGAGAGATGAATCTGAGGTCTGTGACAGTGATAGGCCATCCAGGGCACACAGGGTCGCCATTCAGGTTTCCTGACTCTCAAGTGGGTCCTCTTAATCAGAGTGGGATGCAAGTGAAGCTCCTGGGGAGCAGTGTGTAAGGAGGTGAGGTCCTTAAGAGGGAGGTGGCTGTGAAGTGGCTCCCCACCCGGTCACGTATGCGCGATGGTGGCCGTCTCAGCTTTAGCCCCTGGACATGCCTTGCTTGACTCACCTGCATCCAGACCTTTCTTTAATCACTGGTCTCATTCTAGTGGTGGAGGGTTTTGCTGGAGAAGCACGCAGTTGGGATTTCATGCTAGATACCCTGGTGCCCGCATGCCTGCTGAGCAAGCCTGGGGCTTTTCCACAGGCTACATCCTCACTGAGAAGTTGCCGAGAATCTCAATCTCTTCCTGCAGCAAAGAGAGGGAGAGAGAAGGAGAGTGTTGCCCCCAGATAGGCCGACGCCACAACAAACAACAAAAAAGATTCATGTGCTCAATGAAGCTGAATTTTAATTGATACTTTTTCTAACAGTGGTTCTGAACCAACATCCCTCAGCCCCCAAAGATGATGAAGGGGGTGCGGCTTAACGCCACAATTAGCAGACAACCCCACAACAAATACAGTAAACATTAATCATATTAAATATTGAACGCAGACTCTGGTACGCTTGAAGAGCAATGGGTTTTTACAGTTTTATTTTTACAGAAGACAAAGCAATGATTGTGGAGGAATTATTCTGATGTCAGTGCTGAAGGGAAATAATGTAACATTCTGGAATTTATATAAAAATTACAGCTTTGTTGTGTTTCACACTATATATAGTAATTTAATCATTTGCAGCTGATTAATTTCAGTGAAGAAAAATGTAGCATTATGCATCCCTAATGGAGTTCCAAGGTTTGAATTCTAATCGTGAGTTGGGCACAATTTAAGTCTAAATTAGCAATTAGCTTGGGCAAAGGACACTTAGGTTAAAATGGAGTCATCTGTTGATGAGTACTGAGTCAACAAGAGAGCAGAAAGGAAGATCACCAGAAAAGTGCTTGCCACAGAACACTCTTTGCTGGGTTCATCATTATAATTCCTTACATTAGCAGAATGCGGTTAGAAAACAATTTCTTGTACGCTTATCTCATCTGCATTGGTCTTCATCTAAGTCTATAAGCTGGTATGTGCGCTCCATTGTATAGTGAAGAAACTGTGGCTCCGAAGAAGTAAGATTGCGGAGAGGAAGAGCATATATGGTAGAGGATTTGAACCCAAGTGTTCCGGTTAAAAAGCCAGTATTCTTTCAACCTCAAGATATTTTCTGGGGCAATTTGCTCCAGTGGCAGGAAATAGGAGGGAGAGAGGCATGTGGGGCTGGAGTGGTTATTCTTCTAGTTTCCTCACCTTGGGCTTCCCTGATAGTTCAGTTGGTAAAGAATCTGTCTGCAGTGCAGGAGACCCTGGTTTACTTCCTGGGTTGGGAAGATCCCCTGGAGAAGGGAAAGGCTACCCACTTCAGTATGCTGGCCTGGAGAATTCCATGGACTGGATAAGCCAGGGGGTCGCAAAGAGTCGGACACGACTGAGCAACTTTCATTTCACTTTCCTCACTTCAGAGCTGTCAGGAGCTGGCCACGCCCTCCACCTGGAGGTCACAGCTCCCGCCAAGTGGCGACACTGCCCTCTCTGCATCCAGGTTTACCGATGCCCCTCTCCTTGCCCCTTCAGGCTCAGGGTGGTCACGGTGCCCACTATTACCAGCCCTGCGGCCGCTGCCTGTCCTTTCTGGCAGTTTCCCTGCTGCTTGTCCTACCCGTGAGCAATGAACAACGCAGGGAAGACCTGCCCCAGTTCAACCAGGCAGAGGTTGCTTTCAAGGAAATGGACACAAGAAAGATGGAAGATAGAAAGTCATTTAATATTTTATTTAAGCTCCTAGAGAAGGTCAAGACAGGAATAAAGATCTATAGTGTTACACTCCTTAAGCAAATAGAAGAGAACATGGCATGTTTCCCGAACCTCCCATCTCTCTGCTCGTGCAAACTGCTGACTGCTTGTGCTGTCCCTGAATATCAGGGCTCTTGGGATGCAATGACACAAAGTCAGTTTAAATGGACGTAAATCAAAAAAGTGAACTTATTGGTTCATGGACTCCAACTGTGGGGGAAAAAATGCGTGGATCCAAGCTCAGGGGAGTCAGAATTCAAGACTTCCACCCCTGGGACTAGCGGCTCTTCCTTTTTTTTTCTTTGTCCCTGAAGTTCGTCTTTACTCCTCTGACAGATGCAGCCTTGTCAAGTGATGCTGATTGAAACAAAATTAAAACTCTATCATTCAGATCAGAACTGGGGATCTGAAGTGAAATTCACTGAATCAGAGTCCCGGCAGGAAGCAGGATTTCTCAGATGGTTTAATTAAGGAGATTTTTAATAAAAGGACTCATGGACCGTGTTCACTGTATACAAACAAGAGATACTGAAGCACCCAGACCTGAAGAGGAGGAAGTAGCTGCACTGTGGAGAGTGCAGGGTGGGGCCTCCAGTGATCAGGGACACAGCTACTGCCAGCAACGAGGGCTGAAGCAGGGGGTTGGGGCACCCTGACCTCTCTCTTCTCCCGCCCTTGGATGACTTGCCAGTAACATGCTTCCATGGGCACACCCAGCCAGAAACCCAATTTTAAGGGAATTGAGGTGGTGCAGGGTTCAGGGTCAGTCTGCCAGGGTGACGAAATAGGACTGTTAGGGCAGAAAGTGACACTCAGAGGAGAAAGAGAATAACTCGTACTCATCTTGTATCTCTGCAAGAGTTGGGGGATTGGAAGAGTGAATATACTTGAGTGTTTTAATTTTATAAGAGAATTTCCTAAGAACTTCAACTTCAGTGTCGTAATTGACTCAAGCAGGGATCATCCACAGATGTTAAAACCATTAAATAAAATATTGATTGGGCTTCCCTGGTAGTTCAGTGGGAAAGAATCCGCCTGCCAATTCAGGAGACTGCATTGTTCGATCCTTGGATCAGGAAGATCTCATGGAGAAGAAATGGCAACCCACTCCAATATTCTTGTCTGGAGAGTCCCATGGACAGAGAAGCCTGGCGGACTATAGTCCATGGGATTGCAAAAGAGTCGGACAGGATTTAGCAACAAAACAACAACAACAACAACAAAATGTTGGTTGGTCATCAGGATGTTACATGATCTCAGAGTATCTTCCCAAAGACTTCTCGTTAATTACCAAAGGGAAGGTATCTTTACAAGGGAGAGTACTGCCAGAGAGCTGCTTAACAAAGTCATCAAGCTTAGCATCACTCAGCGATCAAGGGACACAATGACACTATACGCCTTCTTATGAGATGCAATGGGAAGTACACAACCTCACCTTTGTTGTGTGCTTGCCAAAATGTTTAAGAAAGTGAAAGTCGCTCAGTTGAGTCCAACTCTTTGTGACTCCATGGACTATACAGTATTCTCCAGGACAGAATACTGGAGTGGGTAGCCTTTCCCTCTCCAGGGGATCTTCCCAACCCAGGGATTGAACCCAGGTCTTCCACGTTGCAGGTGAATTCTTTACCAGCTGAGCCACAAGGGAAGCCCGCCAAAATGTTTAAGCTGAGTCTAACTCAGAGAAAATGACCAGGTAAGTCCAGATCACAGGGCACTCTTCAAAAAAGTCAGTGCCCTGAACAGCAGCAACCACAAAGAGGGGCTAAACAGAAAAGAGTACTGCACATAACTTGGATAAATCTCACAGTGTTGAATAAGAGGAGCTAAGTTCAAGAAGTGTATGCAAAACATGATTCTCTATTTCCATAAAGTTGGAAGACAAAACCCACTTAAGTATTAGGAGCCAGGACAGTGATTTCCCTCAGGGAGTGATGTCAGGAAGGGCACCCAAGAAAGAAATCCAGGATGTTGATGATGTTCAATTTCTTAACTCAGTGCCTGTTACAAGAGTTTATTCCCTTTGTGAAAGCCTATTATAGTGAGTCCATTCTCTGTGTGTGTGTGTGCGTGTGTGTGTATTAGGGAGAGAGATTAACATTGATGTGGCAAAATACCACCAACTGATGAATCTAGGTGAAGGATCTGTGAGTATGCATTATCATTATATTGTTTTCTAACTGTTCTCTAGGTTTGAAATTTTTGAAAGTAAAAACTTGGGGGGGTTGGGAAATAGAAATGATTTTGAATTATTTTTTAAATGTTAGATCAGCAAATAACTGACATATTATTCATCAGTGGACATTATAGCAAGTTCACATCATTGACACACTTATTTAAATATATGCAGACTGCTCACACTTAGCCAAAATAAAACAAAGAACAAAAAGCAGAGCTACTTTGCATTTATTATGATTCCTAAACAGAAGCCGAGTATCTCGTCTAGTGCGCAAGTATAGAAATAGCAAACAGTTTCCATCTTCACAGAAAAACTGTTGTGTTGGACATATTAAGTTATAGCTTGGGATCCATAAAACCATACCTATGGGATTTTGAATTCTCAAGGGTTAGTTGAATGGCCAGTGATCTTTACTCTGCTCACTAAATTTAAAACTCCACTAACTTAAGCTGTGCCATCCCTGGCTATGTTGACCAATATGGGACCTTGTTTTCCTTTAAAATACAGAGTCCTGTTTGGGTAGAAAGAGCTTATCAGCTCCCCATCCTCTGGTGTTTTTAGGCTCAGGCATGGATAGAAAATCTCAGAAGAGGGCAGATAAGAAAAGAGGGAGAAGCTCTATTTGCTTTAATCTACTTCTGTTCCAAAATAACATACTAGCCAGAAGCCAGCAGAGGATCCAATGAAGATCCAATGGTTCTTACTGTCAAAGGTCATCATTGCATAATCCTTACGTGTCCTCCTGCCCTCATCTTTTTAGTGCCAAGGCTTCAGGAGAGCAAGCACTGTGGCCTCCGGGCACTTGGGTCTGAGGAAGAAGCAAAATCTGCCCGACTCTCCAGTATCCCAATGCCAACACAATAGGCACCTTTGGTTCAGCCCAGCTGCCAACCATCTGCGAGCCACTAGAAAATACAGCTAGAATATAGTAGATTCTCATTAAATGTTTGTTAAATAAATGAGTGGGCTATGGAGAGAAGGGCTGCAGAAAAAACTGGAGGAGTGGTTATTATGGAAGATTCTATGTAACTTGAAGGGATTTTTGCTCACTTCTGCTTAGAACCCAGCTCTTGAATCCTTGAGGATGCCATCCTGGGAGCAGCAGAGACACAGCCCTGGCATGGATATCAATATTCTTACCTCAAGTGAATGTGCAGGCAACTGACATCTGCAAGGGGCCAGGGTAGGAGAGAATGACCATGGCTGTGTGGCAATTCAAAGACGACAAATTTCTGAGTCTATATGTGATACCTCCTGGGAGTCCTTGACTCAGCATTTGTAGGGAACAGAGGCTCTGGCAGCATATAAGAGAGAGTCAATGAAACTGCCAACTGCAGGGCTTCAGACTTCTAGCCTCTGTAATCATGTGAGTCAATTCCTTGTACTAAATCTCTTTGCATGTACAACTTGAACTCAGTTTTGTGAAACTATGGACTGTAACCTGCCAGGCTACTCTGTCCATGGGATTCTCCCATGTGTTTAAATACACACTTAAAACGTATATATGTGAAAGTTGCTCAGCTGTGTCCAACTCTTTGTGACCCCATGGACTATACAGTCCATGGAATTCTCCAGGCCAGAATACTGGAGTGGGTAGCCTTTCCCTTCTCCAGGGAATCTTCCCAACCCAGGGATCAAACCCAGGTCTCCTGCATTGCAGGCAGATTCTTTACCAGCTGAGCTACAGGGAAGCCCAAAATGTGTATATTATATATATACACACACACTTATGTGTATGTATAGCTGTGTATGTGTGTGTGCCCATGTATATGTGTGACTGTGTGTGTGTACAGTATTATCATATTCTGTTTCTCTGAAGAACCCAGACTAAGAACTTAGATCACACAATTGTATGATAAGCACTCCTGGTTGCCTGTCTACCAAGTTTGCTGAGATCCCACCCCTCGGCCACTTCTCAGCAAAGAGATCCCCCCCCCCGCCCTCCCATTCCCGGTCCCTAGGAGGACGCACCTTTCCCAATGGAAACTCAAAATGCCAAACCCTCACCTTCCCAGCTCCCCGTATATTCAGAGCACAGGTGAGCAAAGCAGACGCTGCCATGTGAACCTAAAGGAGAGTTTATTAGGGGCTACAAGGAAACATTTCATTTCTAGAAAAGGAGCCACTCAAGGGGAAATGTTTTCCTCCAGCTCTGGGTAGAGTTGCACTTGCCCAGTGCTGGAAACCTCAGTAAGGTCTAGCCATCAGGATGGAGACATGGCCTTTGTGCTGAGCACAGCAGAGCGGAAAGAAACAAAACACAAGAGTTCAGAATTCACGAGAATACTGTAGAGCTGCTGAATTAACCATCCAGAAATCACCCTGCCTCCAGATTTCTTATGTGACATAACAGACATTCTTATTGTTTGGGTAAGTGCTTAGTCACTCAGTCGTGTCTGGCTCTTTGTAACCCTTTGGAATGCAGCTTGCCAGCCTCCTCTGTCCATGGGAGTTTTCAGGCAAGAATGCTGAAGTGATTTGCCACTTACTACTCCGGGGGAATCTTCCTAACCCAGGGACTGAACATGCATCTCCTGTCTCCTGTGTTTCCTGCAATGCCGGGGGATTTTTTACTCGCTGAGCCATCAGGGAAGCAAAAAACTGATGTTAAGTCATTTTAAAGGAAAGTCTGTTTCCTGTATTCAAAAGCATCCTAATCGAATTAACTGATTTTATTTTCATTAAGAACTCATATCAAAGGAGGTCTCTTTATCCAGTCAAAGGTATACTTATAGGTTCATTTAGTATTCTTCATTATTTACAAGTAGCAGAGTGAAATGAGAAATATATTTATATATCTATATCCATATTCATCCCTTCATCTTTCTATCCTTCCATCCCTCTGTCCATCTCTTAATCTAGCTATGAGTTCCACAGTCAGAAAAGCTCAGAAGCTGTGATTACTGCCTACTTCTGGAGAATCACAATCAACATTAATGTATTAAAGCCTTTGAGAAGTTCTGCAGTAAAGAAACTTCTTTAACTCCATATTTCCTTGATTTTTGCTCGTTTGTTTGTTTTGTTTTTGAATCACAAAACCCTTATTTGAGCAGACATTTTAACAGCAATCCAATTTGGGAAACGTGTACATGACTGTGTAACTCTCTCTCCCCTTAGATCTCTCACACACTTTTAAGAGGACAATTGTTCCCTCTGAAGGCAACACTTGTTATTCTGAAGCACTGAAGCAAAACCTCCAGCACATTTGGAATCTGCTTAGATGTTTACAGATAGCTTTCTGTTAATTTCTATTCAAAAGATATATATTTCTGGCCTTGGCGTATTGTTTGTGATTCACCACCACATTCTAGGAACCTCCACTCTCACTCATCATCCTGCTTGAGCTAACCATATCTGACACAAACAGTTCTCATTCATGGTGGCCCCATCCCATTTATACCATCCATAGCCCAAGAGGCAATCTTGTGCTTGTGTTTTAACATAAAGTTCAAATCACATGCATACTAACACTACTTCATGAGCAAGAAATTACCACGTCTGGTTCATTGACATTTACTTCTGGGAACCATTTCAATCAGATTAATCCGTTTATCTAAATAATCTTCCACTCACTTCACAACATCAGAACTCACCAATACATTTTCTACCAATGCTTCCAACCTTCCTTTTTGTAGACTGAAGTGCAGGATTCATTATCACCTGGAGTTCTGCAAACTGGACATTATCAGAGTGTAAGGGAGGTGAAATAAGAGCCTCTATCCCATCAGAGTTTGAGCAAAGGGGAAAAAAGTGGGGCAGGTGGAGATGCCCATCCATCTCTGACATGACTGCTGGAGAGTGTGGCTTAGATGCGCAGGAACAAATATGCCTTGTATTAGGACTGGTAGCTTATGCTGCAGCAACAACCCAGGAGTGGCAGATTAAAAACAAAGAGTTATTTCTGGTCCACACCACATGTCCACTTTGGGCCAGCTGAAGCTCTGCTCCATGTCAGCTTCACTCAGGAACACAGCAGTTGGAAAGCTGCCAATCCTGGTGGCAGAGAGGGAAATGTTAGTATGGCAAGCCTCACACTGACTCTCAGAGCCTCCACCCAGGGGTGACCACATCCCCTCTGCTCACGTTTCATTGGCCTCATGTGAGCTCCATTACTACGGGTCCCCCACCCTGAGCCCCAAAGCTAGAGAGATGTGTTCTCCCAGAGCAGGCCTCACTGGAAAAGCCACGGGCTTTGTCCACTTCCCTGTCTCCCCTAAGAGCAAAGCCACACATATGCTCTCTACAGACAGATGGATCCCAGAGAGAGAGGGTAACAGGGGATAAACTCCTTAGCTCTCCAGTCAAGTGAGAAGCGACCAGCAAAAACAAATCACAACAGGATTTTTGCAAAATAGGTCTTCCACTCATTGTCTTCTGCAGTTTTAAGCTCTTGGTTCACTCTTGAGCTCTCTTCTTCAAGTTCCCCACCTTCTCAGTTTGCTCTTCCATCACTCTAGCCTGCTTCATCTCCCTCCTGTAAGAATTGTGAATCCCACTCTACTGCTGGATGCCTGGCTACCTGAGCCAATAATCCAGCCCTTGAGTTACTAACAGGAAAACGTGATGCTTAGTTCAGTCTGAGAAAAGTCTGCCTGTGACTCGCCACCAGAGGTTTCCGATGGAAACACTGAGCAAGTGAATGAATGAAGAAACACCATCGAATGCCCAGTACAGGAGGCACTTCAGTGTGAATTTCAGTGTGAGTTTCCCACCTTCAGCATCTTTGCTGATTCTCGTCCACCTCCCACAGCAGTATCTTTCATTTGAGCTCTTTCTTTACCCAAATCCCAACAGGTCTTCCAGTGTCAATCAAGCTCAGGTCCTACCTCCCTAGACACATTCCCACATTGACCTATAGTGATGGTGACCCATAGTGATACTCTGTCTACACAACTTGGAGCTCAGGTAGCAGAATCGGGAGGTGGTAGAACCAGGGACTGAACCCCTGTACTCTACCTCCAGAGCCCAGGCACCTGACCTCTACCCTAAAGAACAGATGGGACAAGAAAAAGAGAACTAGGGCCTTCTGAAATCAATCACATAGGGCATACCTTGAGCCAGACAGACTTGGGTTCAAGTTCTTGCTTTTCTGCTTGCTAGAGGTTTTATTTTAAACAAGTTACTTCACCTTTCTGGGCCTTAGTTCCCTCAGCTGTGAAATGGAATAAGGAAGATTAATATATAACACATGTCTGACAACTGTAGACTTGTGATCAATGTTAGGTGTGAATTGTTCTCCTGTTCTCTCTTCCTCTAAAACCAGAATCTTTATATCAATCAGAGTGCACCCCGTCTGTTCACTCTGCACTTTGTTCTCTGGCTTGCAAACACAGGGCAAGGTAAGAAAAGTATCTGAAAAAGGAGTTTCCAGGCTGGCCAAGCAGTGAAGGGACCACAGATAGCTCTGTGCAGCACTGGTACCCAGGAGCACTAAGGCCCCCATGAGACCAGAGTCCACTGACTTCAACTGAGAGTCAAGATGTGGTTGAGAAGAAAATGCAGTTCCCTGGGTATTTATTGTTACTCCTCCTTAAGAGTCTTCTTTTCCTTCCCCTCTTCAGCCCTTTATCAGATATTTCAAATTTATTAATAGGCCCCAAGTCCAACGATGAGCTACACATAGTAAAGCAAACCAATATTTCCTCCACATAAGGACATTCTGTATAAAATGACAGAGACGTGGCATAGCCGCAAAGAGGGTTGAGCTGGTTAAATTCACTTTTACAAAAAGAGGAACTCTCTTCCCTCTGGTGTCACCGCCAACAATACTGCAGGCAATGTAATAGCTTCATGCGAATAGCCGTGTCTGGATCACAAGTCCTGGCCTTCTCTGATGGAAATACTGGTTTGGGTTGCTGGTCCTTCAGCAGAAGAGCTGTGTGATAAGATGTGGTCTGGAGAGAATCTACCTGGATTTAACTCCTAAACTTGCTTCCTAAATAGCTTCCCTGTTGGCTCACATGGGAAAGAAATTGCCTGCAATGCAGGAGAGCCTGGTTCGATCCCTGGGTCAGGAAGATCCCCTGGAGGAGGGCATGGCAACCCACTCCAGTATTCTTGCTTGGAGAACCCCAAGGACAGAGGAGCCTTACAGGCTATAGTCCAGGGGGTCACACAGAGTCAGACACGACTGAAGAGACTTAGCATGCTGATCCAGGGTGGATGGGGGCGGGGAGCTGATGTAGAGGCGGAGCAGTGACAGATACACCAAGAAGTGAGATGGGAAGCTGACCATGAACCCCATGACTGGGCAGTTTCCAAGGAACATAGGACAGTCTTCCACGTATTCACTGAGCACTTCTTGAGGGCGAAACCCCTGTGTGGAGAGCAAAACTCCACAAATCCTAGAGATACAGATGCTGCAGTCAAAATCTCAGTGAGCCACTGGGTGACCCGGAGTATATTATTTAACCCTTCAAAGGCTCCACACCTGAGCTTTAAAACATGCTGAAGAGGTTAACAGGACGAAGTCCTACCTGGCACACAGCAGGCACTTAAACAAGGCTGGTTTCAGGGACTTTCCTGGTGGTCCAGTGTTTAAGACTTCACCTTCCAATGCAGCGGGTGTGGGTTTGATCCCTAGTCAGGGAGCTAAGCACCCACATGCATCATAGCCAAAACACCAAAACATTAAAAAAAAAAAATGGTAGCAATATTGTAACAAATTCAATAGAGATTTGAATTTAAAAAAAACAAACAAAAAAAATCAAGGCTGGTTTCTCTCTGGTCTTCTAAAAGAACAAAGCAGGAGAGGCTTCTGTAACCTTCCTCTCCGCTGACGTCCATTTAGGCACCGTGAGGGGAGAAAAGACATGAAACGCCTTCCTGTAGCTGCACAGCCGACTGCATGGCCCCTGAAGTCAGCAAGCAGACTGGGAACGGCCCCTGATGGAACTTCTGTCAGCCCTGCAACATCCAGTGAGTACATGTTTATTGAGCACCTACTATGTGCCAAGTGCCGGTTAAAACACAGCCACTGCCAGCCCCAAAAGTGCTTTGTGCAGATTAGAAAAGGTTGCCCTTTCTGGCAGATACAGCCCCGTCAGCACACAGTTTGGCAAGCGAGAAGACTCTTTGTGTCAAGTAAAAAAGTGCTCCTTCACCCGAGTGGACGCAGCCCATGCTGGCCTCATGCCTTGGCAGGCAGAGTGAGCGGCTTTAGGCCCTGCAGACCTCCCTCATCCGGGCAGCCTCGCCATGTATATGTGCCCCACCAGGCACAGCGTCCCCAAAGTCGTGCATTTCTCTTAAAGATAAATGTGCTCTGTTGAAGGGCTTCTCTTTTATTCTCTCCTTTCAGACATGGGAAAATATCCTTTCTTTTATGAAATGATGCTAATAGTAGATGACAGCTGTTTGTTTTATCTCTTTTGTGAACTGTTCTTAGCAAAATAAAGTTGGCAACTTTATGCCAGTACTTTTGTTTTGGACATTTTTCTGATCTGTAAAAAATTCAAAACTTTAAGAATCATTGTGGGAGGTGTTGTGTGGTGAGATGCCCTTCTGTTCAAGGAAAAGAAAAGCCCTGCAAGACCCCACAACCTGGGCAGGTACTCTGTTGCCATCAGGGTCTCTGAGCTTCAGCGGTCTGCATGACATTACATTTCAGAATCACTGGGTTGCTATGGTTATCACCAGATCTCTGTAATTACCTTGGAAGTTGCTGTCTTTGAGACTTATGAGGTCCATGCCATGCAGATATTCAAAAAAGAAAGGTTTTTGTGTCTGAGAAGTGTGCATGCTGACAATAAATGGCATTGCTCAAACACAGCTGCACACACACACACACACACACGTGAAAATATTCATACGCACAGGAGAATCATCATCTCTTGCGTGCTTTGGTGGTTAGATTGTGGACTTCACATGAGGTCCACACAGTTATAGGAAGGCAGGTCTTGGCTTGGCTCCAGTGATAAATCTGGACTTACTCTCTTGGCCAGCATTCTCTGGCTCCAAACAAAAAACTCACTTAAACTAGAGTGTATTGGCTCACTCATTGAGAAATGAGTGTTTGTGTCAGGTACGGCTTGATCCAGGGGCTCAGGATCAGGATTTGCCAGGTGGTTCAGTGGTAAAGAATCCACCTGCCAAAAGAGGAGACACAGGAGATGCAGGTTCGATCACTGGGTCAAGGAGATCCCCTGGAGGAGGAAATGGCGACCCACTCCAGTATTCTTGCCTGGAAAATCCTATGGGCAGAGGAGCCTGATGGGCTACAGTTCGTGGGGTTGCAGAAGAGTTGGACACGACTGAGCGACTGAGCTCATGGCGCTCCACCTCCAGGCAATCTGCTTGCTCTCGTGAGTTCCCCTGTGAAGGCCTCACCACGAGGTCAGCTTGCTGCCAAATTTCAAGCCTTGGATTGACCAGGAAGAAAAGAGAGCTTATCTCCTCAACAATTCAAACAAACAAAAGGTCTGCACCTTGGTCTCAGCCTGAATTAGATCATAACATAAGCCCATCTCTGACCCTATCACTGTGACCGGGGACATGCCCAAAGCTGGACCGGTCCTGCGGGGAAGCATACGTTTCTAGAACCGGGATCCCCAACCTCCAGGCCACGGACCAGCACCTCCTGTCAGATCAGCGGCAGCATTAGATTAGAAATAAAGTACACAATAAATGTAATGTGCTTGACTCATCCCCAAACCATTCCCCACCTCTAGTCTGTGGAAAAATCACCTTCCATGAAACCAGTCCCTGACGCCAAAAGGGCTGCGGACTTCTGCTCTAGAACAAAGTCAGGGTCAAGGGACGCAGCCAGCCAAACTTACTTTCTCTCCCCAAAGGAGAGGGATCTAAGAAGTTAGTGGTGAGACATCACCTGGGCTGTTTATTCTCCTTTTGCCTCCCCTCACCCCCGCATCTCTTCTCCCCACTACCCTTGCTCAACCTGATCCACACTCTGTGTTCTGAGATGCTGTCGCCGCAAGGCTTCCTCCCAGGCCCCTTGCCTCTGACCATTGATTGGATCAGACAAACCAGAAGCACAGCAGGTCTGCGGGTGGGGGAAAAAGAGGTGGGTGTTTCTTCCCTGCCTGCTCACTGTTCTAGTACCTCCCACGGCCCCATTCTCACAGCTCACACCACCTCCTATCTCCCTGCCCCTCCAGCCTTTGAGGCAGTAACAGCTTCCTGCTGCTGTGATCTTGATACCTCAATGCCCCTTGTCTGTTCCCCTGACGCTGCCCACATATCTGCACATTGTCCCTTAAAATCTTTTAATCTAAACCAGGAGTCAGTGAACTTTGGCCCACAAGCCAAAAACCACCCCCTCGCTTTTTGTAAAAACAGTTTTATTGGCCCACGGTCACACCCACCGCCCATCCTTTAGGTGTTGTCTGTGTTCAGTTGTGACAGAGACTGTAGGCAGCCTGAAAAGCCCAAAATACTTACTTTCTGGCCTGTCACAGAAAAAAATTGCTGACCCCTGGATAAACCAGCTCTGATGGATTCTGCTTCCTGCTGGGACCCTGTCTATTTGATCTCCTCATAAAATTTAAGAAGAGAATGCTACTTTTACTATAAGATTTGTACATAACTTTTGAGAAGAAACTAATATAGAAGATCAACCCTGCTGGTTCAAGGGGAAACCACCCAGGGGATAGAAAGGTGTAGTGATCCTTTTTTAAAACACTTACTTGGCTATGCAGGGTTTTAGCTGCAGTGATCCAGTTCCCTGACCAGGGATGGAACCCAGGCCCCAGGCCCTGGGAGCATATAGTGAAGTCCCTACAGTGATCTTTTTATGCAGTGAAACCTGCTCTCTCCCAGCCCTTGAGCTGAGGGGTCTCAGGGCAGAGGATGGCCCCCTCTTGCACCCCTAACCACTGCTCACTCAGACAGCACACCTGGGTGCTCCAACTTCATCAGAGAATGCCAGTGAACGGGAAAATCAATATGTAAAGAACCAAACCGAAGTGCCAGATGAAAAAGATGAACATTGCTAGGTTTAGAAAATAAAAATGTTCTAAACAGATAAACAGTAAGCAAAGTGCTTTGATTTGTACTGTTTTCCAGTCCATAAAACCCTAATATCCGCCGACGTTTCATTAAGAGCTTCCATGCCTACTGCGGCTTGAACAGATTGCGGCAAACATGTTATTCGAGCCGCAGACCCAATCTTTTGCAATGTTTTACATGGGTGCTAAATGGGGGAGAAGTCTGATCTGTCATGAACAGAACGCTACTTTAGGGGAAAAGTAAATGCTGGAGTTAAATGAACAATATCTATCATTTTGCAATGTGATTTTTCCAGTCAATCAAAAAAAAAAAAAAAGGTAGGCAACGAACATTTATTGGAGAAACAAAAAATGGCAATGAACACATGCAACCAGATCCTCCTTCAGCTTTCAGAAACAGGGAGGATTTGTGATTTGATAATTTCCAGTGAAATAAATATTCAATTTATGTTGGAAATAGTTCATTTGGTCTTTTAGCCTTTTGCAATCCCCAAACCGAATAATACTCCAGTTTATGAAATCCCCTACTAATATAGCAACGCCCTTTCATCTACTGTTACACTCACTCCTGAAGTGGCCCTACTGCTAGCTTTCTGAACCATCAGCCAAGGTGCTACACAGAGCTCTTTTCCTTGATGATTTCCATTTTGTGACTGCAAGAAAAAGGAAAAAATCCTAAACAATAAATTAGCAACCCTGAAGTGGATTTTGGGCTGCGAAACTGAGAAGACTTGGACCGATTATTAAATCATTCCCTGATCCTCAGTTTCTTTATCTGTAAAATGGGACCAACACTCCCTCCCTACCCCCACCACTCAGATTCTTGTACCTTCTTCCATTCCTATTTGTTGAATATTTACTAAGCACCTTTTATGTGTCAGGAGGGTGCTGGGTTAAGAGGAAGATGCGGTCCCTGGAAGGTGCCTCTTGAAGTTCACATACCGAGGAGAGAACTACCAGTGCCAATGTGTTGTGGTGAGCTCTAGGACAGCAATAGCAACAGTTCTTTGAAAGCACCCAGGAGGTCCGGGTGGCCAGAAAGAGCCAAGAGGAAGGGATGGCTAAATGTATTCTGAAGAATGAGTCAGAGGGGAGGGGTACAATGGAGGATGTCATCACAAGGGAGAAGAGACTTCTCAGGATCACTGACAGCATTTTCGCATGGCCACAGCCCAGGCTTTAAGGTGGGAAGGCAAGAGCGCTGGGAAGCAGGGAGAACTAAGCAAAACCCACGTTCCAAGGACCTCCCGGCTTTGCTGAGAATTCAGACTTTTCCCTTGAAGGCGGTGGGGAGCCCACTGCAGGGTTTCTGCTGGGGGATGTGGCCTGATTCTACGTGTTTCAGGAAGACCATCCTCACCACCACTAGCAAGCAGGTGGAGAAGGAGTCAGAGGGGAGACGGAGGCAGGGAGGCCCTTCCTCAGGGAGAGGAGCAGTGGCTGAAGTGGGATAAAGGCAGTGGGGATGCAAGAGAAGAGGCAGATGTGAGAGGTGTGAAGTTGATGGGACAGCTTGATAGACTGCGGAGAAAAGGGAAGGAAAATGTCAGGGAGGACTCGGAGGTTCCAGCTTGGACAAGAGAGCCGATGCTGGTTGTATTCACTGAGAGACAGCACATGTGAAGCTGGTGCTCGGCGCAAGGCAAGATAAACAGTAGGTGCTCAGTAAGTGTGCCTCAAAGCAGAAACTTTATTCTCCTAGCTTCATTCTCCCTTCTCTTCTGTCACCCCACCCCCCAATGCACACACACACACTGCCCCCACCCACTCTAGCTCATCCTGCACATCACTGCCTGGTAAATCTTCTTAAAACACCAATTTGCCTGTCAGATTTAAGTGGCTCATTTAAATGGCTCAGGATTTCCCCAGGCACCACTCAAAGCCCCCCTGCTCAGCTTCCTAATCCAGCTCCCCTATCAAGCCAGCCCTGTTTCCTCTCTGCCTCAGTCCAGCCGCCCCGACAGCAGCCCCATGACCTGCCGGCCTCCAGGCCTTTATTCAGGCTGTGCTCCGCTCCCGGAGTACTGGCCTTTCCTTCATCCTGCCACTGGAAATTAAAATCAGAGAGTCACAGTGGAGACCGTGATAAAAGAAAGCAATTCCCTCTGTACCCCTGTTACTTCTGTTAATTCAACACAGGCTTAATTCTTTGACATCTAGGCAACACAGAGAGTCTATGGCTGAGGAAGTTTCGAGAGAAGAGACACAAGACGTAAGTTTATCTAGATTATAGATAAACCGGCTAATAAAATGTCTTGTTATATCCTTCTAGCACATTCCAGACTCTCCGAGTCCTTTTGATTTTGAAATGCATTTTTAAACCATGAGTGGATTATGATTGTCAAGGGAAAAAAAAGCAGTTTTCTTTCAGGCCTTAAGCTATAAAAACTGCTATTCCCGTTCTCTCTCCAAATGAGCCCACTTTAGGATGTCCTGCTGGGAAATGAAGGCAATTGCTTGATGCTTAGGAATTACCAAAGATTTACTTGAAAGTGCTACCGCACACTCGGTAGGAAATAAGCCTAAATGAAAAGGAAAACAATTAGCCCAAATGTGCCAACTTCAACAGTGTTGATTGGTCGGTTGGTTGATTTTGAAAGCCCATTTTTATTTCTGGAATCAAAGTTGCAAAAACAAACAGCAAACAACAAAAACTCCAGTTGTGACGTCCATGGATGAGAAGCCCCTGGGGCAAGCACAGGCAGGGTTACTTTGAAGGCCACCCACATTTGGGTCTGAGCTCCTCCCGGGGCCAAGGAAGCTACAGGGCCACCTGGAACGACAGAGACTTCTGTCCTGTTGTCTGTCCAGTGGGCTTCCCCACTGGAATGTGACAGTCCTCCTGCCCCAATCCAGCCTCATTCCCTTTCCAGCCCCTAGGGGAGTGTTTCTCAAACAGTGCTTTAAGAACCAACTGCAGTTGCATCCAAATCACCTGGACTCTTGAAACATGCAGGTGGCTGCTCCCTATACCCCCTTCCTGAGACCACATCCCTCAAAGTGGGTTCATTCATCAACACCACCAGTACAGCCAGATTAGCAAGGCTTCTCTTCCCTCCCAGTCCATTAGCATTTTCTTTCCATTGTTCTCCTTAGCCGGCTAAAAGTCCCTGGTCTATTGTTCAGTTCTAAAGTTTCCTGTAATTCCATTCTGTTGCCCCAGTAAATTCACTCCCCATCCACCTGAATAACTTTATCATATCTCTTCTATTCTCTTCTAACTACAATTTTCTGATTACAAATCCCATCACCTTGTAGCTTTTGACTTTTCTCCTAATCTCTGAAAATGTAGAGGCTGTCCACTGAGAATTCCTTGCTCCTTGGAGGAAAAGCTATTTCAAACCTAGACAGCAAGTTAAAAATCAGAAACATCACTTTTCTGACAAAGGTCCATATAGTCAAAGTTCTGGTTTTTTCAGTAGTCATGTATAGATGTGAAACTTGGACCATAAAAAAGGCTGAGCACCGAAGAATTGATGCTTCTGAACTGTGTTGCTGGAGAAGACTCTTGAGAGTCCCTTGAACTCTCAACCAGTCAATCCTAAAGGAAATCAACCCTGATTGGAAGGACTGATGCTAAAGCTGAAGCTACAATACTTTGGCTACCTGATGTGAAGAGCCGACACATTGGAAAAGACCCAATGTTGGGAAAGACTGAGGGCAGGAGAAGAAGGGAGGACAGAGGAGGAGATGGCTGGATGGCATCACTGACTCAATGGACCTGAATCTGAGCAAACTCCAGAAGATACTGAAGGACAGGGAAGCCTGGTGTGCCGCAGTCTATGGGGTCACAAAGAATTGGACATGACTGAGGGACTGAACAACACTGAGAATTCTCTCCTCCTCTAGACTTCAACCCCCTGCCCCCACCCACCCTCACACACCTTTCTCCACTGGACCCATCCCTCAACTTGACCTGGATCCCGGATCCCACCTCACCCTCCTTCTCAGAACTTCTGCAGTGCCGTATGCCTCCTCTCTCCTATATGTTCAGTCTTGTCCTCTCAACCCAACCCTTCCCTCTGGCTCTTTTTTCCTTCCATTGTAGAGTATCACTGGAATGGGGAATTCTCTCCAATATCCTAGGAGGAGAAGTATGCATCAGTAGGACATATTTTAAACTCAATTACCACAACTGAATGTTAATTTGTTATCTATAAATACTTACTAGAATGAAGAATATGTTTCAGAACAGTTTTTAAACCTTTTGATTATAGAAATTTTCAAATATATTAAAAAACAGAGAAGCTATACAAGGTCACAAATCAGAAATGACTGAGCCAGCATGCAAGGGCAACTTATACACACACACACACACACACACACACACACACATATATATTTCAGGTTACAGCATTATGATTTGACATCTGTATGCACTACAGAGTGATAACCATGACAAGTCTATCTGCCATCTGTCACCATACAATTGGCTCACCTCACCCATTTCACAGCCTCCCCCCTTGACCATCTTTCCCCCTTGTATCCACTAATCTGTTCTCTGTGTCCAAGTTTGTTTTTATTTTCATTTTGTTCATTCATTTTTTAGATCCCACATCTGAGTGAAAACATAAGGTATCTATCTTTGATTTATTTCACTTAGCATAATACTCTCAAGGTCCACCCATACTGTTGCAAATGGCAGGATTTCATTCTTTTTTATGGCTAAGTAACATTCCATTGTGTGTGTGTGCACATGTATGTGTGTGTGGTAGAGACTATCAGAAAAACTCTGCCTTGTCTCATTTCCTCTTCCAACTACCAACCTTTCTACCTTTTACCCATCCATAGCCAAAGTTCTCCAGATAGCAGTCCTCTATGCCTTCTTAATTTCTTCAGTTTCTACCCACTCTTAACCGATTTAGGTCTGGTCTGGCTTCTACACCTGTAGCTCCTAGAAACAATAATGACTACCAAATCTAGCAGACATTTTTTTTTTTTCAATTCCATCTTCTTCTAGTAAAAAATTTAGTAGCTTGAAACAAGAATTCATTTTTTCTTTCTTGTGATTTTATTAATTAACTGGGATAATACTTGGGTTGTCTCAAAGGGCTGGTGTCATCTTGACACTAAGGTGACTCATTCCTTACATGTTTGGTACCCAGGTTGGAACAGCTGCCACAACCAGGAGGTGGCCAGGCATCATCTCTCTCTCTCTCTCCATGTGGAATCCACATAGTCAGTTTAGCCTTCTTTACAACATGATGGTCTAGGGGTAAACAGACTTTTTACATGGTAGCTGGCATCCCTCTGAGCAAGCACTTTAAGAGACCAAGATTGATGCTGCAAGCTTCATATGACCTATCCTCAAAAGTCACAAATTCTATTAGTTGAACAAACCCAGGCCTCATTCAGTATAGGAGGGTCCTACACGAAGTGTGAATTTCAGGAGGCATAATTCATTTGGGGGCCATCTTTGGAGACCAACTCTCCTACTTGACTTTCTGACAACTATCAGAGGGACTTCCCTGGTGGTCCAGTGGCTAAGACTCTGCACTCCTAATGCAGGGGGTCTGGGTTCAATTCCTGGTCAGGGAACTAGATCTCACATGGCACAACTAAAGACCCCGCATGCTGCATCAAAGATTGAAGATCACGTTTGCAACTAATGCCTGGCACAGCCAAATAAATAAATTTTTTAAATTATCAAAGCCCTTGTGAACATCCACTTTTTGAAACACTGTCTCCTTGCTCCCATAACAAACCATTTTTCTGTTCTCTTTCAACTTCTCTGACAAGAGAGAGGGGTTTGTAGGTCTCCTCTGCCTCTGTCCTCCAGGCCGGGCTCTAAGTCTCCTCTCTCCTATATTTCTTCTCTCCTACATTTTTAAAATCTCTTCTCAAATTAAATTAAGTCATTTAATTCAGACCTACTATTTCAATTAATTCCTAAAATACATAAGACTAAAATATTAATCATTCCAGCCCAAACTTGTCCTCTGAACAGCATACCCCACCTCTCAAAACCTCCCCTTGAAGATACCAAAGGTATCCAATTTAGCGTGTCTAATCTGAACTTAGAACGGACCACTGTCCTCAAACGGGGCCTCTCCCAGAATTCTCCAGCTTCCTGGAGGATGACTCACCTGGCACACAGTGGAGCTGCCCTAGTTGTCTCAGTTGTGACCATCCTAAAGGGATTGATAACCGGCCAGTCCCAGACACATGAGCAAGTCAAAATGAGGACGACTCAGCCAACCACAGCTGGCAGGAGAGGCAGAAGCAAGACCAGTAGAGAGCAGCCAAACCAGCCCAGACCAGCTGAATTCCTGTGAACTGGTACAATAAACAAATGTTTACTTTTGTACGCCACTGAGATTTTGTGGTTTTCTCACTACATAGCATTATTTTGTCAATGGATATCCAATACACTACAGTTTAAACATTCAACAATTGAAGAAAGGTGCAATGTCACGCAACCTTTAAGAATGCTGTGTAGTGCCAGTCAGGATGGCTGCTATCCAAAAGTCTACAAGCAATAAATGCTGGAGAGGGTGTGGAGAAAAGGGAACCCTCTTACACTGTTGGTGGAAATGCAAACTAGTACAGCCACTATGGAGAACAGTGTGGAGATTTCTTAAAAAACTGGAAATAGAACTGCCATATGACCCAGCAATCCCACTCCTGGGCATACACACGGAGGAAACTAGAACTGAAAGAGACACGTGTACCCCAATGTTCATTGCAGCACTGTTTATAATAGCCAGGACATGGACGCAACCTAGATTGCCCATCAGCAGATGAATGGATAAGGAAGCTGTGGTACATATACACCATGGAATATTGCTCAGTCATTAAAAAGAATTCATTTGAATCAGTTCTAATGAGATGGATGAAACTGGAGCCCATTATACAGAGTGAAGTAAGCCAGAAAGATAAAGAACATTACAGCATACTAACACATATATATGGAATTTAGAAAGATGGTAATGATAACCTTATATGCAAAACAGAAAAAGAGACACAGATGTACAGAACAGACTTTTGGACTCTGTGGGAGAAGACGAGGGTGGGATGTTTCGAGAGAACAGCATGTATATTATCTATGGTGAAACAGATCACCAGCCCAGGTGGGATGCATGAGACAAGTGCTCGGGCCTGGTGCACTGGGAGGACCCAGAGGCATGGGGTGGAGAGGGAGGTGGGAGGGGGATCGGGATGGGGAATACATGTAACTCCATGGCTGATTCATGTCAATGTATGACAAAACCCACTGCAATGTTGTGAAGTAATCAGCCTCTAACTAATAAAAATAAATGAATATATATATATTTTTTTTTTTTAAAAAAGAATGCTGTGTAGATGTACAGTCATCCCTCAGCATCAGTGAGGGGATTGGTTCCCAAATCCCCAGGTATATAATAATCAGAGAATACTCAAGTTCTTTGTATAAAACAGAGTGTTGTTGTTGTTGTTTAGTTGCTTAGTTGTGCCTGACTCCTTTGTGACCTCATGGACTGTAGCCCGCCAGGCTCCTTCTGTCCATGGGATTTCCCAGGCAAGAATACTGGAGTGGGTTTCCATTTCTTTCTCCGGAGATCTTCCCGACCCAGGGTTCAAACCCATGTCTCCTGCATTGGCAGGCAGATTCTTTACCACTGAACCACCAAGGAATCCCCATAAAATGGAGTAGTATTTACATATAATCTATGCATATCCTCCTGTGTAATTTAAATCATCTCTAGGTTACTTATTGGAGAAGGAAATGGCAAGCCACTCCAGTGTTCTTGCCTGGAGAATCCCAGGGACGGAGAGCCTGGTGGGCTGCTATCTATGGGGTCACACAGAGTTGGACACGACTGAAGCGACTTAGCAGCAGCAGGTTACTTATAATAAGTAATACAATGAAAATGTTATATAGATAGTTGCTGGCACATGGCAAATTCAAGTTTTGCATTTTGGAACTTTTTGAGAAAAAATGTTTAAGTATTTTTCAATCTATTGGTTGAATTCACGGACACAGAACCTACAGATCGGAAGGGCTGACTGTAAACAGACTTGATGTGTTCACAACAAACTGATAAATTGCAGAAGGAGGAGAAGATTGAAAAACAATGTGTATAATATGACACCATTTTCATAAAACATGCATTTCTATACCTGCATATGAAAATGTCAGGTCTAATACACAACAAGATGCCGACAGGGTTATCTCTGTGTGGCAAGACTTGCTGTAAAGCCTTTGACTGTGTGGATCACAATAAACTGTGGAAAATTCTGAAAGAGATGGGAATACCAGACCACCTGACCTGCCTGTTGAGAAACCTGTATGCAGGTCAGGAAGCAACAGTTAGAACTGAACATGAAACAACAGACTGGTTCCAAATAGGAAAAGGAGTACGTCAAGGCTGTATATTGTCACCCTGCTTATTTAACTTATATGCAGAGAACATCATGAGAAACGCTGGGCTGGAAGAAGCACAAGCTAGAATCAAGATTGCCGGGAGAAATATCAATCACCTCAGATATGCAGATGACACCACCCTTATGGCAGAAAGTGAAGAGGAATTAAAGAGCCTCTTGATGAAAGCAAAAAAGGAGAATGAAAAAGTTGGCTTAAAACTCAACATTCAGAAAACTAAGATCATGGCATCTGGTCCCATAACTTCATGGGAAATAGATGGGGAAACAGTGGAAACAGAGTCACACTTTATTTTTTTGGGTTCCAAAATCACTGCAGATGGTGATTGCAGCCATGAAATTAAAAGACGCTTACACCTTGGAAGGAAAGTTATGACCAACCTAGACAGCATATTAAAAAGCAGAGACATTACTTTGCCAACAAAGGTCCATCTGGTCAAGCCTATGGTTTTTCCAGTGGTCATGTATGGATGTGAGAGTTGGACTGTGAAGAAAGCTGAGCGCCGAAGAATCGATGCTTTTGAACCGTGGTGTTGGAAAGTCCCTTGGACTGCAAGGAGATCCAACCAGTCCATCCTAAAGGAGATCAGTCCTGGGTGATCATTGGAAGGACTGATTATGAAGCTGAAACTCCAATCCTTTGGTCACCTAATGCGAAGAGTTGACTCCTTGGAAAAGACCCTGATGCTGGGAGGGATTGGGGGCAGGAGCAGAAGGGGACAACAGAGGATGAGATGGCTGGATGGCATCACCGACTCGATGGGCATGAGTTTGAGTAAGCTCCGGGAGTTAGTAATGGACAGGGAGGCCTCGCGTGCTGCGATTCATGGGGTCGCAAAGAGTCGGACGTGACTGAGCAACTGAACTAAACTGAACTGAATTTTCATTTTATGTCACTCATATAATTGTTCAAAAGGGAGAAAAAATCTTTGCTGTGTAGTACATTTGGTTTGGTTATCCTTTGGCTTGTTGGTAAAAATCCTGAAAGCTTTTTGATTACGTTTTGCAGAGGATGGCGCCAGAAGTTATTCTTGCAGCATCCTGTGCAGGCCGTGGGGACACTGCACCTCTTCCAGGACTCACTAAGTATTGCAAGTATAAGAACACACCTGTCTAATTTCTACTGGCATACCTGAAAAGAGAAATTCACACCAGTGGTCTTCCCAGCCCACCATTAGAGCCTGGGAAGTCTTAGAAGTCCCTGCCTCAGAGACAGGGGTTGGGGAAACTGGGAGCAGAGTGGAACACCTCTAGAAACTTCCTGCCTCTGGGGCTTAGTTATATGCCTTGGGCAAACAAAGGAAATCCTCCTCTAAGTTCTTCCTAACAGGGAGTCAAATGTCATACATTCAGAAGAAGAAATTCAATGCCCCAGGGCAGGCCAAGGATACCTAAGGGGCTAATCCTCCCGAAGGCTGAAAGGACTTTCTTTTTCTTTCTTTAAGCTTCCTTCCTTCCGTGCCCCATTTCCTCTCCCACCCAATCACTAGGGCAGTTCCCTCTCTATTTTCTTTCTTTCCTTATCTAATATTTGGGAGCTAGGCCTTCATTTAAAATAATTACTAGTTTATAGCAGATCCATCCCTATACTTTCCTGGACAATCCTTAATTTGCAGTAAACCCCAATCCATTTTTTTTCCTGCCACTATTTCTGTTGCTAAAACCCTCCAGCGAGAGCTGGTGAAAATTGCACATCAGGCTGATGAACTCTACAGCAGTCACATATAATCTGACTTCAGCTGACCGTGCTTATACACTGAATTTCCTTTCCTCATTCCTACTTATTTCTTGTTCCCTAATACGAGTTTAATCTTAACCTTTTCCATTCTTGTCATGCCCCAGCACCTCACACTCCATGGAGACCCTGACTCCTAACACGTGAGGTCCAATAACTGCCCTTCCTCCTCCTCCAAATGTTATCATTTGATTTCCTGTTATCAACACCCCCCAACCCCTACTCGGCCCCAGCAGCTCCCTTCAAAGCTCTTTGAAGGGTGGTCTCGGCCCACCTGGTTAGTTCTGTAAGTGAGGGTTCAGAAGAGCATGTTGGGTCCACAAGGTACTTCAGGTGATCCACAGATCTTTTGAAATGAATGCAGAATTTTGTCTTTTAGCCAGTTTTTAGTTGAGAGTCTCTAGATTTCATCTACTTTCCACAGGACTCTGCCAGCCTAGGACTTTTTACCACTCACTTCCTCTTTCTTGCTTTTTTAGGCTGTTACCTTTTTGACTGGGGTCCTCTTTGTCTACACACAACTTGGCTGTACCATGAAATAGAATTACCAGGTGTATTAGTCTATGCTGGCTGCCATAGCAGACTACCACAGGTTGGGTGGCCTCAATGACAGAAATTAACTTTCTCATGGTTCTGGATGCAAGAAGTCCAAGATCAGAGTGGCCAGGATGGTTAGTTTCTGGTGAGAACTCTCTTCTTGGCTTGCAGATGGCACTCTCTCACTATATCCTAGCATGGCCTTTTCAAGGGGTGGGCATACAGGGGTGGCGGTAGGGAAGTTCTCTTTTCTTTTTATTGTTATGCTACCAGTCCTACTGAAATAAGGCCCTACTCTTCAAACCTCATTTAATCTTAATGACCTCCTAAAGATCCTGTCTTCAAATATAGTCACACTGGAAGTTAGGACATCAACATATGATTTACAGGGTGTTGTGGGGATGGCACATGGTTCAGTCCATAGCACCAAGGATAAAAATAACTTGACTTAAGATATCAAAGTTGTGATCTTTGTTACACTGGCAATAGCTTTCTAACTTATCTTTCTGCTTTTTAACCTGTCCTTCACACTGTAGCCAAGCACACCTTGCAAAATCACCATGTTGGGATAGATTTCCTCACTTCTGATGCATTTTGCTATGTGGAGAAGCAGCCACTAGGTAACACTCCGAGCCTCCACTCTCTGCTGCCCCCCAAAGAGCCCCACATCAGTGGTCCAGGACCTTCCTCTCCTCTGCTTCTTGGGAATGAGCTGCCCACACAGAGCATTCTTTCTGCTCTGATCCTGTGTATGCAGGGTCTTCGAGGGACTCCCTGGTGTGTGAGCATTTCCTTTTGCTTCTTCTCAAGGTTTTCTTCTCTCTGCCATTACTACCTATTGTTCTTGCATGTTGTATACTTTTTCAACTAGAGCCTTTACATTTTTGTCATACTTGTTTTAAATGGCCTATCAATCATTTCACAATCTGCATCATATCTATACCCAGTTCTGATCCTTGCCGTGCCTCTTCAGACTATTTGTTCTTCCCTTTTATCATGTCTTGTGCTTTTCCGTTGAAAGGCAGACACGACCTATTAGGTAATAGGAACTAAGGCAAATAACCATTTAGTGAAGTTTTATGTAAATCCAGCCAGCAGTTGGGTTGTTTCACGTTTGCTATAACCATAAGGAAACCAGGGGCTTCAAATTTCTCTAGAATTCTTTTTAAAAAATCTCCTCTGTTGTCTTTGGGTTTCCCTAAGAACTCCTTCTTAAAATGAGTCTGAGCCTTACAGTTCTTTCAGCAGTAATTCACTTATACAGGAGCCTTGTCAATGTGGTGGCAAAGAGTGGGGGAAGGGAAGCATTCTATAAACTTAACGATTAAATTTCAGTCTTCCTGTGGGCTCGCAACTTTTAACAAATGTTTCTTTGCTATCCCTTCCCTCTTAGGTGATATAGAAAAGCTAGAGGGGCTGGAGACAGGAAAATGCTCTTTCCCCAAGAATCTAAAAAAGAGCAGATATATGTATACATATAACTGATTCATTTTGCTGTGTAGCAGAAAATAACACAACATTTTAAATCAAATATATTCCAGTATTTTTTTTTAATGCTCTTTCCCAAGATGAGATAAGGCTCTGAAAAATTTTTTTCACTAGGGAGTAGTCAATCCAGTATAATGGAGAATATTCTGGGCATATTTCAAAATGGTTACTTTCCTTGTCTACCTGCCGAGACATAAGATGATTTTTTTCTTGACACTTTACCACCTGGTGCAGTTCTTGGAGGTAAAACCACAAAACATCTGCCCCCTGCTCTCAAGATAACAGCCCCCAGGGGAGTCCCACTCTCCTGTTAGTCCACACACAGCCTCAGCAACTTATCAGCATGATTATTCTACTGTTCCTACCAGGTTCTGGTTCTGGCGGCTTCTGCTCAGGTAAGCTGATCTTGACCTTGAATATCTGCAGCCACTTGTCTCTCCAGATTCATGGTGGTGGTTTGCTCTGAAACTTCAGTTTTCTGGTGAGTCCAAGAAAAGTCCCTGCTTTTCAACTTTTTTCTTGTTGTAAGGTCAGGAGTGACAACTTCCAAGCTCTTTTATTGTTGGATCTGAAACTGAGAGTCCCAAGGCAAGCTAATTTTTTTGATTGCCTGAAGTTAGTCTTTTCTTTAGTTAGTTTTGCTTTGACTATGAAACCCAACAGTTGGTAGTTAAGCAGCCCATCCACTCCAAGAACATACTTTATGTTACTTGAATCCATTTAAATTTATTGAGACATTTTATGGGCCAGAAGATGTACTATCTTGGCAAATTTTGTGAATTTGAGAATAATGTATATTCTACTATTGTTGGGTAGAATTTTCTGAAATGTCAATCAGCTCAAGCATAGTTAGGGCTATTCAAGTCCACTATTTGCTGATTTTCTGCCTACTTGTTCCAACAGTTATTAAGAGAGTGTTTTTAAAAATTTCTGTAATTGTGTATTTGTCTGTTTCTCTTTGCAATGCTTTTTTTGCTTCATTTATTTTGCAGTTTTGCCATTAGGTACATAGACATTTAGGATTGTTATGCTGTCTTGATTAATTGATCCTTATGTGATTATGATAAGACTTCCTTTTTGTTAGCAATGTTCTTTGTTCTGAAATATACTTTGTCTGATACAAATATAGTCGTAACTCCAACTTTCCTTTGATTAGTGTCAGTATGTTATTTTTTCCCATCTTTCTACTGTTTAGCCCATTTGTCCTTATCAGTTCAGTTCAGTTCAGTTCAGTCACTCAGTCATGTCTGACTCTTTGTGACCCCATGAACTGCAGCACACCAGGCTTCCCTGTCCATCACCAACTCCCGGAGCTTACCCAAACTCACGTCCATTGAGTCGGTAATGCCATCCAACCATCTAATCCTCTGTTGTCCCCTCTCTTCCTGCCCTCAATCTTTCCCTGCATCAGGGTCTTTTCATTATTTAGGGTGTATTTTCTGTAGCAGCACATAACTATATATTACTATTTTACACAACCTGACAACCTCTGCCTTTTAAACTGGGGTGTTCTTATGATTACCATTAATGTGATCATTAACTTGACTAGATTTGATTCTATCATTTTGCTATTTGTTTTCTAATTTTTCTCATCTGTTCTAGGTTCCCCCCTTTTCTCTTTGTCTACTTGCTTTGGGATTTTTTTTTTAAATGTTGCTTCCATTTTATGCACACATATATATATGTATATATCCTCTACACACACACACACACACACACACACACACACATATATGGGCTTCCCTGGTGGCTCAGTTGGTAAAGAATCTGCCTGCAATGCAGGAGCTCCAGGTTTGATCCCTGGGTTGGGAAGATTACCTGGAGAAGGAAATGGCAACAAATCAAATCTCTCTCTTCTGCTTCAGGGTTAATTGAGTACTTTTTATAATTCCATTCTGTGATCATTGTTGGCTCATTAGCTCTAACTCTTTGCTTTCATAATTTTGCATAAATGCTTTAAGGTTGAAAGCCCCACTTCAGTACTCTTGCCTGGAAAATCCCATGGATGGGAGGAGCCTGGTAGGCTGCAGTCCATGGGGTCATGAAGAGTCGGACACGACTGAGCAACTTCACTTTCACGTTTCACTTTCATGCACTGGAGAAGGACATGGCAACCCACTCCAGTGTTCTTGCCTGGAGCATCCCAGGGATGGCGGAGACTGGTGGGCTGCCGTCTCTGGGGTCGCACAGAGTCAGACATGACTGACGTGACTTAGTAGCAGCAGGGTTGAAAGCACATTTTTTCACACTATCAATGGAAGTTTACAGAGCTGATTGCTAAAGAACATTCACAGGACCCCAAATGACAATGTTCATAAAAACCTACAGGAAAAGGATGCAATATACAACATTAAAGACATGCATCAACAACCAAAGGCTATCTCACAGGAATGGGTCTGGAAAAGTCAGAAATAATTGCCTATTGTCCCCCTTTCTGTAAAAGTCATAGTCAAATTCAATTAATCTATTGGGCCAGGAACACTGTTGTAGGTACAGAGTACCTCAGAATGAAGGAGCCCCAAAGAGCACCCTGCCTGGTCATGTAAGTGTATTCTTGCTCCATAAAAGCAAAGTCCTCCAGAAATCTCAAAAACAATGCTGACAAGCTGCAAAAATTCCCCTCCAAATCCTCAGACACTGGGTTTCAAGAAAACCTGATGAATGCGTATGTTTCATGCCTTCACTAGGAGTCAGGGCTGTGCTGAATATTTAGCAAAACTGCTCAGGTTAGTTCCTAAGTGAGAAGTAAAAGTGTTAGTAGCTCAGTCATGGCAACTGTTTGTGGTTCCATGCACTATAGCCTTCGAGGCTCCTCTGGAATTCTCCAGGCAAGAATACTGGAGTGGGTAGCTATTCTCTTCTCCAGGGGATCTTCCCGACCCAGGGATCGAAACGGGTCTCCCTTCACTAGGAGTCAGTCATATGCCAAAAACTTAGCAAAACCAGAGTCATATAATAGGCCACTTGAAATTGTCCCAGGTATCACTGATTCTCTATTTTTTAAATTCATGTTTTTCTGTGTGTTTCCTTTAGGATAGTTTCTATTGCTGTGCCTTCAAGTGCATTAATATTTTCTAATGCCTTTGTGATACTGTGATTTGTTTTATGAAATGTATGTTCGGTCTTTGTCTTCTTCTTGACATAGAGCTAAAACCCCTTGGATTTTCCTAAATGGTAAGAGTAATAAAGGTGTCCTTTGTTATTTGTAGCAAGTCCCTTTCACCTACCTCTGAGTTTAATTTAATAAGATGATTTTGTAAAGTGCCAAAGGATGGGGGAACTAGCCGTGTAATTATAGGACTGGAACTCTCAGCCTTATCCCCCAACTTCCAGACTCCAAGGAGGTGAAAGGGGCTGGTACATGAGTGAATCACTATTGGTCAATGATTTAATCAACCATGCCTATGTAATGAAACCTCCATAAGCCCCAAAAAGAAAGGGTTTGGTGAGCTACAAGGATCTAACAGAAACAGAAGAGATTAAGAAGAGGTGGCAAGAATACACAGAAGAACTATACAAAAAAAGTCTTAATGACCCAGATAACCACAATGATGTGGTCACTCACAGAGAGCCAGACATCCGAAGTCAAGTGGGCCTTAGGAAGCATTACTAAAAACAAAGCTAGTGGAGGTGATAGAATTCCAGTTGAGCTATTTCAAATCCTAAAAGATTATGCTGTGAAAGTGCTGCATTCAATATGCCAGCAAATTTGGAAAACTCAGCCATGGCCACAGGACTGGAAAAGGCCAGTTGTCATTCCAGTTCCCAAAGGAAGGCAATGCCAAAGGATGTTCAAACTATGTTTGAACATTCATTTCACATGCTAGCAAGGTAATGCCCCAAATCCTTCCAGCTAGGTTTCAACAGTACATGAACTGAGAAGTTCCAGATGTACAAGCTGGATTTAGAAAAGGCGGAGGAATCAGACGTCAAATTGCCAACATCTGCTGAATCATAGAGAAAGCAAGGGAATTCCAGAAAAACATTTACTTCTGCTTCACTGACTATGCTAAAGCCTTTGTCAGTGTGGATCACAACAAAAACTAGAAAATCCATAGAGAGATGGGAATACCAGACCACCTTATCTGCCTTCTAAGAAACCTGTAAGCAGGTCAAAAAGCAACAGTTAGAACTAGACATGGAACAATTGACTGCTTCAAAATTGGAAAAGGAGTGCGTCAAGGCTATATATTGTCACCCTGCTTATTTAACTTACATGCAGAGTACATCATGAGAAATACTAGGTTGGATGAGTCAAAAGCTGGAATCAAGATTGCCAGGAGAAATATCAATAACCTCAGATATGCAGATGATAACATTCTAAAGGCAGAAAGCAAAGAGGAACTAGAACATCAAGAGCTTCTTAACGGAAGTGAAAGAGGAGAGCGGAAAAGCTGGCTAAAACCTTAACATTCAAAAAACTAAGATAATGGTATCTGGTCCCATCACTTCATGGCAAATAGATGGGGAAAGAGTAGAAACAGTGACAGATTTTTATTTTCTTGGGCTCCAAATCACTGCGGATAGTGACTTCAGCCACAAAAATTAAAAGACGCTTGGTCCTTGGAAGAAAATCTATGACAAAGCTAGACAACATATTAAAGGCAGAGACATCACTTTGCCGACAAAGGTCTGCATGTCAAAGCTATGGCTTTTCCAATAGTCATGTACAGATGTGAAAGTTGGGCCATAAAGGAGGCTGAGTGCTGAAGAATTGATGCTTTCAAACTGTGGTGCTGGAGAAGACTCTTGAGAGTCCTTTGAAATGAAAAGAGATCCAACCAGTCAATCGTAAAGGAAATCAGCCCTGGGTATTCATTGGAAAGACTGATGCTGAAGCTCCAATACTTTGGCCAACTGATGCAAAGAACTCACTGGAAAAGACCCTGATGCTGGGAAATATTGAAGGCGGGAGAAGGGGATGACAGAGGATGAGATGATTGGATGGCATCACCGACTTGATGGACATGAGTTGAGCAAGCTCTGGGAGTTGGTGATGGACAGGGAGGCCTGGCGTGCTGCAGTGCATGCGGTCACAAAGAGTTGGACATGACCTAGTGACTGAACACAACAAAGACACAGAAGTCCTCAGAGAACGGTAAGTCCAGAGGACTCATGGAAACGCCACGTCAATTCCCACATACCTTGCTCTACGCCTCTCTTCCATCAGACCGTGCTTGAGTTATACCCTTTTATAATCAAGTACATAAAATGTTTTCCAGAGTTCTGTGAAAAATTCTAGGAAATTAATTGGATCAAGGAGGGGAATCAATCTATAGACAGTCAGTCTGAAGCACATGTAACAACTTGGACTTGTAACCAACATCTGAAGTTGGTGGGGAGAGTCATGTAAGATTGTACCCTTAACCTGTGCAATCTGACATCTCTGGGTAGATATGTTAGAACTGAGTGAAACTGTAGGACCCTGGTGGTGCTGCAGAATTCCTTGGGAAAACCCCAGACACATGGTGGTCAGAAGTGTCAAAGTCTACAAAATATAGTAGTATTTAGAGAGTACTGTATGTAATGTAAACAAAAGCAATAGTTTTTCTTTATAACCATGAAGTGTATTTTTCATCTTAGGTATAATTTTTAACCTCCAGATTTTCAATTTGAGTCATTTTTATATCTTCATTGTCTCTTCTGAATCGTTTAGACATACTGAATACAATTATAATAACTTTCAATGTTCTTCCCTCTTTACTCTAACATCCATGTCTATTCTGGGCCAGTCTTACTTGATTGATTATTCTCTTCATTGCGGGTCATGTTTCCCTGCCTTCTTGTATCTGACTGGATGCTAGTAACTCTGTTTTATCTTGTTGGGTGCTGGATATTTTTTGCATTCCTCTAAGGTTTTTCTTGAGCTTTTTACCTGGGATGAAGTTCAGTTACTTTGAAATAGTTTGATTTTTTTTTTTCAAGTCTTGCCTTTGCGCTCATCACACACTTTCTGGAGCAGTGCTCTGTCTGTGGCTAATTATTCCCCACCACTGAATCAAGACGTGCCTGAGTACACATTCTATCAGTGCCCCAGGAACTGTCTTTCCGGTCCAGCTGCTAGGAACAGGCATCATTCCTGACTCTCACTATTCCTTCTCACCCTTTCAGATGGTTCACTCCTCAGGCTCATGGATGCACTGATCAGTCCTCCACTGAATACTCAAGGGGACCCTCTGCTGATCTTTGGGATCTCTCTCTGAGCAGCTGTCTGCTGTCTGGTTCTGTCTCCTAAGACATGCGGCTGATTTGGTCCCTGGACACTCACCTTTCTCTTTTCAACTCAGGGCATCTGCCAGGTTTCATCTTAGTTTCCCCTCTCTGAATTGTACCCTGGAAAATATGTGAAGAAAAGCAAACTGGGACCATGGTGGGAGTCACCTTACTTATTTCTAGTGTCCTTCATTGCTGGTGACCAGTGCCTTGGAAACTGTTGTTTCATATATTTTGTCTGTTTTTTTGTTTACCTGTTTGAAATGGAAGTGTAAATCCAGCCCCTTCTCTCATCCACCTTGACCAGAAGTAAAGACTGGTAGTTATTATTATTCTACTACTTATTCAAAATACCTTTTGGGCACCTACATGCACCAGGTACTTCCCTAGGTGCTGGGTATATGATGAACCAACGATAATGGTCCCCAGACTCAAGGTGAATCTGTCTTATGGGGATCAACTTGTGGGGAAAGGCAATAAATGTGCTGGTCCCTGGACTTAGCACATAAACATGAATCATATGTGGTCCTTCCTCTCAAGGAATTCAGAATCAGGGAAGACAAAAAGACAAATTTCTTAACCCAAAGCAGACTGTTAAAAGTGTTATGTGTGAGAGACAAAGGCTCTGGGCATATTTAGGAAGAAGTAATAAGTTCTGACTAGAGGTATAAGGGAAAATCTCAAGGTAAATGTGATATTTGAGTCGAGCCTTGAAGAATGTGTGCAATTTTGAGCAGAGAAGTAGAAAAAGGTAGAATGCTCAAGGTGCTTTTAAACCTGAAAGCAGTTAATCATGATTACTCCTAGCAGACACAGCCATCGACTTGCTCTTCCCTGCCAACGGAACTCTAACCACGTGGTTCACAGGAAGCTACATATCTTCCATCCCCAGGAAGTGAATCGTGATTTGCCTAAATCGGCCCTGGAAATTCCAGTCACCTTGCCTGTCACTGGATCCGGCATAGGCCTGTGACACAATTCTGGCCAATGAGATGTGAAGGGATGTCTGCTGGAAGATTCTTCTTCCCGATAAAGAGAGGAAACACTTTTTTCCCCATGCCTCTCAGAGAAAAAAACAAAACAGAAAACCGGTTCCTTACTGATATCATCAAGCCATTTGAATGAAACACTCTGAAATTGATCTAACATGAGACTTCTTGTTCCACAGATGACAAGGTTTTCCTATTGTTTCAGTAACTTCTGGCTGGATTTTGTTGTTTTGATGACATTATTCGCAGCCAGAAATAGCAGCTCAGCACACCAGCTCACCTTTTTGAAATTTGCTTTTCCTTTCCTCTGGTACAATGTGCTGTTAAATGTCATTCCCCTTGCTTCTGGTTCCTTTGCCTCATCAAGAATAAAGATTAAAAATGACAGCATACTTAGCCAAACATGCACATAGGAAGAAAGAGAAGGCAATTTTTAAGATGAAGGAAAGCAATTACACAGTGAAATACTTTGACTATTTAATATCATCACTTACTCCTGACCCTCTGGTTGAGAGGACTTAACTCTCATAGGATAGTAGAGGGATGAAAATATATAAGAAGAGAATGCAGGGGACTTCCCTGGTGGTCCACTGGTTAAGAATCTGTCTTGCAATGCAGGGGACCATGGGTTCAATCCCTGCTCGGGGAACTAAGATCCCACAAGCCGTGAAGAACTAAGCCTGTGTGCCCCAACTACTGAACCAATATGCCACAACTAGAGAGTCTGTGCACTGGAGCAAAAAAGCCCCCATGATGCAACTAAGACCCTATGCAGCCAAATAAATAAATAATAAATGGATACCAAACAGAGAGAGAATGTAGGCAAGCTCAGGGGAGATGATGTAAAGTTCCCTCTGCACAGCAGTGTTGGAATTCTCTTGTAATTCCCCCGGGAGCCAAGACTACCTCTGGAACAATCTAACTGTTGGAAACTACTAGTGTCTGGCAGGAAACCAACTAGAATCGGGGCAAAGGATGTGCAATTCTCAATCCCTGGGGTCAGGGCCAGCCGCTGGCAATGCTGCAAATAAGTAAAGACTGTCTCCAGTCTCCACCCACTTTCTCATTTCCTCCTTCCTTACCGTGGTGTTGGAGAAGACTCTTGAGAGTCCCTTGGACAGCAAGGAGATCCAACCAGTCCATCCTAAAGGAGATCAGTCCTGGGTGTTCATTGGAAGGACTGATGTTGAAGCTGAAACTCCAATAGTTTGGCCACCTGATGCGAAGAACTGACTCATTTGAAAAAAGACCCTGATGCTGGGAAAGATTGAAGGCAGGAGAAGTGGATGACAGAGGATGAGATAATTGACTGGCATCACCAACTCAATGGACATGAGTTTGAGTAAACTCTGGGAGTTGGTGATGGACAGGGAGGCCTGGCGTGCTGCAGTCCATGGGGTCTCAAAGAGTCGGACACGACTGAGTGACTGAACTCCACTGAACTATCCTTCTCTTTCTCTAGTTTTGCTCTTTTTCTGTGCTTCCTCCCACTCCTCCTCTTGGTCTGCCTCCATCCACCCCCCCCACCCCCCACCACCACCCTCCCACTCCCCACTCAACAAATCTCATCTTGCCTGTCCCAAGAGCACAGAAGGTACTAAGTTACCTGCCTCAGAGGCCATGCCTTTTCATTAGGAGCTCTTACAAACCCGAAGTAAGTCTTCTCTATTGTTTGAAATCCTAACCTCTGGACAGGCAGGGGGGGACTCACTACTCAAGCATAGCGCTTCCTGTCTCATGCAAAGGCAGTGCTGGTGGCATGAAGCACCAAGGAATATGTCCCACTGACAGGTCTCACTTCCAGCTGATGGGAGGTACAGGATCACAGGGACATCTCCTCAAGTTCTGCTGCTATCAAGTCACACAAGACCTTATTCTCCCATATATTCAGACCCCTGCTGTCTGGCTTATCCCTCTCACCTTCTGTCTCTGTTTAAATGTCCCTTCTTCCAGAAGGCCTTTCCTAATCCATCCCCTCCACCATAGACCATGATATTGAGTGCCTACCTTCCTAACTTGTCATGCTGATTTGTAATCTGTGGCTACTCACTATTTCAGTACCCAGCCTAGGCCTGACTGCTCAGTATATTGAATGAATGAGTAAGTGAGTGAATGAATATTTGTTCACATACACTGCAGCTCTACAGAAACCATGACTGTCATGTTCCTCTTTTGTATCCTCAGCAGCCAGTCCAGTGCTTAGATCAGGGAGGGCACACAATCATTATTCACTAATCGATTGAAAGAAGCCTTCAAAAGATGGGTACTTGGATCTATACTGCTGTTGATAATGTCCTGACATCCTTATTGCAAGAGCAAGAAACAGCCCAGTGGATTCTGGAGAATCAGGGATGGGGGACAGAGCAAGATGGTAGAAAAGCTCTGGGAGTACAGCTGTCAGGGATGGGGGTGGTGGGAATGGGAGGGGTCCTCTTCAGCCACAAGTAAGTTTAGTTTCCTAGGGATTCTTAACCTGAGGCCCACGAGTGGGGCTTCCAAAGAGCCATGCATCCTCTGTCACTTTAATCAAACATTCAAGCCAGCAACTCTAGGTACATTTTTCTGTAAGAAGGTCCACAGTTTCCAATGAGCTTCAAAAGGCTGTGACACACGAAGAATTATTGCTCTACCTGAACTGTCCAGTATGATACCCACTAGCCACATGTGGCTATTTAAATGTAAGTTCAACTATCAATGCCTCAGTTACACTAGCTACCTGTCTGGTGCTCACTAAAATAAGTAACTGAAAGTCGCTCAGTTGTGTCGACTTTTTGCAAACGCACAGACTGTAGCCTGCCAGGCTCCTCTGTCCATGGGATTCTCCAGGCAAGAACACTGGAGTGGATAGCTGGTCCCTTCTCTAGGGGATTTTCCCAACACAGGGATGGAACCCAGGTCTCCCGCATTGCAGGCGGATTCTTGACTGAGTCACCACTAGCCACTCCCTATTGGGCAGCCCAGATAGAGAACATTTCCATCACTACACACAGGGATGAAAAGGTAAGATAAGGTTTGTTCAAGGCAAGCGGTACTTTTGTAAGGTGAGTTGCCATCCTTTAGAAATGAAAGCAGACATCCAAGATCCTGATTTCTTTTGAGATCTGCTTGGGACCTGCACTTCCGCTCCAAGTAGACGGCCCCGCGTCATGTTGAAGTCATCTGTCTGGCCCTCCTCCCGCACCAGGTTTGCGACCCTGGTTTCCAGAAGACCTCACCCACCCGGGTCTCCTTCCAGTCTCTTGAATTTGTAACCAGCCTCCAAGTTTGGTTAAGAGAATAAAAGTCGCTCAGTCCTGTCCAACTCTTTGAGACCCCATGGACTATACAGTCCATGGGATTCTCCAGGCCAGAATACTGGAGTGGGTAGCCATTCCCTTCTCCAGGGGATCTTCCCGATCCAGGGATCGAACCCAGTCTCCAGGCGAATTCTTTACCGCCTGAGCCACCAGGGAACCCCAAGTTTGGTTAAGTGCGGTTGAGTCTGTCTTAAGAGCACATCTGGGGCGGGGTCTAGAGCTGAGCTGGAAGTCGGGCAGGGGGCGGGCAGCGCCTCCCTCCTCTCGGTTCTCCGGAACTGGAAAGAGAGGGAGTTTTACCCCGACATCTGTTGCTCGACAAAGAACTTCCCGGTCTTAGGGGCCCTCCAGTCTCCGGCCCAGTCCGCCTGGGCCCGCCCCTCGCGACGGGATCGCGGGGAGGGGCCCAGGCGAAACCCGAGCCCCGCGCCCACCACCCGGGCGGGCGACGTGGCTCCCCGGCCCCGGCCTCCCCCCGCAGCCCGGCGGCCAATGGGCGCGTGAGCGGGACAGTCCGGCGCTCCCCTGCCCGCCGCCCGGGGCGCGCCCCTCCGCTCTGGCACGGGGCGGGCGCTGGCCGAGGGGCCGGCCCGTCCCCTCCCTCCCGGCGCCGGCCCTGGCCCCAGCCCCGCCGCCGCCGCGCGCGCTCTGAGCCCCCATTTCCGAGCCGCCGCTCGTCGCTCGCTCGGAGCCTTCCCGCGGGCCGCGCTCTCCTCCGGACGATGGCGCGCGGCGGCCGCGGTCGCCACCTGGGGCTGGCCCTGGGGCTGCTGCTGGCGCTGCTGCTGGCGCCTCCGGCGCTGCGGGCCAAGCCCACCGTGCGCAAGGAGCGCGTGGTGCGGCCCGACTCGGACCTGGGCGAGCGGCCGGCCGAGGACAACCAGAGCTTCCAGTACGACCACGAGGCCTTCCTGGGCAAGGAGGACTCCAAGACCTTCGACCAGCTCACCTCGGAGGAGAGCAAGGAGAGGCTGGGGTGAGGCCGCGCTCGGGGGCGCCGCAGGTGCCGGCGGGGCCCCTCGGGCCGGAGCCGCGCTGGCCACCGGCCGCAAAGCGAAAGCGAAATCGGGCGCCGGGACCCGAGGGCGTGGGCCGGGCGGGCCGGGCGGCGGGGCTGAAGCAAAGTTTGTCCGCGGGCGCCGGGACCCTGCATGGAGATCCCCGCCCGGGGCCGGGGTGGTTTCCCGCGGGGAGGCGAGAACGTGGCAGCGGTCTCCGGAGCCAGGACGGCCAGGGCCCGCCCCCTCCCCCGGGTTGCATCAGAAGGGAGGGGAGGGAGCGTACAAAAGAAGAATTTGTCCACGGTGGCCTTTTAGTGATAGGCGTTCTTCCCCCACCCTCCTGGTTTCTCGCTTCTCCCATTCCAAGAGAGGAGGCAGGAGACACTGCTAAGGTCTCAAGGATGATCGTTAATGGATAAGAGGAAGGGGCAGGCGGAGGCTTGATTCCTGGCCCGTGTCCCAGGGCTGGGACTGAGGTGTTCTTGTCTTCTGCTCAGTCCCCATATCTGAAGTAGGGAGTATAAGAATCCTGCTGTTAAGAAGGGAGGGGCATTAGGAGATGGGGATGGAAGGGTGGGAATGGAGACTGGGCCCTTCTTTTCTGTCTCCAGCATCTTCTGTTGCAGCAGAGGCACCCAGCCCGTTGGCAGCCGAGGCCAAAAGGCTGGAGGGTGGTGTGGTGGCAGATTGTGAATTTCACCCTTGAAGGCAGCTGAGTCAGGAACCAAACCTGGGAAACAAAACGTGGGTACAATCTCAGTGCACCCTCTCCACAGGCCCTGGAGAGACACTTGAGCGCTGTCAGAGGTTCTCCGGAAACCCTTCCACAGAGGAGTCTACAGCCAGCCTGAGCCCTGATGGAGACCTGGCTGGGGAGGGTCCCGAGAGCCCTGCCTACTGGGCACCAGGCCTCCAGGAATCTGCTTCCCAGGGGTGGAGGGTCTTTCTGCCCTGCTACATAGAAAAAGAACACAGCCATCCCTGTGCTGATGGGGGCCACCAAAGGCCAGTGTGATTGGACAGACTGTGAGGCTAAATTACACCTATTGTGTAGGTGCACCATCTGCCTGCGCTGATAGAAAGGATCTTTGAACTTCAAAGTCACCTCTTAACAATCACCTTTTATTCTGCAGAGAAGTACTTTCTCTTCTAGTTTGAGCCTTAACAATGGGGACCATTGATGAGTTCAGTCCATTGTATTGCTTTGAGGCACTTGGAGGCTGATTTATTCAGGGGCCCTGGGTGGCAGCCATTTGTCACCAGTGAGGAGGAGGAGAAGTTTGAGGAATTGGAGTAGGGAACTCTAGTTTTCCGTCCTAAAACTTCCAGTTTAATGCCTTCATCAGGACAAGTAAGCCTAGCGGTGATGCATTTGACCCTTGTATGAAGACCTTAGCTGCATTCATTTACTAATGAAAAAACATTTGAATGACTACTGTGTGCTCAGCAGGGTGTTAGATACGTGACAACTACAAAGATAAAACCTTATGCTCTAGGCCATATAATCATATGCAGGGGAGAGAGATTGGAGCAGATGCTATGCATAATTGCTGTGATGGTGGCATGAAAGAGCCACAGTGACCACATCTAGGAGGAGCCCCCTAAAACTTCAGGTGGGAGACAGGGGCTTGGGGGGTTGGGGTGTCATCTGACCAGGGCTTGTGGCATGACTCAGAGGCCACCAGGCTTACAAACAGGGGAAGGCATTCCTGAAGAGAGAACAGCCTGCTTATAGACAGTTTTAAAATCTGTTCCTTTGGATTCCGGGTGTTGGGACAGTAAAGAGACAGGGCAGGAGAAGTGGGAGGTGGGAGCGGTGAGGAGGCCAAGGGCAGGACTGAGGGACCTTTGTGAGGTGGAGATTAGACATTATTCTGTACATGGTAGAAATGTTATTATCCCAAAACGTATTAGAAAAGTTGGACTGGCAGTAGGGCAGAGAATGTAACCAAGGCACAGATGGGGAGACCCGGGCATGGGGTGGCCGTGAGTGCCTGAATCAGGCACGGTGGGAGAGGGTGAACCCAGAGCCACGTTGGAGGTGGAACTGGCAGTGCTTGCTCTTGGCTCAGCATGGCAGGGGCGGGGAGAGGAGGGAGCCATCTAGAGTGGCATCTGGTCTCTGGCCTGAGCCACTGCATCAATAGTGGACACACTGCTCACCTACAAAGTAAATCTGGGCTAGAGGTGGGGTGGGGGGCGGGTTGGAAGGCTGGAAATGAAGGGTGGGCGCGGTATGGGATGGGCCAAGTGTGAGAAGCCATCTTTCTGTCCACAGCTCCAAGTCTGGGCTGCAGAGGGGGGAGCGTGGCTGGATCCAGGCAGCTTCGTCACCACCATCTGCGCATAGATTCTGAAAACGTGGCAGATCTAAGGCCCCCAAAGACACAAAAAAGTAGGGACTCATAGGCTTCGGGCAGTTGCAAATGTGATACACAGTCTTTTTTTCTCAGTCTTAGAAAAAAATATAAATTACTTGCCAACACTTAGCATCGGAGTGACTTCACATACAAACCCCGATTTTTGGTTTCTGTTGACACCCATGGCCTGTTATTCCATATGGAGGTCATTGTCTGGAGCAGAGCTGGGCAGCCTTGTTTGGCAGCTGGTGGGCGATCCCCTGATGCTTCACTGGCTTGTTTTTTTTACATTTTTATCTTATTTATTTGGTTGCACTGGGTCTTAGTGTGGCCTGCGGGATCTTTGTTCCCTGATCAGGGATCAAACTGAGGGTCCCTACTTTGGAAACTCATCAGAGTCTTAGTCACTGGCCCACCTGGGATGTTTTGCTTACTTCTGTTACCTGTTTGTTGAGTTCTCCACCCACCTGTGTTCAGGATTATCGTCCTTAGTGAGGAAAGGTGCACACTGTCTCCTCTAACCCTCCCAGCATGCCTTGTAAAGTAGGTGTCCAGTTTACAGATGGAGAAACAGAGACTCAGAGAGTCAAGTCATATACCCAAGATCACTCAGGACTAGGATCCTGGTGTTCTGATTGCAGCATTTGGTTTATCTACATCATAGCTACCTTCCTATAGCTCATGTTTGAGATTTTTAAAGAGAGAAGATGATTTATGCTTCCAGCAAATATTTATTGAGCTCCTACTATGTGTCAGGCTGAGCTATGTCCTGGATGTTTCTTTGGCATACGTTGGATGCTATCGTTTCCAAAAAGCAGGTTGTATACTGTCTGACGTCATTTGGTCTTTGCTGGTTTGAGATTCTGCTTCTCAGTTGGCTTTGGATAACTGATGGGCATGTCACCACTGCCAGGACTGGAGCAATGCCTGGCACATAGTAGGTAGGCTAAACACTTCCCAGTATTCAAAGAATTCTGCTGTGTTTGGCTGTCATTTCCTGGAAGCAAAATACTTGAGGTTTAGTCTTTTAGTCTTGAGGCCTGTCAAAGTTGCAAGGAAAGGACAAGTTCCTGAGAAGGCTACCCAGGTTCAGGTAGGGGATGGAGACTTAAGTACTAATGAACTCATCTCCATTTCCGATCAAAGAGTAACTGCCAATTTGAACTTGTGTTCGCAGTAAGAAAGTTGGAGTTGATAAAATTCCAGCCCAAAGCAAAGAAAACAAACCCTTTTTAGCCTATATGACCTCTTTTCAGGTAAATGAACTACTATGGTAAAACTTCCTTAAACACTGGAAGTAGCTTTCAGGAGTTTTTGAAGTTCCTCTCAGGGCTGGCATCCCCAGCGTGGGCCCTCTGGCCTAAGAGATGGACACTGTTGAGGTTCCCAGCTTGACATTTGCTCTGCACAGGGGTATGTGGCGCCCTAGGGAAGTCCAGTGGGGAACTGATGGAACCCGGGCCAGCTATGGAGCAGGGGATGCCAGTGGACATAGTGGCCTTCACCCTAAGAGCAGGAGGTTGAGGTTCATGCAGCTGCTAAGGTTTCTTGATGAGGTTCCACGATGTCAAGGCTCTTTCATTTCATCCCTGACATTTTTTGCTTTGTCCGCGATCTGGTCTCCTCCTGCTTTAAGTTTCAAGTCTTTGAATCCAAAGTGGCGAGATAAAGGAAAATAAAAATCTCACTTATTTTTTGTTGGGTTAGCTAGAAAGCTAGACTCTTCCATCTTTTGAATTGGGTTTAGAGCCAGAGGACATGGACTCTGACTCCAGTGGTACCAATTACTCCCTCATTACTTTAAAATGAGAGAGTTAAACTACATCAGGGGAAACTGCTAGGTTTCATCCTACAAATCAGCTCACTCAGTTGGTAGTGTCTGTCTGCAGAACACTGTGTTGAGAAGGATTCTGAGGTCACATCACGGTTTATGAGGACAGAATGGCCTGATCCACAAGTGTCTGGTGTTGACACTGGGTGGGTGGAGAGAGGCATATCATCCTTGGAAAACTTAAACTTTAAGGTCCTTTCAAGCATCACCGGGTCATTGATTTTATTTTAGCACTTAAGCATTTTAGATTCTGCAGGTCTTTGATCTCTTTCTGGATCAGGATCACACAGGCCTTGGTAATAGCCTCGTGGGTTTTTTTTTTTTTTTAACTACAGGAAAATTGTTGATCGAATCGACAGTGATGGAGACGGCTTTGTCACCACCGAGGAGCTGAAAACCTGGATCAAACGCGTGCAGAAAAGGTACATCTACGATAATGTCGCCAAAGTCTGGAAGGATTATGATCGGGACAAAGACGATAAAATTTCCTGGGAAGAATACAAGCAAGCCACCTATGGTTACTACCTAGGTAAGTGGTGCTGCAGGAGCGATTACACAGCTGGGGCCCGAGTAACAAGCTTCTTGTGGGAAATTACTATCTCATCATATCTACCCACTTCGCGGAGAAGTCACAGTCTTCTAAGTAGAACCTGCTTAAGTAGAACAGTGTAACATCCTGTTTTGCCTACTAACAACACACCGGGTTACTTACTCTGAGTGAACTTGTAGGTAGAAGGGGGTGAGGGTCTACTAAAAAATAAGTTGATCTCCAACCTGAGCTTATGATCTCAGAGGCATATCCAGGGAACAAAGCAGAGAAGAAGCATGTGTGCTGAATTTCAGATAGCAAGGACTGGGTAAACTAGAACAGTCTCGGAAGGCTTCCTGGTGGAGGGTGGTTTGGGAAATGGGCCTTAAAGAATGGATTTGTATCTGGAGAGATGGAGACGAGTGGGGAAGCTGGGTCAGCTGGAGGGACAAAGGTGCAACGATGCCTTCAGCAGCGGGCAAGATTTGGACATAAGACATGCTTGTTTGGGAGGAATGATGGAGGGGTGTGTGCCCAGCATGGGGTGCAGACCTGCTAGATGGCTGCCTAGTAGAGGCCATATGTAACAGGACAGACCTGAGGAGAACCAAAGACACACACTCCCAGCTAGATTAAGAGAGATTTGCGGGAACTTAGAACAGATGTCCCAGGTATGAGGGAGCCTTTGTATGTTCTGTGTCAAAGAATATGATGAAAGTAGGGTACTACAAAGTGAAGTAGGATATTAATATGGTCTCAAGCCTATGTTTTCCACCACTTGCTATAATGCCCCTAACAAGCCTTTAGGGCCTGGACTGGAGGGTGGCCTGGAAGGACAGACACTGGAGGCATTCTGAAATAAAATGTTTCAGGAACTCGACACATCAGGACCTTCTGTCCTTCATATTAAATACCTCTGGGCGTGATCTGGAGGGCGTGATCTTGAGTTTCCTTGCCAGCGTTCGTGTTTCTATGCACATCCTGCAGGAAACCCCACAGAGTTTCAGGATACCTCAGATCATCACACCTTTAAAAAGATGCTGCCACGGGACGAGAGAAGGTTCAAGGCTGCAGACCTCGACAGTGACCAGACAGCCACCCGGGAGGAGTTCACCGCCTTTCTGCATCCTGAGGAGTTTGAGCATATGAAGGAAATTGTGGTTTTGGTAAGATATCCAAAGAGCCTGAACTGGGAAGCAGCACCAAAACCTTATCCTTTCTTGCAAAGTGAGAATGTTCTTCAGCCCAAGGGGAACTGGACAAGGACTCTGCGGTGGAATACACTGGAAGGCCTGTGTATTCAGGAGATGGGTCAGGGGAGGGTAGCTGCTGTAACAAGCAGCCCCCAATCCCAGCTATTCAACGCAATAACCGAAAGTTAGTTCTTGCTTATACTGAGTCCAGGACAGATGTTCCCCATCAGTGGATCTTCTGGGCGGTTCTCAAGTGCTGGCAGGGCCCTAGGCCATTTCCATCTTGTCCCCCACCATCCTGTGACTTTGAGGTCATCTCGGCCGATCCCCTGTATTCATCTGATAGACAGAAGAAGAGAAGGACTAAGGAGAAGGCACAGTATGCCTTTACTGTTCTGGCCAGGAAATGACACCTCCTTTCCTTTTACATTCCATGGGCTCCTACACTGACAGTTTAGATGTGTGCCCAGGAAGAGCAGATGAGTTTGGAGAGCAACTAACTAGCCTCTGTCCCATTTGCCAGCTTTAAGGGAACTAGAAAAAGACTCAGAAATGGAATGCACTGGAATCATATGAAAACTTGAATCATATGAGATCATATGGAAACTTAAAGTCAGACCATGCCTAGAAAGAGTGCTCCCCTGGGAGTGTATTTGATTTCCATAGTGTCTTGTCGGGTCCTGAGTGTCTTCATTCTCCATGACATTAAAGCAAATGCCGATCCCCTGTTTTCAGGGCAGGCATCCTGAGGCAGTTCCAGTTGTTTTACTGCTGGGAAACAACCAGCCCTGGACTGTTTCAGTTTTCCAGTCATGGATGGGTTCATCATGGATGCTGCATCCTTATGACCACAGTGACCCTGAGGACTAGGCAGTGGCTCTAAGAACCATTCCTTTAACACCCAACATCCACTTAGTGATGGCTAATTTGCCAGAAGACAGTGAAGATGGGGAAGTGGATTATGTGCTTCTGGATTGACTCAATTCTCAGGTTGGCTGTTTTCTTCAGGATGCCTTTGAGTTTCTGTGATAATGGACAGTAGACTCATTTAATTACTTATCCTAGCAAAACAAAAACCCTAGTTTAGAGGTCAAATGTACTAAATACACAACATAATACTGGGTGGCCAGAAAGTTCATTCAGGATTTTCTGTATGCTGTTACTTATTGGCCACCCAAATGTATTCAAGTCAGATATACTTTTATTTACCAATTTTTCACAGTTCCATAATTTTCTGACATCACCTCAGTGTTCATGGTCCAGTTAGCAATAGAATCTATCTTGGTGATCATTTTAGTCCAGTGGTTTTCAAAGCTGGATTCCTCACAGTACACAGAGACGATTAGGCAGGAGAGTGGAGGTGGTTAGCTTGGCAGGGCTTCATAATAAGAGAACGTCTGGGCTTATAGGTACATTTTCATTTATAGAGAGTGTTCTGCTTTTAAAATTGAAGGCTGGGGGAAGAGGGACAGAAGCCATTGCCTGTTTTTTACAGATCACAAACTGATGCCCAGGGAGGTGAGGAGATGAGCCAGAAGTCCTCCAGCCATAAAAGCCAGACAAAGGAGGACAGTAGTTAGGTTTACTGAGAGCACGGAGCTATCTTGTATCTCTTCCCCTTTTGCTTCCTAGGAAACGCTGGAGGACATCGACAAGAATGGGGATGGCTTTGTGGATCAGGATGAATATATTGGTGAGTGCTGGCCTGGAGTCTTGCTCCTCTGTCCCAACTGGGCACCAGTCCTCCACCCACATGTCTGGCTACTTCTCCTCAGACGTTTCTTAGCAGCAGCTGCAAGTCTGTTGGTGTCGGTCCTCTGACTTCCCAGTGAGAGGGACTTGTTACACCAGTCCTAGGGGTGCAGGGTCAATGCACTGCATTGCAGGCAATACAATGCCTCAGGGAGGCATTCCTGGTGGAGAAGAGCCCAGGTCAGCCATTGACCCCACGGCTTTGAAAGGTGCTGTTCATCACACTACGGAGTTTCTCCCTTTGCGAGAGGGGCCTGGAGATCCCAGAGATGGAAAGGCGGGCTGGATCAGACAGTCTCAGGGGACAGACTCTACAGCAGACTATTCGCCAGCGGGGCCTAGAAACGGAATAGACAGAGCTGTGGTCAGCAGAACTGTTTACAGGCGCAAGCTGTCTGCAGAAAGGGATTCCTTCTTAGAGAGGTAAATCCTTTCACAGAATGCACGGTTTCCCCAAATACAGCTGTTTTATGCCTCTGGATTTTGGTCTTTCATTGGGAGTACTGTTCACAGTTTTTTGTTCTTAAAGGGCTCCACTTGAGCAACATCCAGAAGTGCGTTTGCACGTACCCGAGCCCTGGTCGAAGGAGGCTCCAGTTAAGCCCCCAGGTCAGAAGCCACTGCTTCTGGTTAGAGCCCTTCCCAGCCGCCCAGGAGCCCTTCCAGCCTGAGGGACTGGAGGAGGCAGCACGGATATTTCCGTTTGATCCTCAGCTGCAGGATCATGGCCCCAGCTGCAGGCCTCCTTCTCAGGATAGCTCTTCTCTTCCCAAGTGTCAGTAAAGTATAAGCTGGGAAATCGTTTGAGGGGTGGGATGGATATAACTTTTGTGCAGATATTTAATAGAGGCAGTCAGTGACCTTGAATAAAAGCAGCGCCCACGTTGCCATCAGCCTCTGGTTCGTGCTTGTGTAACTCTGCTGCCCCAAACACGAGAACAAGGGCCTGCTGGAAAGAAGAGCAGAGTTTCTTCCAGTCATTCGGAATTCTATCTGGTCTGAAGCAGCAAACGCCGTTCTCCTGTGTCTGTGGTGACGGCAGCTCTCGCCTCAGTAACTGAAGCCATCTCGGTGGCGTTCCCTTTGTGGAACAGTCAGCGCTGACAGCCCCATCGTCAGCGTGCACAGGGCAGCCTGTCTCACGCCTGGTGCACACGCGTGTGAAGGCAGTTTTAGAGCCCCACACACCCAGTGGTGAGGGAATCAGACTTGAAGGGAAGACAGGGTGATTAAGACAGTGCAGCTCTTCTGATTTCAAGCGTGTGCTCTCCCTCACTCTTTTTCTGATCCTCATTGAAAAGGTGCATGGTGGGGGGCAAAACTCTTGAGTGACTTTGCCTAAAAGAAACATTTTTTGCACCGGACACTGGCAGAGAGGCTGGTGGAGGCATTCTTCTTGAAAACTGAATTCTGAGCGACTTGCTGTCAGAGACCAGGTGTCTTGTCTAGCAAGCTACTTCCTTTAGGGAGGAGCCTTCTCTCCAGGCAGGGACAAGCGGTGACATGTACAGTGGAAAGAACACTGGAATTAAGAGTCCTGGCTTCTCCACTTACTAACTCTGTGGCCTGTGGGAGTCATGTAATCACTCCGTATAAGCCTGTAAGCCTCGGTCGCCTCATCTGTAAAACAGGAAGGCACGCACCCATGTTTCCAGGATGGTGTGGGTCTACTTGTAGCTGAACCCAGCCGGGGTCTTGCCTTTCTTCTTCCTTCATTCACTATCTACTCTCTCTACGACCTGATGTTTCCAAGCTGTTTCCATCAAAGAGAAATTGCCCGTAAGATAGCTTTCTTTTCCTAGAAAATCTAATGGCTTAGCAAACAGTGGGTAAGCTTTGCCTTCGTTTTCCCTTTCCCTGCCATTTTGTAAAACAAGGTTATTGATCTGACTTATAAAATTGCTTTAAGGGTGAAGTAAAATATATGTGAAAGCCCTCTGGAAATGATATAAACAGCAACAGTAATAAACACAGTGGTTAAGACTATGGATTGGAAGCTGAGTGCTCGTGTTCCTGTATAGTCAACTACATTCTCATGTTAGCTGTGGGTCCTCCTTGGGTTAAGGCTGTGCCTCAGTGTTCTCATCTATAAAGTGGGAATAACAACACCTACTTTATGGGATTGTAATGAAAACTCAAATTTAAAAAGTATGCATTCTATACAGCATCTGGACCATAGAAAGTACTGGTATTGGTCATTATTATTAGTTTTCACTTGTATAGTTCCAGGCTGGGTTGTAGAGGACTTTCACAGAAATGTCCCATTTGACCTTGATAATAACCTTTTGAATAATAAATTACCATCTCCACTTTAGACAAGGCACTGGACTGAGTCAAAGGCCAGAATTCACCTTCTGGCTTCCAAGCACAGTTCTTTCTCTTCCACTCTGTACCCTTTAGAGTGGATAAATCATTGTATTCTTTACCCAAGAGGAGACTGCCCCCCCAGGTATCTGATTAGGTCTCATGACTGCTGGAGGTCAGGTTTTCTTAGATTTACCTTCCCACTGATCTTCATAACCAAGAACAGCCTTCCCTTCTAGCTGATATGTTTTCCCACGAGGAGAGTGGCCCTGAGCCAGATTGGGTGCTGTCAGAACGGGAGCAGTTTAATGAATTCCGGGATCTGAACAAGGACGGGAAGCTGGACAAAGATGAGATTCGTCACTGGATCCTCCCCGAAGACTACGACCACGCGCAGGCCGAGGCCAGGCACCTGGTGTACGAGTCAGACAAAAACAAGGTATTTCGCAGTCTTCTGGAAACTTTGCTTGAAGGGAGACAGTTTACATAAGATCAGTTCTGTTTGCTTCTTTGATGTTTGCCTTGGCCCGTGCAGCCGTGCCCTTATTGACCTCTCTCATTCCTGCCCTGCATCTGAGACCTGTGAACTTGGCCAACATCGTGATCACCCGCAGTGAGCTCATTAGGCCAGAGGTTCCTATTCCTAGAGAGTCCATTGTGGGTTGCACTGAGGTTCGCTGACATCTCCTAGGATCGCAGAGCCGGTCACTTTGTTGGCTGTAGGCAGGCATGGATTTAAGAGGTATGCCCTGCATCGCCCTAGGACCAGTTTTTCATCCATTCATTCCTTCAGCAGACTCTCATCAGACATCTGCAGCATGTGAGGCAGAAGGGATCCCATCACATGAAGGCCCAGGCATCCTCAGGCCAGCTCACCGTGCCGGCTCCAATGCCAATATCCACTGGTCAATATGCAAATATACAAGATGTAGAAAGAAGTCCTGCCTCTTCCCATTTTGATCACTGCTCCGAATTCTCGGGAGACAGTCAGGTTCTGCAGTCAGGCCATAAAAGGGAAGTGGAATTCTTCAGGGCCTGTTTTGGGAATGCCAGCACTGCATGTAGACATAACCAGACTCTGGCTTCTGAAATCCTTGAGGACTTTTCCGATATATTTTAGCTCAGTGTTTTTAGCAGGAGGCTGCTCCATTTAGGGTTTTGCAGATCAGTGATGGTAGATGAAAGAGGTACCCAGCAGTTTCTTAATTATGAATTGTAATATTTTAAATGTTGCAGATCAATGAAATAACATGAGTGTCAGGCTGAGCTATTTACTCAGGAGTTTCTGTGACAAAGCGCTTTCTTCTTTCCTCTCTAGGATGAAAAGCTCACTAAAGAGGAGATCTTAGACAACTGGAACATGTTTGTTGGAAGCCAAGCTACCAATTATGGGGAAGACCTCACCAAAAACCACGATGAGCTCTGATGCACGCTCACCATATCATGACAGACTGTCATAGGCTTTCTTTTATTGTCCTGGATGGTTGCTACAGTTGTCTTACTCACAGCAGTTATGTCCCCACAGAAAGCAAATTTATCACCTCAGATTGGGGTTAAAATTGTTTTTTACTCGATATTTGCTGGAAATTACTCACCACTATTCTTTGAGTAACATTTCTCTTCAAACACATTAAAATCTTGGTAAATTGCAATGCTCTATGGGGATACATTACTAAAACATGACTTTTTAGCTTTTTCCATGAAATTTGAACTAAAGAAGAATGAAATTTGAAAAGCCCTGTTATTCAGAAGTTGGGTAGGTGGGGAAAGGGCAGTATATGGAGTGACTGCTATGCATTTTAACTGCAGATTTTTTGCATTTCCACTGTTAATAGTTGGTAAGGGAAAATTCTGATTAAGCTTCAGTGGTATCTCTTCCTACACAGGCTTCTTTCAGAGCAAGGCTGATTATTTCAAATTCTTCCTTCTTGACTGTACTCTGAGCTGTTACTGTAAATGGCATATAAACCTCTGTGCATTTTTCTGTATGAACCTGCTAATGTGCACAACAGATCCACCCATCTTTGTTTTTTGTCTTCGTTTTTTTTACAATAAGAAGCAATTAAGAAAGATAATGTGAAAAAGAAAGGAATTTTAAAGGTAGGAAGAAAAGATGAATGTCAGGCATTTGAAGAACTATAGGAAAATGGTAAACACTTTATTATACTTGAGAAATTCTTCTTGACATGTAAATGAAGTAGATCTGATCTTTGAAAAAGTGACTAGAAATCCAATCCATTTCCTTGCTGATCTCTGACAGGAATAGAGAGTGGGGTCCTGGGGAAGCCTGCCTAGTGGAGCTCTGGAACCCATCTCTTCCAGTCCAGTGAATCCACAGCCTTCCAACCTACCCTGGGACCACTTACACCACGGAGTTGACAAAGTAGTCTTCCAAGCCACTGGCTAAACTGGAAGAAAGAACTTTCACAGGTTGAAATTCCACCTTATAAGTAGAAAGTGAATGAATAAAGGATCCCACTGAGGATTTTCTACTGTGTCCTGTGGTGTTTGACTTCACACGTACCATATGTGACATTATTCTCTACTGATAGGGAATTTAACAGAGGGATGAGATGACGTGAGTAAGGTTAAAGAAGTTCTACATGTTAAAAATCCAGCTACTAGAATGTTTACGACATACTCATATTTACTTATTTAATATATACTTCTCTATGATAATTAGAGAAACTGCAGGTCATCTTAACTGTAAGACCTTTCAGAGACAAGTTTCAGCTGGAAGGAAATCTAGGCTTCTTATGAAGGCCTGTTGTTCAGTTGCCACGTTGTACCTGAAGACTCTTTACCACGCCATGAACTGCAGCATGCCAGGCTCCCCTGTCCTTCACTATCTCCTAGAGTTTGCCCAAGTTCATGTCCATTGTCCTGGGGATGCCATCCAACCTTCTCATCCTCTGTTGTCCCCTTCTGCCTTCCTAGCATACGCGTCTTTTCCAGTGAGTCGCCTCTTTGCATCAGGTGGCCAGAGTATTGGCGCTTCAGCTTCAGCCTCAGTCCTTCCAGTGAATATTCAGGGTTGGTTTCCTTTAGGATTGACTGGTTTGATCTCCTTGGTGTCCAAGGGACTCCCAAGGCCTACCAGGCCTGATAGCATCTGGTCCTTTCCCACCTCATCAGCATCACTCGGTTTCACCTCCCATCGCAGCCTCACTGACTTTCTGGTCTTCAAACACACCAAATTCATTTCCAAATTGGGCCCTTTGCATGTGCTGTCCTTTCTCATTGGGAAGCCCCAGTGCACACATCCCGGGGTAACAAACATGATTGCTCAAAGGGAACCTTCCCGACTCCATTATTTGTAGTAGTCCCTCAGGCTTCCCTGGTGGCTCAGTGGTAAAGAATCTGCCTGCCAATGCAGGAGCTGCAGTTTCAATCCCTGAGTCAGAAAGATCCCCTGGAGGACGGTATGGCAACCCACTCCAGTATTCTTGCCTGGAGAATCCATGGACAGAGGAACCAGGACCCCTTGGCTACAGTCCATGGGGTCGCAATAGAGTGGGATACAACTTAGCAACTGAACAATGACAATATTTGAGTCCTCATTTCCCTGTTTTATTTTCTGCTTGCTATGCTATGTACATATTGCCATTTATATTTGTTTGCTAGGACTGATATATAAATGACCATAGAAGAGTATGGCTTTCAACAACAGAAACTGAACAGTGCAGGCTGGAGTCTGAAATCAAGTCGTTGGCAGGACTTGTTCAATTGCTAAGCACTTATTCTTTGCAACCCATGGACTGCAGTACACCAGGCTTCCCTGTCCTTCACTGTCACCCGGAGTTTACTCAAACTCAAGTCTGTTGAGTCAGTAATGTCATCAAACCATCTCATCCTCAGCAGGACAGTGCTCCTGAATGCTTTAGGGGAGAATCCTACAATCCTTGCTTCTTCCTGCTTCTGGTAGTTCAGGTGTGCCTGCTATGGCTGCTTCACTCCACTCTGCATCCGTCTTACTGCCTTTTTTCCCTCTCTCTGAGTGAGTCTCTCTGTTGTGTGTCTCTTACAAGGACACTTGGAATTGGCTTTAGGGCCCACCTAGATAATCCAGGGTGATCTGATTTCTAGATCCTTAATTATATCTGCAAAAGGCCATTTTTCCAAGTAAGCTCATATTCACAGGTTCCAGGAGTTAGGAGGGAGACATATCTTTTGCAGGGGTACCTATCAACCTACTGCCTGACATCTTGTTTGTAAATTGTCCATCTTCCTTGAGCTAGAACACAAGCTCCATGACAACACCCTGATTTGTTTAACTAACTGCTGGTTCCCAGGACCTAGAACAGTAGAGCAGTAAAGCCTAGCCTACAATAAATACTCTGTAATTATTTGCTGAATGAATGAGAGATTGTTAGCTTTAATGAAAGAGAATACTCCTGGGGTGGAGGGGGAGCAGAATTCTATAAAAAAAATTTTTTTAAATAGCTAACATTTGCTGAATGAAAAGTAATTTGCCAAGATTCCAGAGTGATCAAATGGCAGGACCAGAATGCAAATCCAAGTGTTCCTTGCTCCAAAATCTCTGTTGTTTAATACTAAATTTTACTGCTCCAAATCTCTGAATTTGACATATGTTCTCTTTATTTCTTTGCTCACTCACAGTATATGATTATGTGGTCAGGAAATGAGAATAACTCACTTACCTAGAAATAGGCTGACACTTTTTTTTAAGCAATGAGAACCTGTCTTTAAAAAAATGAGAATATAGTGTAACCTAATTATAAGCATAACACTTTTAAAAGGTGCTAATATTATTTTTCCCCCGAAAGGGAATACTGGCTGGTTTATTAAGTTATACATAGTCAGATGTTAAATATATTTTGAACACTAAGTTTTTCCCTTTCAAGTCAGTGCACATAAGACGAGAACCCTCAAAGAGACGAGTGCTTCTGGGGCTGAATTTAACACTATTTAAGGAAAGAAAACCTTAGCTAGGGGACATAGCTGTTAACATGGTGATTTGTAAAGCCTTAGATTTCTAATAGGGTCTGACTGTTTCAAGGAAAACATATTTTGTTTCTAGGTAACATTTCAAGTCTGATTATGAACAAATGCTACAAAATTGATCTGTAATGGGAAATACTGTTATGTCACAAAGCATTATCTATATGCTTAATGTGACTGAAAGCATTAATTGCTAGGAGCCAAAATCTGTCCAAGCAAAACATGAACATGTATTTTGTATCTCTTGTCTCTTACTGTAGATTTTCGAATGAATTCGAGTGTAACAAAGATGTAGTTAGAAAATCTGCACACCTGAAGGCTTTCTTCACCCGCTTGGATTACTGTACTTGTTCCTTGTTAGCAAATGTAGGAGCCGTAACTGCTCAGAAGTGCCCAGCAAACAATAGATACATGGCCACGTTTTAGTAGCTCAGCAAAAACATCTTGCAGAGTAGTGAATGGCTGATTGCATTTTAAAGTCTTTCTAGATTTATTTTGCCACCTTTATAGTAAAAGTCAGCTTCCTCCAACTACATGCAACTAAGATTTGGCTCTCTGTATTTTTTTTTTTTTTTAATTCTTTCTGTATTCTGAAAGCAAGGTCATAGTGCTAGGATTTCCCACCAAAAAACCAATTAGTACCATAACATCTAACACTTTGGCTCATGTTGAAGCATTAAAATTTTGAGTAGTGGAAAGATTGTGTCATCAGCACTCAAACTCATGAGATTTACAATGAACTTGGAGCAATTTCCAAGTATCCATCTGTACTCTCAAATATAGTCATTTCCAGGGCCTGGGACTGGGGAAACACACCCTAGGTATAGTGCATCCCATCATCCCGTGTGCTTTAAGTACCTCTCTGATTCTTCTCCTATAAAATAGTGCCCAATTTCCCAGAGAGACTCATAAAAGAAAATGAATGTGAAGACTGGTTACTTTCCTACCTTGGAGGTATTTGTTTAGTGGGAACACACAGTATTTCTTTTCTCCTACGTAAATACTAATAAGACCTGTACCAGGCACCCTGCCAAGGACTTACATACACTAACCACTGAACCCTCACAACAGCCCTGTGAGGCTGGTATTTGTAAGAAAGAGGATACGCTGGGTTAAGCTGCAGTAAAAATCATACCATCTCAGTGGTTTACAGCAACAGACAGTTAATTTTTCCTTTCTCAAACTCTGCTTTGGTTCTGAGCCATTGTCCATGGCAGCTGTGGCGTGGGACTCCGCAGGGCGGCTCCATACCCGCCCATGTCCACTGAGAGGTGGAGCACAGGCAGAGAAACATGGTCGCTCCCGAAGGTGACCGTGTCTCCCACTCATTGCTCAAAACAAGCCACGTGGGCACGTGGCTCCCATTCATGGGTCTAAACAGGTCACATGGCCACATCTAACTTCAGGGGAGTAGGAAGTGCAATTCTGCTATTGCTCTGGGTGAGGGTCAGGGTGTTAAAAACATTGGTGACTGGCACTCCTCAGTAACTAGTGGTTCAGTTCAGTTCAGTTCAGTTCAGTCCCTCGGTCATGTCCGACTCTTTGCAACCCCATGAATCGCAGCACACCAGGCCTCCCTGTCCATCACCAACTCCTGGAGTCCACCCAAACCCATGTCCATCGAGTCAGTGATGCCATCCAACCACCTCATCCTCTGTCGTCCCCTTCTCCTTCTGCTGTCAATCTTTCCCAGCATCAGGGTCTTTTCAGATGAGTCAGTTCTTTGCATCAGGTGGCCGAAGTATTGGAGTTTCAGCTTCAACATCAGTCCTTCCAATGAACACCCAGGACCAATCTCCTTTAGGATGGACTGGTGGGATCTCCTTGCAGTCCAAGGGACTCTCAAGAGTCTCAAGAGTCTTTTCCAACACCACAGTTCAAAAGCATCAATTCTTCGGTGCTCAGCTTTCTTTATAGGTCCAACTCTCACATCCATACATGACCACTGGAAAAACCATAGGCTTGACTAGACAGACCTTTGTTGGCAAAGTAATGTCTCTGCTTTTTAATATGCTGTCTAGGTTGGTCATAACTTTCCTTCCAAGGAGTAAGCGTCTTTTAATTTCATGGCTGCAATCGCCATCTGTAGTGATTTTGGAGCCCAGAAAAATAAAGTCAACCACTGTTTCCACTGTTTCCCCATCTATTTGCCATGAAGTGATGGGACCAGATGCCATGATCTTAGTTTTCTGAATGTTGAGCTTTAAGCCAACTTTTTTACTCTCCTCTTTCACTTTCATCAAGAGGCTCTTTAGTTCTTCTTCACTTTCTACCATAGGGTGGTGTCATCTGCATATCTGAGGATATTGATATTTCTCCCGGCAATCTTGATTCCAGCTTGTGCTTCTTCCAGCCCAGCATTTCCCATGATGTACTCTGCATATAAGTTAAATAAGTAGGGTGACAATATACAGCCTTGACGTACTCCTTTTCCTATTTGGAACCAGTCTGTTGTTCCATGTCCAGTTCTAACTGTTGCTTCCTGACCTGCATACAGGTTTCTCAAGAGGCAGGTCAGGTGTTCTGGTATTCCCATCTCCTTCAGAATGTTCCACAGTTTATTGTGAACCACACAGTCAAAGGCTTTGGCATAGTCAATAAAGCAGAAATAGAATTTTTCTGGAATCCTCTTGCTTTTTTGAAGATCCAGCGGATGTTGGCAATTTGATCTCTGGTTCTTTTCTAAAACCAACTTGAACATCTGGAAGTTCACGGTTCACGTATTGCTGAAGTCTGGGTTGGAGAGTTTTGAGCATTACTTTACTAGCATGTGAGATGAGTGCAATTGTGTGGTAGTTTGAGCATTCTTTGGCATTACCTTTCTTTGGGATTGGAATGAAAACGGACCTTTTCCAGTCCTGTGGCCACTGCTGAGTTTTCCAAATTTGCTGGCATATTGAGTGCAGCACTTTCACAATGTCATCTTTCAGGATTTGAAATAGCTCAACTGGAATTCCATCACCTACACTAGCTTTGTTCATAGTGATGCTTCCTAAGGCCCACTTAACTTCACATTCCAGGATGTCTAGCTCTAGGTGAGTGATCACACCATCGTGATTATCTGGGTCGTGAACCAGTGGTAATAGTACGATTTTTTCCATTTTATAAGTGAGGGAACTTTAAGGGGAATTAATATCCAAAATAACACAGCTCATAAGTTAGGTGACTATATGATTGACTGGCCAGATTAGAATACCTTTGCCAATGAAAGGAGGAAGTTTTAATCAACACCTCCCTAAATCGTGAGCAACCTGCACTGACCACTTTGGGATTTACAGATCCTCTCTCTTCCTCCTCTGGCTGGGATCTTCTTCCTCCTCCTCCTGAACTGAGGAGTCCACAGCCAGGAGACGAGGTGAGCAATGCATATGCAAGAACTCAACAGCAGAGAAGTGAGACACACAAAAAGGGGGTTTTCCCCGATGACCTTCCTGAGCAGGTCAAATGCCAGAGGTCAGATAAATCAATGCCTACCAGCCAGGCTGCTGCTTAATGGTCTTGCCGAGATTTAGAATTCTTGTACGAAGTGTTTTAAAACCTAAAAATCAATCTATCACTAGGTGAAACTGAATGAATTAAATGACAAAGGAATAGCTTTTAATGTTGTTTTTATCATGGTCAGGGTATTCCAAAGCTAGTTGTATGTGGTGGCAATTTGAAACTCATTTCAAAAGCAGATCAGAGTCTTAGTACAATCAAAAACATTCAGGAAAGGTTATATTTTCAGAGGAGGAAACTGAGGCCCAGAGAGATTAAGCTTGTGTGTTTCCCTATCTCAGGACTGAGAGGTTGGACTAGAATACCTTCCCCAACTCCAGTTGTTCTCTTAAAAAGCTCAATGTTCTCATCTGAAAAATGGCAACAGTAACTCCTACTTTATAGAAGAGAAATCAGGATGAATTAAGGTAACGACCATAAAGCACTTTGTGTGGCCAGCGTGCAGGAAATGATGACCATTTTCATTGTTATACCAAAACAGGGTTCTTACGTATTTCAGCATCAAAGGTTAACTTTTAGAGTGGAACACATGCCATTAGTGACTGATGGACGTCGTGAATTTATCAGAAAATTGTCAAAGGTGTGTTTGTTGTTTTAAATACAGAAAAGAATGTTGTTTCTTCCTTTTTGTAAGTTCACATCTGACCAAAAAAAAAAAAAAGAGTTCATGTGGTTATATTAACTGTAAGAAGCTGAAGACATTTAAAGACTCAGATGAGTGGTTTTAAATCACAGCAACTATGCGGCCATGCTGCTGGAGATAAAGATGCCTGTAGCCAGCATGCCCAGGTGAGTTGAGAGACAAACCCACTCACTAGTTGAATGACTTTAGGCCAAATTATTGATATTCGCACCCTGCAAACCTCATTTTCCTCTTTGAGAAAGGAGGGAAGAGCAGCACCAGCCTGGCTGGCTGGTGTGGGGGCTCAGCGAGACCCTGGGTGTGAAGCACTTTGCCCCGGGCCAGATGCACAGGGATGCTTGACTGGTGAAGCGAGGTGACACTCATAAAGGGTAAAAAATACCCTCTCCTCAGGGTGGAAAAAACCACACTAAGGAATAAAAAGAAATCATCTAGAGAAGGAAATATTGCCATTTGCAGCAACATGGATGGACAAAGAGAACATTATACTTAGCAAAGCAAGACAAAGACAAATATTATATGACATCACTTATAAGTGGAGTCTAAAAATAACACAAATGAATCTGTATACACAATAGAAAAGACTCACTGACAGAGAAAACAAAAGAAGAAAAGGAGTAGAGAGGGATAAATTAGGAGTATAGGAATAACGGATACAAACTACTGAGGGTTAAATAGATAAACAACATGGGGTGTCCCCTGGTGGTCTAGTGGTTAGGATTCTGGGCTTTCATAGCCCTGACCTGGCCTGGGTTCAATCCCTGGTTGGGGAACTAAGATCCCTCCCACAAGTCACATGGTGCACCCCCCACGCCCCAAAAAGATAAGCAACGAGATTTACTGTACAGTACAGGGAATTATATTCAACATCTTGTAATAACCTATAATGGAAAGTAATATGAAGCACATACATACATATATATATTTTATATATATATATATATATATATATATATATATATATAACTGAATCATTCTGCTGTACACCTCAAACCAATACAACATAAATAGACCAAATGTAGTTCAATTAAACAGAAGAGACCGTTAAGAGGATCATCTACCCTTTATTTTCTGGCAAGCGTCACTCCCATACAGGCGTTCACCCTCGAGCCGGGCTCATCAGCCGCAGGAGGCCCCTCCGGAAGTCCTCGGGAAGGCCCACCGGCTTGCTGGTGGCTGGATTGACAAAGACATGGACTGAAGACCCTGTGGTACAGGCCAAAGCGGCAAAGTGAGCCAGCTTGGGGTGGCCGAAGAAGAAGCCATCGCTGAGGTCCCAGTGGTCGACGGAAGGCGTCTCCTTGGTGGGCTTGGGGGGGAACAGAGCAAGGCGGTAGTGCACGCTGGAGCGACCCACTTTCTCCACGGCCAACGCAGCCACTGGGATCTGAGGAAAGCTGACCGGTGTGTGGAAGGTGCACTGATTGGTCGCCATGAAGCCCACCATGGGGGACGTCAGCAAGCCCGTTTTCAGGCCGCAGTACCTGGGAAAGTACATTACCGTGCTTACTGTGGGTCGCCACGAAGCTGTCTCCCAGCCCAACCCCGGTGTTTCAGCCTAGCGGGACCCCCTTCAGTGGGCCTAGAATCAAATCCCAGCTCCGCCCCTCACTAGCTGGGTTACCTTAGGGAAGTTACTGAACTTCTCTGTACCCAGTTCCCACAACAATGTAATGTTCACAACACTGGTACTTACTTCATAGGCTGACTGAGAATTAAATCCTAAGTGTCATCTATACAGTATAACATGGGAGACACTAACAGTTCACAGATAGTTCTCACTAAACACTGGCTATTATTATTAATATTGTGTCCATCTTGTCTTCACTTCTGGTAAAAAATCAGGTATTTTTGTGCAAATGAGAGAATTACTGTGTCTCTTACATAGGTTATGAGCTTGTAATCTTTTTAAGGACAGTGACTGTGTCTTTCTTCTTAAGTTTGCTGACTAGAAATAAGGCTATGTTTGAGATAGGCTCACTGGGTAAAGAATCTGCCTGACAATACAGGAGACACAGGGATTTGATATCTGGGTTGGGAAGAGCCCCTGGAGAAGGAAATGGCAGCCCACTCCAGTGAAAAGTGAAAGTGAAGTCGCTCAGTCGTGTCCGACTCTGCAACCCCTTGGACTGTAGCCTACCAGGATCCTCAGTCCATGGGATTTTCCAGGCAAGAATACTGGAGTGGGTTGCCATTTCCTTCTCCAGAGGATCTTTCCAACCCAGGGATCGAACCCGGGTCTCCTACATTGTAGGGAGACGCTTTACCATCTGAGCTACCAAAATCCCATGGATGTAGGAGCCTGGAGGATGACAGTCCTTAGAGTCACAAACAACCAGACACAACTGAGCGACTGAACACTGCTGAGAAAAATGTAGAGGCTGAACAAAATCAGAAATAAAAAGCATCATGCTTAGCCTCTTCCTTCTTCTCCAAAGAGTCTACTTATGATTGAAACAGATTAATCATATTGTCTTTTTTTTTTTTGAGAAAATTAAGACTGAATGTGAGAATTTGCTGTAAGAAAACAATTGTGGATTGCATAAAGGTTTGCCTACAAAGCTGCTCACTTCGGCTCACATGTTTCACAGAAACAAGCTATGAGTCTCCTTCCAGGGAGGGCACCGTGGGTGCCAGGGGCCAGCCACCTGAGCATCCACTGATGTCACCCATCACGACATTAGATACATTCATTTACTGACATGGGAAGTTGTCAGTGAAAAAGATCATATTACAGAACAGTATGTAGCATTCGATCCCATTTGTTTTTATAAGAACATACTGGCTTATGTCCTTATTGCCTAGAAAGAACTCTGAAAGGATAGACTCCCAAATAGTTTCATGGTGATCTAGCAGTGGAATTTTGTATAATTTTTTTCATTTTTTGGCTTACATATATTTTCCAGAACAAACATCATTTGCCTTTGAAATAAAAAAAAGTCATATTTTGTCTAAATGTCTGAATATGAATTTAATTTCTCCAAAGAAACAATGGAGAGACAAGCAGGCAGGAGAAGCAAGGCTCCTTCTTCTGCCCGCTAGGATCCTGCCCGCGGGGCCTCCCTCCTGAACAAAGAAGAAGGAAAAGGGAAGAGGAGAAGAAAACCCTGATTTTCAGTGTGACTGAGATCCAGTGAGAACGAAATTCTCCCATTTTTATTTCCCAGGCTTCTTTCCTGCAATTGCTTTCCTAGTTCCCTGCCACCTTTTCCTCGTTCTTTTAAGGCACTGACAGTAAAGAAATAGTGTCTCCTCCCACTGGGAGTACAGCATTTCCTGAGCTCCCTGCAACTCTGAGCCAGGCCACCATACCCTTAAATAATTAAAATGCAGGAGTACTTTCAAACAATGAAATCGATGAGCACCTGGTCACCAGGGCCCGCTGGGTGTTTTACATTTTGTTATTCATCTTCAAAACCATCCTGCAGGTAGGTCTCATTTCCCCCATTGTATAGGGAAGAAAGTAGAGCAGGGAGGCTGGATCAATTTCCCAAAGGCATGCGTTTGTACAGTTAAGTGGTGGTCCAGGCCCAAAATTCAGGCTCTGGAAAGCCAAAGTCATGTTTGTCCTTCATTCTGGCTTAGTAGATAAAGTAGGTGAAGCCAAAATCTACATTTTAGTCCCATGAATGAATTGCATTTTCTTTACGTGTTCCTTTGACTTTAAGAATGATATTTTCTTTAAGAACTGAGTGATAGCTTCATTACACTTGGATAACAGACTTCCTGTTTGTAAGTTCATAACCAATTTGATTTGACTGGTGGTGACCATAGGGTATTCGGGATTCCCAGCTGGTTCACTGGTAAAGAACGCACCTGCCAATGCAGGAAACACAGGAGACCTGGGTTTGATCTCTGGGTCTGGAAGATCCTTTGGAAGAGGGCATGGCAACCCATTCCAGTATTCTTGCCTGAAAAATTCCATGGATAGAGGAGCCTGGCGGGCTGCAGTTTATGGGGCTGCAAAGAGTTGGACACAACTGAGCACGCACAACCATAGGGTACTCAGTAAGAATTTTTCCACATTTCCATCTTTTTTAGGTTTTAATCTTTATCAGAGTTTATACACATTATCATACTCTAAAAAGTCAAACTGTTGCTTGAGGCTTATTATAAAACCAGTGGTTCTCTGGCTGGTTATACCATTGGTTACAGTCTAGGTCAAGGACTCATAGTAAATTCATTCATTTCACAGCCTCCACAGTTCACCTGCTCTTTGTTAGACGCTGAGACAACAACACTGAGTAAGAGAGGATTCCCGCCCTCAGGAGTTCTCGACTTCAGGGCAGTGGTGGGGCAGAATGTGTCTACTCCTGTCCTCTATTTGGCCAGAAGGAGCCTGTTGTTCCTTTCTGGTTCCCCTTCCACTTTCTTCTTCTTCTCTCCCTTTCTTCCTCTCCTCAGCAAACATTTACTGTGCACGTCTGTGTTCCAAGCATGGAAGAGAGAGCCGTGAACAGTCAGCAGGCGACAGTCCATGCCTTCACATGGCCATGGTCTAGAAGGGGGCACACTCAGAACTCAGGGTGACGAGCCCTAGGCAGGGGAAGCACAGGGGCTCTGGGAGCTCGTAGCAGGGGGTCTGGCTCCTTTTTGGTATCAGGGAAGACCCTCTGAGAAAGTGACAGCTAAGCTAATAAGCTAAGGAGAAACTGTACAAACTATTCAAGTGAACAGTTGGGGGGACAGCTTTCCAGAAAGAGGAATGGCCTTTGTGGTAGTCAGAGGCCAGGGACCTGGGGGCACGTCCCAGAGACAGCACAGGTCCCGGAGGGCCGCCACGCAGACTGCCAGCAGCAGCGGGGGAGCAGGCAGGAGGCCACCTGGGGAGGGTCTTGGTAAGGATTTTGGATTTTATCCTGGGGCATTGGGAAGTCACTGAAGGCAGGGAGATGTTCATCCGCTCAGTCAAGTCTGACTCTTTGTGACCCCATAAATTGCAACAAGCCAGGCTTCCCTGTCCTCAACTATCTCCCTGAGTTTGCTCAAACTCATGTCCATTGAGTTAGTGATGCCATTCAACCATTTCATCCTTTATCATCCATCCCCTTCTCCTCCCGCCTTCAATCTTTCCCACCATCAGGGTCTTTTCCAATGAGTTAGCTCTTCGAATCAGGTGGCCAAAGGATTGGAGCTCCAGCTTCATCAGTCCTTCCAATGAACATTCAGGGTTGATCTCCTATAGGATTGATTGATTTGATCTTGCTGTCCAAAGGACTCCTCTCAAGAGGCAGGCAGGGAGAGGCAATATCAGATTTATTTAGTAAAACTGTGGTTTCGAATCAAACAATGAATTAGATAGAAACAGTGATGTATGCAGAAGAATAATTAGGTAACTACATAGTTCTAGCAAAAAATGATGGTGCCTGGGACTAGGATGATGAGAGCAGAGATGGAGAAAACTAGATGGAATCAAGAGAGATTTTGCGTAAGGTGTGATGATAAATTGAAATGAAGGAGACAGAAAAGCCCAGAGTTGCTCCCAGTCTAGGTGACTTAATGCTTTGAACAGGTTGAGCTGAGGTGCCTAAGATGATATGCACAGTAGGGATAACAATACCTCTGAGTGAGTGAGTGGAAGTCACTCAGTCGTGCCCAACTCTTTGCGACCCCATAGACTGTCTGTCCTTGGGATTTTCCAGGCAAGAATATTGGAGTGGGTAGCCATTCCCTTCTCCAGGGGATCTTCCCAACCCAGGGATCGAACCCAGGTCTCCCACATTGCAGTGAGATTCTTTACCATCTGAGCCACCAAGGAAACCTAGCTACAATTTATTTAGTCCTGCACAACATGCGAGGCCTTCCATGGATTATCAATCCAGGAGGCATTTGGATGTACGGGTCTGATGCTTAGAAAGAGGTTTGGGCTGCAGACAGGAGTTGAGCTCAGATCTAACATCAGGGTCTAGGCAGGGAGGGTGAAGAGTGGAAGCCACTGGCCTAACACACTCATCGTGGTGGGCCTGTGGTGAGCTGGAAAGCAAAGGCCCAGTCTGACCTCACGCAAATTCAGACTCTAAAAAAGATACTGATGTTAAAAAGAAATACTCGGCCTCAAATGGAGTCATGGCTCCTTCAGACAGCAAACCAACACATCAGTGCAATTTCAATCCCTCCTAGGGATGTGACCTTTGAAACAGTCAATCTGAAAAGTCTTATCTACGGGAGTGAGGTTATATGCATGATAAAGACCCCTGCTGCTCCCTGCCCCCAAAAGAAGACACCATTGGTCTGAAATAATCCTTTCTTCTCTTCGGCTGATACCTTCTTGACCCATCCTCCTTTTACCTATAAACATCTTCCATTTTATACAACTCTTCAGAGCCACTTTCTATTTAACTAGATGGGGTGAATAAAACCAATTGGATTTTCAAATTTACTCAGTTGAAATTTGTTTTTTTAACACTGGGCAGACTAAGTAAAATTCATGTGTGTACTGTCTGGATTTGTCTTTCTGGTTCCTGGTTTGTGACCCTCGGGAGAGACGAAATCAGGTGAGAGGGAGGGCCTAAAAGAGAATGTCCGTGGGGGGATGAAATCAAACCCAGATTCAGCCTGACACACACAAAAAAACTGTCTTTGAATAAGCTCTCAATGGATATTTCTTGGGATACAACAAATGACTGATAAAGTCATTTTGTGACACTGCCTAATGATTGATTGAGTTGAATGTCCATCTTCTATGCTTTCTTACACCTGCTTTATAAAGTAAACTTTAGCATAAAGGGCTGTTTGACTTGGAAGACCCCTTGTGACTCACTTAGTATAAGGGCTCCCCAACTCTAGTGTGGGACTCGGAATCTCCTGGGGAACCTTCACAACATCCAGATCCCCGGAGTCCTCTCAGATCTCCTGAATCAATATACATGGCATTCTGACTCTAACAAAGTCCCAGGTGACTCTGATGCACACTTAGCATGGGGGTTGTTCCTCAAGGGCTACCCTCTCAGATAAGGAAACTGCCCAGAGAGATGAAGTAAGTTGCTCATCTGCACACAGCTAGAAAGGAACAGGGTCTATCTACACTTTGCGGTCACTCCAGCCCTTTCCATTAACCTCCTCAGCCCCAGACAAAGCCCCATCCCAGGCTTGGAGACCAGTGCATCTCTGGGGCATTTGTGGCTCGGAATCAGATCAACTGTGTTCACGATCTCACCCTGACACTGCACCCAACTCCACCGGCTGGGCTTGGGCGTCTTTACTCCTCCTTCCCAAGCTCCTGTCTCCTTCCTTGAGTCCGCAGCTATGTTCTGCCTTGACCCTAGCGCTGAGGCTCCGCCTTGCTGCCTCGCCTCCCCTGGTTGCCTCTGGAGCAGGAGCTGTGCACACTTGGGGGACACGGGGCCTCTGGGTCTGTGTGAGCACACAGTCTTGTCACCTCCTGAAGTCTGGAGAGAAGCGCCTGTCAGATGGTAGGAGGCCAGTGGGCATATGGCACAAATAACACCTTTCAGAGAGGCGAGGCTATTTTTGTCACTTGCTATAAATAGCATAGGATGGGCCATGGCTTGTGGTCGGTTACCTGGCATGTCAAGGCAGGATTCTGGCAGGAAGTCCATCCCCACACTCCCTGAAACTAAGAACAAGCGCAAGCTGGGCAGCGTGACCCCATGACTGTGCAGAGTCCTGAGGGAGCATCACGTGAGCTGCCGAAGAGAGACTCCGGCCAAGGGAATCTGCACAGAGGGGCCCCGGCTTGGGCGGTGTCAGGAGGTTATGTGGTTACAAGGAGAAATACGTATTTAGAAATATAGACCTGGGGAGAAAATACCTTAAATGTGAACATGTATACAGCTAAAAGATTAAGATGATGAAGCTCACACTTAGGAATATACTCTGAATGTCTTTACATAAATAATTTATCTTCCGTCAAGCCTCTTTGGATATTGCCTTCACAGAATGATTTTGGTCTACAGGGGCTAATTGAAATTAATTGTATGCAAGTCCCTGTGTCATCCATTTCTATTGACCTTGGCCTGCAGTGTAAAATACTGGTTAAGAGCTCAAGTCGTTAGACCTGGGTTTGAATTACAGCTCTGCTGCTGTGTGACTTCAAAGAGTCACTTAACCATCCCAGAGGCTCAAATTTTTCTCATTTCTAAAATGAAGACAGTAACACAGACACGACAGGATTTTTTGTGAAATTAAATAAGGCAACGTGTATCTTATATGTCTTGGCTGATTACTGTAACTAAAAAGATTTTTGTTGTTATTTTTGTTTGTTTTTTAAACTTTTTCAACAATTTTGGCCTCTAGGGGTGGACATTTACATCTGTCTTTGGGCCAAATGCTTCCTTTATTTAGGGAAGACCCCTGTATCAAAACCCTGGCAGCCAACTGGGATGTGGACTTGGTGTTCTCACAGGAGAACTATCAAAAGGGCCAGTGTATTGTTTCTTCAAGTGGTTTTAAGAGCAATGGAGTGGAGAAATCAGGCAAGCCGAGCAAGAAGGAAAGGACAGGATGGATGAGACATGGCAACTATTGAACTTTAGGAACTTCGAGAAAAGGCTGAGAAATGCTTTGAAGGGGAGATAGGACAGGTTCAGCAACTGAACCAAGTTAAGTTTGAGCCAGTGTATTTTGCATAGAAAACTTACAGAATTTAATGATTGCTGCAATGTCATAACAGACAAGAATTTACTCAAGAGGTAAATGGAAGTTGTTTAATCCCTCTGTGGCAATGACACAATCATACCAATTTGTGGAGCTAATCCTTCTCAGCAGAAAATGTTAAACCAACCCTGACTTCATCTGAAGTCTTACTGACCTAACCACATCACTGGGTCTGGTGCTGGTGATACGGCAGCACTGGGTCCTCTTCCCGGGCAGAGCTTACACATAAAAAAAGGCCATAAAGAACCCAAGCTGAGGGGAGGTGCTCTGCGGGAGATGGACACGGCTGTATGAGATGCTGTAACAAGAGAGCCTGAAGCAGGTGGAGGCAGGTGGGAGTGCAGAGCTCCTGAGGGCCTGAAGGAAGGCCAGTGAGGCCCCGTGGCTGGACCGCAGGACAGGAGGGGAGGATGGAAGTGGTTGAGGTACGAGAGAAAGGCTGGGCCCGGTCCTGCACCGATCGGATTTTAACCTAACACAATGGGAAGCCACTGCTGAGTTTTAAAGAGGAGGGAGAGTCATGATCATGTTAGCATTTCACGAGTGACCCTTTAGGGGATGGATGGGGAAGGCAAGAGTGGAGGTCAAGGTACCAGTTAGGAGAGCTGGGACTGGGGACGGTACTGGGCTTGTGGCTCCAAAGATATTCAAGATGCGGCTCAAAGGACCCCCGCCTGGGCCTCCCTGGCTGGCTGGCTTCCGCCTCTCACAAAGGTTACTGCTCACACTAAGAGGATCTACAGCAGAAACAGGGGTCTCCGCCATCCCGATAATCTTTGAGACTATGATGAAACCTCGAGTTCCTCACTGTAATGCCACTATCCCCAGGCTGATTTCTGCCTCAGTTAACTGTCACTGGGCATGGCAATACCTGTGGTCTTGTCTCACTCTCTGAGTATAGTTTTAGATCTAGGTTTTCCAGGTTTTTCAAGTACTTAAGGAGGAATATTATTCCAAACCCAAGGGGAAATGACTACCTAGACAAATGAATGTATCTGCAAACGTTTCAGCTATTTTGCTCCTGAAAGGGAGAGGGAGGCAGTTAAGATAAAAATAGGAAGAAATATTTTCTGACAGCCTCACAGTTTGAATAACCATGACCTGAAGAATAGTGAGTTTTCCTTTGGTTAGTTTCATGTTGCTTTTAAGCACAGTTTGGCTTTATTTTAAAGGACAAATGATATAAGTAACAAGAAGGATTTCTTAGACTTTTAAAGTCAAGTAGGATGTGAGATTGAATAAATAAACAAGCCTTTACCTCACATTATGTTTACTTGCCACTTGGCAATATTTTTTTAAAAACCAAAATATATATAAATAAACTGGGTTGCCTATCTCTGAATATAAAAAGCTGATATAATGAGTTGGCAGTAGCTCACATTAGGAAAATGCCCAGACCCAGCTGCCTGTACATCATCACAGTTTTCAAAGTGCACGCACTGGGTCCCCAAACTCAGCAAAACTAATGAAAATCACCTGCTGTTAGAGCAGAACAATTTCTTCGCAACTGTGTTCTCCCAAGAAATTCATTCTGGTAAATCAGTGTCAAGATGACAAGAAAGTCCAACATATCTCAAGAGGCACAATCTATAACAAGCAAAAGTCCTCAAAGCCGTGCTCAGAAGCAATATTAAAGGATCTGATGAAGAATTCAAGACTCAGAAATGAAGGATGTGAAACAAATTCATTAAAACATTTTGAATAAAAATAAGAAGACTGTGACATGATGCTCAATTCACAGGAAAACACGGTCTCAAAGGGTAAATGTGATAGATGATGATCAGATAATTTCGGACATCCAGACGCAGAGCCAACCGTGAGCGAAGGCCAAGAGAAAGTAGATTAGGGTCAACTTGGACTCCACACATTAATGATTCTACTACTGCTGCGCTTTCTGTCTTTGTTGGAGTTGCCCTCTGAGGGAGAGAGTTCAAAGAAAGCATCTTTGAAAAATGACTATTAGATCTTTCAGGTCTTCAAAATTAGGCAGGCCAGGGATATGGTGATTGTTCCTGGGCCCGCTGAGAAAAAAGAAGTTAAGAAAGGTGTTTATGCATTTCATGAGGTCCCTAAAATCCAACTTCTTCCAATTAGTTATGGGCTTCCCTCCCTGGTGGCTCAGACCTGCAATGCAGGAGACCCAGGTTTGATCCTTGGGTCGGAAAGATTCCCTGGAGAAGGGAATTCTACCCACTCCAATATTCTTGCCTGAAGAATTCTATGGAGAGAGGAGCCTGGTAGGCTACAGTCCATGGGATTGCCAAGAGTCAGAAGAGACTGAGCATTTAACACTTTCACCTTATGGGAAAGTCCAGGGGCCTGTGAAGAACAGCAGTTAAAAACCTATTTTAAACTAACCAGTAGAGTAGAAAGCACTTTAACACATGCAGAACCGTTTAGAAAAACAAATACACCAGCAATAACTCTCTGAGGGCTTTTCATCTACAGAAAGCAAAAGTTGGAGAAGACTTAGAATGGAAGATAAGTTTTTCTTTTTTTAATTCCACAGAGTGTGATGTAGGAAGTTGAAAGAACTTTGAGCTTTGGCCGCAGAAAGAGACTGGTGAAGAATGCAGGTGCCCAGCTGAGAGGGTTCCCCATCAGTCCATGCACTTGGGTGGCTTTAAGGCTTTTTTGTCATGTTTCTTCATGATTTTTAAATAATTTTTATTACATAATTAATGCATGCACATTGTAGAAAAGTAGAAAATATAAGCAACAACTAGTTTTAATAATTTTATTTAATTTTGGCTGCACAGGGTCTTTGTTGCCCTGTGCAGGCTTTCTCCAGCTGCAGCGAGCCAGGGCCGCTCTGTTGCAGCGCGAGGGTCTCTCATTGTGGTGGCCTCTCCCGTTGCGGAGCACAGGCTCTAGGTGTGCAGGCTTCAGCAGCTGCGGCACACGGGCTTGGTAGTTGTGGCCCGTGGACCCAACTACTCCACAGCATGTGGAATTTTCCCAGCCCAGGGATCCCACGTACCCTGAGTGGGCAGCTGGATTCTTATCCACTGTGTACCAGGGAAGTCCACATTTAAAAAAAAATTAACCCTTTATTCCATAACTCAGAGATCCCCAGAATTAACATTTTGGTACACATCTTTTCAGACTCTTTTTCAGAAAAGATTTTTGTTTTGTTCTGAATAAAACAGATCACACTGCAATTTGCCTGCTTCAGTCAATTATATACTATGAACTTATTTCTATGCCAATAAATGTATTTTTAAAGACTGTTAAGTATGCCCTTGTATGGATATAACATTTAGTGAATCAACCCCAAAGCAATTAAAAAACTTGTTTTGAAGTGCTTTTCGACTTACAGAAAAGTTTGCAAAAACAGTACATAAAACACCTGCATAACTATTGTACAGAGCTGTCCATTCTTAACATTTTGTTACATGTGCTTTAGCATTAACATTTTTTACTTCTGAATTACCTGAGAGTATGTTGCATATATCATGCCACTTTTCCCTAAATATTTCAGTGTGTGTTTCCTAAAAACAAGGATAGTCTCCTCCATAACTACAGGACAGAATTTGTTATCAAATTCAGGAAATTTAACAACGGTCTAATCCTTCTAGTAATCTATAGTTTATATTCCAAGTTGTTTCAATAAGGTGTTTTACTTTTAAAAAAAGAAGAGGAACTTCTATGGTGGTCCAGAGATTAAGACTCTGCCTGGCAATGCAGGAGACACAGGTTTGATCCCCAGTGGGGACACTCAGATCCCACATGCTGAGAGCAGCTGAGCCCACGTGACACATCTGCTGAGCCTGCGCACTCTGGAGCCCTTGTGCCACAACTAGAGTTCATGCACCACAAAGAAAGATGCCGCCTAACGCAGGAAAGAGCCCGTGTGTACTGAATAAGACCCAAAGCAGCCAAATATATAAATAATTTTCTTTAAAGGAAGAAACTCCTTTTTTCCTGGTGAAAGATCTAATCCCAGATTATGTGTTACATTTAATTGTCACAGCTTTTCAATCATTTTTTAATCTGGAACAGTCCTTCGGTCTGTCTTTATCTTTTATGACATTGATATTTTTCTGATGAATACAAGCTAGTTATTGTGCAGTATGACCCTTTATGTGGGTCTGGATGATGACCCCTCAGAGTTGGATTGAGGTTGGAACACTATACAAATGTCAGTGGGCCCTTTTCAGGCTTCATATACAGAGCCACAAGAAGTCCATTTGTCCTTATTGGTGATGTAAATTTGATCACTTGATTAAAATATTTATTGCCTACTTTTTCTATTGTATAGTTTTCCTTTTGTCTATTTTTTAAATTGTGGTAAACACAAAATTTATCATTTTAGACATTTTTAAAGTGTACAGTTCAGTGGCAGTAAGTATTGATACATTTATATTTTTATGCATCTGCTCTATAGTATTTATTCTTCCTTTTAACAAGTAATCTGTAGAAAGACACAAACATGATCTTAGTCTCATGCTCAATTACCTTTCCACCTACCTGCTACTTCTTGATCTAGGGCTCACTGATGATTCACGCTGAGACTAAAGAGTAAGTCCTGACATTAAGCCCAGCCCTTTCCCTTTCCCCTTTGTCTTCCCCTCATTCCATAGACAAGGGCGTAAAGTTTTTCTAGTCACAGGCTCTGGATCTGGAGAGAGAAATGCTGACCTGGATGATTTCCAACAGCCATTTCTGCCCTAAACTGCTATAATTCTTTACAAAAATAGTCATGCCTTTCCTGGTCTCATGTCCAGTTCTTCAAACAACTCTTGGTTCTACTCTGGGCCAGGATCTATGCTGGATGTCAAGAAATAAAAATGGATAAAGCAAAAGCGCCTTTTCTTGAGCTGCTTACATTTTGATGGGAGACACACAAACGGTGGGGACGCAATGTGGGGCCTCTGGGCGTGGAGGTGGCCTAGAGCACAATGGAAACTCACTGTTAGGAAAATGAAAAGACAAGCCACAGACGGAGAAGATACTGGACAAACCTATCCAACAAAGGACTTGGATCTAGAACATATAAAATACACTTACAAGTTAATAATAAGACACACAAGACAATTTTAAAATGTGTGAGATTTGAATAGATACTTCACCAAGAAGATATATGAGTGGCAATAAGAATAAGAAAAGATGTCCAACATCATTAGTCATTATGAAAAAGATAATTAAAACCACAATGAGAGACCCATTGAACACCCACTAGAATGGCTAAAATGAATGAGATACACTATATCAGGTCTTGACAATGATGCAGAGGATGGATTGGAGTTCTCATATACTGCTGATGGGAATGGAAAAAGGTACAGCTGCTTGGAAAAATACTTTGCCAGTTTCCTAAAGAAAAGGCAAAAATACACCTACCATATGACACAGCTGCTCGATTCTTAGGTAATTATCCAAGAGAAATGAAACCATTTTTACACAAAGGCTCATGCCTGAATATGCACAGCAGCTTTATTTGTAATAGCTGGAAAGCCCAAATGTTGGACCACAAGTGTGGTACATTCATACTATAGAAACCTATTCATCAACAAAAAGAAATGAACATACAACAAGGATTAAACTCAGGGTAATTATGCTGAGTCAAAGAAGTCAGACCAAAACAAAAGTACATGGTGTAGGATTCCACTTACATAAATTTCTAGAAAATGCAAACTAATCTCTAGTGAAAGAAAGCAAATAAATGGTTACCTGGGGATGTGGGTGGGGAGGACTGGGAGGAGGGATGACCAAGAGAGCACCAGGGAACCTTGGGTGGTGTTCCTTTTCTTAATTGAAGTGAGGATTTCATGAGTGTACAAATATGCCAAAACCCCTCAAATTGTGCACCTTAAATATGTGCAGCTTACTTTGTCAAAGTTGTTTGAAAAAATACAGTGAAAAGAAATATGCCAATATCTTAGCAACAGCAAATATGCTAATATCTACACAAAATCAGTCTCTGATTATAGGATGGGGAAATTATTAACAAGGACTCTTTTCTTCTCATCTTTTTCTGAATTTTCCAAATTGTCCAAAATGAGCAGGCTATACTATCTAAATCAAAAAAGCTACTTTTGCAGAAAAAGAGTTAGATACACAAAGAAATCTGGAGAAAACAATCTGTACTTATGAACTTTAAGACTACTGTGTGAAAAAAATCAAAGACATGGCACTTTTCAAATGACAAGAGCCTCTATTCTTTCAGAAGTTATGGTAGACCAGAGGGACCGTGAGAAGCTTTTATATGTTCCACAATAATAAAAATATCTAAGTTTAAAGCCATCTATGGAAAAGGTACCATATTAACAAAATGCATCATTTAGCTGGATTGTTCAGCTCAAATGTCTTTCAAATACATGAGTGGGAGGTAGATGCAGGGAACCGGGAAAAGGAAGAGACAATGCCAGCCATCAAAGAAGGTGAATTTTTACAAGATGTCCTGACCCTTTATTTCTTGAGTTCACTCAGAAGTATAAAGATTAAAGAAAAACCCAACATAATTAGCAAGTAAACTGCATTGCATATCCTTAAAAAGAGTACATACTACAAAGGACAAGTTTAGCCATGGAAAATGCCATTCCACATCTGACCAAATATGGTTGAGAATCACTACTCTGGGTTTCCACTCTTGGAAATGTTTGCTACATCTGTCTGTAGTGGGTTGAGGATTCACTCTGAATTTTTACTAATAGTGAAAATAATAAGTTTAAAAAGCTTTCAGGGAACATATTTAACCTAATTAGATGATAAATAAGTTTTAAAGCCTGCAGTGCATTAATTATTTGGATATCAAGAACTGAGGCTTATGAAGCAATTAAGTTCATTTATTCAACAAAAGTCACCTTCAGCAACTGTTGCTAGACCCTAGATTATAAAGAAGCAAAGACAACCCATGCACTCTTAGAGTTCTTAGTCTAAGGAATAAGAAATCTGTAAACAGTTGCAATACAAAGTGTTCAAGTCTTGGGAGAATGGAGAAAAAGAGAAGCCTGCAGGAAGGAGGTAACACTTGAGGAGGGCTTTGAAGGCTATGCAGGAATTCTCTGCTTAGGAAAAGAAGGACTTTCTAGGCAGAGGATAGCATGAAACGGAGCGGCAGGAGAAAGCTGGATTGTTCGGTAAATGGCGAGAGTTCAGCGAGGATTAAGAATAGGATTCACCTGGAGGGGAGAGGACCTGAAGGTGGAAGTCCTTTACTCCGTGTTAGAGGGAATGAGGAACTGTGTGTTGGTCACAACTCGTTCATTTTAGAAGAAATGAATTTGTTAAAGAAGTGAGAGAGAGAGAGAAATTGAGAAATAGAGAGAGGGAGAGCGCGAGCGCTGTTTCTGTCTGTAGAGCCCTCAAAGACTTCATGCAGCCAAGCCCAGGAAGGGGCTGGAATTGAGAACAGGAAAGCTAGAGGAACTCTCTTCTACCTTTTATCTTTTTTTTCTCTCTCTCTAAATCTATATTAGCCAGGATTCTTTTGGTCATAAGTGACGAAAATATAGTAGTTCAAGCCAAAAAGGAAATTTTTTTACTCTATAAAAGGAGAAGTCTAGGCACGTTACAACATATATAAACCTTTTTTTTTAACCTTTTATCCCCTTCATGCATTTCTCCCACACCCATGCCCCCACAATACCCCGACCTCCTGCCCCTGGCAAACACCAGTCTGTTTACTGTATCTAAGAGAGCTTGGGCTTTTTGTTGCTGTTTGTTTGGATTCACATATAGGAGAAATCATATAGTACTTGCATTTCTCTGTTTGATTCATTTATCTTAGCAAAATGCCCTCGAGGTTCATCCATGTTGTCACAAGTGGCAAGATTTCCCTTTTTTTTTAAGGCTGAATTTATGGAATATATAGAATATATATATATATCTCACAACCTCTTTATTCATCCATTGACAGACAACTTAGGTTGTTTTCATATCTTGGCTATTGTAAATAGTGCTGCAATGAACATGGGGTACACATATTATATTTTTTCAACTTAGTGTTTCTGTTTTCAGATAAATACCTGGAAGTGGAATTTCTGGGTCATATGGTAGTTATATTTTTAATTTTTTGAGGGGTCTCTGTACTGTTTTCCAAAGTGGCTACACCAATTTACATTCCCACCAACAGTGCACAAGGGCCCCTTTTTCTCCACGTCCTAATCAATACTTGGTATTTCTTACCTTTTTGACAATGGCTGTTCTAACAGGTCTGATGTGATATCACATTGTGGTTTTGATTTGCATTTCCCTGATGATTAATGATGTTAAGCACCTTTTCATGTACCTGTTGCTCATCTGCATATCTTCTTTGGAAAAATGTCTATTCAGATCCTATGTCCATTTTATAATCAGATTTTTTTTCTATTAAGTTATATGAGTTCTTTATTATATCTTGGATGTTATAACTCCTTATCAGATACATGATTTGCAAATATTTTCTCCCACTCGGTAGGCTGATTTTTCATTTTGTTGATGGTTTCCTTACTGTGCAGAAGCTTTTTAGTTTGATGTCATCTAATTTATTTGTTTTTGTTGGTTTTACTTTTGGTGTCATATTTTAAAAATCATCGCAAAGACCTATGTCAAGGAACTTACCACTTAAGTTTTCTTAAGGAGTTTTATGGTTTCAGGTCTTATGTTCAAGCCCTTAATCTATTTTGAGTTGATTTTTTTGTTTGTTTAGTATAAGATTGTGATTCTGTTTCATCCTTTCAAATGCGGCTGTCCAATTTTCCTTACACCATTTACTGAAGAAACTGTCCTTCCCCCATTGTATATTCTTGACTCTCTGTCACAAAAGAATTGATCATATATGCATGGGTTTATTTCTTGGCTCTATTCTGTTACATTGCCAGAATTATACCATTTTAAAGATTACTATATCTTCATAATAGAGTTTGAAATCAAAAAGCTTGATGTCTCCAGCTTTGCTGCTCTTTCTCAAGGTTTCTTTGGCTGTTTGGAGTCTTCTGCAGTTCATACAAATTTTAGGGTTGTTTGTAATATTTCTCAGAAAATGCCACTGGAAATTTTGATAAGGATTGCACTGAATCTATAGATTACCTTTCTATTTTTTCCTGATTCAGTCTTGGTAGGTTGTATGTTTCTTGAAATTTATCCATATCTTCTAGGTTGTCTAATTTGTTGATATATAACTGTTCATACAGTATTTCTGTAGTATCAATTGTAATAGCTCCTCTTTCATTTCTGGTTTTATTTAAGTCCTCTTTTTTATTGATAAGTCTAGCTAAAAGGTTTATTAATTTTGTTTATCTATTCATGAACCAGCTCTTACCAGCCTGAAGACATTTTTTGATGTCAAATAAGCTACACACAAATGAAAAATATTGCATGATTCTACTGACACAAGGTGCCTAGAGTTGTCAATTTGTAGAGACAGAAAATAGAATGGCGATAATCAGGGGCTAGGGGAAAGAGAAACAAGGAGTAACTGTTTTAAAGTTTCAGTTTGGGAAGATAAAAAGTTCTGGAGATGGATGGTGATGACAGTTGCACAACAGTGTAAAGACAATTAATGCCACTGGACCACACACTTAAAAGTGGTTACTTTTTTTGTTATGTATATGTTAACAATTTTTTTTAAAGTGGGAAACCTAGGAGTAAATACAACTTTAGGCATTGTGAGATTCAGGAGTCAAGGGACACCACTGAAATTCTGCCATTCTCTATTTCACTCCACTTCCTTCTGTGTCAACTTCATTTTCAAGAAAGTTTAGTGAAGGTGAAAAAGGCCACTCTCATCTTAAATCATCTACAGAACTAAGCATGTGCCGTGTTGTGTCCAACTCTGTGCAATCTCATGGACTCCTCCAGACTCCGCCATCCATATGCTTCCTCCCAGAAAGAATACCATGGGTTACCATGGTTACCACTGGGTTACCATGCCCTTCTCCGGGGATCTTCCCAACCCAACCTGTGTTTCCTGCATCTCCTGCATTGCAGGTGGGTTCTTCACCACTGAGCCACCAGGAAAGCCCATTGAACTAAGGGCCACAGTTAAAAAAGAGCTTCCTCCCTGAAAGTTCCAGCTGAACTTCAGGGGATGACTGATTGGCCTGGTGTTGCATCACAGAAATCATTCCTGAATCAATCATTTGTAGCCAAGGAGTAAAGTACTCCGACCGGCTAAGCCAGGGTCATGTGTCCAACCTTGAGCCAATCACTGTAGTGAGGGGAACAGAGTCTTTTGGCAAAAGTTCCACTTGAATATGTAGAATGAAAGAAGGATGATTTCCCAAGCAGATATTGGGCAGTCAAAACATGTCCATCACATGTTCCTTCTTCTTTCTCTGCAGAGCAGTTTTCCGTCTTTTCAATCAGTACAGGAAGAGAAATATTGCCACCCTCAGCTTAAGTTACACTTTTTCTATTCAAGAACTTTTAAGTGCCAATTCAAAATCCCTGGGAGCATCTGATTAATGCAATTTGTCTAACTTATGGTGGGGGTGGGAATAGTCTTAAGGATAATATGACTGCTACAGGGTCACTTTTGTGAGCATCAGGGTAAATTATAAGAATCAACAGAAGCAAGACTGATACTTCTAAATACATCTTTTACAACAAATAATAGACCATTTTTTACAGGAAACTGATGTAAACAGATTGTATGAAAATAGTACTGGCAGCTAAACATAGGATATGTTGGAGCAGGAAAATTTGATAGCAGGAAGACTAATCATAGGGCTACTGCAGAAAGATGCTGCTGAAATTTATAGCTCCAGAGAATGAAAATATGGCGATGTCATCCACCATGAATGAGACTATAAAAGCAATGTCTGGTTTGGGGTGGAGTGGTATCAATAGGGTGATGAGTTTAGCTTCCAAAGGGTTTCCTTCAAGATGCCTATGGAACATGGAGGTGGAAAAGCTCAGTGGACAGTGGGAGATAGAGTTCTGAAGGAGAGTGCAGTTGGGGATAGGAATTTGGGGATTCCAGGGAATTCCTGGTGCCAAGGTCACAAAGCATATGAGATCGCATGTGGAGCACATTGAGTGTAAGCAGAGAAGTCAGCAGAGGGCAAAACCTGCATGTGAGGGGCTGTGGCAGATACCCTCAGCGCACTGCCCATATCTGCTCAGCACTCACTGTTTCCAGATATGCCAGGGTCGTCCCACTGAAGCTCCTGCTGGGGACTTTCTCTCAGGTTGAAGTTGGCGCCAGTGGGAAACGCACCTTCTGCCAGAGTAGTTGGATTGGACTAGAATGGGCTAAAGTAACACTGCCTGAAGATCACTCCCCCTTCTCTCCTTTGCTTCTTAGGCTCTGGGACTGAGTCTGACACTTGCTTCTCAGGGATTAATCTCTTTCAAGGGCCTGCTCTCTTCCTTTGCTCTTAAAGTAATACATACTCAGAACTCAATTACTTAACTATTATCTATGCCCTTGAGACTACTTACAGCTATGGTTACTGTACAGTTAGGATGCTATACAATGGGACGCTTCACATCTCTTCCCAGCTCTGTCTTTAGTAGCATCAAGCCACTAAGCATCAAGTGGGATGGGGCCACCCAGGGAGGGTGTGTAGATGGACAGAGAAAAGAGAAGCCGCCAGGGACCACGCCCCGGGCCCTCGGAAGCTTCGAGTCGGAAGAGGAGGAGCTGGCAGAGGGACTGAGGTGAGGGAAGAAGCTAGCACTTGAACATATTGACCATGGTGGGAGTATTTACACCATGGAAATCAGCAAAAAACTTTATTGTTTTGATTTACTCATTAATATATTGTCTTATTGATTGTCACGACAGAGAAGGTAGTCAGCAAACATTTTCTGTAAAGGGCTGGGTGGTAGACCTTTTAGGTTTTGTGGGCCTTCTGGTCCCTGTCAAAACCACTCAACTCCACTCTTGCATCATGAAAGTAGCCATCAGTTCAGTTCAGTTGCTCAGCCGTGTCCGACTCTGCGACCCCATGGACTGCAGCACACCAGGCCTCCCTGTCCATCACCAACTCCTGGAGCCTACTCAAACTCATGTCCATCATATTGGTGATGTCATCCAACCATCTCGTATTCTGTCATCCCCTTCTCCTCCCACCTTCAATCTTTCCCAGCATCAGGGTCTTTTCCAATGAGTCAGTTTTTGGCACCATGGATAATACCTAAATGAAAGGGCATGGCAGTGCTCCTATGAACTATATTTGCAAACATAGGCAGCAAGCCAGATTTAGCCCAAGGGCTGTGGTTTGTTGATCCCTGGGTTAGACTAAAGACTTAAGACCATGCTAATAATACAGATAAAATTTTTAAGTGCATAATGTCTGTAGTGTGAATCGTGCAAAAGCTGAAGAAATATTCTTGCAGTATTCAAAAACTATTTTCTCTCTTAGCTCACAACATACTTCTTACTCATTAACATGAACAAAAATATCAACCAACATTCATGCCAGAAACTATACTTATCGATGCAACTAAAGGTTAGCTAAGGATAGAAGAATCCAGCTAAAGAACAATGAAAACATTCTGTGAGAACCAACTGACTCTATGGAATTTACCATAAAGAGGATTGTATATTTTATTGCAATTTGTAAATTGTGTGGCTAGCATCTTTTTTTATCAGTAAAATGTATAATGAACTTAAAATATTTACCAGCACGCGATTCACAAGGCTCCCAGTCCTGATGAAAAACAGTAGATGTAACTAGATCCAGGAGGAGGGAACTGTTGCCATAGATGACAAAGCAAGTACACCTGAACCTTCTTTCAGGTCCGTCTGGGGACCCCAGCACATCTCCATTTCACAGATGAGAAAACCCAGGTTTGTCCAGAGTCACATAACTAGTGATTGACAGCACTGAAATCCAGACGTAAGTCCATTTGACTCCACAGCCTACCCCTGGAGACTGCTTCATTAAAAACCATGTATTTGGTTCAGAGGGCTTCCCTGGTGGTTCAGATGGTTAAAGCGTCTGCCTACAATGCAGGAGGCCTGGGTTCAATCCCTGGGTCGGGAAGATCCCCTGGAGAAGGAAATGGCAACCCACTCCAGTACTCTTGCCTGGAAAATTCCATGGACGGAGGAGCCTGATAGGCTAAGTCCATGGGGTCGCAAAGAGTCAGACACAACTGAGTAAATTCACTTCACTCCACTTCATTTGGTTCAGAAGAACATGTGCATGTGTGCTAAGTCACTTCAGTCATGTTCGACACTTTGTACCCCCCTGGACTGTAGCCTGCCAGGCTCCTCTGTCCATGGGACTCTCCAGGCAGGAATACTGGAGTGGATAGCCATTCCCTCCTCCAGGGGATCTTCCAGACCAAGGCATTTAACCTGCATTTCTTGTATCTCCTGCACTGGCAGGCGGGTTCTTTACCATAAGAGCCACATGGGAGGCCCTCAGAAGAACACAGGGAAGTTGCAAGTGAGGCTCAGTTTGGAAATAACCTAGAGGAGGCATGGAGAAATTCCAGATGAGTTGATACCTAGGTGAAGGCCAGGCAGGGCTATGGGAAAGGAAGAGTGGCTATGATGGGGCCACATGCATGAATACAGATTTTAAATGTAACTGACAGCAAACATTTGTACACAAAGATGAGGAAGAAGGCTCTCCAATGTGAGGCTGCAACAGTAAGCACATTTCCCCTCATCAATGGTGGTTTGTACTGATGAAGAAATTGTGAGTGCAAGCATCTATAATCCAATTAAATAGTTTTGTGATAGGAAATGGAGCGTGCTTTTTAAGTGGTATGCAGTCAGAGATTAATAGGAGGTGCTGGGCCATGGCTGGGAGCAGTGCTAGGGGGTTGTAAGGTACAGTGCATTTGTGCTGACGTTGCAGCTCGGGAGGTAAGGAAGTAAGAGCGTGGGAGTGGGCCTTAGAACTCATGTCTACCTTCTGGCAGAACATGAGCAAGAGAAAACAGCACGTTTTGTGGCAGCACCTCCAACGGCCTAATGACCCTGGCTGGGAGGGGTCATTGCTAGGACATAATCATGCCTCACCCAGCACCTGACAAGGGGATGCTGAGTCCCTGTTTCCTCGAGGTTCTTCCAGCAACAAGAGATGAAAAGTCAGCTCAATGGCTTAAGTAGAAAAGGGGAACATATTGGCTTGTGTCACTGGGAAGTTTAACAGTGGCCTCAGGACACTAAGTATTAGTCGCTCAGTTGTGTCTGACTCTCTGTGACCCCCCTGGACGATAGCCCGTCAGGCTCTTCTGTCCATGGGATTCTCCAAGCAAGAATACTGGAGTGGGTTGCCATTCCCTTCTCCAGTGGGTCGTCCCAACCCAGGGATTGAACCAGGGTCTCCCCGTTGCAGGCAGATGTTTTACCAGCTGAGCCGCAAGGGAAGCCCCCAGGACCCTAAGGACTGAACCACTTATAAATCAGCTCGGTGACACTTCTGCTCTGACTCTGCTTCTTTTTGCTCCTGCAGACACTTTCTCCTGCAGCAGGCAGGAGGCATGACTGAGACAACTCAAGGCCACATCGCCTCAGCTTAACACTCACCCCAGAGGGAGAGAGCTCCAGACTGCCAACACCTGAATATAAGTTCCCACTGGTCCACCTTCAGCCATTTGCACTTTTCTGGTTCATCGGTGAGACCAGGCAAAGGGATGTTATTACTGCCCAGGCTGGTGTGATGCTGAATTGGTGGCCTCACCAGAACCATGTGGAAGGAAGGGGCCTGCCCCACCCTCCAAGTGGGTAGCCATTCCCTTCTCCAGGGGATCTTCCCGACCCAGGGATCAAACCCAGGTCTTCTGCATTACAGGCAGATTCTTTCAGCTCAGATTCTCATCTGAGCCATCAGGGAAGCCCAAAATAATGTTTAAAAAAGTAATCAAATCACTTTACTCCCTTGTTTAAAAGCCCCCAGATGATAATGTCAAGAACAAATTTCCATGAATGGACAACAGCCCTTCATAGTCTATCTGATGACTGTCTTTTCAATCTCTTCTCCTGATCCTGCACTGCTCGCAGAGTAAAAGGAGGAGAGGGATGCTAGATAAATAACAGCTGAAGTCCCTTGATGAGCAGAACTCTGCAGGGGGTTCTCAGACACAGAACAGCTGCTAATATCAAGGCTGCAATTATTAAGCGGAAAGGGACTCAGTGTCTTGACAAGACAGGAGGGAGGGAGGGGTTAACAATCACTGGCCGGGCACTGTGTGAGGGAATGAACTTGTCCGTACACTTGCTGCATCTAGTTTTTGTTACTACGTCATCCTCACTTTACAGACGAGGAAACAGGACTGGAAGGTTAAGTAACTGCCTAAAGTCATACAGATAATAAGCATCAGAGTCAATAGATGGGAGGCCAGGCTTTGGTCCTCTGGCAGTGAGGAAAGTGCTGATACCTAGTCCCCTCTCTTATCAGACCTCACAGATATATTTTCTGCCCCTTCAAGCACATTTTCTTTGGGCTATTGCCAAAATTCAAGATGTAGCAAGATGTCTCCTCTTTCATGTCTGATTTGGGGAGGAGGAGATGTTCTATGCCAATGTCCCTGAACAGACACAGAAAGAAGTGGGGAAAAAAAGGGGTAAGATGATGATGTTTTCACTGCACAGGTGGTCTCTGGGCCCCTGACAAAATTAACCAGCACTCAGCCTGGCTGTGGAGCCTCCCTCTTGTTATACCTTGTAAAATAACATGGGTATTGCAGAGTCAGCAGGGGACAGTCAGTTCCATTGTGTGTCTGTAGCTCAGTTTTTTCTGACTCTTTGCAACCACGTGAACTATAGGCCACCAGGCTCCTCTGTCCACGGGATATTCCAGGCAAAAACACTGGAGTGGGTAACCATTTCCTTCTCCAGGGGCTCTTCCCAACCCAGGGATTGAACCCTTGTCTCCTGCACTGCAGGCAGATTCTTTACTGTCTGAGTCAAAAAGGAAGCCCCCCAGATACCGAATCTGAGCCTTTTGTGTCTCCTATATTGCAGGTGGGTGGGTTCTTAACCACTAGGACTCCTGACTCTAGGAAGCCCCAGAGTGAGTCCCACCTTGTTCCTAATTCCTGCCTCTGACACTTGCTGGTTGAATGAACTCTCACAGATAACATCTATCAGCCTCAATTTCCTCATCTGGCATCTTTGTTTCAGCATGTGGGCTCTTAGTTGCTGCATTCGGGATCTATTTCCCTGATCAGGGATCAAACCCAGACCCCCTGCAGTGGGAGCATAGCCTTAACCTCTGCACCACCTGAGAAGTCCCACACCAGTTTTCAAGATGCACCAAAAAATTATTATTATCCCCATTCTTCTTACTGTGCCCATAACTTCTGTCTCTTTTCCAGTGGTGGGCGCTTGAGATGAAAGGCTCTGGTGATCAGAGCTGGAACAGCTGTTTGGGCCCAGGCATAAAATAGATGAGCAGAGGATGCTATTTGAGGAGAGAGAGAGCCTTTGGGAGTTAAACAGATAACCATAAGAGAGAAGTGGGATGAGAACATGGCTCCTGAACGTTCTATGTTATCTGAGATAGCTTGAGGAGCTGTTTACTCCTTGTATCAAAACAATACAAAACAGTACATCAAGAGGAGCAAAAGGACCGTTATGAGCATTCCCGTTTCTGACACATAGTAGGCACTCAATAAGCACTAGAATAGTTCTTTCCCTGGACTTGATTGAGGGAGACTAAACTCTTTCAAATTAGCCCCATGTGCCTATAGCCAGATCTATATTTGGATCACCTTCCCTTCTATTCCAGAAATGGTGGGCAAACTGACTCTGCAAGATATACTGCACAATTAGTGTGCACCTCTTAGCCTTGGCTAATTACCTCTTTTATCAATTAAAAATATTTTCCCATTAAGCCAAAAAGTTGTGCGCGCACAAGAGAGAGGAGTCTCCTCTCTATTTCCAAAGCCTCTCAAAAATCCAGCAAGATAATGTCACTGATTTGGTTAATTTCAGGTGCACATCAGGCTATTCAACCTAGGTGAATTTAATGACTCAGGACAGGTCAGGCGATGAATGTCCCTGTAAATCATTTATAATTGCAAGCATAAAAATTAAAAATCAGTCTGAAGAGCAAGATAACGTAATGCTAATGACGGAGGGCAGTAATCTGAAGATAGAGGTTTCCCGCTTTAATCAGGCCCATTCGGATGACAGAGCGCTAAGCCTCTAGGGGATTGTTCTGGAAACAAAAGACTGAGAACCTACTTCAGTCTTTAATGACTCACCGTGATAAAAGAAATTAACTGAATTTTCATATTATAATTATAAAATTTAATAGGGAATTTTTTCCCCTTGATACTTTTTATTTTTCTCCTAGTCACGATAAACCAACACACAGTCTATTCTCCTCATAAGGATGAATTTAAAAGGCTAGCTATGTTCAGCCACATCACGTTGAAAGTCCAGTTAATAAATTAGGTTCAGGATGAAGAATTGCCAGTGCTATAACAGAGACAGTTTCCAGAGGCTTTAAGAAATTAGAAAAGTCTTTACCTTGTTTTCTATGTTTATAAAATACTGCGGTCCCCCAAGTCATTCAGAGTAAAAAATGGGGTGAGCAATAAAACATCAAATTCCTCCCTTGGGATGCTTTCACACTACAAACTGAACACTCTGCCTCACTTGCCTTTTCTACCTGGTGGGTATCTAATTATATTTCCAAGTTTAATTCAGATGGAACTTCTGGGATATATCACACTGTATTGTAAGGTACAGTAGTAATATCATTGCATTCTCTCCTCCAAAACTGTGAGTTCTTTGATGGGAGACTATTTGGGAACCATGACTGATGGACCTTCCAAATACCTGGCACTTTGTGGGCATTGATAAATATTTGTCAGCTTTCTGAGTTTTACCTTATTTCTAGGCTGAAAACATAAAATGTGAAAGTGTTAGTCAGTTGTGTCTGACTCTTTGAGACCCTGAGGACTGTAGCCCACCAGACTACTCTGTCCATGGAATTCTCCCAGGCGAGAATACTGGAGTGGATAGCCATTGCCTTCTCCAGGGGATCTTCCTGACCCAGGGAATGCAATGCAGGAAATTCTGGGCCGTCTGAGCCACCAGGATAAAAATGAGAGATAAGTCAAGAAAACACTAAAGCACTGAAGAATAAAAACTACAAAGAGAGATGCAGGCAATTATAAAAATAGATCTATTGTTTTCAATAGGTAAGTTTTTTAAAGTACACAAACACACATACATATACACTTGCTCTTGACAATAAGAAAAAGCCATGAGGTGTTTTCTCTGGAGCTTCTAAATATTTCCAAGAGCCTTGGTAAAATTATAGTCTTTTCTAGAGCAACTGGGGTGACATCGCGCCACATAATTTCTTCTCTGTGTGAATTGTATTTAGTCATATTATGAGGCGAATGGGTAAGGATCTTTTCAGTTGCAAGCAAAAAAAAAACAAAAAACAAAAAACCAACTTTAATCAACTTAAGGCAAAAACAGTAAGTCAGGGTGTATTTTGTTACCAGGACCTAGAAGTATCTCACCAAAACCAAGGACAGGAACATGGCTGGATATCAGGAATTGAGAGCTGGCAAGTTACCTCATCCATAGAAGTTTCCTCTTTCTTTGCCATCAGTCATATTCCCGAGGTCTCTTTGCCCCTTGATACCAATTGAGTGTGTGTCAGAATCACTGGGAGGACCTGTTAAAATGTACATTGCTGGGCTCCTCTCCAGAGATGCCAAATCAGAAGGTTGGCAGAGGGACCTGAGAATCTGTGTTTTTCATCAGTTCCCAGAAGATGGTGCGACTGCTGGTCCACACACCAACTTTGAGAACCACTGCACTATACCAGTAAGTGCACAGAGCCGGGAAATGGCCCCCAGAGTCGCTACATTTGGAGGTTGCAGCTCTAGTCACCAGGAGAGACGTAGCCTAGTCCCACTGCCCACTTCCTGGGACGCAGGACTGCCTGGGCCAGTTGGATACCATATCTACCCTGCGCCCTCAGCTATGGCTAGGCACATGACTGATGATGGGCGTATCACAGTTCCCAGGGAAGAGGATCTGGCAGGTGATTCTGTGTGGCTTCCACAAGACATAAGGGAGTCTTTAACTTTTTACTAGACTAGTTGAAGCCTGAATGCCTTTATCACAGCAAATATCAGGACTCAGGAAGCCCACCCTCATGGAAACACAACTTAGTGTCACACTCATCTCTGCAAACAACAGCCCCTATTAAATCTATAGGTGCAAGAAGGAATTGGACTTTTATCAGACTGTGTGAGAAACTCCAGCAGAGGGTGGGAGAGGGTCTAGAGCAATGGTTCTCTCTCTCTCTCTCTTTTTTTTTTTTTTTTTTTTTTAGAGCAATGGTTCTTAACTGGGGAAGATTTGCCACCCAATGACAAAACAATTTCTGGAGACAGTTTTGGTTTTCACAACTGGGATAAAGGAGAGATGCTTCTAGCAGCTAACAGAGATGCTGCTAAACATTCTACAACACACAGGACAATTGCCACAACACTGAGTTATCTGGCCTGAAATGTCAATAGTGCTGAGGTTGAGAAATCCTCATCTAGAGCCTCAGTTCAGTTCAGTCACTCAGTCACGTCTGACTCTTTGTGACCCCATGGACTGCAGACGCCAGACCTCTCTGTCCATCACCAACTCCCAGAGTTTACTCAAACACAAGTCCATTGAGTCGGTGATGCCATCCAACCATCTCATCCTCTGTCATCCCCTTCTCCTTCCACCTTCAATCTTTCCCAGCATCAGGGTCTTTTCAAATGAGTCAGTTGAAATGAGTCAGCATCAGGTGGCCAAAGTATTAGAGTTTCAGCTTCAACATCAGTCCTTCCAATGAATATTGAGGACTGATTTCCTTTAGAATGGACTGGTTGGATCTCCTTGCAGTCCAAGGGACTCTCAAGAGTCTTCTCCAACACCACAGTTCATAAGCATAAATTCTTTGGCATTCAGCTTTCTTTAGAGTCCAACTCTCACAACAATACGTGACTACTGGAAAAATCATAGCCTTGACTAGATGGACCTTTGTTGACAAAGTAATGTCTCCACTTTTTAATATGCTGTCTAGGTTGGTCATAACTTTCCTTCCAAGGAGTAAGTGTCTTTTAATTTCATGGCTGCAATCACCATCTGCAGTGATTCTGGAGCCCCCCCAAAATAAAGTCTGTCACTATTTCCATTGTTACTCCATCTATTTTCCATGAAGTGATGGGACCAAATGCCTTGATCTTAGTTTTCTGAATGTTGAGTTTTAAGCCAACTTTTTCACTCTCCTCTTTCACTTTCATCAAGAGGTTCTTTAGTTTTTCACTTTCTGCCATAAGGGTGGTGTCATCTGCATATCTGAAGTTATTGATATTTCTCCCAGCAATCTTGATTCCAGCTTGTGCTTCATCCAGCCCAGTGTTTCTCTTGATGTACTCTGCATAGAAGTTAAATAAGCAGGATGACAATATACAGCCTTGATGTACTCCTTTTCCTATTTGGAACCAGTCTGTTGTTTCATGTCCAGTTCTAACTGTTGCTTTCTGACCTGCATATAGATTTCTCAAGAGGCAGGTCAGGTGGTCTGGTATTTCCATCTCTTCCAGAATTTTCCACACTTTGTGGTGATCCACACAGTCAAAGGCTTTGGCATAGTCAATAAAGCAGATGCTTTTCTGTAACTCTCTTGCTTTTTCAATGATCCAATGGATGTTGTCAATTTGATCTCTGGTTCTTCTGCCTTTTCTAAAACCAGCTTGAACATCTGGAAGTTCACGGTTCACATATTGCTGAAGCCTGGCTTGGAGAATTTTGACCATTACCTTGCTAGCGTGTGAGAGGAGTGCAATTGTGCAATAGTTTGAGCATTCTTTGGCATTGCCTTTCTTTGGGACTGGAACGAAAACTGACCTTTTCCATTCCTATGGCCACTGCCAAGTTTTCCAAATTTGCTGGCATATTGAGTGCGGCACTTTCACAGCACCATCTTTCAGGATTTGAAACAGCTCAACTGGAATTCCATCACCTCCACTAGCTTTGTTCTTAGTGATACTTCCTAAGGCCCACTTGACTTCACATTCCAGGATGTCTGCCTCTAGGTGTGTGACGACACCATCATAATTATCTGGGTTGTGAAGATCTGTTTTGCGTCTAGAACCTACAAGATTTAGAACCTAAATAATATTTAGAACCTAAAAAAATTACAGTCTTCTCATCCACAGCAGGGGCAACAGGGCTCTACATAGTTGAATCCCAGTCCCGCCTGCTGAGCTGGGGTCTTACACTGATGCTTGCTGGGCCTCCATTTGATCAGGAGAGATTTCAGAGCTCAGTCCATATCCCTGTCCAATCTGAGTCGAACAACCAGAGGTGATTACAGAGCCTAACTAGTGGTCCTACCTGACCATGGAACATAGCCAATAGTCTCACCCAGTCACAGAGTCCACCTAATTTGGACATGAATGTGGAGCCCAGCCAGCAGGATCACCTGAATGTGGAACCCAGTCAGTGACACTTCCCTGACTTTACAGCACAGGCAATGTCCTCACCCATCTTGAGACTCAGGTAGCAAATCCTGTTTGCTCATATATGCTACTAGCTGACCTGTCTAGTACATCAAGCTGAGCTGACTGATAAAGGTCCTTCCCTGACAAAGAGAACCTTTAAAGATGGGAAGAGGAGGTCTCCTACTGCATGTGCAAATATCAATACAAAAATCAAAGATTACAAAGAATCAGATCCATATAACACCACTAAAGAAAATTGACAAAACTCTTATAACTGACTCTAAAGAAACAGATCTATGAACAGGCTGACAAAGTATTCAGAACAATCTCTTGAAGAAGTTCAATGAACTATAAAAACTTACAGACAAATAAAATTAGGAAAGCAATGCATGATCAAAATGAGAAATTCAGCAAAGAAATAGACACCATTTAAAAAACCAAACAAATGGAAATTCTAGAGCTGAAGAAAACAATGACTAAACTAAAGAATTTAATGGAGAACTTAAGCATTAAACTTGACTAAGTAGAAGAAAGAATCAGTAAACTAGAAGATAGGTCATTTGAAATTATTCAGTCAGAGGAGTAAAAAGAAAAATAGAATGAAAAAGAGTGAAGAAAACCTATGGGACTAATGGGATTTCAAGAGAAAAAAACACAAGAATCCCAGAAAAAGAAGAGAAAAAGAAAAAGAGACAAAGTCTGTTTAAAACAATAAAGGCTGACAATATCCTAAATTTGGGAAGATAAATGGACACCCAGATTCATGAGGTCTAAAGCACACCAAATAGGTTGAACTCAAAAAGAGTTACACTGAGACACATTATAGTTAAATTGTCAAAAGACAAAGAGAGAATTTTGAAAACAGCAAGTAAAAAGCCACTAGTCACATATAAGAGAGTTCCCCCCTCTCTACTCCAGTAATACTACCATCAGATTTCTCTGCAGGCCAGGAGAAAGAGGTATGACCTATTCAAAATACTAAAAAAAAGAATATTGTCAACCAAGAGTACTATACCTGGCAAAACTGTCCTTAAGAAGTGAAGGAGAGATAAGGACTTTCTTAGATAAATAAAAGCTGAGGGAGTTTGTCATCACTTAGACCTACCTTACAAGAAATATTAAAGAATGTTCTTCAAGCTGAAATAAAAGGATGCTAATTACCATCATAATACTTATGAATGTATAAAACTCATTGGTAATAGAAAATATATAGTAAAAGTCAAATTCTCTGATATTGTAATGGTGGTATATAATTCACTTGCAACTATTGCTTAAAAGTTTAAAAACATTTACCCAATTTTTTGAGGCCTCGTTTTCTAACGAGGCTACATTTAAAAAAAAAAAGAAAGAAAAAAAAAGTTTAAAAACAAACATATTTTTAAAACCACATTAGGCATATTAAAAAAAAAAACCAAAACTACAATAATTTGTTATTGGGTTCACAACACAAAAAAGAGATAAATGTAACATCAGTAACTTAAAATATAGGGTAGGGGGAATAAAAGCTTAAAGTTTCTGTATGTTATCAAAGTTATCAGCTTAAAGTATTAATAGGATATTTTAAATATAATTTATGTAAGCCTCAAGATGACTACAAAGGAAAAACCTTTAGTAGATACACAAAAGTTTATGATAAACAGGTTAAAGCATACCACCCCCACCCTCACCCCCCCCCCCAAAAAAAAATCCTCACATCACAAAGGAAGACAGCAAGAGAGAAAGCAAGGAACAAATGAGCTACAAAATAGTCAGAAAACAATGAACAAAATGGCAACAGTACATTCTTGCCTGCTAATAATTACTTTGAAGTAAATGTATTAAAGTATCCAATCAAAGACACAGGATGGCTTAATATGTTCAAAAAAGATCCAATGACATGCTTCCCACAAATGACTCACTTTAGTTTTAAGCAAACAGATGGACTAAGAGTAAAAGAATGCAAAAAGAAATTTCAAGCAAATGGTAACCTGAAGAAAGCAGGGTAGCTATTCCAGACAAACAATTTGCATTTAAACAATTCTGTAGACTAAATGGACCTAACAAACATATAAAAAAACATTCCATCCAACAGCAGCAGAAAATACATTTTTTTCAAGCATACAAGAAACATTTTCTAGGATAAGTCATGTGATAGGCCACAAAACAAGTCTCAACAAATTCAAGACAGAAACTATATCAAATTATCTTTTCTGACCACAATGTTATGAAACTAGAAAATTCACAAATACATGGAAATCAAAAATATACTCTCCAACAACCAATGAATCAAAACAGAAATTGAAAGGAAAAACTTAAAATATCTTGAGACAAATGAAATACAAGCACAGTATATCAAAATTTATGAGATACAGGAAAATAGTTCTAAGAAGAAAGTTTGATTAAAAAGAGACCTCAAATAAACAATCTAAATTTATATCTTCAGGAACCAGAAGAATAAGAACAAACTAAGCTCAATATTAGCAAAAAGAAGGAAACAATGAAGATTAGAGTAAAAATAAATGAAATATTAGTAGAAAAGAAGGAAACAAACAGGAAAGAGTAACAACATAAATTAGAACTAATAAAGGAATCCAGTAAGGTTGCAAGACAGAAAAATCAATGTTCAAAATCATCTGTGTTTCTATGTACTAACAGTGTACTGCAAGAAAAAGAAATAAGGAAAGTGATCTCATTTACTATAGCATCAACAACAGCAAAATACTTATGGATAAATTTAACCAAGGAGGTGAAAGATCTATGCACTAAAAACTATAAAACACTGATGAAAGAAATTGAAAAAGATACAAATAAATGGGAAAATATCCTGTGTTCATGGATTTAAAGAGTTAATATTGTTACAAAATCTATACTACCCAAAGTCACCTTCAGATTCAATGCAATCCTTATCAAAATTTCAATGGCATTTTCACAGTAATAATGCAAAAAATCCTAAAATTTGTACAGAACCACAAAAGACTCTGAACACCCAAAACAATCTTGAGAAAGAACAGATCTGAAGGCATCTCACTTACTAATTTCAAACTATATTACAAAATTCTAATAATTAAAACAGTATAATACTGGCATAAAAACAAACATAAGACCAATGGAACAGAATAAAATAGACAAAAATATACCTATGCACACACAGTCAACTAATATTTGACAAGGGAGCTAAGAATGCTCAATGGAGAAAAGACATTCTCTTCAATAAATGGTGCTGGGAAAATGGGGTGTTCACATGCAAAATAATGAAACACTGGATTTCTCTCTCACAACACTCACAAAAATTAATACAAAATGAATTAAAGATTTACATGTAAGACCCGAAACAATAAAACTTTTAGAAGAAAATTATGAATAAACCTTCTTGGCATTGATCTTGGCAATGATTTCATGGATATGACATCAAAAACACAAGCAGCAAAATCAAAATAAACATGGGGACTACACCAAACTAAAAAGTTTCTGCACAGCAAAAGAAATCATTGACAAAATGAAAAGGTGATCTAGAGAGTAGGAGAAAATATTTGCAACCCAAATATCTAATAAAATGTTAATATCAAAGATTAACTCAAACAACTCAATAGCAAAAAAAAAAAAATCAATTAAAAAAGGCAGAGAATCTGAATAGACATTTTTCCAGAGAAGACATACAGATGGCTCATATGAAAAGGTTCTCAGCATCACTCATAACCAGCAAAATGAAAACCAAAACCACAGTGAGACACCACATCGTACATTTGTTAGAATGGCTATTACAAAAAAGGCAAGAAATAACAAGTGCTGTGAGGATGTAGGAAAAGGGAACTATTAGTGAGAATGAAAACTGGTGCATCAGTTATGGAAAACTTTATGAAGGTTCCTTAAAATTTTTTTAAATAGAACTAGTCTGTGATTCAGAAATTCCACTTCTGGGTATTTATCCAAAGGAAATGAAAACACTCACTTGAAAAGATATATGTACCCCCATGTTCACTGCAGCACTACTTACAATAGGCAAGATGTGGAAACAATTTGTGTCTATCAACAGATGAATGGATAAAGAAGTTGTGGTGTATCTATGAAATAGAATATTATTCAGCCATAAAAATGATGAAAATCTTGCCATTTTGACGACATGGATGGACCTTCAGAGCATTATGCTAAGTGAAATAAGTCAGAGAAAAATGGATACTCTATGAGCTCACTTATATGTGAAGATGAAAAAATTGAACTCATATAAACTGAGAGGAAACTGATGGTTGCAAGGAGAAAGCAGGAAACAGGAGTTTGTGGGAGTGGTTGAAGGGTACAAACCTCCAGTTACAAGATGAATAAGTTCTGGGATGGAATATACAGCATGGTGACTATAATTTACAGTGCTATCAATATATATTTGAAGGTTGCTAAGAGTGTAGATCTTGAAAGTTCTCACCACAGATATAAAAATATAATTGTGACTATGTGAGGTGATGGATATGTTAACTAACCTTATCGTTAATACATACTTATATCAAATAATTGTGTTGTACACCTTAAAGTTATACAATGTTATATGCCAAATATATCTCAACAAAGTTAAAGGGAATATCTAGTAATTAAAAAAAAAACAAGGAGGATAAGCTACTATGGAAAAGAAAAGCCCAGGGTTTGGAAAAGCTGCTCGTCTTTCAAAAAAGAGATCATGGACCTTGTGAGTGCCATCATTCTGCATTCTCTCTCTATCTCCTAGCAAAGTGTTCTTATCTTGGCACTTTTCATACTGAATTAGGGAAAGTGAATATTAATCCGAGCTGATACTAATCACCCATGACAGAAAATTCCCACTGTGATCAAACTTTCATAACATATTAGGAGTAAAAAGCCCTCTCCTGCTTCTCACAGGTCAATCTCCAAGCTGCCTATAAGCGTATGCTAATAACAAGCATCTGTCCATCTGCAAAAGGCTCCTTAACATAGGGCAGTGACAGCGTGAAAGCTGAGACTGCAAACGAAACGTTAAATGACCAAGTGACAAGGCCAGCCTCCATCAAGTGGACAGTAGTATCCACTGCCTCCTTGATTCTCCAGAATGCCAGCACAAAGCTCTGCCCACAAAGATGTCACATCAGGGAAAGCTCCAAGTCTTGGAACTTCAGAGCTGAAAAGAGCTTAGGTGTCTACTAATCCAGTTCTTTCTTTTGAGCTATCAGTTCAGGGAAGGGATTAGATGAATTTCTCTAACCACATGATATTAAATCTTTTGCAGAACTGGACATTAACTAGAGCTGAGGAATAATCTGAAAGTCCTTCTCTCCCAATGTAGTTTATGATGATTCTTTAAAACTAGGGACCAAAATCTAGCTGGATTTTGAGGTGCTTTATTTTTAATTTCATTATTATCCAATCTGATAGTCTCTTATTTAATGGGATAGTTACATTTATTAATTGTTTTTGCCTTCATATTTTGTTTTTTTCTGATGGCTAATCTGCTTTTCTTGACTTATTTCCTCTCTTTTTCTGATTTCTGCCATTTTCAGTGCTATAGTCCTTGATCTATCCTCTATGTCTTTTAACTTTTTAAAAATTTTATTGTTTTATTAAAATATCCTTCCCATCAGTACCATATTCTGAATCATTTCCTCAGTGCTATCTTTCAATTCACTAATTCTTTATTCAATTGTGTATAATCTAGAGTTTATCTTATACTTCTTCTTTTGTTTTTTTTTGGTTCAGTAAGTATATTTTTTATTTCCAAGATTTGTAATTAGCTTTTGCTTCATTTATTGGTTTGTTTTGCCTCTCATTGCTTGTTCAGTTTCTCTTGTCTAAGAGCTTACAATTACCTCCATGCAGGTTACCCCCAGTCAGATCTTCTAAAGGCATTTCAGGGCACCCATTTCCATGTATTACTGGGAAAACAGAGATCCAGTCATGAGACAATAGGCAGCTTGGTTAAATTCCTAACTCTGGAGGGTTCCTGTTCTCCAATTTCTATCATTTCTATAGCCTCATGGTTCTCAATGAGGGCTTACTTACTCTTTCCCCTAGGAGACACTTGGGAATGTCTGGAGAATGGCTGTCACAACTGGAAGGAGGTGGTTACCATTACTGACATCTAGCAGGTAAAGGGGGCTTTCCTCATAGCCCAGTTGATAAAGAATCTGCCTGCAATGCAGGAGACCCAGGTTCGGTTCCTGGATCAGGAACATCTCCTGGAGAAGGAAATGGCAACCCACTCCAGTATTCTTGCCTGGAAAATCCCATGGACAGAGGAGCCTGGCAGGCCACAGTCCATGGGGTCGCAAGAGTCAGACATGACTTAGTGACTAAACGACGAGTGGGTAAAGGCCAGTGATGTTGCTAAACATCCTACAATAGACAGAGCAACCCCACCGCAAAGAATTATCTGACCAGAAAAGTTAATAGTATCAGCCCCCAGCTTTAAGCAGCAGTGTGGCTGAGTGAGTGCTGGTAACTTTTTTTACCTCTCAGAAGTAGACCTTCTACTCATCCTTGTTGACTTCCAGACCCAGAGTCAACAGGCCCCAGAATTTTTCCCCATTCATTTTGTATTTCTTGCCCACAGAATTAGCTCATTTCTGAGCCAGGCGTTTTATACCTTTTCAGTTTTCTACTTTAATATTCTGTCTCTCATTACTACACATTTGAAACAGAGATACTGGCCCAAAGAATGAACTCACTGAGCTATCTTAACCCAGGCCAAGTTTCTGGTGAAGCAAGTCTATATGAATCAACTGTTTCTTGGTCTTTTTTGAAGTTTCTTTTTTCAACAAAAATGTCAGATATCTTGCAATATGCTTTGACACAACCCACAGTATAATTAGATAATATTTCCTAGACAGAATCTGCTCAAATTACTTTTCAGCAGCTAAAATAGGCCTTTAAAAAGATCATCATCTAAAAACCTCAATGAATGCCTATACCTTTCTTAGGAGCTTCTCCTACACAGGACAGTGGGGATTCTGGTTAGAGATTTTTTTTTCCATTTATTTTTATTAGTTGGAGGCTAATTACTTTACAATATTATAGTGGTTTTTGCCATACATTGACATGAATCAGCCATGGATTTACATGTGTTCCCCATCCCGATCCCCCCTCCCACCTCCCTCTCCATCCGATTCCTCTGGGTCTTCCCAGTGCACCAGCCCCCAGCACTTGTCTCATGCATCCAACCTGGGCTGGTGACCTGTTTCACCCTAGATAACATACATGTTTCGATGCTGTTCTCTCAAAACATCCCACCCTCGCTTTCTCCCACAGAGTCCAAAAGTCTGTTCTGTACTTCTGTGTCTCTTTTTCTGTTTTGCATATAGGGTTATCATTACCATCTTTCTAAATTCCATATATATGTGTTAGTATGCTGTAATGTTCTTTATCTTTCTGGCTTACTTCACTCTGTATAATGGGCTCCAGTTTCATCCATCTCATTAGAACTGATTCAAATGAATTCTTTTTAACGGCTGAGTAATATTCCATGGTGTATATGTACCACAACTTCCTTATCCATTCATCTGCTGATGGGCATCTAGGTTGCTTCCATGTCCTGGCTATTATAAACAGTGCTGTGATGAACATTGGGGTGCACATGTCTCTTTCAGATCTGGTTTCCTCGGTGTGTATGCCCAGGAGTGGGATTGCTGGGTCATATGGCAGTTCTATTTCTAGTTTTTTAAGGAATCTCAACACTGTTCTCCATAGTGGCTGTACTAGTTTGCATTCCCACCAAGAGTGTAAGAGGGTTCCCTTTTCTCCACACCCTCTCCAGCATTTATTGCTTGTAGACTTTTGGATAGCAGCCATCCTGACTGGTGTGTAATGGTACCTCATTGTGGTTTTGATTTGCATTTCTCTGATAATGAGTGATGTTGAGCATCTTTTCATGTGTTCATTAGCCATCTGTATGTCTTCTTTGGAGAAATGTCTGTTTAATTCTTTGGCCCATTTTTTGATTGGGTCATTTATTTTTCTGGAATTGAGCTGCAGGAGTTGCTTGTATATCTTTGAGATTAATCCTTTGTCTGTTGCTTCGTTTGCTATCATTTTCTCCCAATCTGAGGGCTGTCTTTTCACCTTGCTTATAGTTTCCTTTGTTGTGCAAAGGCTTTTCAGTTTAATTAGGTCCCATTTGTTTATTTTTGCTTTTATTTCCAATATTCTGGGAGGTGGGTCATAGAGGATCCTGCTGTGATTTATGTCAGAGAGTGTTTTGCCTATGTTCTCCTCTAGGAGTTTTTTAGTTTCTGGTCTTAAAAATATGGAACGCTCCACGAATTTGCGTGTCATCCTTGCACAGGGACCATGCTAATCTTCTCTGTATCGTTCCAATTTTAGTATATGTGCTGCCGAAGCAAGCACTGGTTAGAGATTTCTGAGAGTTACATTTCGACAGACACAGGTTCCTTCCCCTGTGACCTGTATTTTTGCTTCCATGTGTCTTGGTGACCCAGTGAGAACTACAATATACAGCAAGAGAACAGCTACAAAATGCCCAAGGTATATGTCTCAGTCTCAAATGAGATTATAGGAGTGGCATATGGAAAGGACTGACCTCTTCATCATTATATAATGATCTTTTTTTGCCTCTTCTCACAACACATCCTAAAGTTCTCTGACATGAGATGGAGCACAGCTGTCTTCATCAGCCAACATCTTGTTCTTCCAAACTTACTGGGTCTGTGTGCTTTAGGTGTAAGACCAGGACTGTTACATGTAACATCCCACACAGTTCCATCTGACTCAGATGCCAAGCATCCGCTACATCCTCTAGGGAATGCCCCAGCCCAGGCAGAGGCATGTCTCCTAGAGATTTACAGCATCTCCTCCCACAGCCAGGTTCATCATGGGTCTGCTGCTCACCCACCCAAGACACATCCGATTGGATGATGAATGGACACTTGGCCTCACTAACTTCTTTATGAGAAACTGGACTGGGGCCAGAGAGACATGATCATTTACCTGTGGGGAGCTTGGCTATAAGGTCACATGGAATTGGGAGCTGAAAACCCCATTTGGGTTTTGCCAGGATAAGGCTGTGTGCAGGGTCATCATGTACAAGGGCACCCAGCTGAGAGGCAAGTGAGCGCTGAAGCCCAGCATGCCATGCTGTGCCCTGGACGGGGCTCCTTCTCCTAATCAGCACAATTGTCACACAGGCTAGCGGTGAGTCCGGTGTGTAAATAGATGAGGGTGTAGAGAAGACAGTTGGCAAAGATAAGAACAGAGATAATGGGCTATAGTGATGAGAGATATTCAGCCCCAGAGAGAAAGAAAGAGATGGACAGAGAAGCTGCCTGGGTCCTGAACACTGTCAAACACTTTGTTCCAGTTTCTACAACACCCAGCTCTACCTCCTGCCCTAGGTTTGTCTTTCTAATAAACTCCCTTCATTGGTTTTATTGAGTAGGCTTCTTGTAATTAAAAATATCCTGTTGTGATTAAGCGGCAGGAGGGCAGGGGCTGGATCCTGTTCACTGTTACATGCTCAGAGCCTAACACAGTGATGGCAATGAATAAGAGTTGCTCAGTGAAGATTTGCCAAATGAATGAATGATGAGAAAGTTGTGACGTGCATGATTTGAGAAAGTGGCAGCCTTTCAGACTCCTCATCAGGCCCACCTAGAATAACAGAAAGATGAGACTTTCTTTGGTGAGGTTAAATCAGTAACGTTTTTTCACCAGAAGTCACTACCAAATTTTCAATAGTTCAAAGAAAGTTGTGTGAATCCTGATTTTCAAAGGGCTATGATGTTCCCTGGACAAAAAGAAAATTTATCCCTGTGGTGAAATAAAATCCAGGATTTAAAAATAACCTGGAAAATGTTTTTCTAAGTAAATAAATATTACAAATTTTAAATCCCTTCTGGATTCATAGATATTAACACTGGGATGCAAAAGATCAGTCCATCCAGCACTGCTCTTTGAAGTAGTTGCTCAGAGAGGTTCAATAATTTGCATGAGGTCACACAGCCTGAGTAGGGGAAGGGAGCCTGGACCTCATGTCTTTGACCTCTTAGGGCAGGGTTTCTACTATAACCAGCTGCCCTTGGCAAAGGAGGTTCTTTCATTTCTCTGCTGCTACAATTAAAAAGACACCTTTTGAAACAATTCCTGTTTACTACTCAGTCTTTTAACCCTGGCCAAATGTTTGAACTAATGACGGCATTTATGCATTTATAAATTGAGTGCACATTTAAGAAGCAACAACCCATCAAATATATCAGCTTCACTGTAGCTCCATTAAAACAAAAAGTTTTAAATGACCAGGGTACCAAAAAAAAAAAGGGTGCAATTTTCAACTGTATTATTACCTGTGAAATATTACAAGTGAAAAATGTAATTACCTTAATGCTATTTTTGATATCATATCAGCAAATTACTCTGAGTCCCCACTGTGACACTTCTATCAGGGTAAGCATTATCCTGTTGTGAGTGTCGATCCCTGGGGAAAATGAAGTTGCTCAAACGGTTTCAATGCTTCAGCAATTAGCCACCTCGAGACTGCCAGGAAGGGCTGATTTTTGAGACACTTATGGGATGTTTAACCTATAAACATCTAGGACATTTACCTCCTGTTTGTTTTTTTCCCGATGAAGCCCCAGAGAATCCTCTTTATGCAAGCAAAGCATCATTTTATGTAATAAGAACTTTTCTCCCTCTATTTTCCTTCTTAATCATCAGCAAATCCGCTTCTGCTATTAAAATACACACCACGAAAACTGGAAAAAGAGCTAATAAGTATATATTGTACTGAAGGCTAATACCCTAATGTCATGAGGGAACAAAAACACACACAATGTGATGTGTTGGAGGATTAGCAATCTTCATGTTGCACAAACAAAAATAATCACTTCCAGCAACCTTTGGAAGCCGGTGATTTGTTTTCTGAAGTTCAGAAGCTTTATTAGGAGATTAGAAAGGATGCAGACACAAACACACACACACTGAAGCTTTGCAAAATAGCTCCATTTACTTTGGGGGTAAAAACATCTTGCACTGAAGTCAGGTCCAGCTATAGGTGAGAAATTGGGCAAAAATGCCTCTCTGTACATGTAAGGTATCAATATCGTGCACAATTTCAAACAGTTTCTCTACCAAAATAAAGGACTCCATCCTCATTTCACTCTTAATGAGCGCTGTTAAAAATTAACTCTGATATAAATGCAGTAGTAGGTCGTTCATATCATCCAGCTTTAGGAATGAATTCTGTAAAAATTAAAGTCCTGAGGACTGGTGACTGTTCATAAAGAACTATGTTCTCCATAGTATAAAACCAGCCTTTTGGAAAAGGAGCAGCCTTTTCCAGTTTAGCTGCAAAGATGAACATATTCAGGTCGGTTACTGGGTCTTGAGCATCTCTGCATTTTCGGTGTCTATTTTAGGTAGAGAGTCATCCCTTAGGCTGCCATTCCATCTGGAAAATGTAATTAATAAATCATCAGCTCTCAGCTATGCATGCTGCCTTAGAATGTGTACCCAAAAAAAGTGAGAAAGGCTAAGATCTATTTATTATGTATTGGCCCCCAGTGCCGCCTTGCACACTTTCTTAAGTATCCCCAGATCTCCAGGAAAACAGGGTGCTTGGGTTTACTTGAAGAAATGTGGCTCTCTCCTGTAAGCACATAGAATTATCCCTGCTCCTTCCAACCATCGGATCCCCAAGCCCAGACTTATCACACATCTCAAACTCTTAGCTTGAACAAGGGAGGGAGAGGCTGAAGAACAGAACTCATCAAGGGGGCTCCAGGGTCTGATCAAAAACACCTTCCTGTGACCAAAGGGAAGGAGGAGGCCTGGCTGGGGAGCTCCAGGAACAGAGCATCCTCAAATCAGAATCAGAACAAACAGGTTCAGGTCCAGTCTTTGTGTTGCCCTGTGAACTGGGGAAGTGTCTTACCTTTTCTGTCCCACTTCCAAGTAAGGACTTAATTATTAGCTATTACGATGATTAAAAGGAACTCATTTGTTCACAGAGCAGCAACAGCCTCTCCCCCCAGGAAACACCTCCTGCTGGGTTCTGATTCTTCAAGAAACATCATCCCAGGATGCTGACTATTAATAGAAGTTGCTCAGCAATGCAACCCAGTATCTTTATTTGCATTTCCTACAGAGGAAATGGATGTGCAGAGATGTAAACAGCCAGACCAAGGTCAAGATGGTATCTCAGGACCCTGGTTTAAAGTCCTATCCAAGAGCCCAGGGTCCTAACCCCATTAAGGTTTCATTCTTCCCAGATAATCTCAACGTCTCTCTTGTATCTTTAGGCCACAAGAACCATTTTAATGCTACATTTAACCTAAAAGGCTTACCTTTTCATCCCAGCCCATTTTAGCTTTAAATTTACAACATTTACTCACTCTGCATGCGGCCCTGATTAATGTCCAAATTCAACCATGGTGGTTGTGTGTGTGTATATATATGTATCTTACATACAATTCCAATCCTCCATAGCTAACCAGAGTGCTATCTTACTTGGCTGCTGGGTTTCTGTACTCACTGATTCAGAGTGCCAGGTATTTGGGATTAAATCCAGCCTGAAATGTTATTTGCTCTGTTTAGTGCTTTTATGATGATTCTCTTATTATCTGCATGTGCTTCAGTGCTAATTGTACATTACAATGGTTGTATGCAGGCAGCCTGTGAGGCAAACAGGAGTCGGGGAGGGGGGTGGTATTCAGAGCAAGCCACTGTTCCATGGAATCCAGACAAGGGAAGGACCAAAGGGAAAGATGCCAAAGGAAAAGAACAAGGGGGCAACCTAGTTTGTAGTTCTGAAACCACTGCCTTGTGTGGCCCCAAGAGCCAAATTAACTGTTTCAGGGCATTTAGCAAGTGTTCCAAAAAGAAAACGTAAAAAAGAAGAAAATGTATGTTATTTCTAAAATCCCATGTGGGTGTTCAAAATAAACCTGAATCATCAAACTCCAGAATTCCTGTATGATTATATTCAAGGGATGTTTGGAAAGGGAAATACACCATTTAAGTTGTTAAAATAGTTCAAAGACCTCAATGATAGTTGACACACCAACTTAAGCATGAGGTTTAGAATAGGCAAATATTAAATCCCTGCGTCCCTGAGTCTGAATAGAAATTTTTAAAAATCATCCTTCTGATGTTTACCAGAACTCATAGGAACAATTATATTCCACCTTTTACAAAAACATTGCCAGTAGTTTAGAAATCACAATGAGCCCTGAAATCACAATCTTTAGTGAAATACTCTACTATGTTACACATAGTTTGCAAATTATTTTGAAACACAACGTATGACACTAAAATGCATCTATAGTAGTATGATAAATTAAACAGAGAAAACAAATTATGTGGTAAATCTTGGCAAGTCTATCAGCTTAAAAATGATTTTAGCACTGACATTTTGCAGTATAATGAAACACAAATTATAACTGGAGAACACCGTTGGGTGTTCACTCTCAAAATCATCTTTTGCAATTCCTGGTTTCCTGACAACTGCTCAGCGACTGGAGATGAGGACAAGCAACCATTCCCAGCTTTAAACTCAGCTTTCCAACAGTCTCTAGGATTTCAGCTCCCTGCACGTTTCATGCTGATCTGGAGAAGGGGCAAACTGATGTGGGGTTACTGAAGCCTGAGCTTCAGGGCCCTTCACTCACTGGGGCCTCTTTTCAAGACCATGGACTTAATTTTCTGCTCCTTTTTCTTATAAATGAGTTCTCCCAAATGCATAAACTTCAAGCCCCACAAAAACTGCCCCTGAGTGAAGTGGATAAAACTTCTTTAAGCATCTGAGCCACACCAAGGATCACAGAATGCCAGTCCTTCCTAATCCCTTCACAACCAGGCTTGGTTGCCTTGACATTACCATACTACAAACAGACACCACGTGGAGAGCAGCTGGTACCACAGGTAACAGGGTCGATGGGTGATGCTCCTTGTACTACATAGGCAGATACTACAGTAAAAGATGGTTTGATATGATCTTTCTTTAGTTAAAATAAGCACAAGTTATAAACACTTTGTTAGTTCTTGTTTTTGCTATGCAATGAAAATTTCCAGATACCTCTGAAATGAACCTTGGCATTCCAAAGCAGTGATTCTGACCAGGTTTGAGTAACCATAGGTCTTTTAAAATTTTCAAACTTGCCAAATGGTATATTGCTTGGCTTCTGCCTAAACATTTGAAATTTTCTGAAAATTTCCATTTCTAATCTTACTCTGATTTAAAATTTTAATTTATGCACAGCTCAATCCAAAATGTTCTGCAAACTCCATAAAAATATCTAAAATGCCTGCCTCTTTTTCACTTTTTCTCAACTCAGTAATCAAAAGTTTGCAGATTTCACAAATTATTTCTCTAAAGACTATCTGGAGTCTTTATCACTATGTAAATACATTTTATCTTAGAGTGTCCTATGAATACAGCGTTAAGAAACTGGGTGAAAAGATCTAATTTTATTTACCTCACTTTTCCCACATGTTAGTACAAAGCTAACATAAACCTCAGAATAATTCTATAAAGTAAATACTATTATCCTTATTTAGTAGCTGTGGAACAGGCTCAGAGAGACAAAGAAACCAGTTTAAGTTCAGTCATGTAACTAGTAACTGAGTAGATGTGATGTCTGATCAATTTCATTATATCAGACAACTAAGTATTTGAATATACCCATACCATTCTCACTTAAGAGTATATGACAAAAACCACTACAATATTGTAAAGTAATTAGCCTCCAACTAATAAAAATTAAAAATAAATAAATAAATACATTTTTAAAAAGAGTATACATGAAAAGAATTACTAAGAAAAGCCCAGGATTCATTCCCAACCATAGTTCTAAAAAATTAATACATGTAGTTTGATAATGCCTAAACAATTTAAGTGAGGTTTAGGGAAGATGGGAATAACATCACGGGCAAATATGAGTAAAAAATTGAGACTCTTTACAGAGTAAACATTTTCCAATTCTAGCCACATGTTATTAGTGCTGACAAATAGGAACTATGAAGAGTTATAGACAGAAGATAATGCAACAATTTTTTTTAAGAGGGCTGAAGTTCTTGGGCTGCAGCTAAAAACTGATCAAGGTTACCAATCCCTGCATTCTGGACAGTATGCTTGACACTTCTTATTTAAGAAATAAACAGGCACTAATAAGCAACCCTAGACTAGAAAGCAAGGGAATTTTTTTTTAGAGGTGCTAGGCTTAGCACCAGACCATACACTCCAAGGAGAAGAGAGTGTCAGGATGGGATCAAGATAATATCAGTTTAGAAGTAAGTTGAGATTCTGAGGCTGCAAGTCAAAGATCAGCAAACAAGGTCATTTATTCCAGAAAGTGATGTCGTTGAGATGTCTCAATGGGATTCAGTGGAAATGGAAGAGAGTTCACCCAGTTTTAAAGCAAAAAAAAAAACCTGACAGGTTGAATGAGAAAAGGACAGAGGCTAAAACACCAAATCAAGGAAGATGAACAATCTTTGGCAAAAGAAGAGTAGACCTCTAAAATGAATTTGGGACAGAGGGCTGATTTTAGGTCTTTTGGCATGGATAAAAAAATGACAGCAGTGCTTGATTTGATCCCGAGAATCAATGCCAACTCCTTATTAAACTGTCAATCTTTCTTAGTGTTACCCTTAAAGATCTCGATTCAGTGAATGCGCCAGTGAACCTGAAAGCTGCAAGTTTCAACAGCTCTCCTTGCAGAGTAAACATCAGGCTCCTGCCCAGAACTGCCAGTTTCTGGTGCCATTGAGTGCAGCCGTCACACTGCTGTTCCTAACAAGCTCTACTGAATTGTTTACTTGATGAATAATTTTCAGCAAACATCTAATCTTGGGAAATACTTTTTAAATAAATAGCTGGTACTGATTTCCCTAGAGCCCACAAACAACTAAAACCTATCATTCCCCAGCCCAGCACTGTGAAAAGTGGTGAGAATGGCCATGTTGGCAATCTGAAAAAAATATAAGACCGTGATAAAAATCAGTAACGCCATCCAAATCATTTTTCCCTGAAGGATAACTCTTGTGTCATCCATCCACTTGAGCTCTTTCGGGGTTAATGGAGAAACCAGGGCAAGGATTAAAATCTGATCCTTCTTTGGGGAGTTCAAAATGGAGAACTCCTTGCCTTCATGGCTCCCAGGATCACCAATGACTTGGGTCACTCATCTATCTACGCCAACTTTAAAAGGTAGACAGGTTCCGAAAACCCAAAAGCAAAGCACCTACCGCTGCTCAACTGCCATTTTGATCTCAACCAGGATGTTCCTCTGCATGTGGAGGGGCAGCGGGTCTCAGGCTTCTTCTCCTGGGACGTCTCACTCAGCTGTTACTCTGACCAGGGCTCAATCCACCCCGGACCAGTGGGCCCCACACCACAAAGGCCAGACAGTGACACAATCAGGCTTTGTTTAAGGGCACCCACAGAGTAACACATATAGACGATGTGGGCTGTGAAGCTGAGCTCGCTCATCACCCGCTGGGTCCCTGAAGACCCCATCCCCACCTGCATCCATCCACCTCCATGCGGCCAAAGCCACATTGCCTATTCCCACTCCATCAATGTCCTCAGGCATACCTGGAACCCGCTTTGTCTAGCTCTAAAAAGGGGAGGTCAGGGAGAGATAGGACTCCCTCCTCCAGCTTCCAAGGCCCCTTCGCAGTCTGTAGCTCCCTCTCTCCTGAGCTCTAGAGTGGTCATCTTCTTCACAGGGGTGACGCAGCCTTTGACTCTCAGCCTGGGCTTTACTCTGGACTCTACCAGGTTAGAATATGATACCTACACAAAGGCCAGAGACACAGTGGAACACAGAGTGTGGGTGTCTGCTGATGGGGCTCTCAATGGCAAATTTCAGACATGAGTTATCCACTTAAAAACAGCATGAGCAACTCTCTCTGGCCAAACACTGACACACACAAATAAATGGAATGTTGTTTCTCCTGGAAAGATGCAATAAAAGAAATATACCATGAGCCACATAGGTAAGGTTAAATTTTCCACATTAGTAGCCACAGTACAAAGAAACAGGTGAAATTAAGTGAATAGTATACTTTTTATAAGCCAATATATAAAAATACTATAAATTTCAACATGTAATTAATATCAACAATTATGAATGAAATACTTAACACTTTTTTGGTACTACCACCTCAAAATTCCAACTGACACTTATCAGGTCAGTCAGTTCAGTCGCCCAGCCATGTCCAACTCTTTGCAACCCCAGAGACTGCAGCACACCAGATTTCCATGTCTATCATCAACGCCCAGAGCTTGCTCAAACTCACATCCATTAAGTCGATAATGCCATCCAACCATCTCATCCTCTGTTGTCACTTTTTCCTCCTGCCCTCAATCTTTCCCAGCATCAGGGTCTTTTCCAATGAGTCAGCTCTTCGCATCCAGTGGCCAAAGGAAGTTTCAGCTTTAGCATCAGTCCTTCTAATGAATATTCAGGGCTGACTTCCTCTAAAATTGACTGGTTTGATCTCCCTGTAATCCAAGGGACTTGCAAGAATCTTCTCCAACACCACAGTTCAAAAGCATCAATTCTTTGGTGCTCAGCTTTTTTTAGAGTCAAACTCTCACATCCATACATGACCACTGGAAAAACCATAGCCTTGACTAGATGGACTTTGTTGGCAAAGTAATATCTCTGCTTTTTAATATGCTGTCTATATTGGTCATAGCTTTTCTTCCAAGGAGCAAGTGTCTTTTAATTTCATGGCTGCAGTCACCATCTGCAGTGATTTTGGAGCCCCCCAAAATAAAATCTGTCACTATTTCCATTGTTTCCCCATCTATTTGCCATGAAGTGATGGGACCGGATGCCATGATCTTAGTTTTCTGAATGTTGAGTTTTAAGCCAACTTTTTCACTCTTCTCTCTCACTTTCATCAAGAGGCTATTTAGTTCCTCTTTGCTTTCTGTCATAGGGGAGGTGTCATCTGCATATCTGAGGTTATTGATATTTCTCCCAGCAATCTTGATTCCAGCTTGTACTTCCTCCAGCCAGTATCTTGCATGATGTATTCTGCATAGAAGTTAAAGAAGCAGGGTGACAATATATAGCCTTGACATACTCCTTTCCCATTTGGAATCAGTCCATTGATCCAAGTCCAGTTCTAACTGTTGCTTCTTGACCTGCATATAGATTTCTCAGGAGGCAGGTAAGTTGGCCTGGTATTCTCATCTCTTTAAGAATTTACCACATTTTGTTGTGATCAGCACAGTCAAAGGCTTTAGCATAATCAGTGAAGCAGAAGTAAATGTTTTTCTGGAACTCTCTTGCTTTTTCTATAATCCAATAGATGATTGCAATTTGATCTCTTGTTCCTCTGCCATTTCTAAATCCAGCTTGAGCATCTGAAAGTTCTTGGTTCACGTACTGTTGAAACCTGGCTTGGAGAACTTTGAGCATTACTCTGCTAGCGTGTGAGATGAGTGCAATTGTGCAGTAGTTTGAATGGTCTTTGACATTGCCTTTCTTTGGAATTGGAATGAAGACTGACATTTTCCAGTCCTGTGACCACTGTTGAGTTTTCCAAATTTGTTGGCATATTGAGTACAGCACTTTCACAGCATCATCTTTTAGGATTTGAAATAGTTCAGCTGGAATTCCATCACTTCCACCAGCTTTGTTCATAGTGATGCTTCCTGAGGCACATTTCACTTTGCACTCCAGGATGTCTGGCTCTAGGTGAATGATCACACCATCGTGGTTATCTGGGTCATTAAGCTCTTTCTTATATAGTACTTCTGTGTATTCTTGCCACCTCTTCTTAATATCTTCTGCTTCTATTAGGTTCATCCTGCTTCTGTCCTTTATTGAGCCCATCTTTCCATGAAATGTTCCCTTGGTATCTCTAACTTTCTTGAAGAGATATCTAGTCTCTCCCATTCTATTGTTTTCCTCTATTTCTTTGCATTGATCACTTAGGAAGGCTTTCTTATCTCCCCTTGCTATTATTTGGAACTCTGCATTGAGACAAATACATCTTTCCTTTTCTCCTTTGCCTTTTACTTGTCTTATTTTCTCAGCTATTTGTAAGGCCACCTCAGACAACTATTTTGCCCTTTAGCATTTCTTTTTCTTGGGGATGGTTTTGATCACTGCCTCTTGTACAATGTCACGAACCTCTGTCCATAGTTCTTCAGGCACTGTATCTATCAGATCTAATCCCTTGAATCTACTTGTCACTTCATCATATAATCATAATGGATTTGATTTAGGTTATACCTGAATGGTCTAGTGGTTTCCCCTACTTTCTTCAATTTATGTCTGAATTTGGCAATAAGGAGTTCATGATCTGAGCCACAGTCAGCTCTGGGTCTTGTTTTTGCTGATTTTATAGAGCTTCTCCATCTTTAGCTACAAAGAATTTAATCAATCTGATTTCAATATTGACCACCTGGTGATGTCCATGTGTAGGGTCAACACTTATAGCACATCTCAATTCAGACTAGTCACATTCCTTGTGGCCACTGGTAGCTACTGGCCCCAGTACTGGACAGTGCAGCTGCAGAAGCTTATAGTCCAGTGGAGCTGGAAGATGTTCCCATTCTCTCTAACCACCTCTCCATGTAAAGTGATGTTGAGACTCAGAATCCATCCTCTCCCTTACCCTGAGGATAGTGGCCCAGGAACTTTCTGGATGAATGTCCTTGTGGCTGTGGTTCATTCGCTAAGTTGTATCTGACTCTGTGACCCCATGAACTGCAGCACACCAGACCTACCTGTCCCTCACCATCTCCCAGAGTTTGCCCAAGTTCATGTCCATTGGATCGGTGATGACATCCAACCATCTTATCCTCTGCTGCCTTCTCCTCCTCCTGCCTTCAATCTTTCTTCAATCTTTCCCAGCTTCAGTGTGTTTTCCAATGAATCAGCTGTTCACATCAGGTGGCCAAAGTATTGGTGGTGAATGATATTGGTGACAGGTCCTTAAGCAACACTTTAACACCTGTGGACTAAGTGCTCTGTGCCAGGCAAAGGAACAGACACAAAAGAGTGGATCGCAGCCCTTGCTTGGCACAGTTAGCACCCAGACTGCCTGATCCCAGACAGTCTGATCCCCAAGGAACCTCCTTGGGGTTCCTGCTACAGCTACTTTTAACAAGGTATAAAAAAAGCCCATTGAAAGATAGGAAGCTGAACTACCCTACCCAAAGACTTTCACAACTCTTGTCTCTGACTAAATTCCATTCCATTACTGATCTCTGAACAGTTGATTCTAGTATATAAGACACTTTGGATATTGGTAAAGTTACCAGTTAGAAACTCTGCAGCTCCAAGTGACAGACTAACCAACTCAAATTAACTCAAGTAAACAATGATCAAAGGGTATGAGTGTTTTATTAGCCCACCTAACTAGAAGACCCAGAGAAGGTAAGTTTCAGGTGAGGCTTCAGTTTCACCAAGGACTTGGCCTCACACTCTCTCCATCTGCATTCCTCCATGTGGACGGACAAAAGCTTCAGGTGTGACACAGTGGTCTCTAGCAGCTCCAGGAAACCACCCTGAAGTCTCAGAGTGACTTCAGCGGTAGCTTATCTCACATCCAGGGGGGAAAAAAAAGAGCCTTTTCTCCAGCTTCCACAGATCCGAGAGTCATCCTCTGCCATTGGCCAGGACTAGGTCACATGTCCATTTTGGAACCAATCACTGCAAGTGATTGCTGGCTTTCCTAACTGGCTTAAGCCAGTCAGGGCCCATCCCAGGAGCAGGAAGAGGGTTCATTCCACCCAAACTGTATGGCAAAGAATGGAGGGATGGTCCAGTCCCTTAAGGAAAAATCCAAGTCCCTCAGTGTGAGAAGCTGGGAGTAAATATGGGAGAGTCCCCAACACATGTCCACCACAATCAACATGATGTGTCCAAGGCTGTTACTTTATCTTGCCTGATGTGTGGGGATTCAACTAGGGAACTGTGAATTTTCTGGTAGCTTCAACCATGTCACACAAAATTAATTTCAATCCCTCCTGTCATAACCACTGCACTCCTCTGGCTGGAGAAAAATCTGCCCAGCACAATGTTTTTAAGAAAACAAGTCCCCCTTCCTGGATGGGGGAAGTATCCCTGAGACTGCTATATTGAAATCCTGAATGCAATCCAGGGATATTAAGACATAGATGCTTCATAAGAATTAAACAGTACAGAAAGATATTATGAACAAAGCTCAAGTACTATCAGCTATTAATATTACCCTAAGATTACAAATAAAACCTGGTCAAGCATGAGGGTGGCACATCTTTCAACATGTAGTAAAAGAATGAAAGAAGTGTGTGATGTCAACTTTATGTGAAGGGTTCTTGCATTTTTTTCTTAAACTCATAGCTTACTGTGCCAACTCCTTCTGGTGACAAAGACGGCCACAAGTGCATAAGTGGCGGAACTTGGAGAGGGTCTCTAGGGATAAGGAAGCAAGGGATGCACTTTGAAAAAGAATAATTCTTGACACTGGGACATCCCTTGGTCTATTTCTGCTCCAGAGGTCTTTAAAATATCACATCCATTTGAAAGACGGAACGTTCCACCTATGTTTATAATCTATAGCAATTACTGCCATTAATAATTGGTGACATCCATATGGGCAGGAACTGTGTCTGTTCTGTTTTCCACCGTGTACCCAAGTCCTAGAACACAGTAGGCACTCAGTAAATGTTTGATGTAGTGAAATTAGGTTGAATTTATTTTGTAGAAGCCCGCCTGTTTTAGCATACAGATTCAGTCTGGAGACTGTTCCATGTATTCTAATGTAATTACTCTTGGTGGTTGGACTGAGGTGGGGCAGGTGGTGACGGTGGTGGTGAGGGAGAGGGGTTGAGAACGTAAAAGTACTTAAATATAACCTAAGGGCAATCTCTCCAGCAAGTCAACCCTGGCTTGCCCAGGGCTGGGGATCCAGAGATGGAGAAAGCGTAAGGGCATAGATGTCCAGGGCAAGGGGTACCCTGAAGTAGCAGCAGCACAAAGCGAAAATATCTAACAGGAGGAAGTGTGAAGGGACAGAGGCATGAGGGTGAAGATCAAAGGACAATTCACTCCCCCTAAGAAGATCAAGGAGGGTTCCAGGGAAGAATTTTGGATTATAACTGGCCCTGCCGGAAGCTTCCACAAAGACAATATTTAAAGTCTGCCGAGACCCAGAGGAATGGTGAGTGGGAGGCAGGAAGATCGGAGGTGCCCTGCTATCCCTGGAGCCTTTAAAAGCGGCCAATTTGTCTTCACAGATGGACAAGGCCTCCCTCTTAGGCCCCCAAGAACCTTTGTGTGTGTCCCCATCACGGGCCCACAGGTTCCCAGTCTGCTAGAACAAAGCCCCAGCGAGGAGATGACACAGTGTCCTGAGGAGTCTAGCAGGGAGGGACAGAAAGTCCTTGCTTTGAAAGGAGGCGGTGGGTTGTTTTTGCCACGCTATTTTGTTTCTGGTGAAATTCAATAAACATTGGTTCACTAGAAGGGACCACATCCTCTCCACTAGATAGATCTGCTTTTGCCACACGGTTTTCAGTGTTCCTAATGAACTGTTAACAAGCTGTCAGTTAAGTGCACAAATTAGAAGAGATGACATGGAGGGGTTTGTACAACACAGCACACTCTCGGGCTGCAAACCACAGACCTTCCAGAGAGCCTGAGGACCGCGTATTCGGACCACCCCATGGATACCTTTGACCCGATGGGGAAAATACCGCAAATAGGCCTTGCTTTGGGGCGGGGGAGGGTGGTTTAAGATATGAACTAAGTGTAAAATAACAAAATTTTCTCATTCTAAGCGTTGAAAATCCTCTTGGCTTATGGCAAATCAAACAGTTAATTCTCTGCTGCAACTTGTAAACCTGTTTTACTTAAATGGGTGCTGACAGAAGACTTTATTCTGTGTGACTTTTATTGTCATTTCTTTTCCAGCTAATTGGTTCTGTAGGCTTTCTGCTGTTTATCAGGCCCGTCTTCTGGGGGAAAAAACTCCACACAAAGGAAGAAAAGTACACAAATGAATAACAAACTTTAAATGTAATTATCTCTGCTCTCTGCCTACTGTTGTTCTCAAGAGAGTCTCCTAAAAGGACATCTCGTGGAGAAGCCCTGATTCTCCGAGCCCATTTTATTGCCAGAGTCGGGATGTTAAGGGACCAGCTTCAGGGATGCTGAGAAAAGCAAAGGCAGCTTAGCTCATCAGAGATGGGGTGGTGGGGGGAGGGGGTGGGGGGCGGGGGTGGGGGTGGGGTGGCATGTGAAGTTCCCTGGACACAAAGGGACATGAAAGGTTTTATGCAGACCCAAAAGAGAAAGGAAACAAAAATCACAAGTGCTCCCTCGGTGAGAATTGCTGGAAGGGTCCCTCACAGAGAAATGGGACAACAAAAGGACTAGTTACTGGTTAACTTTAAGGAGCCGGACACACTGGGGCCAGGGCAGCATCTTAATACAGTGAATGAAATGGCCCCATCAACAGGTCTGTCAAAATGTCGTGGTAGGAGTTAATTCTGGAAAGGAGGCCGTCAGGAGCAGCAATCCCTGAAGGGGCAACCCCTGAGCGCGGGGAGCTGATAGGAAATCATCACATTCACATTGCCTGAACGGAAGAGCCCGATGGGGAAAGAGCCCGATGCTGGGAAAGATTGAGGGAAGGAGAAGAGGGCAACAGAAGATGAGATGGTTGGATGGCATCACTGACTTGATGGACATGGTTTTGAGCAAACTCTGGGAGGTGGTGAAGGACAGGGAGGCCTGGTGTGCTGCAGTCCAAGGGGTCGCAAAGAGTCAGACATGACTGAGCGACTGAACAAGAACCCCAGAGTCAATCATTTCCCCCAGAAAGACAAGCAATCTCTGGTGACTGGGCCCTGAGATTTGCAGAGCTGATTCCTGACTGGCTCCAGTGCTCTGTGACTCAGTGTCCCTGCCTGCCAAAGACTGGAATGATGGTGAGGGGAAACACCCAGAGGCAGATGGAGGTGGGCATGTGAGTGGGTCTGGCCAGCCGAAGGCCCCTGGAGGCTGGCTCCCAGCCCCTCCTTCGCTTCCTGGGCTGCCTCTGTCTCCTGCTGTCCTGCCCATTATCTCTCAAGTCTCAGGTTTCTCCCTCCCTCTGGCTCATCACCATCTCCCTCCCCGCTCAGGACTTCTCTTAGACGCACCGTGGGATCTTAGGCCCTTACCCTCCGCTGTAAGGCAGGATCCTACATTTGGAATCTGAAAAGCCAGGCTCGAGTCCTAGTTCTGCCATTCACAGTGTGACAATAAGTAACCTCGCTGAACTTGGCTTCCTTTTCTGAAAACAGATCACAGAGGGAAAAATAATCTCTTATGAGGTCCAAGTGAAACAATGGAAACTCTATAAACTAGAAGGCAATAAACCAGAAATTTAAAAAATCTGGGTATTTTTTCTCTTTTAGCAGAGGCAGCCTCTTTTCCAAATGACATCCTAACTGCACACACAGGAAAATCAGAGGGTTCTGGGGGATCGGGGCAGAGCCCCCATCCCCTTGGTCACCTCCTCCAGGTTGTGTTCCCTGACTCAAAGTTTGAAAACCACTGCCCTCGGGTCATAGCCACTAAATCACTAAGCATAGGCATTTTGAAAATACAATCCCATGCTATTACCGACAACTGGAAAGGAAGATGGACAAACAATGCCCTTCAAATGCTTATTCACCTTGACAGTTACCAGTTCAGGATGGGGCTGACTCCCACCTATTTCGGTATAAACTTATTACAACAACCTGGTGTGGTTTAAGCTTCCTCATGGGGACCACTGTTCCATTCACCACCACATCACTGTATCACCCTGCTCCCTTCTTGTCTTATACTCATGGCTGTTTATCCTTTAGGAGGTAACTTCTGCCCATTTTGTGACTCACTTGTACACACACACGCACACACACTCTCTCTCTCTCTCAACAGCCAAGTTTAAGTTTCTTAAAACCAGTCTAAGAAATATGAGCTACAGATTCATTAATAAGAGCCCTTCGGAACCCCCAATGGTCCCCCACCACCAGACATGTTTCCAAAAGCAACCACCAATAATTGTCCATGGCTGACTAAGGTCCCTGTCTACAAGAATGGAGTTTGCTGGACAGAGGAGGGGTGGGCAGGTATGTTAGCAGAGATCCTTGGCTCAGCTCTGCCTAGGCCTGGTTTTAATTCAAAGTATTCCTGCAGGAGCCACCATTACCTCCCCCTTTTTGCACTCTGCCGATTTCATTAAGCAGTTCTCCCAGATCTAAATGCTAACTGTCATGGCAGGCTGCAAAGCCGCACTCCCTACCCCCAACCCCAGAGAAGCCCAGAGGGAAAGTCAGCAGGCGCAATTATAGCTTTCATGTGTCTTTCTGGAGAGAAGACTTAAGTGTTATTTTATATATTTTCTCTGCACCATGTCAGTGATTTTCTCGGGAAGCACAAGCCTCAGGCCTTTTCTCCCCCACAATGAAAATTTCATGGAAAACTAATCCAGACTAAGGAAAGCAACATTTTTATTTCTGAGAGGCATCTATCTGGTCTGCTTTCTCCACATGCTGGTGCCGTAAACAGAGTCATAAATAAATCCAAGAAGGTAAAAGAGGGGTGTAAAATACGAACAGGGAAGGAAAGAAAAAGAGGTGAATCAGAGAAATTGAGAGGGCTTAGCATTTATGGGGGAAAGGAATAATAAACTGCCTTCTTTACAAATGAGAGAATCAAGCCTACAAGCAGCCTTTTCCTGCTGTTCTGATGCCAACCTACCGAGCCATGGGCATTCATGGCTCTCTTGTGCCCTCTAGTGGGCAGAGGAGGTCAGTGTTTTTCCTTGAGTGACAGCCAGCGTCTCTTATGCACTTGTCGGCCTTCTTATTACATCATGAATTTTGATAAGCCCATTAGCCAGCCAGGCAGCCAGGAGGAGGATGTCTTTCTCACTTGATGACTACACAATGAGGAGTAATATATTTTAATTTAAACACCATAAACCTATTGAGTGCTTAATTAACTTTAACCGTCTTTAGGGGAATGAAGCCAATTTGAGGGGGTCAAAAGGAGTTGTTTCAATATCAAACAGTTTTACATAGTCAATCCATTCATTCGGCCTACAGCTACTGATTAACACACAAAATTAACATGTTAGTAAAAATTCATATTCAGGCCTCTGGGGAAATTAAGATGCGCATGCACAGGGCATGATTAGCACAGCTATTGTTTTCTCCCAACAATATAATTTAATGGGTTTTTAGAATTACAGAAAGAGAGACTCGGTGCTGGTTTGAATTGATTATTTACCACAAAGCTTTGAAATATAGAAAAGATAGAAAACATCTCAAGCCAAAAGGGCCAGTGAACAGAGGCGGATGGGCTTGGAGTGAGTGCATCTTACCAAGGAGCTCGGCCAGGATGAGCCGGGCGCCACAGCCAGGCAGCAGCCGGGGCGATGGCAGGAGAAGGGAGACGGCTCTTGGCTGCATGGCAAAGCACAGTACAAGCTACCTTCCCAGGGAGGAGGAAGCGGTTTCATTTTAGATTTAATCGTGCCCAGCCTATTCCCAGAAGCATCTGAGGCATTCACGTTACTCAAACCCATTTTAAAAGAATAAACAAAAAGCATATAATTTTTCTTTAAAAAAAAGATATGCAGTCCATGAGAAAAGAGAACAGAGAGTAATAGAAAAGGTAATTATCCAATTCGCAAAGCATATTTAGTTCTGAGCTTCCTGGCAGCCAAGGAAACAATGCTAAGTATACTGGGGTATATACTTCTCAAATATGGTAGCATGTTTTTCTGGACAGACATGTGTCCCTCTTCTTGTTGAATTTGAGAGAAATTGTGTGGTTACTTTCAGAAAGTCACTGTATAAGAAGATGATCGGCGGCTTCCCTGGTGGTCCAGTGGTTAAGAATCTCCCTGCCAGTGCAGGGGACACGGGTTCGATCCCTGCTTTGGGAAGATTCCTCGTGATGCGAGGCAGCTATGCCCGTGGACCACAACGACTGAGCCAGTGCTCCAGAGCCTGCCCACTGCAACTACTGAAGCCCCACGTGCCCTAGAGCCCATACTCGGCGACGAGAAGCCACTATAACGAGAAGCCCATGCACCGCAACTAGAGACAGACCTCGTGCACGGCAGCAAAGACCCAGCAGAGCCAAAAATAATAAACAAATAAGTAAATCTTTAATTAAAAAATAGGAGATCATCAATGTGCTTAATTACTGACTAGCAAGAGATTCAGAGATGTTCTTCAGAAAGTGCTTCTTGTGTTATCCCTCCATAAAGGATAGGATAGGGATATGGATATCCCTCCATAAAGGCTTTGACAACAAAGCCTTGAGCTGAAATTGGCAAAGCCATCTCTGTAGGGAACTAAAATAATACAGTCCAGGTATATGCTTTCTGATGGTCTTTCTTGAGTGCCTATGATAACAGTGACTTTAGGACCCAGACAAGCAGGAAGGAAAAGGCACCTTTTCTCACACAGAATTTATAGGGTTTTATAAGAACCTCATAACTCACCCGGTAGCCTTTAGTCTCTTTCCCTCTTCACATCATCTCTACAGAGCCAAGATATGAATCTTCCTAAAACATTTACTTTAATATACCCATCTTTGCTCCAAACCTTCAGTGCCTCTTTGCTCCCCACACAGGTCTGTTCTCAGCCTCATCTCTCAACACTGCCCCACACGAATCCTTCAGCCAACCTCCAGCCAGGCCTCGGGGCCCAGCACAAACCGTCCCCTGATCCCACCCTGGGCTGCCTTTCCTCTGCCTTTTCCACTTCTTCAAATCCTTCTTTCTCCACCAAACCTTTCCTTAGTCTCCTCAAAGGCTAATTTTCTGCCCGATAAAAAAATCAAGGCCCTTCACTATCTGACCCCAGCCCTGCTCCCTCCACTACATTCTGCATGCCCCAAGCATCAGGCTACAGAAGTCCTGCTTTTCCCCAAGCTTACCACCACGTTCAAATCTCTGTATCTTTGCTCATACCATCTTTCTGCCTTGCTGTCTCTCCTCTTTCAAGCTGGCACACTCCTCCTTCAAGACCATCTGAAACCCCTTTTGTGGAGCTGCTCCAACCCTCCAGGCAGAGTTAGTCTCCTTTGCCCTCTGCTCCCAAGGCGCCTGCCCCCGTCTCTTTGAGAACTCAGCAAGGTTGCCTGCCAATATCTAGGTCAGCTTCCTTCTCCCCTGCCAACTGGGAGCTCCCTGATAAGGAGTGTGTTTTAAGTGCGCCTTCTTCCTTTCTTCCCCTTCACTTCCCCTCCTTTCCCCTCTCCCTCCTCCTTCCTTCCTCCCATTCTGCCTTCCCCCCTTCCTCCCTGTGTCTAATGGGGCCTGGCACTCATCAGGGCTCAGAATACGCTAGTTGAACTAAATCACTCAGTGGTCCTCATCCACATCTCCCAGGTGACAGAGTCTCAGGGATTTGCTTCTTGGTGTTCCTCATGCTGGTCCCCATGTCAGGGGAAAGTGGCCACAGTCTCCACCTGTGGAGACAATGAAAGGTCTGACTGTCCGTCTGTCTGTCTGACTGATTGGCTGCCTGTCTCCTCCTCTCCCTTTTCTCTCTTCTCTCATAGGCTCTTCTTCAGCAAAGAAGCCTGGCAAAGACAACAGGTACATGAAACCCGACATAGAAAAAAGATGATGGATGAGAAGACCCAAAGAACACAGACTGACTTGGACCCAGTTGGCCCTGATTCCTGGAGCTGGAAGAGGCCCAAGGTCAAAGGATACTAAAGCCCAGTCCTTCAGCAAAGTGAGCAGACCAGTAGTCAGGCCACTCTGACAGGCTGGGGTCAGAGCAATGGAGACTGGACTGGGACTTGCGAGCAGGAGAGCTGGGGTCTGGGAACTTCCATGTGTCAGGCTCCCTGGGGAAGCGAGCAGGGCTCACAGGCTGGGGAAGGCTGGCAGCCGGTCCAGCAGAGAGGAGACGGCGTCTTAACGTTCCAGTGACCCTGGTCTGCTTCCGCTCCTCCTGTTTTCTCCATTAACCACTTAGTGTTCACTCTGTTTCTTCACAGCAATCAGAAGACGCAAACATTTTCAGCCAAGTCATGTTCACGAGGAACTTTTTCCAATACTGCCTGAGGGCATGGGTGTGTGCTCAGTCACTCAGCCGTGTGCTACTCTTTGAGAACCCCCTGGCCTGTAGCCCGCCAGGCTCCTCTATCCATGGGATTCTCCAGGCAAGGATACTGGAGTGGGTTGCCATTTCCTCCTCCAGGGGATCCTCCCCACCCAGGGACTGAACCTGCATCTCCTGTGTCTCCTGCACTTGCAGGTGGAACCTTTACCGCTGAGCCAACCCGGAAGCCCTGACTGAGGTCAGTGGAGCAAACGCTGCTCAGAGGCACACACCAAGTCCTCTGGCTTTAGGCTCTCTGCTGGGCTTCTTTTGTTCGGCATGTTGATTCCCGAAACATCCAACAGAAGAGGCTGGTCCTGTCACTGGGTTTGGAGTTCACACTCTGACCCCCTCCCTCCCTCCCTCTCCCCATACCAGGCTATTTTATTACAGAATAAATGTAGGCACACTTCATCGCCATTGGATAGAGTGAGTGGTTTGGGGCTAAGGCTACACAGCTACACAGGTTCAGCTCTTCATCCGAGGCACAGGGGCAGGACGGCTCTCTGGGTGTCTGAACTGACCACCCCAAAGGGTACCCTCCACACTGCTAGGGAGGGGCTTCCTCAGGGAGGTTTGCACACTCACCTGAAGTCATAAAACTGTGCACCCAGTGTCGTAAAGCTGGACACCTTAGGAATTTATGCCAAATAAGTAATTGCAGGTGTGTTCAGAGATTCAGCTGTATGGACATTCATTACAGTATTATTTCGGGAAAGCTGGAAACATGCTTAACAAGACATTAGGTTCGTTAATGAAATTATGGTGTCCAGTCAATGGAATACCAGAAGTCTAAAGTAGATTAATAATCACAGACAGAGGAAAAAATGTTCCTCCTGTCTTACTAAATCAAAAAGGCACAGAAAAAAACAGTTTCTACAGTGCAATCCCATTTTACTTAAAAATATGTGAACGTACAGAGGAAGTTCTGTAAGGATGGTTACCAAGATGTTCTCAGTAGTTATCACTATGTCATGGAGTCATGGTACTTTTTCATTGTAATCTTTCTGTGAATCCACAATCTTTCATTTTCTAACAATAAAACTGCTGCTTTTGTAAAAGAAAAAAAAAGAGGAGTTATTTTAAATTATTTTTTGGAAACCTGAAAGTGCAGCTGTAAGCTATTCTCACTCTTCATTGCAACATGATCCTCAGATTTTAGGAAACTGTTTTCTTGCTTGGCTAGGACTCTGATTGCCACCCAGCACCCATTCTCCCCTTCTTTGGTAAGGAAACCTGAATGTTATGCTGGGTAATAATCACTCAGATAAATGGGTACTTTTTCCAGCCTCCTGTATGGATGGCATGGCCCTGAGCGTAAGTGCTGCCCAAGGAGACATTTGCAGAAGTGCTGTGTGGAGCTCCCAGGAAAACTGTTTAAGGAAGCTGAATCCATGGGAAGTTTTGTCCATCTGTGCTTCCTCCTTCCTTCCTTCTTATTGCCAGGGTGGCTGATGCTCCAACAGCTTTCCTAAATCATGGATGGCTTCAAGTTGGAGGCCTCATGATAGAACGGTGGAGCAGAAAGGTAGAAGATGCCTGGGTCCCTGTCGTATCAGCCGTGTCCACACACCTCTGGACTTCTCTCATATGAAAAAATGTACATTCTTGTTTACGCCCCCATTATTTTATTTTCTGCCATACATAGCCCTTCCTCCTCCCCACTGCTACAGTGGGTCAACAGTTACTTAGAGGAAAAATAAAAGAAGTAAAAGGACTTGAAATTCTAAATTAGGATGGCAAAGAAAGCCAGCAAACACTTCAGAGCTGGGCTTTTATGTGCTATTATTTAAAATCATAAATGCTGACATTTATGCAACTGAGGGAGGAAATGCCATTATTTCAAGCATTAACAGCACAGAGCTATAGCAAGTTATTTCACTTAGAAAATGTTTAACACAGGTACCATAATTGTCAGTTAATGGGTCAGGGAACCAAGAGAGACCTGCCTTTGTGTGTTAGGGCCTCCTCTCTGCAGATCACAAATATTTCCTTTTATGTTTAGGAAATGTAATTACATCTAATGCAAATTACAAGCCAGAAAAGCACCACGAAGCGTATTGCTTTGTGACGGTTTAGTCCTTCCATTAGTTTACAAGCGCTGCAGTCCCCCAAAGGCAAAGCTTAACTCCCAAAAAGACCCTGTGAGGGATGTGTAATTCTGTCTGTCTGTCACGGAACGGGTCAGCACTGCTGTTGGGCCAAGCTTCCAAGGAGAGCTTTTTAACCACAGCTTTCCCCTAAGGGAATGGCAACCTATTCCAGTACTCTTGTCTGGAAAACTCCATGGACGGAGGAGCCTGGTGGGCTACAGTCCATGGGATCGCAAAGAGTCAGACACGACTGAGCGACTTCACTTTCTTTCTTTCTTTCTTTCCCCTAAGTGAAGCTTTCAGGTACCTCCCTCTCACCTGACTTATTTCTTGTCTTTTAAGATTCTCGTCTGGTATCCCCTCCTCCAGGCAGAGCTCAATTAGGGCCTCATCCTCAGTGTTCGCATCACACCTACTGCTCACCATTCATAACAGCGGCCACCTATAGGTCCTTATTAGGCACCAGGCGCTGGTGTTGCAGGTGGACTATCTCATTTAAGCTGCATAACAGTCCTATGGGTAGGTGCACGGGCATTTTATAAATGAGGATACGAGGCTTAGAGAAGCTAGCCACTCGCCAGAGACTTCGCAGTTATGATCCCAAGATTATAGGAAATAATGATTCAAACAATTCATCAGGCTCTAGAGGCCAAGTCATACTGTCTTATAAACCAGAAGCAGCCTCTTACTACACTTGAGTACTTCCCATCCCTGGACTGCTCAGCATCCTGGAAGTACTCAATAAGTGTCAGCAGAATAACTGATTGCTCCAGTGACCATTCATTCCTATCCAACTACACAGACTTGGGTTAAAAATCACCAGATGAAACAGAATTAGTCTCCAGGCCTGCAATAAGCAGCCTCTGTCCCTGGGGTTTCCCAGGCAAGAATACTGGAACGGGTTACCATTTTCTCCTCCAGGGGATCTTCTTCACCCAGGGATTGAACCCACATATCTTATGTCTCCTGCATTGGGTTCTTTACCCGCTGAGCCACCTGAGAAGCCCCTTTGTGGGAAGTGAGACCCACAGTGGAGGACGGAAGCTCATTTCAAGATGCGTCCTTGTATTGCTGAAGGATGCCTGGGTGGGAAGAGGCCACACTTCTTCACGATTCTATATGGAAAGAAGATAACAACCAACAGCAGCTTAAGAACACATAAGGAAGAGCACCCTAGAGGCTGGCCCAGGCCTGTGCTCTGATTCCAGGAGACAGTGGTTCCAAACTTAGAATAGGATCCAGAGGGTGTCCTTCAAGAGGCTCCAGAGCCTCACGGCAAAGGCTGGGGCCGGAGACCACCCACCAGCAAGGCTCTCCTCCAACCCCGCAGCGAGGCTGGCCCTGGGGTTCCCGCAGCACCCAGCGCTAGCCTATGCTCCTGATCAGGCCCAACACTGCCCCGCGTTGCGTCTCCAGCCCACACCACCCAGGTTTCTGCCCTGGGAGGATGCGCAGAGTTGGGCAGGAGAAGAGCTTTCTTTCTGCTCAGGAGACACTTAGAGACCAGGAAGTGAAGCTGCAGGAGACGAGAGATGAGGTCTGTGGTCTCCTCCTGTGAGCCCCCAGAGAGGGCCTCCCCACTGGGCCTTCGGACCGCCCCCCTCAGCGAGCCCCTCTGTGCCCCTGGCTCTGGTGCCCTCCGCGGGGGAGCCCAGGCCCCAGGGGGCAGGCACAGGAAACGGGCGCCACCACGGGGGCCCTGCCAAGTGGAAGCACGGCTTCCAGCAGCAGCACCTGGCCTCCTGGCAACGCCACAGCCAGGCTTGGAGTCGTGCCTGAGTTTTTTTGTTTCTGATTTTTGACATCTCCCCCCACCCCACCCCCACTTCAATTTTTTTTCCTTTTTTCTTCCTCCAAAAAGCATTCTCTCAAAAGCCACCCCTTGTCGCTCTGTGAGGGGCCGGATGGGGTTGGTACCTGATGGCTAGTCCTCCGTTTACTATGGAAGCTATCTCTGACTCCTGAGCCAACCGCAGGCTAAAATCTAGCATTCTTGAAACTGCAAGTTTGATTTGTGAAATGAAAACGAAATCCCTTCTCCTCTGGCAGCCTATGGCACGGCTGCCGTGGTTAAGGCTGTGTGTCTGCGGGCAGCTATTAGCTCTGCCCCGGACATGGAGCAGGATCATTGTTGGTCTTCTCAGTGGCCACATGAGACCTCAGCACCCTGGAGAGGAACGGGACAGGCCGGGGACAGGGAAACCCACCACCTCCCAGGTCTTCCTTCTTCCCACGCATCCAGTCACCAAGCTCCATGAATACCACATCTCCAATGGCTACATCACAGCCTCTTCTCTATGCCTGGCACCAGAAACACCAGCCTGGGAGGTCTTTTGCCTGGGCTGTTATAATGGCTGCCATCTCTCCTCCCTTTCTCATCTCCCTCCACCCTGCAGCCCTCCAGCAGAGTGTGATCATGTCTCCCCCACTGCCAACTTCTCAGTTCCACAAGCTGGCCCAGATACACTCCACCATCCTCCTCCTCACCTCTGGCGATTCCCCTCTCCCCACCGCACTCTTGAGTTCTACCCTAAGGACACTTGCACACCTGTTCGTGTGGTGTGGCCCCTGGAGTCTGTTCCCACTCTCTGGTTTCCTGTGCTCCTCATTCTTCAAAATTCAGTTCACATCACCCGCTCTGGGACGGAGACCACCAAGCTATACGCTAACTGTTCCAGGCTGAATGAATGACTCCCTCCTTAGCGTTCGGTAACTCCTTCCTTCCTTTTTTGCCTCCCCCGAGGGACTGTGAGCTCTCCGAGTCTATGGCCTGGTGTGAATTCATCTTTGCGTCTCCAGCAAAGGCATGTCAACCATGCAGGGGCCAGCAGCTTTGAGGTATGAATGACAGCAAAAGGGAAGAGCAGACTATGTGCACAGACACCAACAGAGAAGCCAGGCTCCAGTGAAGGAGGAAAACTCACCTGAGACACCCAGAAAGACCCTCACGCTCCTCAGCACGTGCGCCCTCCAGAGACGGGTCTCTGGGGGATTACCCAGCCCTCAGCGGTGAGCTTGAACTTTGGAGATTTCCCACTTGCCCTGGGCAGATGACTCACATTCCCGAGTCACACCTCTCCCCTTTCTGAACTTGCTTCTTCAAACATCTTCCTCACCTAACTGCTCACATGACCCCTGTCCCCAGTTGCTTTCTAGCTGTGGATTTGGTGCTGGTAGAATTGACCTTGGTCTGCACCCTGCCTCTGAGTAACTCAGCTTCTAGGGGGAAACGACTGATGTCTTTCTCTCCCAGGTATTCTTCCAAGGACAAGACGAATGCCTCGATGCAGGTCACGTGGCATCAGGCTGTTACTGTGAGGTGCTCCTGGGTTGGGGAAAGGCGAATCCAATCTGGTCCACTGGGTTGTCCTCTCTCACTGAAAACTCATCTTAATGAAACTGAACTTGTTATCTTCAGTCCCTCCAACTCCATTACCTCTGACATCTGGGTTGAATCAGTCTCACATCCACAGGCACACATAGTCATCTCCCCTTCCCCTCCCCACTTCCCCTGTCATAAGTGGGATCTTGTCATCCTTCACCTGGGCAACTGATGTGACCTATGAGGCGAGGTCCCAACATCCAGTCCCTTCCTCCCTGTCTATCTTTACATTGGAGACACTTATCTTCCTAAAATATATGGTGACGATGTCCCTCTCCTGCTCAAAATTCTTCCATGGCTCCACACTGCCTACAGAATGAAGTTCAAATGCCTTCACCTGCCATTCAAGATTCTCTAAAGATTTAGTCCCCACCTGCTTCTGTTGTTCATCTCTGAGCATCTACCTACAAGGACCTTGCCCTCCTTCCCAACAGAATTATCACTGTTGCTCTCGATCCAGGTACAACACCCCCTTCTCTCTGAGCAAAATCAATCCCTCCATCCCCAGCATTTGCACAACACCAACTTCCTATCTTAGATGAGCACTCCTTCATTCTGCCTTTTATTACACTTGGCTCCTTGCATTGCACACTGACCCTGCTGGGCTGCAAGCTCTCGGGTATAAGGGACCTGCCTCATCCACCTTGGTAATCCTCCACCATTGCCTTGACCCCAACAGATGATCAGTGTATTTCCATTAACTGCAAATGAAACAAAAGAATAAAAGAAGTGAGTTGTGTTTAAATAGGTTCATATGCATTTGAAAGACCCTGTGATCAGGATCACGGTGTGAAGTAGTTCTGGAAGAGAAAATAGCTCTCAAGGAGCTCATAGCATATTTGAGATAATACAGGAGAATGTCCGGACAATAAAAGCCACAAAGAAATGTAAAGAAAAACAATGTTCTTCAAGCATGCAAGCAAAACGAAGCAGAGATTGCACACAACTTATAAAGTCTGTGGAGGTATTTTCATGCTATGAAAGAATCAGACTGAATCACATCTAGGATTTAAAATACTACCGACTTTGTCTGGGGAAATGAAGACTGTCTGAAAAGTCTTAGTATGGTTACTTAGATTGTGTCACCATGATCTGTCCAAACAAGGGACTCTTTGGGCAAAGTGTAGCGTCGTGATGAAGAGCCAGATCACCTGAATTAAAATTCCAGCTTCAACACTTCCTCGCTGTGTGATGTTGGGCAGTGACTTACGCTCTCTATGCCTCATGTTTTTCCTTCTGTAAATGGTGCTTCTGCCCGTGCTAGTTGCTCGGTCATGTCCGACCCTGCGACCCCTTGAACTGTAGCCTGCCAAACGCTTCCGTCCTCGGGATTCTCCAGGCAAGAATAATGGAGTGGGTTGCCATTACCTTCTCTACAGGATCTGCCCGACTCAGGGATCAAACCCTGATCTCCTGCACTGCAGGCAGATTCTTCACTTTCTGAGCTACCTGGGAAGTCCCCTGTAAATGGAGGGCATAATAAATACCTACCTCACTGGATCTGGGGAAGAACTAACTGAGTTAACACACTAAGTTCTTAGAACACAGTAAACCATATGGCAAACATTGACTATTATTTTTAAATACACCAACTTTTCAGAGACAGAGAGACTGTACAGCTTCCAAGCATTTGTGTAATACCTAGACTTGAGGTGGCTTCCCAGCTGGCGCAGTTGGTAAAGGATTTGCCTGCTCAATGCAGGAGACACAAGAGATGTGGGTTAGATCCCTGCCTGGAGGAGGAAATGGCAACCCACTCCAGTATTCCTGCCAAGAAAATCCCACGGACAGAGGAGCCTGGTGGGCTACAGTCCACGGGGTCACAAAGAGTCAGACATGACTGAGCATGCACACACAAGATAGCACTGAGGTACTATTCATTCCTTCTCAATGTTTTTAGGGACTAACTTTTAATGGAAAGTTTTTATTGTTGTTGTTTAGTGGTTACCATCCATGAAGGGTTTCCTCTTTTCATAGAGTACATATATAAATTAATCATATATTCAAAAGGACCACAGTAAAGTAGCTAAGAGCTTAAGCTCATATAGCCAGGCCTGCTGTATTATTCGTAGGTATCTCCACTACGTGACTTAGTCTTTCTGGTTCTCAGTTTCCTGGTTTGAAAAAAGGGAGTAGTAACAATATTTACTTCTTGCCACCCTTGTGAAGATTAATGAGTTGGACACAGAAGAGGCTTAGAACAGCCCTCGGGATGTTGTTAACACTCAATAAATGTTATTTATTTTCTTAATCAATTAACAGGTACTGAGCACCTACTTATTGTACTGGAGACAGGGATCAATACCATCCCCAAGAAAATGAAATGCAAAAAAACAAAATGGCTGTCTGATGAGGCCTTACAAATAGCTGTGAAAAGAAGAGAAGTGAAAAGAAAAGGAGAAAAGGAAAGATATACCCATTTGAATGCAGAGTTCCAAATAATAGCAAGGAGAGATAAGAAAGCCTTCCTCAGTGATCAGTGCAGAGAAATAGAGAAAAACAATAGAATGGGAAAGACTAGAGAGCTCTTCAAGAAAATTAGAGATACCAAGGGAACATTTCATGCAAGGATGGACTCAATAAAGGATAGAAATGGACCTAACAGAAGCAGAAGATATTAAGAAGAGGTGGCAAGAATACACAGAACTGTACAAAAAAGATCTTCACAACCCAGATAATCACAATGGTGTGATCACTCACCTAGAGGCAGACATCCTGGAGCTCGAAGTCAAGTGGGCCTTATGAAGCATCACTATGAACAAAGCTAGTGGAGATGATGGAATTCCAGTTGAGCTATTTCAAATCCTGAAAGATGATGCTGTGAAAGTGCTACACTCAATATGTCAGCAAATTTGGAAAACTCAGCAGTGGCCACAGGACTGGAAAATGTCAGTTTTCATTCCAGTCCCAAAGAAAGGTAATGCCAAAGAATGCTCAAACTACTGCACAATTGCACTCATCTCACATGCTAGCAAAGTAATGCTCAAAATTCTCCAAGCCAGGCTCCAGCAATATGTGAACCGTGAACTTCCAGACGTTCAAGCTGGTTTTAGAAAAGGCAGAGGAACCAGAGATCAAATTGCCAACATCCAGTGGATCATCGAAAAAGCAAGAGAGTTCCAGAAAAACATCTATTTCTACTTTACTGGCTATGCCAAAGCCTTTGACTGTGTGGACCACAATAAACTGTGGAAAATTCTGAAAGAGAAGGGAATACCAGACCACCTGACCTGCCTCTTGAGAAATCTGTATGTAGGTCAGGAAGCAACAGTTAGAACTGGACATGGAACAACAGACTGGTTCCAAATAGGAAAAGGAGTACATCAAGGCTGTATATTGTCACCTTGCTCATTTAACTCATATGCAGAGTACATCATGAGAAACGCTGGGCTGGATGAAGCACAAGCTGGAATCAAGATGCTGGGAGAACTATCAATAACCCTCAGATATGCAGATGACACCACCCTTATGGCAGAAAAGGAAGAGCTAAAGAGCCTCTTGATGAAAGTGAAAGAGGAGAGTGAAAAAGTTGGCTTAAAGCTCAACATTCAGAAAACTAAGATCATGGCATCCAGTCCCATCACTTCATGGCAAATAGATGGGGAAACAGTGGCTGACTTTATTTTTGGGGGCTCCAAAATCACTGGAGATGGTGATTGCAGCCATGAAATTAAAAGACGCTTACTCCTTGGAAGGAAAGTTATGACCAACCTAGACAGCATGCTAAAAAACCGAGACATTACTTGACTAGGTCCATCTAGTCAAGGCTATGGTTTTTCCAGTGGTCATGTATGGATGCGACAGTTGGACTGTGAAGAAAACTGAGCACCGAAGAATTGATGCTTTTGAACTGTGGTGTTGTAGAAAACTCTTGAGAGTCCCTTGGGCTGCAAGGAGATCCAACCAGTCCATCCATCAGTCCTGAGTGTTCATTGGAAGGACTGATGTTGAATCTGAAACTCCATTACTTTGACCACTTGATGGAAAGAACTGACTCATCTGAAAAGACCCTGATGCTGGGAAAGATTGAAGGTTGGAGGAGAAGGGGATGACAGAGAATGAGATGGTTGGATGGCATCACTGACTCAATGGACATGAGTTTGAGTAAACTCAGGGAGTTGGTGATGGACAGGGAGGCCTGGCATGTTGCAGTTCATGGGGTCACAAAGAATCAGACACGACTGAGCGACTGAACTGAACTGAACTGAGCACCTACTGTGTGCCAGGCACTCTACTAGTTGCTGGCCATCCAGCAGCAAAGAAGACAAAGTCCCAACACTTTGGAGATGTGTGATCTATTCTCACCATCCTCAGTCTTGAAACTGAGGATTAGGGTGATTAAATCTGCCTGAAGTTCCTTATGAGTAAGTGAACAGGCTGTGGTGTGAACCCAGCTAAGACTTCACCAGACCACCATGCCCCTTCAACACGGAGCCCTCGGGGCTCAGTTTTCACTCCTTCATAACCTGAGAGACCTGGGTCTCTGTCTTCTGATTATCCCGAGTTAGAATTTGGACTCCTTAGGGTGTTACCCCAGACAAGTCAACCATGGTTCCATCTTCATATCCCTTTCTGTGGGAAGCAGCTTAGGGGTGATCCACAAGTAAGACAGAGCCACTCACTGGAAAACAGCTAGGCACCCAACTCAAGAGCAGTTCAACTACAGGCTGACCATGACCTGTGATGTGGCCAGCACAAAAACGATGCCCAGTGAGGGTTATGGCAGCTAGTTAAGCCAATTAGACTCAGAGTCTCTCTCTAGAAAACTGGAGACAAGCAAACCAATGGGAATGATGGGCAAAAATAAGAAAACACCCAAAGAGATGCAGAGAACAGAGGGGCAGCTTCTCCCTTATTGGAAGGGAGGGCAGGGGTGGAGATCTCAAACTCCAGGTGGTGAGGAAAAGGCGTTGGATTCAGGACGATGGTGAATCCCATGGAATTTCCTACTTCCTTCCAACCCCCCATCCTGACCAGAAGCCTCTCTTAACAGAGAGAGCTCCTGAGACTTCTCCCCCTAGCTATGTGCAGCCATTCAAAGCTCTCTGATCCCAAACTACCTGCCCTCCTTTCTCTTCTATTCTGCTCTACACACAACACTCCTGGGACCCAAACAGGCCTCGACCATTCCTGCTCACCGTCTTCCATGCCCCGTGCCCACTCACCTACTGCCTGATGGCCCCCTCAGCAGGTGCTGCTCCCACCTGTGACCTCTCCCATCTGCTGTTTCCTTCTCTGCCTTCAAACACAGTCCTGTCTACCCAGCACAAGTGCAGTCACGCTGTGGGCCTAATCCCTTCTCACACAGAGCCCCGCGCACAACACAATGAAACCCAATAGTATTTGCTGGTTGACTAGCCTTCTGATCATGCAAAGTACTGTAGGGCTAGAGAAGGAAGTCTCACCTGCAGCCCCAGGGGCTATTTTGCCCAAACAGAACACTTGGCAATGTCCAGAGACATTTCTGCTTGTCACAACTGGAGGGACGTGTTACTGGCATCTAGAGGGTCTAGGCCAAAGATGTGCTAAACTTCCTACAATGCACAACAACCTCCCCACAATAAAAAATTATCAGACTTTGTGTTAGAGCCGTAAGAAAAATAAAAAGAAACAAGATTTGAGGAATACACTTACCACAATAATACATAGTTAGAAATGGAAGGTTCAGCTAGATTATATTCCTCTGAAGGTTATTCGTGACTTTAGAAAGATAACTGTGAATCCCTGTGGTCCTGAACCGCAAGATAATGCTAATTTGGAGGCCTGGTAATCAACAAACAACTGACAGAAAACTCACCCAGCCTTTGCTTTCACCTCTCGATGAGCAATAATGTGACCCCACATTTTATGGGATGGAGTTTGAGACTCCACTTACTGTGTTAGGTGGGGTCAGAGTGTAGTTCCACGGTGCTGGCAGAGATCAGGAGCAAGCTAGTGCCATTCTGCCAGTCAGGTGTTTTTTATTTTTTATCCAACCTATGGGGCTTCGTTGGGATTGGTCCTATCCACCCTTCTTTTTAAGCTGAATGGCATTTGTCTTTTCATGTTGGTTAAACGCATAGGCTTTGGAGATGGGTGAAGCCAGAGTGCACTCTGATCTGCCAGTGGTCCGGGTCTGTGCACCCCAAGGGCAGGCACTGGACTGTGCCACAACCACTGTATATTCAGTGCCTGAAAAGTGAGGGAACCCGGGACACGTCTGTGGAAGGAATGACTACACTCCCTTGCTCTCTGACCTCATTCAGACTCACTTTCTTCATCTGTAACATGGAGAAAATAGCACCTGGGACAGCAGTTGTTTCAAGAATGCAGTGAAGTAAGACCATGTAGATCAAGCTCCCAGTGTAGAGTTGGACACAGTTCAGTGACGGCTGCTATCCTCCATCTGAAAACTAGTAACCATCTGCTAGTTCTCTCAGAATCCTGAAAGGTATCTTGAGTTCCTCCCTGAACCCTCTGTTCTTCAAAGAGGCACTGTCAAGCCACAGGAAGTTCTAAAGCACTGAAGCTGGGGTAGGTGTATTTTTCTGAAACTAATCAAAAATCAAAAGTTCTGCCATGATTTCTAAGCCAAATTTATTCTCACATGTGGGCTTCCCACTTTAAATTTTAATTTGATTATGCACATTTCAGATTAGCAAGAGAAATGGATGAGGACCAGGGTCCTGTCTTTTTATATTTTCTCAGCATTACCTACCTACAGCAGGTACCTAATCAATAGTTAATGAACAGAGGAAAGGACCATAACCTCAGGCTTTAGCTACCAGATTCCCTAAGGGTGAAGACTAATTATACAAACATGAAAGCTTATCTATCTATACTTTGGTTCACAACTGAACATAAAGCTATCAGGATGAAAGAGTTTCACTGTAGTGTCAACGCTTCAGATAAAACCTTGCAGACCCTGCTGGTGCTGAGAGAATTTCCATCAGGCAGCATCCATCAGATGTCAGACCAGGAAGACAGGATGGCAGAGCAGAACAGGTGAGAGGGCCGGCTCCAGATCAAGCTGGGTTCAATCCTCAGTTCCACCACTTTCTAATAGTGCAACTTTAGGTCTCAGTTTTCTCATCTGTAGAAGGGCAATGCGGAGAAGGCAATGGCAACCCACTGCAGTACTCTTGCCTGGAAAATCCCATGGACGGAGGAGCCTGGTGGGCTGCAGTCCATGGGGTCACTAAGAGTTGGACACGACTGAGCAACTTCACTTTCACTTTTCACTTTCATGCTTTGGAGAAGGAAATGGCAACCCACTCCAGTGTTCTTGCCTGGAGAATCCCAGAGATGGGGGAGCCTGGTGGGCTGCCGTCTATGCAGTCACATAGAATCGGACACGACTGAAGCGACTTAGCAACAGCAGAAGGGCAGTGGTATACCTGCTGGCTTTGAGCTGAATTGTACTCCCTGCCCCAAATCCAAAGTTGACATCCTAATTCGCATGACCTCAGAACGTAACCTTATGGGCTTTTTACAGAGGTAAGCCAGTTTAAATGAGGTCATTGGGGTGGGCCCTACCTCAGTACTCCTTTTTGTCCTCACAGAAAGGGGACTTTGGAGACAGACAGGCACACACGGAAAATGTCAGGTGAAGATGAAGTCAGAGATCGGGGTGATATTTCTACAGGCCAAGAAATACCAGATGGCCAGCAAACCACCAGAAGCTAGGGTGGGGAGTAGACAGGTCCTTCCTCCCAGACCTAAGAAGGAACCAAGACTGCAGACAACTTGATGCTGGGCATCTGGCCTCCGACAGAACTGGGACAAATTTCTGTTGTTTATGCCACTGTTTGTAGTACCCTGTTATGACAGCAAACTAATACATCTGCATTATAAGCTTATCCCAAGAAATCAAAATGAAGTTATAAAAGACACGTTCCACAGCTTACAACAGGTGGCGAAGCTGACAGATGTTGGTACTACTGCTTATTAGAATATCACAAGTTGAAATATCAGACACACCTGTATGCTGAACACAGGAAATATCCTACTGTCTGAATATAAGTCAACTCCCTAAATACCAATTTACCATTTTCTTTCAATGAAAAAAACAGGGAAATAACTTATAGGGAATAGAGACAAACTAGCCAAATGCCTACTTATAATACGTAGGTAACTGAGTGAAATATACACATGCAAAATCACATATATTAAAAATCACATGGTGACTTCAAAACAGTGCTTTTCCCATTTCCATATTTCATGAAATAATTTTATTCTAACATCACTTTTCATCACCTAGGATTTTTTGGAGTGCATTTTCAAGAGAACTTCATTTTCATTTCTATCTAAGTTATTTGAGATGGAGCAATTTTGAGTCTGTGTACGATGTTAATATGAAAAGCTTATCCTAAACCACAGTACTATTTTCACATACCATTATAACTGTTGTGGATTTTTCCATTTATTTGTACTTATATGTATAAAATGGGCTCAATAAAGGACAGAAATGGTATGGACCTAGCAGAAGCAGGAGATATTAAGAAGAGGTGGCAAGAATACACAGAAGAACTATACAAAAAAGATCACAAGTATAGTTGCTTTGGCACAGTGGTAAAGAATTCACCTGCCAATTCAGGAGACACAAGAGACGTGGGTTTGATCCCTGGGTCGGGAAGGTCCCTTGGAGGAGGAAATGGCAATCCACTCCAGTATTCTTGCCTAGAAAACTCCATGGACAGAGGAGCCTGGCGGGCTACAGTCCACAGGGTCACAAGGAGTTGGACGTGACTGAGTACTCACACACACACACAAAGATGCTCTACATTGTCATGCTAGTTTCTGCAAAACGAATCAGGTATATGTGTGTGTCTGTCTATCTACCTATCTATCTAGATAAGATCCCCTCATTTTTGGATTTCTTTTTTTTTTTTTCCAGTGGGTTTTGTCATACATTGATATGAATCAGCCATAGAGTTACACGATCCCCCCTCCCACCTCCCTCTCCACCCGATTCCTCTGGGCCTTCCCAGTGCACCAGGCCTGAGCACTTGACTCATGCATCCCACCTGGGTTGGTGATCTGTTTCACCATAGATAATATACAGGCTGTTCTTTCGAAACATCCCACCCTCACCTTCTCCCACAGAGTTCAAAAGTCTGTTCTGTACTTCTGTGTCTCTTTTTCTGTTTTGCATATAGGGTTATTGTTACCATCTTTCTAGATTCCGTATATATGTGTTAGTATGCTGTACTGTTCTTTATCTTTCTGGCTTACTTCACTCTGTATAATGGGCTCCAGTTTCATCCATCTCATTAGAACTGATTCAAATGAATTCTTTTTAATGGCTGAGTAATATTCCATGGTGTATATGTACCACAGCTTCCTTATCCAGTCGTCTGCTGATGGGCATCTAGGTTGCTTCCATGTCCTGGCTATTATAAACAGTGCTGCGATGAACATTGGGGTGCACGTGTCTCTTTCAGATCTGGTTTCCTCAGTGTGTATGCCCAGAAGTGGGATTGCTGGGTCATATGGCAGTTCTATTTCCAGTTTTTTAAGAAATCTCCACACTGTTTTCCATAGTGGCTGTACTAGTTTGCATTCCCACCAACAGTGTAAGAGGGTTCCCTTTTCTCCACACCCTCTTTTTTGGATTTCTTTCCCATTTAGGTCACCACAGAGCACTGAGTAGGGTTCCCTGAGCTATATGGTAGGTTCTCATTAGTTATCTATTTTATACATAGTATCAATAGTGTATGTATATTGATCTCAATCATCCAATTCATCCCACCCACCCTGTTTCTCCTCTTGGCGTCCATATGTTTTTTTCTCTGTATCTGTCTCTATTTCTGCTTTGCAAATAAGATCTATACCATTTTCTAGATCCCACAACGTGCATTAATATATAATGTGTGTTTCTCTTCCTGACTTACTTCACTCTGTATGACAGTCTCTAGGTCTACCCATGTCTCTGCAAATGACCCACTTTCATTCCTTTTTATGGCCGAGAAAACCCAGCACTTTAGGTCAGACTATAAACAGCTTATGCATAATTTTATCAATCCCAAAGCTTTTTCCTATGGCGCCCTGATTCTCATCCTTCAAGGCCAAGTTCAAATGTCCCTTCCTCTTTGAAGCCTCTCCCCCAGGGAGCTGGAATAATCCTCTCATCATTTAGTTCCCACTACACACCCTGGTCCATCTCCCATTGTCTTCTTTCACCTGGAGAAGGGGTACTTGTTTTAATTACCCACTGGCAGTGCCTTGCTTTGCAAACAATAGGTTCCTTTTTCTTTAATGAATGAGAGAAAAAAACTTTATTTTTTTCTTCTGATAATAAAATTATTACATATTCATTGTAAAAACTTTAAATTTCATAGAGATGTTTCAAGAATAAAGTCCACCTTCTAAAACTCTTCCACTGTTAAATTTTTCATGTATTTACTTTCAGAATTTTTATTATGTGCACATAGCACATACATACTTATACATGTACATACACATGCATATACATTGAGGGACATTTTAAAGAGATGCGCAACATGCCATAACATGTTTTGTAACTTGATCTTATCACTTAATAAATTATGCACTCTTTCTATGTAAAAAAAATGCAAATTCATATTATAATTGTTAAAGGTAGCATCGTATTAGAATATCAAAATATACCTAATCATTCTCATACTGATGGACCTTCAAGTTGTTCTACATTTTTTTATAATCACGTGAAATACTACAAAGACAAGCCCTGAGATTATAGCTTAGAAAAATGATCATTTTCTTAGGATAAATTCTGAAAAGTAGTGTGACAGTTCAAAAGGGTATACTTAATGTCAGTTTTATTTACTCCCAGCATGAGTGCCAAAAACAATGCCTGTTTTCCCAGGTCCTCACCAACATTAGAACTACTACTGTTTTTAATCCTGGCCAAAATGAAAATCATAAAAAGTAACATTTCACTGTTTTAATCCCCATTTTTATTACTCATGTGTTTGAGCATCTTTTTGGCTAATTCAATTATACAATTGTTTATTGCACAATACAATTATTTATATTATAGTAAATATATTTGAATCCCGTACAATTGTTTATTGTACAGTGTAATTTATCCATTGTATTGCATTATAATGTATCATTATTAAGTTCCTAATAAATATTTGCAGAATAACAATAGCTAACACTGGTTATGTACAAGCCCCTGTTCCAAGGACACCTCTACATGCTTAGCTTCTCTGGGCCACCTGGGTGCATTTATAAGTGACTAGGTGAAATTAAAAGATCCTTGCTCCTTGGAAGAAAAGCTATGCCCAACAGAGACAGCATATTAAAAAGCAGAGACATTACTTTGCCAACAAACGTCCATCTAGTCAAAGCTATGGTTTTTCCAGTAGTCATGTACAGATGTGAGAGTTGGACTATAAAGAAAGCTGAGCACGGAAGAATTGATGCTTTTGAACTGTGGTGTTGGAGAAGACTCTTGAGAGTCCCCTGGACTGCAAGGAGATCCAACCAGTCCATCCTAAAGGAAATCACTCCTGAGTATTCATTGGAAGGACTGATGTTGAAGCTGAAATTCCAATACTTTGGCCACCTGATGGGAAGAGCTGACTCATATGGAAAAGACCCTGATGCTGGGAAAGACTGAGGGCGGGAGGAGAAGGGGAGGACAGAGGATGAGATGGCTGGATGGCATCACCGACTCGATGGACATGGGTTTGAGTAAACTCTGGGAGTTGGTGATGGACAGGGAGGCCTGGCGTGCTGCAGTCCATGGGGTTACAAAGAGTTGAACACAACTGAGCAACTGAACTGAACTGACTGAGGTGAAGGCTGTCATTTAGTTTGAATAGTGGTGCTTGAATAGTGGTGTAGTATTTTTGAAACATGATTACTTTTGAAAGAATGGTAATATTTGTTAAACACACTTTTTCTCATTCTCCCAACGACCTCACACAGCTGGCACCGTTAAAATTCTCACTTTGCAGATGAAGGAACTGGTACAGGGGGACTTGGGTGAATTCTGAAAGAATACAGGTCTAAGACACACAGTCACAATTTGAATCCAGGTTTTCTGATTCCAAAGCCTCTATCCTTTTTGTTTTTTAGTTGGAGGCTAATTACTTCACAACATTTCAGTGGGTTTTGTCATACATTGATATGAATCAGCCATAGAGTTACACGTATTCCCCATCCCGATCCCCCCTCCCACCTCCCTCTCCACCCGATTCCTCTGGGTCCTCCCAGTGCACCAGGCCCGAGCACTTGTCTCATGCATCCCACCTGGGCTGGTGATCTGTTTCTCCATAGATAATATACATGCTGTTCTTTTGAAACATCCCACCCTCACCTTCTCCCACAGAGTTCAAAAGTCTGTTCTGTACTTCTGTGTCTCTTTTTCTGTTTTGCATATGGGATTCCTTAACCACTACACAGGACCACTAGTAATAGAAGCCCCTGTTAGGTACACTTAATGTTCCCAGACAGAAATAGTAGCTGGCTCACAGGACTTGTCTCTAAGTCAGAAGGGACACTTACACCTTTAAAATAAAAATAGCACGAGTGATAGACATACCAGGTCATTGGAAACCCTCATGCTTCCATCCAGCAGTTCAACCCCTCCTCCATCAGACACAGAAGAATCCCTGAAATGACCCAGGCTGGACAGGGTTGTGGGAAGAGGCGGGGAAAGGGGGGATGTAGGAGGCGGGGTGGGGAAGGGAGGGCATGGGGGGGGGGCGGGGAGATTCCTGGCATACAATGGCAGGAGAGGTCAGGGAGCACCAGTACCCTCACCGGCTGGTTCCAAGTAGAAACCTAGACTAAGAAGCTTTGTTAGCCAACCAAAGAGAGCAGGACAGAGCCAAGTCAGGGAAAGGAAGGGTGAAGGAGAGAGGGAAATAAATAAAGCAACATTTTCTGAGGTTTTGCTGAAGACACGTTAGAGAGGGTTCTGGGATTTATTTTTAAGCAAGAGGCTAAAAGAAAGCAAAGGCAGAAGAGAGTAAAGTGTAAGGTAAGTGTTCAGGGGATAGAAAGTCACCCTTATGTCATGAGCACCGAGAGGAACTCTTGAGTGCAGAGGAGGCATTTCAGGGACAAGCCATCCCAAGACCAGCTCTAGTCAAAGCTCCAGCAGCCTTTGTTCCCCTCGTCACAGTGAGGAAAATGAGTGGAAACTAGAAGAAGGTTTGTACCTGCCAGCCTTGCTGAGTCTGAAATTCATTCTCATGAACCAGGTGTGAACAACACCTTCCAGAAGATGAGGTCAGAAAAGCCTCAAAATAAAGAGAGATTTGTTTTTAACATAAAATGTAAAATGTGCATTCCTTTTGACCTAGAAAATTCTCCTTCTGTAGAAGAGATCTGATTATGGAAAATATTAATGTTATTATAAATCATATACATGTCCAGCATGAGTGTGCTTGGTATACATATGAAGGTACCTTCCTATAATCACACACTATACGGCTATGACAATTAATGCTGGGAAAGAATACTTACTAATATTGAAAGTTGTCCATGTTATTTGGTAAGTCAAAGAAATTGAAGTATGAAATAGAGTATTATTAAATTCTTGCAAAAGAAAAAAAAATTAATGTATGGAGAAAAACACCAAAGTGTTCATGAAAAGGTTATATGATTATTGATGAGTATGGACTTACTGGTGATTTTGACTTACCTATATTTTCTAAAGCTTCTACAATAAACATTTATTATTTTTGAAATAAGATAGAGATCAAGAAGTCAATTTTAATTGTTCCTCCCACCCAGGAAAAAGACCCAGAGCAAGTACAGGGCTGGCTGTGACTCCTGGCTCTTATTTCTTTGACTTGGCTTGTTCCCAGGCACAGAATGCAAGGTTGGGTATCAGAAGGTAAAGACTGAATCCTCACATGGCCCCTGTCCACTGGAGCATATGCTTCTCAACCTCTCCATTCGATCACCACTATATTATTTAATTGAAAAAAAAGTATTTGAGTCCATTCATTCCTAGTGTTGTGGGGCAGGGGTTGGGGGGTGTTTCCCAGGTGGCGCTAGTGCTAAAGAACTTGCCTGCCAATGCAAGGGATGTAAGATACTCGGGTTCGACCCTGGGTCGGGAAAATCCTTTGGAGGAGGAAATGGCAACCCACCCGCTCCAGTACTCTTGCCTAGAGAATCCCATGGACAGAGGAGCCTGGTGGGCTACAGTCCATAGGGTTGCAAAGAGTCAGACATGACTGAAGCGACTTAATACATAGTGCATTCCTAATGTGCATGGGTTATATTTAATAGTAAGAGCTGTCATTAATTATGTGTTGCTTCCATGCAGTATGTGTTACATACCTTCAAATTACCTCATTAAACCCTTCAACAACTGTGAAACTTAGGTACCATTATTCTCATTTTACAGCCAAGGAAAAAGAGGCCCAGAGATGTAAGTTACTAGCTCAATTCCTAATGACCAGTAAGTGACAGAGTCAGGTTTAAACTCTGGTCTGTCTGAATCCAAAACTTTCTTCCATCTTTATGTGATTCTGTCCTTGAAAGGAATTCATTTATTAATCTTTATAGAGAATACATATATGTTTAAAGAGGTCTTCCAAATATCCTAGGACTGGAATGAAAACCTTCATCCAGGAAGTTGTCAAATGTGAGGTAATAGGTAGCAAATGCAACAATAAATTATATTTAAAACAAAGGTATTAAATGTACTACTCAAACCTCATCACCTCCTCATTAATTTACTACATTTTCCTACTAAGTATACTCTTATGTGTGTAGTGGAAATACTATAAAGAGGTATCCTGTTGCATACCTCTTCCCAATTCTGCATTCCATGATACCTTGTTGGTAGCCTGAAATTGGTTATGGTGGAGTACTTACACCATGGAAATTAACAAATGCTATGAATCAAGGCTTGATTTATTGTTTTGTTCACTGTCTAGACTTAAGACGGTAATGAAGAAAATGAACTTAATCTGTGCTATGTCTGGCTGTCACACCACGAGTAGTACAAAAAAAGATGAAAAAAAAAAAAACATTCTTCCAATATCTAATATCTGCCTCAGTGCAGAACTATCTCACATCATTGACAAAAGAATAAAGTACTAATATATGCCCTTGTTGAGTCATTCATGTTGGAACTGTACTCATTCATGAAGGACGAGAGCAACTTCTTTGCTGAATCAGACTGTAATCAGACATTCATTTGCAATCCAATTTTGTCAAACTATGGTTGGATTGCTACTATAGGTTGGCTATAGATACAACAGTTCAGCAAAAATCAACAAAAGCATTCTGTGATAATCTGCTGACTCTGAGATTTACAATAAATATGTTATATTTTAATAGTATTTGTAAGATATGAGCTATACATCTTTTATGTCAATAAGTTATAACTTTTAGGTTAAACATTTAAAACACACCCCTGGGTTTAACCACGGGCAACATACAAAGCTCCTCCAGCAATAATTTCTCATGGTTGTACAGACAAGGTCTTCGGGGATCCCAAGGAAACCCTAGGGAAGTGACATTTCAGATCTGGCCCCTTCTCAGAAATGATGTCCCAGAACACACTTTTTTAAGGTCACTTGATCCCTGGGCCCATCTCTCAAAGAGCTAACCACAGATCTCTTAATAGAACTAGAAAGTCTCCTCTGGATCATAAAGTGAAAGTGAAAGTCGCTCAGTCATGTCTGACTCTTTGTGATCCCATGGACTGTAGCCTGCCAGGCTCATGGAATTCTCCAGGCAGGAATACTGGGGTGGGTAGCTTTTCCCTTCCCAGTTGGGAAGATCCCCTGGAGAAGGGAAAAGCTACCCACCCCAGTATTCTGTCCTGGAGAATTCCAAGGACTGTACAGTTCATTGTCGCATTTATCATGTGACATAGTTACTGATCTACATGTCAATCTCCCCTGTTAGACCATGACCTCCATGAAAACTGGGGTGTTTATTATTCATCCCATGCTCAGCCAGAGTTCAGTCAATGTTCTACAGCTCATGCATGAAGGCCTAAAGAGAGGAAGGCTGAGAGGGGAGGAAGGATTTCCTTTATACACTTGGTGTTGGCAGAATTAACATCTGTCTGTGTTTTTTAGGTATTTCCTGCATGGTTCAAGAGCAATGTTCTGATTGTGATGCTACATCCAAATAGATGCAATAGCAAGTCAATTCAAAAGTCATCCAACTTTTTCAAAATATACTACATATATACTCATTGTTCCTACTGTATAAGATCCATAATGATTGAACAATATCCATGGAATTCATAGAAACAAATAAGCTGCCTTTGTAAATATAACTCCCAAATTTCCAAACATATGGACTAAAGACACTGTTCAAGTACAATGCAGACTTGCCTCTTGAAGTTTTGTATTTGTAGAGTAGGGGGAACAATAACCCTTACTGTGTGACTGTGTATGGTGGAAGCAGGTTCCACATGTACAACTTTATCCAGGGTATATCTTGTCTACCTGTTTCAGAGTATATAGGAACTCATGCCTAGGGCATTTTGGGGACAGAAGACTGAGATGTTGAGAGGTGAAAGCTATTCTCCAGAACACTACTGATCCTGAGAGCAATAGCAGGCAATACCCACACTGGGACTGCTGCAAAAACATCCATAGCTTAGACAGTTTTCTAAGTTGTGTATGGAACTGTTTTTGTTGCTTTTTTTTTTTTTTTGACTTCCCTGGTGGCCTAGTGGCTAAGAATCTGCCTGCCAATGCAGGGCGCATGGGTTTGATCCCTGGTCTGGGAAGATCCCACATGCTGCAGAACAACAAAGCCCACGCAACACAACTACTGAGCCTGTGCTCTAGAGCCTGCAAGCTGTAACTGCTGAGCCCATACACGGCAACTACTGAAGCCCATGTGCCTAGATTCCATGCTCCGCAACAAGAGAAGCTACCTCAATGAGAAGCCTGCGCTCTGCAACTAGAGATTAGTTCCTGCTTGCTGCAACTAGAGAAAAGCTGCACACAGCATTGAAGACCCAGTGCAGCTAAAAATAAATGAACTGAAATTTTAAAAAATAAAAAAAATGAAAAGAAGAATGCCAAGCAACACATTTAAGGTAATTAAGTCATCATTTAATTCAATCAACAAAATAACAGATATCAAAATCGGACTGGAATTCTCCTTCGGGATCCATATGGATACTGATGCTGGCCACCGTCCTGAATTCCATGCTTTCCGTGGCTTTTAATTTTTCCTTTCAATGACTGGAAACCAAATACAGGAGTTTATCCTTCTTAATTCTCTCTCACTAGAAGTTGGAAATTTTCTGACTTAAGAAGCTAATTAAAAATACATTACTACCGCAGGGATTGCTTGCCTTGCAACGCACCTGGTATCGAGGGGTTAATCTCACACATTTAATACCCCACCTTAAGCAGGAATAATAGAAGCCAGGAAGCGGCTTTCATGACAACCTTCCTAAGATGGTGCTATTTCTTCACAGCACAACAGTTTAAAAAAAAAAAAAAAAGGCCATGCAAATGGAGATAAATGGTACACAGGCCACCGAGGTAATTAAAAATGTATTTTCCATCTCCTAGTAATTGAATTGTGTACAAGCTGCAAGTTAATGAGGTCATCTACCCTCGAGCACTGACAGGAAAGCAGGAATAATTATCTTTCAATTTTTTCTTATGTAGCAATTAATTTTAACCATTCGCCTACACCCCACTTCCACTCCCCTCAATCCAGTCAGTCAAAGTCATGGCTAAACCGAATTGACAAGCAATTGATACGGTGGAGGCATCAAGCTGCCGAGGCGGGCAAGGTAATCAAGGGGCTGCAGCTGTCGAGGGCTGAGCGCGTCCAGGTGAGCGTCGCCGGAGATTTCGCATTCTGCCACTTGGAGGACGCGGGACACACAGTGGTGGCTGACAGAACATCTGGTGCCAGGTGGGCTGGGAAGAGGCACTGGTGACTTGGGAAGGCAACAGAAGGATGGACAAGGATTGATGGATGGACAAGACTCTGCAACAAAATGTCACTTACAAAAAACGTTACCCAAAACCGGGGAGAAGTGCTCAGCCACTCGCTACACTTGTCCTGCGCTTATGGTACCGTTGAACTTCTCAGAGCTTTTAGGCTGGTTGACTTTGGAGTGGGGTCCTCCACTGGAGTGGGGGCCAATGCTTCTAGAATTCATGGGTGCAAAAAGTTTCTTATTTAGCTCAACAAAAGTTCGTGGCTTTTTTCAGTCATTCTCCTTCCAAGCCCAGTGTTCTAAGGCCAGAGCAATGGTGAAAGTTGCTCGGTTGTGTCCGACTCTTTGTGACCCCATGGACTATACAGTCCATAGGATTCTCAGGCCAGAATACTGGAGTGGGTAACCTTTCCCTTCTCCAGGGGATCTTCCCAACCCAGGGATTGAACCCAGGTCTCCTGCATTGCAGGCAAATTCTTTACCAATTAAGCCACCAGTGAAGCCCAAGAATACTGGAGTGGGTAACCTATCCCTTCTCCAGCAGAGAATCCCGGTTCGATTCCTGGGTCAGGAAGATCTGCTGAAGAAGGGAAAAAGTCACCCACTCCAGTATTCTGGCCTGGAGAACTCCATGGACTACAGTCCACGGGGTCGTAAAGAGTCAGACAGGACTGAGAGACTTCAGAGCAATGGGAAAGCCTTTTACTCCATTTATGCTGCTGTCTGGCTGACTCAGCCCCAAATGTATCGTGTTATGATAGGTGTTGATGGGAGTCTGTCCATCTGTGACTCCAGTGTGCCCAATGTTTAGATCAAGTTCTGAACACCCAACTCCATCCCCACTTCTCTAATCGGTGAAATTAGAGCAAAATCAAAATACTTAAGAGAAAGAGAGATTGCTGTGTAGCACAGTAACTATATTCAATATCCTAAGATAAACTATCACAGAAGAGAATGTATGTATATGTATAACTGAATCACTTTGCTCTATAGCAAGAATTAACAGAACTTTGGAAATCAACTATACTTCAATTTTAAAAAAAGAAATCAGGTCTCCATTCACCCTACTCAGGCTTATTAAGCTTAACTAGATAGCTCTTCATACTAAGTAAAGTGTGTTACATCTGTTGTCCTGATACACTGATTATACTCTCACTATGAAAGTATCCCACGATTTATGGTAACTTATATGGCCACCTGGTGGATGGGGTGAAAGGTAGATATGGTGAGATTACAAGCTTCCTCAAAGTTATAAGCTCTCCCCACTCCTTGAGAGCTGCTTGCCATGACTTATTCTTCTTTCCTTTCCTTCCCACAGTACCCAGAACCACCAGGGAACATGGCAGCCTCTCACTAAATGCACATAAATTACCTTGTCAGTCCCACATGAGATGAGAAGCTAGTACAGGGAACTTACACCAGGCAATGTGATGGGGGTGGGGGGTGGAAAACAAAACAGATCTGAGATAAGGCTAGTTTCTTCATTCCCAAATCAAGGTAGGCTTTCATGACAAACCAGATAGAATACATGGCTGGAAATCTTTACACTTTCCCAGATACTTGCAAAAAGGGAATTTCCCTTTGAAAATATGGACAGTTTTGAATTAGATTAGCACAGAGCAAAATGAAATTTCTCAAGAGCTACTCATTAGGACAACAGATATAAACTGAGTGTCTTCAAGTCAAGCAGAAGGGCAAAGTGTGTAGCTTCTTTTCTTTGTTCTTGAGGCTTTTGTGGCCTGTTCATTCTCATAATGTCTATGCTGTTTCCCCAAGGACACCACAGAAACAAGAGCACCTTGGATACAGCCTTACACTGATCAATGTGGGGATGACCCAGGTGGGCTCAGAGATCCATGGCAGGACAAAAGAAAAAAGAGTCTCCCTCAAAGACTATGAGGGAATGTAATCCTGCTCCTATCCATGCCCTGAAACAACGCAGAAGGAGACTGCAAGGGTAAGCTCTCCCCGGCCACTTTTCAAAGATGAGCGGCTCTTGTTATAGGCCTGCTGCTCCTGCAGTTAAATCCACCTCTGCAAACCCAGAATCCAGGGAAGTCGTCATGGAAAGATGCACTCTGTATGTCGCTACAACTTCTCTTAAAGGGTTAAGTCTCACTGTCCCTGCCTTCCAGGCTTCCCAGGTTGTGCTAGTGGTAAAGAGCCCACCTGCCAATGCAGGAGACGCAAGAGACTTGAGTTCAATCCCTGGGTTGGGAAGATCCCCTGGAGAAGGAAATAACAACCCATTTCAGTATTCTTACCTGGAAAATTCTATAGGCAGAGGAGCCTAGTGGGCTACAGTCCATGGGGTCGCAAAGAGTCAGACACAACTAAGTACACACGCATGCACTAGCACGTATACCCACAAATCTCTCTCTTAAGAAGATAAAGAAGCTAATGTTGATTTAGCTCTTACCATGTGCTAGGCAGGTTACATGTGTTTATTAGCTTGATTTTCATAGCAAATTTATCCTGTGCCCTATCACAGAAGAGGAAACTAAGGCTTGGAGAAGTTAAGGGATTTGCTTAAAGACATGCAAGCAAGACTTAAGACAAAGGCTTAAGACCCTAAACCCCTTCCCTTTTCCTTGACATTACTCAGTTGGACCAGATGAATGAGGTTTTCATCTTTCCTTCATTACAGATGACTTTTCCTTAGTGCTACAATGAATGGTACCAGATCTCATTTTCTAAACAAGTGAAGTGACATCCATGCTGATGCCTGAGTGACCATTCTTGGTGATGTCTGTGTTGAGCATTGCCCTCTTCCTCTTCTATAGGTAAACCCCACATGGGAGGGGACATACAACTGTCTCTATTGCCTTGGTATTGCTGAATTTACTGGGTCACTTTTCTCCTGAATTATGAGACTGTCAGGAAATAAGTTCTATGAAAAGAAAAGAAACCCAGAACCAGGGAGAAGGACATACATGAACAGGTTGGGGTTGAATAGCATATTGGTCAGAGATTTCCTGAGAATCAGAAACAACAGATTTATAAATGTAAATAGATAGACAGAAAAAGAAATTTATTTTAAGATACTGGCTCAATCAATTGCAGACACTTGGTGAGTCCAAACTCTGACTGGAGATTCAAGAAAGAATTGCAGTTCAAATTCAAAGGTAGTCAGCCTGGAGATTCAGGAAGAGTTGATGATATAGTTTAGGTCTGAAGGCCATCCACAGCAGCATCCCCTCTTACTTAGGGGAAGTCAGTCTTTTGATTCACTCAAACTTCTGTTAGATGATGCCCACCCACCTTATGGAGGGAACTGCTTTACTCAAAGTCCAACAATTTAAATGTACATCGCATCCAAACACCCTCACAGAAACAGTCAGATTCACGTTTGACCAGATATCTAGGCACTGTGGCCCAGCCGTGATGGCACATAAAATTAATAATTATTAGCAGGAAGGAGTGACAAAGCTGGTATCATCTCAGAGCATCTCCTGGGCCAAGACCTGGAGGAAGTAAGAGTGCTGAGCAGCTTTTATCCTTCATATCACTTTTCTGGCTCCCCAGAATCCCGGCCCTGATGAAATTGAGAAAATAAAGCATTCAGGATGCTTACTAGGAAAGATACATAATTGATTAAGGATGATGGGAAGATATACTAAAGATGGGAGACGGTAAATCAAGCATCTACACTGGCAGGAATGATCCCTTGGAGAGGGAGAGAAGAGTAATTCAGGAAGGATAGGTAATGGCCAAAGGTACCAAGATCTATAGAATAGGAGCCACTGGTACAATCATAGAACCTTAGAGCTAGAAGAGACTTCTGAGTTCCCCACACGTTCCACCCATCAGAACTTCAAGGGGACATGACAGGCAAGGCCACTGAGCTACTTAATGGCACAGCCCAGACTGGGACCCAGACCTTATCAATGACTTACTGTTTGTTGAGCACTTACTATGTGCCAGAAATTTATTTTACAGAGCAAGAAACTGGGACTCAAAGAAGTGAGCTGTTCAAAGTTACACAACCACGAAGGGTGAGAGCAGAGATTCAAGCCTGATGATGTCTGATTCAGAAACTCAAACACTTCCTCTCTGCACTAGATGGCCTCCCAGACCAGGGTCCCCATGCCCTGCAGGGGGGTCACTGAGTCTCTGGAACAGCTCATCTGGGGCTTCTCACATCCTTCTCAGGGAGAAGAGGAATGTCCCGACCTCTTGCAGGGTGGTCCAAACAGGAGTGATTCTGTCCGTATCCATGACACACAGTCACGCAGCTTCTCAAGGTGGGAGACGAGACTCTAAGATCAGATCCTTGAGAGAGTCTATCAGGAACACCGTTCACAGACCCACACCCGCGAAGTGCTCGCCAATAGACAGCAGGGCTTCACGTAACTCTGTGAGGAGAAGGGGCCGCCAGCAGGAAGCTCCAGCATCACCTGCTAATGCCAAGCTGTTCCACCCCCAGCAGAGCCCTGGAACCGCTATGCGCTCAGACACAAAAAAACCCAGCTTCATTTTAGCAGCCAGATTGCCATCCAAAGAAAAGACTTCCCAGGACAACAGATTTCTCTGAGGAGACCACAAAGCGTGGACAGGTGGTCTCCCATTGAAGAGCATCACCCATAACTTCCTCTCCAGACTCCAGGTGGCCTGGTCAGACCCCAAGAGGAAGAGAAATGCTGGCTCAAAATAGAGAGATTTTTTTGAAATGCAAATGTACTTTTGGAGTTGTTAGACATTTTGTTTCAATAGATAAAGGAAATTTCTTGGAAAAAAAGTAAATGATAATGATGGTGATGACAGCTACTACTTATTAAGCTTAATAATGGTAGCTGCAATTTATTGAGCATTTACTATACATACTAGGAGGGCTTCGTAGGTGGCTCAGTGGTAAAGAACCCACCTGTCAATGTAGGAGCCGCAGATGTGGGTTTGATCCCTGGGTTGGGAAGATCCCCTGAAGAGAGAAATAGCAACCCACTCCAGTATTCTTGCTGGGATAATTCTATGGATAGAGAAGCATGGCATGCTATAGTCCATGCGGTCGCAAAGAGCTGATCACGATTGAATACGCATGCACTTCATTACCTAAGTGTCGGTTACTATGCTTTACATGCTTTCTCTAACTTGCTCTTCACAACAACTGTATGAAGAGTATTCTATTCATATTACCATCTTAAAGAGGAGGAAATGGAGTGTCCAAAAGGTTAATTCATTGCTAAAAGGACACACAGCTATTAAGTGCAATTGCTGGGGTCGCTGGGAATTGCTGGGAATCCAAGTCTGATTCCAGAGCCAGTGCCCCATCAGTATGTGGGCATGGAAGTGCATGAGTGTATGTGTGTCTGAGTGGTGTGAGTGTGTGTGTGTGTGTGTGTGTTGTGAGTAGATAACATAAAACACAAAGCACTCTGGGCAGTTAGAAACGTCCAAGAAGCAAGAAGGACTTCAGGACAGAGTGAAGTTAAACCTTCTCTCTCCACTAACAGGTCCACACCTGGGGATATGCAGGTGAGTGCCCACAGCTCCTCTGTGCTCAGAGGGCGAGGGTGGAGGGAATTCCTGCTCCTTTCCTCTTTGCCAGAATGTCTCAGCTTTTAGACCCTAGTCAGGCATGCATTCCCTGGGGCCCTCCCCAACACTCTTCATGACCTCTACCCGTTGCCTGCACCCCTCCCAGTATCTTTAATAACAGAATAAAAAGTTCTTCCCTTGGCCAACAAAGCCTTCTGTGATCTGGCTGACTCCCCCACCTCAATACTGCTGAGCCCCCCGTCAGCCCCAGACTCTCCACCTGCACTGCTGATAAGAGATAAATAAACCTCTCTCTTGTTTAAGCCCAGCATTTCGGGAGATCTGCTACAGCCGCCTAGCCAGTATCTGACTCATACTCATGGTCTCTCCAACCTTGACGTTTTAACTTCCTCCACTCTCCTCGAATCTCTGGCCTGCTCTGACCCGCAACCCCACAGTCACAGCAGATGACTTGACCTACTAGTTCAGAAAGAAAGGAAGTCAGCACACTCTCTCAGCTTTCACTACCACTTTGGGTGACCCCCTGCACCCTGCCACTCCTCCCTTCTCTGCTCTGACTCCATGGCAGTATCCCTCCTCCTGTCCTGGCCAGGACTTTTATCGGGGCTTTGAGTCCCATCCTCTCTGGTCCTCAGAGAATTCTCATTTTCAGTCTCCTCTCTTTTTTTTTATAATTCAACCTCCCCCCTCAACTCTGTCCACAGTAGGTTCATGATTTTCTCATCTTAATATCACACACACAAAAAAATACTAAGACTTCTCTTGATCACACACCACCCCGTGCTCTCAAACCCTTAAAGAGAGCTGTCTGTGTTTTCTGTTCTCTATTTCTTCAGGTGGGATCGCCTCTTCAAACCACACTCCCCACCACCCCCACAGGAGTCATGTCGCAACACTGCACTAGAAGTCCTGGTTAATCTTTCCAGCGATGTTTGGTCGAGAAGTCCGATCTTCATCCTCCTTGGTCTCACAGCGGTGTTCACCCTGTTCTCCTTCCCTCCTTGAAACCGTCCTCGTGACACCTCTCTCTCCTGATTTTGTTCCCATTGGTCTTGTGATCCCTATCTCCTCTAATTCTCAGAATCAATCTATGAGGTAGGGCTATTCCTATCCTCATTCTTGAGATAAAGAAATGGAAACCTAGAAATGGTAAATACATTTCCCAAAGTGACACAGCTAACTGGATGATCTGGGATAGGAACTCAGACCCCTGACACCAGAATCAGTGTCCTGCACCTCCACGTGACATTGTTTTCCTCACTCAAACAGCTTGAAGCCTGCTGATTATGAAAATACTTGATTCTTTCTCTCCCTACAAAGTGGCAGTTAGCATGTAAGTCAGTAGCAAACTCTTTAGCATGGGCACTTTGCCCATCATAGGCTGAGCTTGTTCAGTCAATGAATCCCCTGAAGAAACCTCTGCCACGGCCTTTATCCACAGAAACACTCTGGACAGGGTCACTGTCTTGGCTGCCATCCTATGTGGGATGCCACTGGTCCTCCACCTTGGCCAGGATGGATTCTGAACAGTCTCACATTGACACATTGGTAGCTGTCGATTCACAGCCTGAGGCAGGTGAATTGACAAAGCCTGGGTCCTGTGCCAGCGTTTTAGCTGCAAAGGAGGCCGGGAGAACAAGTACCTGGCATTTTCAGCTTCTACAAATGCGTGTTGGGGAAGAGAAGTTTCCTACAGTTATACGAAATGTGTTCGATTGCTGACAGCCAAAAAGAATGATTAATACTAACTGACAAGTGAAATAATCCAGTACCTGATGTGTTAGCTGTCACTCTTATACCTTATCTTACCAAGTCTGAGTTGAGCATAGTGCCAGAATGCTGTGTTGTAAAGACATTCACAACCTCCCCCAGGTGCCCCCAACACCCCATAAAACTTCCCATCCAATATTCACCTATCTCTACATCCCATTCTTTATTCTTCTCCCCCAGAAAGTGAAAGTGAAAGTCACTCAGCCGTGTCCAACTCTTTGCAACCCTATGGACTGCAGTCCATGGAATTCTCTATGCCAGAATACTGGAGTGGGTAGACTTTCTCTTCTCCAGGAGATCTTCCCAACCCAGGGATTGAACCCATCTCTCCCACATTGCAGGCAGATTCTTTACCAGATGAGCCACAAGGGAAGCCCAAAAATACTGGAGTGGGTAGCCTATTCCTTCTCCAGGGGATCTTCCAGACTCAGGAATCAAACCAGGGTCTCCTGCATTGCAGGCAGATTCTTTACCAACTGAGCTATCAGGGAATGCCTATCTGATAAACAAATCTGTGCTAAATGATGATGACTGAAAATGGGTTAATTAGTGCCTGATTCTTTCCAGGCTTTTCCCAGGAGATTCCAGGGGCTGCGAAGGTTCAGGCCAAAGGGATTTAAAGTGAAAGTGAAGTCACTCAGTCGTGTCCGACTCTTTGCGACCCTGTGGACTGTAGCCTACCAGGCTCCTCCATCCATGGGATTCTCCAGGCAAGGATACTGGAGTGGGTTGCCATTTCCTTCTCCAAAAGGGATTTAAAGTAGCTGCGAAATCTATCTCGGAGAGGTTCTGGTCAGTGCAGTTTTTCGACTGAGGCAGTTGCTCTTCAGTACGTAACCTGGGGTAAATCGGTATCACCAACTCCCTAACAACCCCAGATCCATGAGTAGGCCCACATGCTTACGTTTGATCTAACCCAACCTTCCCTCCAAACCTCTTATGTTCTCCAGGGTAAGTATAATTATCTTCATTTGATAAATGAGATACCCATAAAGGTTTAATGAATTTCCCAAGGCATTCAACCTGGTAAACAGAACAGCTGAGACTGGACCCAGATTTCTTGACTCTTATCAAGGTGTTTTTCACTTTCCAGAACTCCTGGCTGCCCTTTTCTGGATCTTGAACAACCCCCGGGCTGGAATGAATAAAGGACCAAAGGAACCTGAGAGACAGTCTTCTGGGAGGCAGGAGAGATTGACAGGGTAGAAGAACCAGCCCCAGGATGTTCCCCTTTCAAGAGCACATCCTATTTACTTTGATTTGACTCTGTTTTCAAGTGGGTTCTGATTGCAAAATATTTACATTCACCAGGAACACTAAACATAATGGCTTCATTTTTATCTCAAACATTACAAAAATTAGAGGACAGATGGAATCCAGGAGCTGAGCTGGGGTGGGGAAAGGAGGACCAAATCTGCAAACCAGTGTGAGCCTTTGTAGCTGCAGCGATGGGGAAAGCCTGCCGTCTCCAAGCTCCATGATTAAAAGCAACTGCAAATTAGTTTCCGCAAAGGTCTTTCCCTTTAAATTGAAAAGCATGGTGTAATGGAATTTCATAGACGCAGCTTTGCAAATGACTTCATACCTCACTCTGTTCAGAGCTGAGAGGTGGCCACATGCTGTGAATTGTAAGAGACTGAGGCTCTTGTGAGACTGCAGATCCTTCCTCCGGCTGATTTTGGTATCTAGACACTCACGGACTCACCCCATCCCTTAACCTGGGGAGGGAATGAGTGGGCTGAGAGCACTGGAGTCACTGCCGCAGGGTTAGTAGTCTTCCCTTCCCCCAAACCAGGCTCCTGACCTGCAAACTGTACTTTCTACCACAGTCAGGATCCTAGGCCTTGCTAGCTGCCTACAGATGGCCCAGGTATAAGCATTTATACATAAAAGGTTTTGGAAGGCTGTGGGGTTTCTGAGTTCTAATAAGATTTCCAGTAGAAATGATTAAGTCAGGCTGGCTAATATACTGAATGCCACACCATATTCACTGACCACCTCAGGTTTCTTGGGGGTACCCCTTGAGCTTAATATGGGAATCATATTTCTTAATTGTCAGCAAGTTTACAGTGACTCAAACAGGTTGCATTTCAGTGGCAGGCCTGATTGACTAATATTTTCAGACAGCCCAAATCTCTAATTCATTCACACAAGAAAAAGGTATTAGCACCTACTATGTGTCAGGCACTCTGCCAGGCCCTGGGATATAACCTGAGTCATAGCTCTTGTGGCGATTACAAATGACAGACAGGATGCATTCAAAGGGCTGTTCCAATGAATGCAAAGCTGCAACTCTGACAACGTGATCCTGTGGGCGATGCTGAGAGAGAGCCCAGGAGAGGGGGATTAGAGCTGGTCAGGGCATCCAGAAGACATCCCTGACAAAGTGACCATCCAGCTGAGAACTATTAAAGGTCAGAAAGAGCCAAGAGAAGAGAGAAGGGAAACCCCTGAGGCAGAGGGCACAGAATAGGCAAGCCCAACAAGGTCAAGGGCTTGGTGAAAGCTGGGGCGGGGGAGGAAGGCTAGGATACATTAAGCTTGGTAAAACAGGGGAATGAGACACCAAAGGAGCCTGAAAAAGGGGAGACCCTGCTCTGCAGGACCTGTGGAGGAGTTTTGCCTTTATTTGAAATGCAAATTGGATGCCATGGAAAAGTTGTAAAGGGGATGAGGGCCATTTGAAAATGTCTCTCTGGAAAAAAAATAAACAAAACGTCTCTCTGGTACAGCAGGGCAGCCAGATTAGAAGGGATGTGGGAGGGGGAGTTGTTTGCCAAAACCCATCAAGGGAAGTAGATGTTCAGAGTCTCACTTACCCTGGCAGTGAACTGAGTCACCCACAATCACAAGGGCCATGGCACAGTCAACTCAGGAATTCAGGACAAGAGTGTCCAACCCCAAAACTCTTTCCGCTACAGAATTACCTAGTAGCACAATTTTAAGGTGTGATGTTATCACCTGGGCAATAAGTTAGTAAACCAGACAGTACATCCCTTCACCTCTCTGGGAAATGACCCATCAGGCACAGACAACAACACGGAGAATAATGAGCATTAAGGTACCAAGTCCAGTGATGGGTCATCAGCACACAGAATAATCTCTTCCCAAATGTTTCTATATATCCTCTGCCTGAGAGAAAAGTTCAAATGCATATGCACTTTAAAAGGATAGTACTATCTATTCGGTGGTTCTCAGGACACTTTTGTCCCCCTCCCCTGAGGACATCTGGTAATATGTGGAGGCATTTTTGGCTGTTACACTGGGAGGATGTTCAGCTGGCATCTAACAGGCAGACGCCAGAGATGCAGCTAAGCATCCTACAATGCACAGGACTGTCCTCCCCAACAAAGAATTATCTAGCCCCAAAATGTCAACAGTCCTGCTCTTCAGAAATCTGATCTACGGGAGCTCAAAACCACCAGGTGGGTTCTTGAGTAACTGAATGGACAAAACATCGCACCACACACACACACACACACACACACACACACAGACCTCCATTCGACAGTGATTTAAACAAGAAATAAACTTTTGTTGTGTTAAGTCACTGAGATTTGGAGGTAATTCATTATAGTTGCTAGCATTATTTACTTTAACAAATACAACTGATAGAGGTTAGTCCTTCTAGGAGGACAGGTGCACCCTAGCAACAGAGCCATATCACTTTATGACAGTACTGGGAAGGTTTCTGGAATTAAGAAGTGAACAGTAAGGAAGTTCCTTTAAAAACTAAAAATAGAACTACCATATGACCCAGCAATCCCACCACTGGGCATATACCCAGAGAAAATCATGATTCAAAATGACACATGTACCTCATTGTTCATTGCAGCACTATTTACAATAGCCAGGACATGAAATCAACCTAAATGTCCATCAACAGAGGAACAGATAAAGAAAATGTGGTGCATAGATACAATGGAATATTACTCAGCCATAAAAAGGAATGAAATTTGGTCATTTGTAGAGACACAAATGGGACTAGAAAGTGTTATATAGAGTGAAATAAGTTAGAAGGGGAAGAACAAATATTGTATGTTAACACATATACATGGAATCTAGAAAATGGTATAGATGATCTTATTTGCAAAACAGAAATAGAGACACAGAGGTAGAGAACAAACATATGGTCACCCAAGAGGGAAAGGGAGGACGGGATGAACTGGAGTTGGGGATTGACATATATATATACAGTATTGACACTATGTATAAAACAGATAGCTGATGAGAACCTACCGTATAGCTCATGGAACCCTACTCACTACTCTGTGGTGACCTAAATGGGGAGGAAATCCAAAAAAGCGGGAATCTATGTATACGTATAACTGATTCACTTTGCTATATATTAGAAACTAACACAGGATTGTAAAGCAACTATATTCTGATAAAAATTAAACGTAAAAAAATTTTTAAAAGGAAGTGAAGGACTGTGCATGCCTGGTCCTGTCCTGGAAGTCCTGAGACCTCCCAGTGCCATGGGGATGAATGAGGCAGGATCACAGTGGCTGCTTTCCCCCCACTAATGACCAGAAGCAGCGCCTCTGGGGAGAAACTCTTAGCAGCTCAGTGGAGAAATGCAGCAGGAGCCCACCAAGCAAAATCACAAGAACTAGCTCATCTTCCTCTTTCCCTTGCCCTTTTTTTCTAATGAAGACAGGGACTAGCTGACAATAGTCAGCAAGGTCCTTTTAGTGTATGGTCTGGTCTTGCTGTGACTAATAAGATGACTGGTTGTATATCTACTCTTTATGGTTGTTCATTATATCACCCTAACATAAAGTAATTTAATTTCAGTGGGATAATTAGGGTATTTCTAATCTAACTGATAGTCTGAATGAAATGAGATTCTCAGAGGGAGATTTGTGTATCAGGAGACTGGTGACCTCCGGCCCCAATTTTCACACAGTATATTAATCTGACAGCCCGACTTCCCAGGCATCCTGGATCTGGACGTTTCCGAGCCTGTGGGTTGTAGCACACACTGGCAAATGAGATTACCTTACTTATAATGAGATTTCCGTGGACTCGGGGAGGTAGATCATAATATTTGAACTGAGAACTTCAGATTGATGGAGGGACTATATGTAAGCGGAGACCCCGAGATACAAATGTACTCAAGAAGGTCCATGCAGGGTCTCAGAGATGAGACTCAGAAGAAGAAAAGCAGAGCCCTGTGTGGTGTCTGGCTGACTGGGACACCCAGGGCCACCCCAGCAGGGAAGTCTTGTGCTGGGAGGACGGACAAGACTGTCCTCCGGAAGAGCAGAAAGAGTCTGCTCAGTAAGCCTGAGATGGAGGACCAAGGAAGGAGACCTGGAAAGAGGAAGCAGCAGAGGTCGGAGGGGTCAGGCCAGCTTTCTGAGCAAGCAGGCAGCTGAAAGACCTGCCACCTACTCCGCAGTCCCCCACACACATCCCCAGCGGCAGACCCACTCACCTCTGTCCTCCACGCTGGCTCCAAATCTGACGCTGTGCTGTGCTTCGCTGCCCAGGCGTGTCTGACTCTTTTCAAGCCCATGGACTGCAGCCCGCCAGGCTCCTCTGTCCATGGGATTCTCCAGGCAAGAACACTGGAGTGGGTATCCTTCTCTTCCATGCCCTCCCAACTCAGGGATCAAAATCAGGTCTCCCACATTGCAGGCAGATTCTTTGAGTCATGCTTTCATACCCATTATCAGAGGCAGGATACCAGCTCTTTCGAAAGAAAATCTGCCACTGAAAACACTTCCCATTTTCCATTTTTTCAGTGAGCACCCACACACAGCAAGTACCAGTCAGACTTGCAACAGATAAAAACCTCTCTTTCCACACTAGTTACATCCTTTTGATTTTGTTGCTCAAGCCTCCTTAGTAAATTCCTTTAAATTCCCTTTAGAACTTAATTTGAGAGAAAAAAGTTTGTTTTTTTCTGGAAGAAATAATGTTTTCTCTTATCAGATAATAAGAACTATATAGCTTGTTTCCCTTGGTTTTTTTTTTGGTGCTAGGAAGCCCAGAGGTTAATGTCACACTCAATCTCAACAGTAGGTTGATGTTTTGTGCCTTTTTCTTTCTTATTTTCTATTTTTCCATTTCTAATGAAAAACACTTATTTAATCCTTTTTATTTGGTAAGATATTTCAGTATTTCAATACTCTCCCAGAGGAGTCGGGTGGAGAGGGAGGTGGGAGGGGGGATCGGGATGGGGAATACGTGTAACTCTATGGCTGATTCATGTCAATGTATGACAAAACCCACTGAAATGTTGTGAAGTAATTAGCCTCCAACGAATAAAAAAAATTTAAAAAAAAAAGAAAGAAAGGAGTGTTAAAGGTATTTAGTCAAACATTAAAAAATAAACAAAGATAGAAGTATTGGCTTACAAAAGCCCACTGTCAAGAACCCTTCAGTATTTACTAAGTACCTATCATTGGCTGAGGACATAACATGGGCCCCTTTCTAAGCATCCTGTCCATCACAACAGCCTTTGAAGTAAGGACTATAAGCCCCACTCTAGAGAGGAGTGAAGAAGTAGGAGGCCGCCTGAGATGACACAGTCAGTAAGAAGAAGCACCAGAAGCAAAAGCTGAGCAGTCTGGCGCCCGCAGCAGTCCTCTTAACCACTGCCGCTGCACTTGCAGCTTACTACGCTGGGCAACGGAACAGGCACAGTACACGTTCGGACACCTCTGCCAGGTGGCCTCACCTCCTCAGTTCCCCCTTTTGATCTCCAGCCATTGCTGCAGCAACTGGCCCTGCTGGTGCTCAGGTGTGACCGGGCAGCCCCCTGCCTGGAACAGCGTGGAGAGTCTCCCGCTTTCTGACCTAGGGTGGCAGCAATCCGTTCAGTGAATCTGACACGTGCACACACTTGGAGAAAAAAGGAGCTAGTACTCCATAGACCAAACCTGGACCAAGGAGGGATGGAGCCAGAGGATAAATGCTCAGAGAACTCCAAGGCCCATTCTACACAGCTCCTAGAGGGGGCGGGGGATGCCCAGTGGGATCCGGCTGCTGCTGCCCACTCTGCTGATCAGCTCAGTAATACTGGGTTGGTCTTCCTTCGAGTTCACTCCTCCTGGGCCCCCCTCCTTCTCCTTGGGGACCCATTTCTAAAACAAACCACCTGTATGCACAAGCTTGTCTCTGTTCTGCTCTCTGAGGAAAGCAAGGCTAAGACACTGCAGTCCCTATTCTGAGGAGTTCAGATTTGGGTGACACATCATCAGGAGAGGAAAAATTCAGCGACACTGCATCAGTGATCATGACAAAGCAGCCAGAAGAGTCACTTGGACCGTGAAACCACAAGAGCACGGACAAACGGAACAAGCAGGGAACTCCACTGTTTCCTTGATTCAACCACACGCTGTCTACGACTGCCTTCCCACCACAGCAGCAGAGCCTCAGAGCGGCTACGCAGCCCACCACCAAGACAAAAATACTTCGTATCTGGCTGTTTCATATTTGGCTGTTTACTGTAAGTTTCTGGGTCTCTGGTACAGAAAAGCCAGGATCCTACAGGGATACAGAGAATGGGCACAAGTCCTATTAATACCTGTGACGGGCAGTTGGGAGGGTCGGACTGTTGAAGAATAGGAGCAGGGGTATTCCAGGTAGAGGCAACAGCTGAACCAAATGCACAGAGCTGCGAATCAGCACACGGCTGGTGAGCAACCACGTGGTTTTACCATCACAGGAGACAAAAGAACCATGAGAGGAGTGATGGGAGATGAGGCTCAGACAGAGACTTGAGAAATCTGCTGCTGGGTTGATTCTCTCCTTTCAGGCGATTTCCTTCAATACCCAAATATACTGTGTGTGCGTGTGTGCTAAGTCACTTCAGTTGTGTCCAGCTCTTTGCAACCCCATGGATTGGAGCCCACCAGGCTCCTCTGTCCATGGGATTCTGCAGGCAAGAGTACTGGAGTGGGTTGCCATGCCCTCCTCCGGGGGATCTTTCCAACCCAGGGATCAAATTCATGTGTCTGGCCCCTCCTGCACTGCAGGCAGATTCTTTACCACCGGGTCACCAGGGATGCGCCAAATATACTGTAACCAAGAATAGCTTCAGAGTTGGATGTGTGCCTTCTACTGAAGGGAGTTTATATGGAGTTCGTAGTATTTCTGTTCTGATGAATAGTGGGAACCTTCTCACAGAGCAGCCCTCTTTGCACCTGGGCATTCCTGACATTAAAGACCCGCTACTCTGCCCTTCTCGGGCGGCCTGCCTTGGGACGGGTCAGTTCAGGTCTCCTGCTCCTCTCGCTGCTGAACCACACATGGCTGACGTGTCACCATGAAGGTCAGACCACACTGCACGCTCTGATCTTTCTCCCTGCATGCCTGCTTTGTGGTTTCCTGGCATGAGGATGCAGTATGTGCATGCTAAGTCACTTTAGTCGTGTCTGACTCTTTGCAACTTTATGGACCATAGCCCACCAGGCTCCTCTGTCCATGGGGTTCTCCAGGCAAGAATCCTGGGGTGGGTGGCCATGCCGTCCTCCAGGGGATCTTCCTGACCCTGGGAAGGTTGCGGGGATTGAACCTGCGTCTCTTACATCTCCTGCGTTGGCAGGCGAGTTCTCTATGACTGCAATCACCTGGAAACAGGAGTGGGTTGCCATCCCCTTCTACAGTCGATCCTCTCAACCAGGGGTCGGGCCCAGGTCTTCGGCATTGCAGGTGGATTCTTTACCATCTGAGCCTTCACAGGAGCCCAGTAATAGATAGCAAAAACAAGCATGGGAGACTGAGACCTGCCCTGCAGCCCCAGGAGGCAGCGTTTCTTCCTGCCACTGGGAAAGGAAAAACCCTGGGTGATCAGCATGGTCTGAGGTTGAGTTCTTTTGTTTAATTCTTTCAGGAATACTTCCTAAGGGAGGACAAAATACCTGCCAGGCAGGGCAATCTACTCAAGATACAGAACAATGACGAAGGGCCTGTCCTGTCCTCAAGGACCTCACAGTCAACTGGACAGACAGAGGTTCTATTTCATAGCAGGAAGAGCCTGGCAGCTCCCCTCTGATGGGAGTGCAGCCCTGAGAGAAAGCTGAGAGGATAGTAAAGGCTTAATAACATCCTAAGACTATCTGTTTTAATGATTATTTTGGAATGAAATACAGTTACCAAATCAATTGCTGAAACGCAAGCACATGCATAAAGTACTGAAGGATACTCCAAAACAGTTTATTTCCCCCTCAAGAGCTTCAAGATTTCCCTGACAATACTTATTTACATTGCTTGGGTGAACCATTTTTGAATAAGCAATGCAAAGGTAAATTTCAGTCCCAAAAGGACAGACATCAGCATTACTTGGAAAACACACTGGTCATGTCAAGCTGCTGGCCTTTAGACACCCATTTCAATTGTTTCAAAGACCAAGATGGAAATAATGAAAACCAACACTGATTTTTATCAAAAAGAAAAAACAGTTAACATTTACTAAGTATGTATATTTTATCAGACACCGCGCTAACGGCTTCATATGCTGTATCTCATTTGGTCTCCACAGCAATCCTCGAGGTAGAGTCTAGTATCATTACTGCCTCCAAGTTACAGATGGGACAACTGAGTCTTAAACAGATTAACTAACCTGTCCCCCCCCGCCTCCCTGCCATCACTGGAGGAGGCAGACGTCACCTGACAGTCTATCCACAGGGGCCACACCCTTCACCAGCACACCAACTGTCTCCCCTTACTGGCCAGTCCCCAGTTCCTGCCTGGGACACCTTTTTTCAGCAGTTTGGCCCAGACTAGGTCTCAGGATAAGTTCCTTCGTGGTGATAAGCAGGGCCCACGATCTCTGACAGCTGTTCCCCGCTCTTCATCATCATCTGAAACAATCAGTAAGCATTAGAGAGTACTTTTCCCTTTACAAAGGTGATAATTAGATAACAAGCTGAGATTAAAGTAATTACAGTCAGACAGCTGGCGAGGCAGCACAGTCCTGTTGAAATACTGTTGGTACTTCAGCATCTGGTTCTAATAACAGCATAGGCTAGAGGATTTTACATTAATTACAGAACATAATTTAATATAAACATATTTAATTACAATTGATGAGCGATAAACTGTTCAAGAATGACTTAACCCCTTCTGCGTGTCAAAGTGATGGGAACTTTGGGCAGTCTGCGTGGCCTCCTCTACAGTCTCTCCTCCCCCTCCACAGCCTCCATTTTACCCTGGTTCTCTCTCCTAGAGAAGACCCTCCTCAAAGAGGGAATCTTCTAGACACGGATGTGGCTCGTTGATTATCCCACGGTGTTTGGCACATGTGCAGAGCCACCCATCCTTAGAAAAGCCAGGTGGAAGAGGGCCAGTGAGCAGGCCAGGCTGGGAGGCACCGCTTCCACCTGACCAGCTGCCTTCCTCGCACTGACTCGCACTGGGGCAACGAGCCTGCCTCTCCCTGGCCGGTCTTCCCAGGGTCCTCACACCTCTCTGTGGTGCTGGGTTGGCTTCCGACAGTCAAGTGAGCAGCCTACTAAACAACCTTCGAATCTCTTAGAAAACGTATGAAGGTGAATCCATTTTTTGCCATGATCAGGAAGTCTCTGGTCACAATGGTCAGGGTATTTTCACAGTTTTGGAGTCAATGCGTAATATCTGGGGATTTCTACATGAAACAGGACACTACTGTGGCAGAAATTCTTCCTCACATGCTGCCAACCCCCTTCCCTACCCCCCAGGACTGGCAGAAGCAGAACCTGGATGAAATGGTTGATAACGAATTGAGACCACAGAGACACAATCTCCACTGGGTGAAGGGCCAACCATTATCTGCACACTGCCTTTCTAGAAGGCCCATTTACAAATGAAAGACTTCAAAAGTCACAAAAGTGATGCTATAGACTGCACGTCTGCGTTCCCCCTTGAACTCAAATATTGAAGCCCTACCCTTTGATGGAATGGTTATTAGGAAGGAGGTGGAATCTTTGGGAGGCAATCAGATTGAGAAGAGGTCATGAGGGTGGCTCTGTCTCTCATTTTTTGGTGATGAGAGGATACAGCAAGAAGGCAAGTGTCTGTAAATCAAGAAGAGAGCCCTTCCCAGAACTCGCCCATGCTGTCATCCTGATCTGGGCTTCCCAGCTTCCAGAACTGGGAGAAAGAAACTTGTTATCCAAGCCAGTAGTTTGTATTTCTATTAGAGCAACCCAGGGCTTCCCAGGTGGCACTCACTAGTGGTAAAGAACCTGCCTGCCAATGCAGGAGACGTAAGAGATGCAGGTTTGATCCCTGGATCAGGAAGATCCACTGGAGGAGGAAATGGCTACCCACTCCAGTATTCTTGCCTGCAGAATTCCACAGACAGAGGAGCCTGGCAGGCTACAGTCCATGGGATCGCAGAGTCAGACACGAATGAAGTGTCTTGCGCGCACGCGCACACACAAACACACGCACACACACACACACACACACACACGGAAACCTAAACTAAGACACGCCACTAGCTCTCAACGGCAATCAAATTAAGAGTCAGCCCAAAGAAATTACAAGGATGATCCTTCCTTTAAAAAGAGTAAGTAGCCCTGGAGCGAGTTGGGAAAATTCATCGTCAAGTTTCCCTATGTGACAAATGATGTGAAATTACAAAAAGCCTCAAATACTGTTTTTACCTCCTGCTGTGGATTTCAAAGTATAAAGCACACATTCTCCTAAAAGCTAACACGAGTGCTGAAAAAAACATTTATTATTCATAAGTAAGCCAGTTCTGGAGGAATCACTGACAGGTGCACACAAAGTGAAATTAGTGCGACAATTCAGGACTACATAGCGTATGAGAGAACCAGGCAGTCTCAAGTGAAAGTTATTCTATTCTTCTGAAGAAAGAAGACATTTAGTTTCTCTATACATAGCAAATTTGCACTGTGAGTGCAAACTATAAGGCACATCTTTTTTTTTTTTTTTTTTTTTTTTTAAATAAGGCACATCTTATAGATTAAATCATCCTGCAGAAGTGAGGAAGGGACAAGAGGAGAAAGTAGCCAATAAAGCATTTGCTATTTAAGAAGTGACCACTGTCATCAAAATTAAAAGCTCATGCATGTCAATGGACACTAGCAAGAAAGTGAAAAAAAAGAACACAGAATGAGAGAAAGTATTTGTCTTTTCCCTTTTCCCATAGTCCTACCCAAGCAGGTGGGGATCTTTCTTGCAGCTTTGGTTGTATGAGATCTTCTGCAGGCTTTCAGTAGATATTCTTGAGAATTATTCCATGCATAGATATATTTTGAAGTATTTGTGGAAGTGAGTGAGCTCCACATCCCTCTACTCCAACATCTTGATCTCCGGGAGTAGGTATTTGTGAATCATTTATAATAAGGGTGTAGTATTCAGAATATATAAAGAACTCTCACAACCCAACAGTAGAAATCCAAATACCCCAGTTGAAAAATGGGGAAAGGATCTGAATAGGTATGTTTACAAAGAAGATATACCAAAGACCAACAAGGACATGATAATATCCTGAACATCATTAGTTATCAGGGAAATGCAAATCAAAATGAGATACCACTTCATTTCCACCAGGATGACTACAAGCAAAAAAGACAGATAGTAACAAGTATTGGCAAGGATGTGCAGAAATTGAAATCCTCATCATTTTGGTGGGAATATAAATGGTATAGTCATCAAGGAAAACAGTTTGATGGTCACTCAAAAGTTAAATATATGAGTTACCATATGATTCAAGCAATTCCATTCTAGGTACATACCCAAAAGAATTGAAAACATGTCCACACAAAAACTTGTACACAAATATGCATAGCAGCATTATTCATAGTAGCCAAAAAGTGGAAACAACCCAAATGCCCAACCAATGACAAATGAACAAACAAAATATCAATACAAAGGATTATTATTCGACCATAAAAGGAAACAAAGTACTAATAAAAGCTGCAATATTGACCAACCTCGAAAATGTAATGCTAAGTGAAAGAAACCAAACACAAAAGATCACATTTACTATGATTCCATTTATATGAAATGTCTAGAACTGGCAAATCTACGGAGACAGAGGATGGGAGGAGAGAGAAACTGAGAATGACTACTAACAGATACGGGGTTTCTTTTAAGGGGCGGGGGGATGGAGTTCTGGAATTAGATGGTGGTGATGGCCAGACAGCATTGTGAATATACTAAAACCACCAAATTGTATGCTTAAATGGTTTTAAAATAGCACATTTTATGGTGAGCTTCCCTTGTGGCTCAGCTGGGAAAGAATCCGCCAGTGATACAGGAGACTTGGGTTTGCTCTCTGGGTTGGGAAAATCCCCTAGAGAAGGGAAAGGCTACCTATTCCAGTATTCTGGCCTGGAGAATTCCATGGACTATATAGTCCATGGAGTCGCAAAGAGTCCGACATGACTGAGTGACTTTCATGTTTTATCGTATGTATATTTTATCTCAGTTTTTTTCAAGCTACCAATCTGGGAAATGGAGCCTCATCCCACTAGGCAAGCCTGGGAGCCTGTGTACAGCATGCAGCTCAGATAACTCACCCAAGGAGTAAGGAAGTTGGGGTATTCATATTATACACTAACTTCCATCAGTCAGTGATGATTAGGGAGCATTGATTCCTTGGGCTTCTGGCCTGCCTGCAGAAGGGGCTCTGGTGGCCAGAGAAAGTCCTTAGGCAAAGAAATGTTAGTGTTCATAGTTGAGACTCAGGCCAGCATGCCCTGAAAGGTACAGGCAAGGGGGTTCAGGCAGTGGACCGACAATCTGCTACTCTCTCATCAAGTTGTTTTAAGATTAAACAAGAAAGGCTGTGCAAAAAAGGCTTCACAGTGCTAGACACAGAGAAAACTCTCAATATATGTGAGTTATTTTTACAAAAGACTCAATAAGGTTAAATAATTTGATCCAAACTACACAGGCAATACAAGTTGGAGCTGGGATTTACACAGCCCTGTGTGCAGCCCAGTCTTTCATACAGAGAACGATATTAACAAACATACACTAACCAATCTTGCAAACAAACCTCAGGCAGCGATCCTGTCGTCATGGCGTTCAGAGGCTACAATATGCATCTTTACTCTTTAGTCTCTCTCCTCCCCGTTATATGCCCTCAGTGGAGGGAAGCAGCTGCTTTTCTCACAAAAAGGCCTTGAGGGCTGATGTTACTGTCTGCTCAAGTTTCAGGGTTTGGATATTACATGGCTTGTTGTGTAGTTGCTTAATTGAGATTCAAAGCCTGCACATTTGCTGACGATTTAGTGCAAAGGACCAAGACAGACAAACACCTGCGACTGCAGGCGCAGCAGGGCAACCGTGTCCTCCTCACTCACCTATTGGTCCAGCTGTTCTCCAGAACAACCTGACTTCAAGTTGGCTCAACAAAGGAGCCACACCAGCAAAAACACTAGAGGAAAATGGGCATCTCCTCCCAGAACGCCCTGCACTTGCCCCCACCAGAGCACGCCAGAAAGGTGACATGAGGATGGGGGCTGAAGAGCCCGCACCTACCTGATCAAATACTGGTTGATAATCGTGTCGAAGTAGCTGTAGTACACGACATTGTTCACGTGGCCGTACTGGTCATTGTCCTGCCACCTCGTCTGGATGGGCAAGAAGTACCCGTAGGCCTCCTGGTGCCGATGGCGATCCTCAGCTCGCTGGTTCTCTGATGCTGTAGCCAAGGAACGGCCATTCCTAGGAAGCAGCCTCGATACCCAAGAGGTCATAGTGGGGCTGCTGCCTTGGATGGTACCTTCAAGAGAAAAAGCAACAGAGGACGAGAATGGCCTTCAGAAATCTTGATGTTAGTTTTACAAAGGCAATTGCATTAAATCTTGACCATTGGTTTCAAAAGGAAATTAGACTTTTTTTTTTTTTTTGGCTAGGAAATAAATCTTCCCTGATAATCCAGGTCCTTACCACAAACCTACTGACTTTTTAAAAAGGATTCCTTATTTAAAAGGTTTTGACACACACTGACAGAAACAGGTGAAGCCTTTGCTTGAATTTGACCAGTGAGAATTTAAAGTACATTTCTATGGAGGTGCTCTACTCCACAAAGTATTTCAAGGTGGGCACTGTTTCTGACAAAATCTGTACCATCACTAAGGGCATAAAGACAGAGCTAGGCAACCAGTATAAAATCAGATGTTTACTAGAAAATATTATCAGTTGGGCCTATCAACTGTAAAGGTATTTTCTTTTATTTATTTATTTATTTAGGCATGTGGGATCTTAGTTCCCTGACCAGGGATTGAACCTGTGCCCTCTGCGTTGGGAGCACCGAGTTTTAACCACCTGACTACCAGGGAAGTCCCAGGTTTTTTCTTTTAAGGGCATTAATTTTCCTTTAGAACAAAAGTAACGTCCTATGGAAAATTTTTAGATGACGCACAAAGGAGGATAAAACTCAACAATACCAGCTATTAACACTTCCATGTGCATTACTCCCGCCTTATATATCTGCAAACACATTCTTTTTTTTTTTTTTTTTTTTTTTCAACATTTTATCTTCTTTATTCCCATTGCTGGGTTTCTGAGTGATGCTTAACAAAACAATCACACAATGGTTTCAAATTTTATTGCTGCCTAGCCAAGTGTCCTTGTGTCTTTACTCTTCACTCTTCAATTCTCTATAACATCTGTTGAAATAGTTACCCACTCTTATGATTCCATTTTGTCCCTCATCACCCACCTTCTAATTCATGGAGAAAAGCAAAGCATCAGAAAATACGTCTCTCAAATTTCTGTCCTGGAACCTAAGAACATATCTGCCTGACATTTTCTCTTTTTATATTATTAAAGAAGGACTCTTCTTCCTGTCCATTGATAGCTTCTGCCTATGCCATCTCCAGCCCTTCTCAGGACACTTACTCTATGAATTATATACTTAACAACATTTATGAAGTTTCAAACATGTCAGCATAACACAGTTTCTTTTTCCAGTTATTTATTTACTCTTTCCTGTCTCTTAATAGCTTATATAATTTCAAAAATTAAATTTGTATCACCCCTTCAGTGCCATCCAATCATTCCTCAAAGAGCTTGAACACATTTTGTGTTCCTACGAACATCTTTAGCCAATATCTTCTTATTTATTATACTTCGTAGCAATTATTTGCCTCTGTTAAATTGCTTAAAAGAATATTTGACAGTCCTGCTCATCTTAAAGTTTTCTACTTTTTGTAACACTACAGATTCCTTTGATTTTATTATAGTCCTATGGATATTCTCTCTTGGGATCCTTGCAATGGTCTTCTTCTCATACAAGTTCATGTTCCTCAGGGGCTCTCTTCACAGTGCCTCAGCTCATTACTTTCATCTTTTGTATTTGCAAACACATTCTTAAACAGGATCATACTGCTCACGTTGCTTTGTAGTCGCCTGTGCTTAACAATACTCGCTAATGTTACATAGAAAGTGTCTATGCTGCGCTGTACTTAGTTGCTCAGTCATGTACGACTCTTTGCAGCCCCATGGACTGTAGCCCGACAGGCTTCTCTGTTCATGGGGATTCTCCAGGCAAGAAGAGTGGGTTGCCATGCCCTCCTCTAGGAGAGAGTAATAAATACGCTTAAACATTCTCTTCTGTCACTTGCAGTGCTGGATTCTGTTATATTCCATTGTATAGAAGCACCACAATTTATCAAATATTCTTTTGTTGCAAATCGAGGATTTTGATTCCAAGTTTGTTCATTGGGATTGGAATCTTTGTAAATAAACCTTCACACACATCTGTGATTATCTTCTTAGGATAAATACTTAACTGGGTCAAAGAGTACATTGTTAAGGATTTTGATATAAGTTAACGCCCTCCAGAAAGGTGGTACCAATTTATATCCTCCACAGCAGTGTACAAGCAGGCCAATTTCCTTGTCAATTTTAAAATGTTTTATCAATTTGACTGTGTTTTCTCATTTCTATACAAATTTAAAGAGATGTGCTCAGTGGAAAGATGACTGCTGCAACCATCTATGATGGAATAACCAGTATCAGAATAACCCCTCTGAGAACAACTACAGGAACTAGATGAGACACACAAGCAAAGCTGTGTGGAGGTTTGAAGAGAAAAATCAAGGCAGCAGGATTCTCCAGGCTGCACCCCCAAGGACAGGGTAACACACTTGCCACTGCTGTTTCTCATCAGGGCATCTGCTAATTTGCCACATTGGGGAATAAAGGCTGAAGAAATAACAGCAACCTAGAGTTTGCAGTAAGTAGTCTCGCTGTGGTGGAAGAGTTAACAAAAATTGAAAGGCCAAGACCCTGGAGAAAGTGAGCAAATTCCCCTCAAGGCCTTTGCTGACTCTCAAGCTGCACATGCTCAGAGAAAAGAGAGAAACTAGCTGAAGCAACTGAATATGGCTAAAGTCTCAGGAGGAGACGAGAGTCTCATTACACTGAGGAGCCAAAAATGAGCTTTCAGGGCTGACAAGGAGGAGGGCGAAGACTAGACTTTCAGTTTCAACCCAAGAAGTATTACTCCCTTAGAATGAAGGCAAGCCTTACATTGACAAGCCTTGATCAAGATTATCTACCCATATATCATCTGTCAACTAGTAGAAAATGAAATCATCTCTGAAGGGAAACACCACCATCCAGAGCCTGTACATCATCATTTTACATACAAAGACTAGCCTTCACTCGAAAATACCAAGTCTACTAGCAAGAAGGAACAGAAGAATTAATTTTAATAAAATAGAAACAGTCCCACAGACTCACACAGATTTCAAAATAGCTATGATTAACATACATCAGAAATAAAAGTCTAATACCCATTCCAACACATAAAAAATTCTAAAACTGAAGGGGAGAAATGTCAAAAACCCAATACAAAAATAAGCAAAAGTCACAGACAATTCACAGATAAAGATTTTAAATGACTTTCAAATATATGAAAAGACGGACAACTTTAGTTATAATAGAAATTATACCTGTGCTGAGATACCATTTCTCAATTATTAGATTTGGTAAAAATTACAAAGCTTGATAGCACATTCTGTTGACATAGCCATGAGGAAAGAGACTTTTATACATCGCTGGTGGGAATGTCTCCCACAACTTTATGGGAGGAGGATTTGACAATATCTAACAAAACCACAAGTAAGCTTACCTTTTAAATTGCATCTAATAATTTTCCTTGAAAATACACCTTCAAGAATGTAAAAAAAAAAAAAAAGAAAACATATGAACAAAGGACATTATTTGTAACTAAAAGATATTGTGAAAAAACACATTAAAAAAAAAAACACATACACATAAGAGATTGGTTGAATGAACTATGGTATATTCGCACAATAGTATACTGAAAGTGAAAGTCACCCAGTCTTGTCCAGCTCTTTGGGACCCCATGAACTGTACAGTCCACGGAATTCTTTAGACCAGAATAGTGGAGTGGGTAGCCTTTCCCTGCTCCAGGGGAAGTTTCCAACCCAGGGATCGAACCCAGGTCTCCCGTATTGCAGGCAGACTCTTTACCAGCTGCACCACAAGGGAAGCCCCTATAGTATACTACGTAACTGTAAATAAAAACTAAATAAGACATGATATGGAGTGATTGACAGAATATATTTGCTGTCTATCAATAAAAGCAGTAGTTTTTAACCTGGTTGTCCAGTGGTTAAGAATCTACCTTCCAATGAAAGGGATACAAGTTCAATATCTGCTTGGGGAACTAAGAGCCAGGGGGTAAACCAAGCATACATGCCGCAATGAAAACCCAGAGCAGCCGAAAAAAAAAAAAAAAAATCATCAAAAGCAAAGTGCAAAGGGGCATATATACAATGATACTTTTGTGCAAGAAAGAAGAGGAAATAAGATAATATAAATGTATTTACTTTTATTTTAAAAAACAAATCCAGGAAGGATGAACCAGAAATTTACAAGGGTGCATTAAGGTGCATGGGGTGGGAAAGGGGAAGTAATACTCCTCTGAATATAGATTTTTGTGTAATTTTGAGTTTTGGAAGCATGCTAATGCTTTATATACTCATACAAAATAAGGATGATGATGATGTTAAATTAACAATGATGGAGGGGAAAGAAACCAAAAATGGAATACAAACAGAAGTAAATGAGCCTAACTAAAATTCAAATGAATAACATAATCACACTGAAGGGAAAAATAATTGCTTTTGAATGCGGAGTTTTAATTATATACTCTCAGTTTGGAAACAAAAATCTTTTTATAAGCATTGAACACTGGTTAATCAGCATGATTTTTTATAGTGGTAGGGGTAGCAAATCTAAAATACTCTCTGTGAATCTAAGCCTAGGCAAGTGAGTAAAATATACTGAGAATAATCTGAGCCAGATTTGTCACTTGTAAAAAGGGCTTACAAATATAGAAAGGAAAAAGTCTAAAGTGAACATTCTGGTGTTCGATTAGATCTGGGATCATCAATATGAACTCCATAGTTAGAGGCGGAGATAGAGATTTCCTAATCCAGCTGAGGCTAGATGTAATGGCAGAGACTAGATATAATATAGTACATTTTCTACTGCAGTAGAAAATCAGCACACTTGGTGTCTGCTTCCCTTGTGGCTCAGCTGGTAAAGAATCTGCCTGCAATGCGGGAGACCTGGGTTTGATCCCTGGGTTGGGAAGATCCCCTGGAGAAGGGAAAGGCTACCCAGTCCAGTATTCTGGCCTGGAGAATTCCAAGAACTGTATAGTTGTAGGGTTGCAGAGTCAGACACAACTGAGCGACTTTCACTTTACTTGGTATCTAGACTCTTTTCCTTTTTTTTGGCCACGCCACACAGCATGTGGAATCTTAGTTTCCCAACCAGGGATTGAACCCTTATCCCCTGCATTGAAAGCACGGCGTCTTAACCACTGGACCACCAAGGAAGTTCCCAGATCTAAGCTTCAAAATACCCACCTCCAGAGAAAGGAACCAGGGCTCCTTAAAAGAAACAATTGATTACAGTGCTAGGGTAGATAAAGTAAAAGATGATCCTGGAATATCTCACTGTGCCAGAAAGTAATGAAATGTACAAAGAATGATGAGCATGTCAAAAGTTCATGGGAACTTGTTTGAGTGGGTTCCCAATGGCCAAATCTGAAATATTTGAGTATCAAATTAAAACAAGATCAATGGATTATAACATTGTGAATTAAATAACAATTCTTAAGTCTACCAAATTAATAAATAGAGGTAAAAGAAAGTTACCCCTTACATCAGTATGCTGAGTCATAAATGCAGAAAGGATAATGGAGTTAGAAAAATCATCATTTTGCAAATACCATAGGAATAACTGATTCAGTCAACAATCATTGATGGATGATAAAGTATACTGGATACAAGTTTGGTGAGAAGCAGATAATTTCCACGGTCTCAAAATAGTTCCCCACAAATTACTTATTCATTACAAATTAATAGTATTAAGTTTATGATGGCTCATACTGGTAAGACATCTCCTTACGCAAGTTATCAAAGTTAGTATCACTAATACTGAATCAAATGAACATCAAATGCCTCCTGATACAATGGCCTGAGAAGGACACATCACTTTTGTGTTATTTTACAATGTTATTGCATTGTAAAATACCTGAATCTAATCATAATGAAACACCAGAGAAACCAAGATTTAAAAATTCTACAAAGTGCTTGCTTGTACTCTTCAAAAATATCAGTATCATGAAAGACAAAGGGAGAAGAATTGTTTCAATTAAAGGAGATTAAACAACCATGACAACTAAATGCAATAATCCGAGATTACATACTTAACTAGGAAAAAGATTCTGCTATAAGGGAAATTATTGGAATAATTGACAAAATTTTAATTTAGATTGTAGATCAGATAACAGTATTGCATCAATACTAAATTTTCTAATTTTGAAGTTGTACTTTAGTTACATAAGATAAATTCCTTGTTTTTAGTAGATAACTGAAGAATTTAAAAATAAAGTATGACATCTGCAACGTCTTGCCAAATGGTTCAGAAAGAATACTGTGTGTGTGTTGAGTATGTAGGGGGATAATACACAGATATGAAGGAGAAGATGATAAAGTAAATGAGGAAATAATGTAAAATATTGGTGAATCTAGTAGAATATATAAGTAATCCTAATTTAAGATTGACTATAAGTCAAGGAAGCATGGTATAATCTCTAGGATAATCAGAAAAAGAATATTTAATTAACAAAGGGAAAACTAAACAATAAAGATACTTTTCAAAGCCAAAAGAAAGCCATATGTCAGACGAGAGGACCAAAAACAGATTGAGACCAAAAAAAAAAAAAAAAAAAAACTGTAAGATAGTAAATAGACAAGAATAAAAATTAGCAATAATTACATGAATTGCAATGAAGTACTCCAAATAATAGGCATAGACTCTAAGAATGGATATTTTTAAAACACAACTACATGTTATTTATAATAGACACAACTTAAATACAAGGAAAAGAAAACTCAGTAGTAAAATGATAGAAAACATACAAACATAAACAAGAAAAAAGGGTAACGTAGATACACTAATGGCAGACAAAATGGATTTTAAGGCAAGAAGTATTACTACACACAAAAGAGAAACTTTGGTAAAGATAAACAGGTCAATTCAACCTGAAGATTTCATAACATAGCCTCAAATATAGTAAAAACTAACAAAACTACAGGACTAATAAACATATTCCCACTTGCAATGTGTAGCTCTAACACACCTCTCTCAATAGCTCAAAGAAGCAGAAAATAAACTAATCTATAGAAAATTGAACATGATTAAAAACACAGGACCTACTGATTGGAGAATACACATTATTTTCAGGTACATATAGAAGTTACCAAAATAAAACATATACCAGGCCATAAAACAGGTCTCAAAAAATTTTAGAGAATTAAAATCAGAGTATGTTCTGTGACCACAGTGGAATTAATCTAAAAATCAATAACAATAACTACAACAAAAACACAATTTTAAAAATCCCCAAAGGCCAGATGATAAATAAAGTTAAATAGGAAATCACAATGGAAAATAAGAAAACATTTTCAACAGAATGGCAATAAAAATATGACATATAAAACCTTATGGGATATACCTAACATGTAGCTAGAGAAAACACAATAGTTAAGTGAAAATCTAAGGATGAAAAGGAGTGATCTAAGGATCTATCTCAATAACCTTGAAAAAGAGGAGCAAATTGAACTCAAAGTACAAAAATAATAATGAGGATAAGAACAAAAGGCAATAAAATAGACCAAAAAGAACAAAACAAAACAAAACAAACAAACACCACAGTAGAGAAGAAGTCTTTTTCTGTAAAGGACAAATGGTAAACATTTAAAATTTTGTGGGCCATATGTTACAACTACTCATCTCTGCCATTGTAGTGCAAAGCAGGCGTAGTCAATACAAAATGAATGGACACAGCTGTGTTTCAACAAAACTACATTTACAAAACAGGTAATGGGTTATATTTGACTCATGGGCCATATTTTGTCAATCACTACAGCAGAAAATATAATAAAGCTAAAAGTTTGTTCTTTGAGAAAATAAAAAAAAATTGATTTAAAAATATAGTAAGAGTATAAAAAGAAAAGAGGGTACAAATTATCAATATAAGAAATTAAAAAGGGACATCACTACAGATCTCACAGGTATTAAAAAGATAAGATGTTATAAATATCTTTAAATCAAAAAATTTGATAATTTAGGTGAAATGGATAATTCATTTTTTAAGATACTAACTTACCAAAACTGACACAAGAAGAAATAGAAAATTCAAATAGCCTTATATCCATTCAAATACGCATCTATAATTAAAAGCCTGTCCACAAAGAAAAGTTTAGGACCAAATGGCTTCATCAGTAAGTTTTTTATTTCATGAACTAATACCAATGTTATACAAATTATTTCAAAGAACAGATAAAGTAAATTCATTTCTGAACACATTTTATGAGGCCTATACAGCCTTGATACCAAAACATACCAATGAAGAAAAAGTACTACAAGAAAGGAAAAGTATAAGCCAATCTATCTTAGGAACATAGATGCAATAATTTGGCAAAATGAAATTAAATATTGGCATGTCAAAACTGGGGATATAAAAGAGAATAGATTTCAACTAACTTAATTTATACTACTAAGCTGATTTAAAACTTGAAAATCCATCAATATAATTTACTCCCATTAACTAAATAAATAACAAAAGTTGTATTGTCACTAATATATGAAAAAAAGCACTTGATGAAATTCAGTGCCAATTCATATTAAAATCCTAACAAAGTAGGAATAAAAGAAACTGCCTTAACTAATAAAGAATATCTTTTTTAAATTTACATTAAGTATATTAATGGTAAAATAGTGAAAGTTTTACCATTGAAATTGGGAATAAAATCAGAATGACTGTGGTCATTTTTATTAAACATTATATTGTGGTCCAAGGGAAAAAAATTAAATGTTTTTAGGAAAAATTCACCATTGTTCACAGATGATATGAGTACACACCTAAAATATTCAGAATAATCTATTAAGGATTAAAAAGTGAATTTAGCAAAGTCCCTTTAAATCATACTTAAAAGTCAATTGTGTTTCTAGATATTAGCACTAAACAACTGGAAAAGGAAAATTTAAAACAATACCATTTTTATTAGTAAAACATATGCTACCTAAGAATCAGTTCAGTTCAGTTACTCAGTCGTGTCCGACTCTTTGTGACCCCATGAACCACAGCATGCCAGGCCTCCCTGTCCATCACCAACTCCCAGAGTCCACCCAAACCCATGTCCATCGAGTTGGTGATGCCATCCAACCATCTCATCCTCTGTCGTCCCCTTCTCCTCCTGCCCTCAATCTTTCCCAGCATCAGGGTCTTTTCCAATGAGTCAGCTCTTCGCATCAGGTGGCCAAAGTGTTGGAGTTTCAGCTTCAACATCACTCCTTCCAATGAACACCCAGGATTGATCTCCTTTAGGATGGACTGGTTGGATCTCCTTGCAGTCCAAGGGACTCTCAAGAGTCTTCTCCAACACCACACTTCAAAAGCATCAATTCTTCGGTGCTCAGCTTTCTTTAGAGTCCAACTCTCACAACCATACATGACTACTGGAAAACCATAGCTTTGACTAGATGGAGCTTTGTTGACAAAGTAATGTCTCTGCTTTTTAATATGCTGTCGAGGTTGGTCATAACTTGCCTTCCAAGGAGTAAGTGTCTTTTAATTTCATGGCTGCAATCACCATCTGCAGTGATTTTGAAGCCCAGAAGAATAAAGTCAGCCACTGTTTCCCCATCTATTTGCCATGAAATGATGGGACCGGATGCCATGATCTTAGTTTTCTGAATGTTGAGTTTTAAGCCAACTTTTTCACTGTCCTCTTTCACTTTCATCAAGAGGCTCTTTAGTTCTTCTTCACTTTCTGCCATAAAGATGGTGTCATTTGCATATCTGAGGTTATTGATATTTCTCCCAGCAATCTTGATTCCAGCTTGTGCTTCCTCCAGCCCAGCATTTCTCATGATGTACTCTGCATATAAGTTAAATGAGCAAGGTGACAATATACAGCCTTGATGTACTCCTTTTCCTATTTGGAACCAGTCTGTCGTTCCACGTAAAGTTCTAACTGTTGCTTCCTGACTTGCATACAGGTTTCTCAAGAGGCAAGTCAGGTGGTCTGGTATGCCCATCTCTTTCAGAATTTTCCACAGTTTCTTGTGATCCACACAGTCAAAGGCTTTGGCATAGTCAATAAAGCAGAAATAGATGTTTTTCTGAAACTCTCTTGCTTTTCCGATGATCCAGCAGATGTTGGCAATTTGATCTCTGGTTCCTCTGCCTTTTCTAAAACCAGCTTCAACGTCTGGAAGTTCACGGTTCATGTATTGCTGAAGCCTGGTTTGGAGAATTTTGAGCATTACTTTACCAGCACGTGAGATGAGTGCAATTGTGCAGTAGTTTGAGCATTCTTTGTGATTGCCTTTCTTAGGGATTGGAATGAAAACTGACCTTTTCCAGTCCTGTGGCTACTGCTGAGTTTTCCAAATTTGCTGGCATATTGAGTGCAGCACTTTTTATCATCAAAAAGATAAATATCAGAAACCTAGAAACAGAAGTATTAAAAACTGTGCAAGACCTATATACTGAAAACTACGAAACACTGCCAGGAGAAATTAAGAATGACATAAATGGAGGGATATATCATAACCGTGGACTGGAAGACCAAGTATTGGGAGGGTCTCCCCCATTGACCTATTTAAGTTCGAATAAATTCTAATCAAAATCCCAGCTGGCTTTTCTATGAAAACTAATAAACTGATCATACATTTTACACAGAACTGTAAAAGACAGAATAGTCAAAACAAACATGAAAAAGAATAAAATTGAAGAATTTACATTATCAATTATCAAGACTTATTATAAAGTATAGCCTAATTGAAACAGTGGTATTGGCACAGGATGTACAAACATATTGATGAAATAGAACAGTGGGTCTGGGAAACAGGCCATCCTTATAAGACCAAATAATTTATGAAAAAGGTGCCACTGAAATGCAATGGGGAAAGGATAATATTTTTAATAATTTGTATTATATAATGAAACTTTATCCCATCTCAAAACATGTACATAATTCTATATGATTATTGATTTAAATGTAAAAGAAAAAACAATAAAGTTTCTAGAAAGTATTATAGACTATATTTTTAACATTGCAATAATGTTAAAATAATCTCTTAATCTCTCAAGAATAATCTCTTAATACAAAAGGATACAAAAGTCACTTATTATAAAAGAAATGATTAATAAATTTAACTTCTTTTAAATTAAAATTAAGAACTTGTGTTTATCAAATGACACCAGTAAGTTATGCAATACATATATCCAAAAAGAACTAATATCCCAAATATATAGAGAACCCCTACAAATCAATGGAAAAGAATTACACAACCCAAGTTTAAAAAGAAAAAGTTAAAGACTTGAATGGGCATATGATGAAAAAGGATACTCAACTGGCCAATAAATTAATGGTACTAAATATCATTACCCATCAAGAAGAAAAGAAAGTGAAGTCGCTCAGTTGTGTCTAACTCTTTGCGACCCCATGAACTAAAGCCTTCTAGGCTCCTCCGTCCATGAGATTTTCCAGACAAGAATACTGGAGTGGGTTGCCATTTCTTTCTCCAGGAGATCTTCTTGACCCAGAGATCAAAGCTGGGTCTCCTGCAATGCAGGCAGACTCTTTATCATCTGAGCCACCAGGGTATGAGTATGAGCCATGAAGAAAATGTAAATTAAAACCACAGTTATTTCACTTCTAAACCCCTCATAATGGCTAAAAGTTAATTTTGTTGATGAGGATGTGGAGCAACTAGAACTTTAATACTCTGCTGGTGGAAGTATAAACTGGTACCTATTAATAGAATTTAGCAATCTATTGCACAGTATTTACTGAAAGTGTACAACTTTATATATTATGACCCAGCAGTTCCACCCCTTGTTATACAGTTTGTAAAAATGCTTACATATGTCCCCCCCAAAAAATACATACAGGGACATCCTTACCAGTGCTGCTCATAACAGACCCAAACTTAAAACAACACAAGTATTCATCGGTAGTACAATGGATAAACAAAAAGCAAATACACATATAACAGAATACTAGACAGCCTTGAAAAGTGACTGTCTGCTACATACAATCACATTAATAAATCTCACAGGCATAATTTTGTGTGAAAGGAGCCAAACAGAAAAGGGTAGCCACTGTATGATTCCTGGTATGTACACTCCCAAAACATCAGGAACAGTCTACATCAATGATACAACAATCGATGATAGAAATCAGAATGATGGTTACTTTGGGACAAGGGATAATGACTGGGAAGGGACATAAAGAAGGCTTCTGTGGGGTTAATAATATTCTACACCTCAGTCTGGGGTGGCATTTACACGAGTATATGACTTTACAGAAATTCATCAAGCTTCTTTCATCTATAAAAGTGTTATGCTTATGGCATCAGCATGGTAGCAGCTGGTGGCTCAGGCAGTAAAGAATCTGCCTGCAATGCAGGAACCCTGGGTTTGATCCCTGAGTCAGGAAGATTCCCAGAGAAGCGAATGGCTATCTACTCTAGTATTCTTGCCTAGGAAATCCCACGGACAGAGGGGCCTGGTGGGTTACAGTCCATGGGTTACAAAGAGTCAGACATGACTGAGCAACTAACACTATCACTTTTCAAAATTTGTTCCAAAAAAGAGTGCAATGTGAACAAAAATTACATTACTCTAAATTAAGTCTCTAGTGTCCAAAACAATTTATTTTTCCTTTTTACGTATACAAGGAATCTATCTCTTGTCCATTCACCTTCATGCAAACTCATAAAACTTAAGGGAGTCAAGATTCTTCTTTATTCACTTAATGCCTTATTATATAGATTGTTTTGTGGATATGCACATAATTACACAGCCGCAAGCAGGCAATGATAAAAATGGACTTTAACTGTCACCTAGTAGAAAGCATGGAGAAGGAAATGGCAACCCACTCCAGTGTTCTTGCCTGGAGAATCCCAGCGACAGAGGAGCCTGGTGGGCTGCCGTCTATGGGGTCGCACAGAGTCAGACACGACTGAAGCAAGGCAGCAGCAGCAGCAGTAGAAAGCAAGAAATTACTTAGAATCTTTGATGACCTGAAAATAAACTGCCATCCAAGTGACATTTGAAAAGAGAAGTTTCTTTACTTGCACATCTTTATGTGAAACTTTCTTAAGGAATCAACCTGCAACATCTGTTTCTCTTGGTAACACACAGGCCAAAATTCATCCACTTAAGCAATACAAAAATCTGAAGAGTGCTCTGCATGGTACTGAGTATCAGTTGGCATTTTGACTGACCACTAAGAGAAAGTAGAAGGAAATCATTTCCTAAAACAATTTTAAAGAACTGTATCACTAAGTAGCAAAGCATACTGGCATAATCTAAAGGAAATCAATTTTGACAACTGCTTCACAAATATTCAGATTTTCCAAATAATATTAATGGAATTCTAAATCCTTTGGGAAAGTGCCTTGACTCCACAAAGAAAGTTATCACAAATGGGCACTTTGCTCAAGTCTAAATGTGTGGGGGAGGAGAATCCTGCCATGCAAATAAATTCTCAGGAAGCTGTGAAGATATTAGCTATTTGACTCAATTGATTCCAAGTTGAAACATAATAGTACATTATAAATCTGTTTTGATTTTACTTAATCTAATGAAAAAATGTTCATCTTTTTGATAAGTGCTCATTAGCCGTTTTTTTCTGACATAAACAGACAAGAAAGATGTTCTTGTGCTGCATTTAAAACGCAACTCAGCTAATTACAGTGCCATGACTCAAAGAACAAAATCAATGCACTGAAGTTTCTCACTTGAATTGTTTTTATAGTTGAATTAAAAATCTGACCAAAAAAAATTTTAAAGGGCCCCAGCAGTGTTTTTTACTAAGGTTGAATACTGTTTAAGTAAACAAAGGCTACATTTTAGCCCATTATATAAAATTTTTCTGTCAACTACTAAGAATAGTTGCTAAATTTATCAACCAATGGGCATGTGTTGGGGGTGGGGGTGCTCTCTTTTTTGGGAAGTGCTGATAAATTTGCATAAGCAATTCATTCGATTTCATCTAATCCTCTGTGAAACCAAAAACCAACAAGTAGATAATACCTGGTCAGGGTTGGAGCCTGTCAAGGACCAGGGAATAGCATGAAGGAAAGTGATCATATAAGAATCAAGCCAATTTAGAGCCCAGATTTATGACCAAGACTTTTAGAAATATCAGATGTTTTGGGCTTTTTGAACCACCAAGTATTACTCTGCTGAAACATTATTTTGAATGAGTCTAACAGAATTAATGCCCATTCCTAAAATGCTTGATTTTTGCTTCAGGAAATATTTTAACTACAGTAATCTGGGTGTCTTCGGGTATCTGATATCTGGTTATGACTCAAATAATCATTTCACTGATTTTTTAAACTGACTTTTTACTATAATGTATACTTACCTGAAACTAGAAACTTTAGAAATTATTTTAACTCTATGACACATGAATTATGCATATTGTATGCAAATTTCAAGGCAAAACATCACAAAGAGGAGTAAGTAAAGTGAATTACTTAAATATGTTACTTCTTCTTACCCTGTCTATGAGGTCAGTAGTTAAATGAATATATGAAACTTTTTAAAGGTTCGTTTGAATGAACAAACAGGTTAATGAGAGAATAATCTAGCACTAAACTCATTCAGTGGATGGTTGTCAGAGTCACCTTCATGATTTTGCTAGCATTTCATAGTCTTTAGATGTTTTGAGTACTAAGCAAAAACACATCTCATGTTCAGAAGGAAGTCAAATGGCTTTCGTTAACAAAGCTATAAACACCATATAACCACCTTGAAGCAAAAATGCATAGCTTGGAGGTCAAGAATTCAGGGTGGAAAAGCCAAGATCAAGTTCCAACTCCACCACTTGCTCTTCAAGGGAAACTGGACAAGATGCCTCACTTCTCTAAGATTCATAAATGATTAATGTTTGGGGAAAGAATACCTACATTGCTGTTTTGATACTACACTTAATAAGACGATAGATAAAAACCACTTAGCACAGGGCATAACACATCATTAGGATTCAAAAATTCTGCTGATACAAACAAACCTATAGAACTTGAGTCTCAAGGACCTTTCCAGGGGTGAGGAGTCACCTTTCTTCCATTTCATCCTATGTCATTTTCAATATTCCAGCATTGTCTGGAACAAAAAGGCAGACCATTTCCTTATATCACACTAACTGGTTTATATCAGGCATCAAACCTACAACCTTGACTTTGTTATTATCATCTCAGCATAAACAGCTCTCTTTATTAGACCTTATTTCAAAGTGTCAGCATGTAAGAGAAATGCAGTACATGGTGCACTTGATCATTACGGCCCACCAGAAAACCACATTTTTTCTGTAATTCAATATTATATTTCCATTAGTACTATTTGGCACAAAGGAAAAGTTTACCAGCTTATTAAGTAATGGAATGGGCCATATTCACGTTACTCTGACTTTATCTAAAGCAAATGAAACCATCAATGTTTACATACTTATCAGGTCTGATCCAAGTACCTCATTCCTTTCCATTAATATAAAAGGTTAATGGTCAACCATTAATGAATGCTTACTAAATTCCAAGAACTATGTGACACTCTTTCATGGACTATTTCACTTAATTCTAGACAGTAGCTACTGACATCCTTATAACCAGAAAGTGAGACTCAAGACAGGTTAAGCAATGTATTAAAGGCCATGCAGCTAGTAAGAGATTATTAGCAAATATTAATAAATCCAAGGGCACTCACATCAGTAAAAATTAATTCCAGTAGGATCAGAACTAGACAATTAAATGTTATTCTTCTACTTTGGGGTCATCTGGACACTGCTTAGCAAGTTCATTCTTTCATTTACTTCTGTATGTATTTACTGACTTTAGATTCACTTAGATGACTAAGATTAAACTTTGGGCAAGTATTTTACATCCCCTAGCATCAATTTCCTCATCTTTAAGGTGAGAATATCAAATATCATGAAGACTAAATAGCATGATATATGCGAAGCACTTGCAGCAGGAACTGGCACATAGCAAGTGCCAGCAATGTTCGCTGCTGCCGCCAAGTCGCTCAGTCGTGTCCGACTCTGTGCGACCCCATAGACGGCAGCCCACCAGGCGCCCCCGTCCCTGGGATTCTCCAGGCAAGAACACTGGAGCGGGTTGCCATGTCCTTCTCCAATGTTCGCTAGCTATCATTAAATGAAAGCATATTTTAAGACACACTCCGTAGAAAAGGAAATCATGACGCAAACGAGTTGAATTTTGACTCTATTATCATCACCTCTAGAAACAAATTCTAGGTTTTCTCAGAGATTTTTTTCTTATTAGAATATAGAAAAGGTTTCTAATCACCAAGACATTTAAAAAACTGCTACAATATGGGGGTCAACTCCCTGCTGTTACAAGTGGACAAACAGCATGTTCCCCTACATCATGATTGTCATTGGGAGGGAGGTGGGCTCACTGTCTTAAAACATTTCTTTCCTACTGTAAGACACTGAATTTGAATTAAATTTTTTGTAGAGTGAGCACAAAAGAATCATGCTAGCCTGACCTCAGAAGACAAGATGAAGAGAATTGAAGGCAGTTTTCTGAAGCACTGCAAAGACAAGGGATTTCTGGGCCTGAGAAGACTCATATGGCCAGAGGCCAAAACAAAAAGTGCTGGAATATTTTGCTTGGTTCCTGGAAACCAAATGCAAATCTAACCAACAATCAAGATCTATCATATCTAGCATCATGAAAAGCTCCAGACACAGCGCTGGAAATAGAATATGATATTGTTAAGGATGACAGTGACCATGAGCTTGTGTTTTATCTCCGGATCTGGGCTATGTCCTCTGAGGCCTGAACTCACTCACATTTGCTCAAAGATACCACTCTGGGATTCCTCTCCTAGACAGGGAAGCACATGCTTTGAAGAGCCACAGCATTTAATTCTGCAGACAGTTACTGTAAGATTGGTGATGTTACTCTCCCCCCCCCCTGAAAAAATGGTTCCTTTGCAAAACATAGATCAGAAGAGTGAGTGTAAGGAGTAACAGAGGAGACTCTGGACTGAATATTTTTAAAGTTTATACCCAAGCTCCTGGAAGAAAAGTACATCAAATCCAAATTTTAAAAATCTGAAAAATACCTGGCCTTGTCAGAATTTTAAAATAAACTATCATTTTAAAAACTACTTCCCAGTTCCTTGCAGACAAATGTTAACTTGGTTACCAATCAAAAGCTTTTTTATGCATTTAGCCCCAAACTGTCCTGCTGCCTGCAAGATCTGCAATAAAGCAATTAGAAGCCGTAGAGCAAACAAAATGTGTTCAGTACGCTGGCAGGCTCGGGAAGCAGATCAGAAATATTCACACACTGTCAGGGTGTTTTCTGGCTTTTTCTCTGTTTTATTCATTTATACTAATGTGTGGACAAGGGGGTTGAAAACATTTTGCTAAGAATGAAACCCTGAGATTTATATGTAATTTCTAAGCTTATCCTTGGGAAAGAAGCCACAATCTGTTTTCAGACAAGAGTAAAACACTCGCAATTCCCTTTGAAAAACAACGTCCAATCTTCCCTTAAATTGAGATGCCAGAGCAACTAGATTGCAATTTAAATCAGAGGACAAAATTAGCCCAGGTACACTAGGGTGGAAGGAGAGGCAGAACAGACACTGGTAAATAGCCTATGAATTCAAAATGTAGAGTCTTCTTCCTGCCCCGAGCCAGGTTTGACTTCCAACAAATTAGAGAATAAATTGGCAGTTCACCTACAATTCACTGGTAAACAAACATATTTCACCAGCTATTTCATGACCATCTTTTGAGCTGAGCCTTTTTAAATTCCATAAAGGACTGGGCTGTAACGGTAACTCTTGGAGTTCACAATAACCCTTGGCAGGGCCCTAATGAAAAGCAAAAATCTCCACCTAATTCCAACAATTTGCCATAGTAACGGAAACCTTCATATTATTGATACTACCATGGCCTGAGGAAGAGTTAGAACCTCAGTGAGGGGCAGAGGCTGACAACAGAAGCTAAAATATTGCAACTCTTGAGATTCCACTTTCAAGTTGGGTTCAAAAACCACAAATTTGGACCAATATCAACCTCAAGGATGCACTTGGCCAAACAGCTTCATGTGTAGCAGAAAGGACCTGATCATCCTGGTTGGACAGGGGCTTGGCCAGCTAAGATTTCTTCCTGCTATCGGTAATGGATCCATTCAATGGTTCTTCTTCTAATTTGGATTAAGAGTTTCACCTCCACATTCCCATAAAAGTCAGTACACCTGGGGATTAATCATGATCCCAGATTCACCTACTCTTCTCTTTGGCTTCTGTAACCAGCTGAGATCTCTACTGGCAGAAAATTGAGGGTTTAGTAGGGAGGGATGGAACACATTGTGATGGGAGGAATTTCTACTCCACAGAGGTGCCTTTATCTCTGCAAATATGTCCCACTGGCAGGTTGGCTGGAACCAGACCTATCTCTCCAAGGCAAAGGCATTTCAGGACTCAGCCCAAGGTGGCACTTATTTAGTCCAAAAGTTTGCCATCAATAGAGCTCACAATCTGCTGAGCAGGGCTTGTGTGGTTCCCCCACCCCCAATTCCTTCCCCAGTGAAAGGCACTGATCCCAGGTGAGGGGACATAGCCAGAGACAAGAGAAAGAGTCTTCTAGAAAATAATTTTTGCAAAGGTTCAGGTAGTGATAAGGAATGGGGGGTAAGAGATGATTTGCATGAATCTAACACTATAGCATTAAAATTCTGTCCAAGTGGGCTTTTGTCAAAAAAAAAAAAGTATGCCAAATGCTGGGAAATTATAATCAACTGAAAGCAAAGTGGTCCTTCCTTACAGAAGAGTTTCAAATTCAACATTTTTTGATGAAAGAGATGGGTTGGGAGGTAGGAAAGTGAGTTTCTAAAAGACACGGCAGATCACAAATGTGCTGATCCAACACTGTCAATGACATCTCATCCCAGATGGCAAGTGAAGGAGACACTGGGATTTAAGGCACCTAGATACTTGCCAACAGAATATGAAGACATTAGGGAAAAAAAAAAAAAACTAAACAAGAATCCTTAAAATGCATTGCTTAAAAGGCATATAGATCTAAAACTAATCTAAGGAACAAGTTCAAAAATCATAAGCATCTAAACCTCAGTATAATGAGAACCTCCAAATGCAGAGAATAGGGATGCTTACTAAATCCAAATCTGTTCAGAGACTTTATTCCAGGGCATGAGGCTGAGTTGCTGTAATGTACACAAGTGGGGTGTAAAGTCAATGGGATTACATTTTCCTAATTATTTTCTGCTTGAGCTTTACAGCACACACACAAAATTAGATCAGCCGGGACTTGCCTCTCTAACAAATCACTCAGATTTAAACATTGCTCACATAAACAAAGGGGGTGGGGTGGGGGGAGAGAGCCACGAGGCTGGGAAAAGACAGAGAAGGGCTTCTTCAATCACAGTTGCAAGGAACAAAAACCTGGAGGGGGAAAAGAGTTGTTGGACCGCCACCAAATCTCCCCCACTGGAGATGAGAGCCCATCTGCTGAGCTCGGCAACTTCGCTTTAACTACCATTCAGCTCGCGTCTCTGCAGAGATCTGTCTGCAGAACTGGCAGATGGACCCCTGCTTCCCTGAGTCGCTGTGTTATTTGTTTAATAAATTTAATTAATATCCATACTGCATTGGATTTCTCCCAGAAAGGAGGCCGAAGTGCTCTCTTTCCCGATAGCTACATGATGAGTGATTTCCCAGAAAAGAGCAGATAACGGTGCCCCGGGGCCACGGAAAAATTAAAAGTACCATGTGCTTACATTTCTTTGTATGTATTCCCATTTTTTGCAATGCACTAATAGTTTTGGTGAATATTTTAACTTTATCAAAGTATGCAGTTCTTAAAGAAGGCAGATTATCTCTTCTTTCAGATCAGTTATATTTGTTGGAATGTTTTTTACAGAATCCAATTCAACCACATCACTCAACATTTTTATCTATTTCCCCCAAAATGGTGAGTCATGAATGTTAAGGAGGTTCTATTTGGCAAGCAGCTAGCTCCACAACCACTGTTGACAAATTGAAAATTTTCTTTGATCATATTGAACTTGTATGATTTCCTAAACTGGAAAATGTGGCCACTGCAGAATGGAGAATAGGAAGGGCCTTGAACCAAATCAAGGCAGTAACATACTCTCTCTTCACTAAGTGCAGTGGCCAAGCTCTTGGTGACAGAGTCCCTGCCACCAACAAATATGAATTAAAACAGTGCTTCCCTTGCCTTGTTATTCAGTGTCATCCTATCTTTCTTGGCAGCATATTTCATCTTAACCTAGATTTCTCAGAGTGTGTGCCAAGAAAGAATAGCCCCTTGAGGATAAAACAGTCTAGGAAACATTATGTCAAAGAAGGTTAAACAGGCTTCCTTGCTGCAGGACTTCTCAGAGCCTTTCATGTGCTAACAGGTATTGTGAATATTCCCATAGAGGAGGATGGGGTTCAATATAAAAGGCAGCATTTCCCAAAACCCAGGCCTGTTTGGTTCATCACTATATCCCAGGGCTTAATGTAGGGCTTGGCAGATAGTAAGTACTCATTAGTACTTGTTGAATGAATGAATCAAAGGGATGAGTGAATCAATGAGCAAAGTAAATCCATAGTAGTTTTGCTTAGAGGTAACCCGTGGGCACCTGAAACTGACACTGACAAGATTTAAAAAGCAAATGAACAAAATCACCTCAACACTAAGGAAGAACTGAACTTGAACCAAATATTGAATTTGGAGGGATTCCGTTTCAAGATGCTATTTTCTTATATTAAGTTTATTCTGCATTTAAACTCTTCTCTACTGTTCAATATTCTAAACAATCCCCTCTTCCTTTAGATCATGAAAATCTGATCTAGTTGAATTTTGTAAACTTCTCAGCTCCTTGGCAATACCCTAATTTATTTGTGCTTGATATGCTTAATCTCTTCCTAGGAACCGAGTAATGAATTCAGTTCCATCATAGGCATTAAGCTGGTGATAAGAATTAAAAAAATTACTCCTTTCAAGAGAATTATTTTAAGTGCAAAAGCTCGCAAAGGCAGATTTTGAGAGTTTATTAATAATTTTGATGTCAAATTGAAATTAAAGTTTTATTTAACAGGAAAAAAACAGTTATTTTAATGTAGGTTATCACTCACGCACTTTGTCTAAAACAATCCCCTATTGCTCATTTTCCTTCTGTAATTTTCCTGCAACACTCCATCATGTTGATACAACACTGAGTTCACTGTCTTCCTCCTACAATTCCAGACACTTACAACTCTTCTTGCTAATTAGATACTCACGGAGAATACAAAGAATTAACACTGGCTCTTAAATGTCCAGAATAATTAGATGACAGAAATCTCTCCTCTAACTCAGCTGGCTACTAATCTCTAAACTTACAGAAAAAAAAACCTGCTGTTACCTAGGGATTTCAAGCTGATGATCACAGTTTTATGCTGAGAAATCTTAGAAGGCTTTGCTAACATTAAAACCTTTAAGAGGAAAAGGAGAAATGAACTTTAAATAAGCAGAGCATTTTTAAAATTTCCTGCATCAAAATGTTTCTTGAATTGGGAGAAAAGATAATCCACAGGTAGAACTATGTGGCATTAGTTGTAAACAATCTGTCTGCCAATGCAGGAGATGTAAGAGACGTGGGTTCAATCCCTGGGTCAGGAAGATCCCCTGAAGTAGGAAATGGCACCCTACTCCAATATTCTTGCCTGGAAAATTCCATGGCCCTAGGATCCTGACAGGCCACAATCCATGGGGCTGCAAAGAGTTGGACACAACTGAACACACATACACACACACACACACAGAATTCAGAAAATATTATGGGCTAGATTTTAGAAAGTAAGGGGAAAAAAGAAGGGGCAGGAAACTTGATATTAATTGCGTGCCTACTTACATGCCAGTCAGAGGGTTCAGTACCTTTAATAATAATAAAAATAATCAATGAGAGCTAACTGTTATGTGACAGATATTATGATAAATCTTCATATGGATATCTATTCCTGCCAATAGGTACTGTTTTATGATTTTAACTTGAGGAAACTGGGGTTCAGAGATCCTAAGCAACATGCCACAGGTCATATGACTAGTAAGCAAAGCCAGGGAGCTCAGTTTTGAACTCTGACAATCTGACTACAGGGCTTATGCTCCCAACCACTATCCGTTCACACTTCTTGCATGTTTACCTTATCTCAGAGACTATATACAACAATATCAGATCCTCTTGGCCCCTCCAGGGTGGAAAAAGACATAATGAAACTATTTCGCCTTAATACTCCAAATATATAGTAATGGCAGAACTGTGTCATAACTGATGTTGATAAAGACAAGCCCTGAACTAAAAATCTGTAAACTTCATCAAAAGCCAAGGTCCCTCTGCACTGACTTAGCCCTCGTTTCCTCTACCACACTGTGTAGCCTATATTTCAATGTGATTTTCTCTTGCAGGTGTCATTTTCAACAGTCTACCTAATGTGATACACTGTGATTGTTTATATTCCCTCCTCAATCTTCTCATCACTTTGGGAGCAGCAATTACTACAGAGAGCTCTATTCAACAATAAACAGACAAAAGACAAATAAGTACCTCTCTACAGTTGTTTGCCTTCTCCCTCAAAGTCCTCATTTTCCTTCAGGGCAACATGAAATTTTTTGCTTTGTATGTATGTGTTATTTGTTTATCTTTATTGGAGTACAGTTGACTTACAATGGTGTGTTAGTTTCAGGAATGCAGGCAAAGTGAATCAGTTATACATATACATACATCCACTCTTTTGAATTCTTTTCCCAGGTGGGCCATTACGAAGTATTGAAGAGTTCCCTGTGCTACACATTAGGTCATTATTAGTTACCTATTTTATATAGAGCAGTGTATACATGTCAATTCTAGAAAAATTTCACAATTATTTTGGCTATCTACTACTTATAAAGGCTTCCCAGGTGGCACTAGTGGTAAAGAATCTCCCTGCTAACACAGGAGATGCAAGAGATGCAGGCTTGATCCCTGGGTTGGGAAGATGCCCTGGAGTAGGAAATGGCACCCCACTCCAGTATCCTTGCCTGAAAAATTCAATGACCAAGAGGAGCCTGATGGGCTGCAGTCCATGGGATTGCAAAGAGTCGGACACACACATCACTTATAAATATTAATAAGCATGCACTGAGCACCTTCTGAGTGCTCCCCCCCCCACCTGCTACAAGGTACTGGATAGGATACACTCTGTTATCCCTACTTCACATAAATACTGTATTATTTACTTGCACCATAGCAAATGACCCCCAAACTTCAAAGCTTAAAACAGTAAACATTTATTCTCTCACTCTTTCTATGGGTAAGGAATTTGGACACAGCCTAGTTGGATGTCTCTGGCTTAAGTTCTCTCATGAAACTGCAGCCCAACTGTGAGGTAGGGATGCAACCTCATCTGAAGGCTCAAGTCCAGTGGGGAAGGATCTACCTGGAAGCTCATTCACATGGTTGTCAGCACCACCTATTTCCTCAAGAGCAGTTAGACTGAAGGCATCAGTTCCTTGCTGGCTGTTAGCCAAAGACCACCCTCAGTTCCTTGATACATGGTTCCTCTTTACAGGGCAGCTCCCACTGTAGCATCTGACCTCCCTCAGAGAGAGCCAGAGAGGGAGACCAAGACAGAAACCACGCTATCCATGTTACTTCATCTCCAAAGTGAGCTTTCCTCGAGGTTCAGATGGTAAAGAATGAGCCTGCAATGCAGGAGACCTGGGTTTGATCCCTGGGTTGGGAAGATCCCCTGGAGAAGGGAACAGCTACTCACTCCAGTATTCTGGCCTGGAGAATTCCACGGACTGCCTAGTCTACGGGGTCACAAAGAGTTGGACATCAGACCAGCTTTGCCATATTCGATGTGCTATAAATGTGTGTAGGGCCAGCCTACATTCAAGGACAAGGGATTACATAAGGGTTTAAAAACCAGGAATCAGGGACCATTGAGGGGAATCTTAAAGGCTGCCTACCTACTCCCACTGTTCAATTTTTTGTGCCCCTAAAGGGCACACACATGAAAAATCTATAAAATAATTCTTATTTCCCAACATTTCTGCTTTAAAGCTAAATGAACACATTTAGGAAAAGTCATTCAACAAGTATTGATAGAATGGCTAATATGGCTAACATGACCAGATATGAAAGATGCTGGGAAAGATTGAAGACGGAAGGAGAAGGGGATGACAGAGAATGAGATGGTTGGATGATAACACCGCCTTGATGGACATGAGTTTGAACAAGCTCTGGGAGTTGGTGATGGACAGGGACGCCTGGTATGCTACAGTCCATGGGGTCACAAAGAGTCGGACACGACTGAGCAACTGAACTGAACTGAATATGACCAGACACTGTTATAGAACAAAAAAAATAACTAAAACTGTGTTGTAAAAACTCACTAAGACCACTCCCTCCCCGCTGCCACCACCCACCCCAGGCAGAAACACGGGAGAATAAGACAACCATTGTTCTTTTCTAATTAAAACCACTTCAGCATTTACTGTTATAGACTATTTTAAGAACGTCTTCTGAAGCTAGAGACAAGCAAATCTACTTGCCCACAGATATAAAACACATTCTCTAACATCAGCTTTAATAACAACAGCAGTGCTATTTCCACCCCCATATGCCTTCCTCTTCTATCTTATAGCTCAATTGATCAGAATTTGGGAGAGGAAGAAGTGTATTATTTATTGATTCCATTCAAAATTCAATATACATTAAGTAGGGGCCATCAGCAGTAAATGGTACAAACCAGACACCTTGTCCTTGATGCTAAGGAAGCACTTTAGCATCTTCAGAATTTTAAGTGTCTCAAGGAGAAGAAAATGAGAAGGGTGAAAGAAACACATTCATTTTTTTTTTTTTTTTTGTAAAGAAAGGTGTATATGTTTATTTTTGGTGGTGCTGCAGAACATGTAGGTTCTTAGTTCCCCAACCAGGGATCAAACCTGTACCCCCTGCAGTGGAAGCATGGAGTCTTAACCACTGGGCCAGGAACACATTCTTAATTGAAAGAACATTTACCAAAAAGAAACTTGAGAAATTATCTACACAGGAAAATAATCTGAAAAAGAATGGATCTGTGTATATGTATAACTGAGTCACTTTGCTGTACACCGTAAACTAACACATTGTAAATCAACTATACTCCAATGTAAAATAATAATGTTTTTAAAAGAAAGTGAGAAAATACAGAATTACCTGAATTTACCTTGAGTTAGCAAGACTCCTCCCCTCGCACCATCACCAATCAAAACAGGAACTCGTGAGCTGGCCTAGGTTCAACTATAGAGAAATAACATTCCATTTTGCACACCTAAGTTTTTGAAAATGACCTCTTAAACAAGTAAATAAATAAAATCTGCAATAAGTGCCAAGAAGAAAAGAGGGGGAAATGATAGAGGGTAAGTGATGAAGAATTGCTTAGTTGAGAAAGAGCTCTCTAGAGAGGTAGTATTTTAGCTGACACACAATACAGGAGAAGATTCCAAGCACGCAAAAAGTAGGACAAGGAGTTCTCCAGGCAGACAGTGAAACCAAGCAGGGCCCTGCGGGGCTCCTGAGCATGGAAGCCTTTCTGTCCCTCGTTTCTTGTAGGCAAGACTCCAGCTTCCATGACCTTCCCTGAGTTCCAAAGGACAGATTTGAACGGTTGCTAATCAAGGGCGAAGCAGCCAAGAAACCACTTGAGGCAAGATTAAAAGGACCAGAGAAGCGCATCAAGATCAGGAGACCAACCACCTGAGACCCTGCACACAACCTAATCTTGTCAGCAACCCCACTCTTGAACCATTGCTATCAAATTCCTCATTACGTCCTCCCAGGTTGGAAAGCATAGTTTTTCAGAGCAGGAACCTGCTGTGTCCCCCTTTTCCTGGCAAAGCAATAAAGCTATTCTTTTTGACTCGCCCCAAACTCTTGTCTCCAAGATTTGATTTGACACCACTGCACAGAGGCCGAGGTTTCAGCAGCGAGAGGACTGCGTGTTTCCTGATAAGAGGAAGAGCCTGGCATGCCACAGGAATCAAAAGGAGGCCAGCTCTGGATGAAGCAGAGAATGGAATAAAATGAGTCCACACCAGCTACTGTGAGGGAAGTGGACAGGGCAGGATGGGCAGATCCATTCTGAGGCTGCTGGAGGAATTTGGGTAAGAGATGGTGGTGGCTCAATCTGGAGTATTGTTAATGGAAACAGAAGTTAGAGGTCAGAAATACTTAGGACGTAAAAACAACCAGTGAGACTGGATAGGAGGGTGAGAAAGAGGTGGAGAGAGAAAATGAGAAAGTGAGAGACAGGTCGAAGAAGAAAGATGAATTCTATGAGGACGATTTCCATGTGTCTGGGTTAACAATGTGGTGAGCAGTGTGCTCCAAAGGGACCTACATCTTTGACTTTGAGAAAACAAGCTTCCCATTTGCCTCATGAAAAATTCTGAAAAACCCAGTTCTCACTTGTGTTTATCCTGTCAGCCACAGGGGAAATCTTCCATTCATTGGGAAGTCAGACAGGAAACAAACTAAAATGCCTCCAGAAAGAGGGCTGAGAAATTAAGATTATAAACAAAATCCAGAAAGTGTGTTTATGACCACATATTCCAACCATTTTATCAGACGAGAAAAGTGTGACTCTGAGAAGGTAAGGAGCAGGACCAAGTTAACCATCAGTTAAAGGAAGAATGAAGGCTAGGACTCAGTTCTTCTGATTGGTCCAAATACAAATGAAGCAATATGACAAATGGGCACAATGATTACATGTACTTAATAGCCATGTATTCATAATTTGCTGTCTTCCATCCTCCAATCCTTGGTGGAAGAGGTATGGCATTTGAATGCAAATTGCAAGGGGATGGGGGCAGGTAAAGTTGTGCATCGATTTTTTAAGAGAGCCTGCTAAACATATGCATAAGCTACAGGACACTGAACTGTAGTGGTATAAATGTTACTAAAGAAAATGAAGAAAGGATCGAAGGGAGGGAGTGAATGACAGAGGGAGAGAGGGAGGAAAGAGAAAATCAAAAATTTTAACCTCAAATTATATTGTTGAAAATGAACATATTTGGACCCTATATGAACATTAATGTAATGCCTCCTTTGTTCTACTAGGTTATAAATGATATGAAATTTGTGTGAAAACTTTTAATATTTCAATTTCCTAAGTCTAAGAATCTAATTTTATAATCTTTTTTACATTTTTCTAGTCTTCCAATTCTAGTTCTTTCCCAATATGAAGAAAAGAATAGCTTATCAGTTCAGAAATAGGCAACAAATGGAAAGAGAGAAGATGATAAATGCAAGATATTATGATTTTAGCTACAGTATTCCCTTCCCAAATGACATTTCAGTGCTACAGGCTTCTCATCTCACTCCCCAATTCACATTTACTTTTAACTCTCCTTTACAAACCCATTCTGATACAAATTCAGAGAAAAATCTATGTAAAATAATTAAAATTGTTACTCATCTCACAGTCACATGTTTGACTAAATTCAAGTTCTCAGGAAAAGACAACTTTGAAGTCTTTCGCGCAGACTTACATCTCCAAGTTTTAATAAAAAACATGCTTATGTCAACAGATCCAATTTTACATGAGAAACAAATAGCTTTCATACACATTTACACCCACCAACAGAGAAAACAATCTAGCCTAATGCTACCCACTTTTCCTAAAATTATGGATACCCTATGCAAGTTGAAAATGTCTGTTTGAAAGCTTTAAAAAGCCAGAATTAATTTTTCTTTTTTCTTTTTTTTTAAGACAGCCACAAAACATCTTTTCTCTTAACAGGAAAGTTAATTCTCTGAGTCTGGGCACACTGCAAATTTGAAGTTTGAAAAGATCAATTGCTTCTCTTTTATATTTCATGCTCTCACACTCAAAATGGCTGGCTCAATTTAGATAACACTTTCCTCCAAACACCTCTCATTGTAAAGCACAATATGACTGCTCAGAAAGTTATGAGTCATGGAAAAGAGGAGGTTACAAAACCTTTCTCCTCTAAACTAAATAAAATCATTTACTGCCAACCACAGGAGATAAAAGTCAAATCAGTCTTTCTGCAAGTCAGTGAATCAGTTCTATAACCTCCCACAAGATTCTTTTCAAGTAATCACAGTCTTCGCCAAAGAAGTTGAAAAAACATCCCACTGTGTTTCTATAATTCAGTGATGAATTTATGAGCATTGATAATTTTCTTGTCAACAGAAAGACCCAACTTCACTCTTTTCCAATTCAGTTTTGTATGTAAGTGATACCGTGCAGTTTAAAGAATAAACCTCAATCAAATAATAAAACAAGGCAACCCATGGCATTTTATTATGTCATAAACAATTCAATCCCACCGCATACCCAGACTATCTCAGGACCAATCCAAAACGGATTCATGGTTCTCCAATCATGTCTGACTAGGGAGAAAAAAGAAAGGGACATGATGAAAGCACCAAGCCTACTTGCCTTTCTCCACTGTGTTCCAGTTTTATGCGAAAAAAGCAAAAGGGTTTTAAAAATATTTTCAGGATAGTAATCTACTTACAGGGACGCAAAATAAAGAGTCCGTGATTCTTCTTAATATAAAGCCATAAAGTTATTGCTAGGCGAGTGCCTCTTCCACATACGCAAGCATTGATTATTTACTTGGCTGGTTTTCCACTCAAGGACTAGCACCCCCACCTTCATCCTATCCCCACCCTAACCTGCAGCGCCATTTCACCCTACCCCAATCTCCCAGTCCACTGCTAGAACCAAAGGCAGCGCGCACTGATCTGACTTGTAACAGGCTCTAAGAAAGTAGTCCACAAGGTGGCCAATCACGGGCCGCCCTCTAGGGACGCCTTCACAGTGGTTCCTGGCAGAACACAACTCACAGTATGTGGCAGAGGCAGGTAGCCCAGGCTCTTGCCAAGTCAGTTCAGCTCAGTCACTCAGTCGTGTCCCACTCTTTGCGACCCCATGAACCACAGCACGCCAGGCCTCCCTGTCCATCACCAACCGCAGGAGTCTACCCAAACCCACGTCCATTGAGTCGGTGATGCCATCCAACCATCGCATCCTCTGTCGTCCCCTTCTCCTCCTGCCCTCAATCCTTCCCAGCATCAGGGTCTTTTCAAATGACTCAACTCTTCACAGCAGGTGGCCAAAGTGTTGGATTTTCAGCGTTAACATCAATCCTTCCAGTGAACACCCAGGACCGATCTCCTTTAGGATAGACTGGTTGGATCTCCTTGCAGTCGGGACTCTCAAGAGTCTTCTCCAACACCACAGTTCAAAGGCATCAGTTCTTCCAGGCTCAGCTTTCTTTATAGTCCAACTGTCACATCCATACATGACCACTGGGAAAACCATAGCCTTGACTAGACGACTGTTGTTGGCAAAGTAATGTCTCTGCTTTTTAATATGCTGTCTACGTTGGTCATAACTTTCCTTCCAAGGAGTAAGCGTCTTTTAATTTCATGGCTGCAGTCACCATCTGCAGTGATTTTGGACCCTAGAAAAATAAAGTCTGACACTGTTTCCAGTGTTTCCCCATCTATTTGCCATGAAGTGATGGGACCAGATGCCATGATCTTAGTTTTCTGAATGTTGAGTTTTAAGCCAACTTTTCACTCTCCTCTTTCACTTTCATCAAAAGGCTTTTTAGTTCTTCTTCACTTTCTGCCATAAGGGTGGTGTCATCTGCATATCTGAGGTTATTGATATTTCTCCCAGCAATCTTTATTCCAGCTTGTGCTTCATCCAGCCCAGCATTTCTCAAGATGTACTCTGCATATAAGTTAAATAAGCAGGGTGACAATATACAGTCTTGATGTACTCCTTTTCCTATTTGGAACCAGTCTGTTGTTCCATGTGAATCCAGTTCTAATTGTTGCTTCCTGACCTGCATACAGGTTTCTCAAGAGGCAGGTCAGGTGGTCTGGTATTCCCATCTCCTTCAGAATTTTCCACAGTTTCTTGTGATCCACACAGTCAAAGGCTTTGGCATAGTCAAAAGCAGAAATAGATGTTTTCCTGAAACTCTCTTGCTTCTTTGATGATCCAGTGGATGTTAGCAATTTTATCTCTGGTTCTTCTGCCTTTTCTAAAACCAGCTTGAACATCTGGAAGTTCACGGTTCACATATTGCTGGAGCCTGGCTTGGAGAATTTTGAGCATTACTTTACTAGCATGTGAGATGAGTGCAATTGTGTGGTATTTTGAGCATTCTTTGGCATTGCCTTTCTTTGGGATGGAAATGAAAACTGACCTTTTCCAGACCTGTGGCCACTGCTGAGTTTTCCAAATTTGCTGGCATACTGAGTGTAGCACTTTCACAGCATCATCTTTCAGGATTTGAAATAGCTCAACTGGAATTCCATCACCTGCACTAGCTTTGCTTGTAGTGATGCTTCTTAAGGCCCACTTGACTTCACATTCCAGGATGTCTGGCTCTAGGTGAGTGTGAGTGATCACACCATCATGATTATCTGGGTCGTGAAGATCTTTTTTGTACAGTTCTTCTATGTATTCTTGCCACCTCTTCTTAATATCTTCTGCTTCTGTTAGGTCCCTATCATTTCTGTCCTTTATCAAGCCCATCTTTGCATGAAATGTTCCCTTGAATTCTCTAATTTTCTTGAATAGATCTCTAGTCTTTCCCATTCTATTGTTTTCCTCGGTTTCTTTGCATTGATCTCTGAGGAGGGCTTTCTTATCTCTCCTTGCTCTTCTTTGGAACTCTGCATTCAAATGGGTATATCTTTCCTTTTCTCCTTTGCTTTTCACTTCTCTTCTTTTCACAGATATTTGTAAGGCCTCCTCAGCAGCCATTTTGCTTTTCTGCATTTCGTTTTCTTGGGGATGGTCTTGATTCCTGTCTCCTGTACAGTGTCACGAAACTCCATCCATATTTCATCAGGCACTCTGTCGATCAGATCTAGTCCCTTAAATCTATTTCTCACTTCCACTGTATAGTCATAAGGGATTTGATTTAGGTCATACCTGAATGATCTAGTGGTTTTCCCTACTTTCTTCAATTTAAGTCTGAATTTGGCAATAAGGAGTTCATGATCTGAGCCACAGTCAACTCCTGGCCTTGTTTTTGCTGACTGTATAGAGTTTCTCCATCTTTGGCTGCAAAGAATATAATCAATCTGATTTTGGTGTTGACCATCTGGTGATGTCCATGTGTAGAGTCTTCTCTTGTGTTGTTGGAAGAGGGTGTTTGCTATGACCAGTGCATTCTCTTGGCAGAACTCTATTAGCCTTTGCCCTGCTTCATTCTGTACTCCAAGGCAAAATTTGACTGTTACTCCAGGTGTTTCTTGATGTCCTACTTTTGCATTCCAGTCCCCTATAATGAAAAGGACATCTTTTCAGGGTGTTAGTTCTAGAAGGTCTTGTAGGTCTTCATAGAACTGTTCAACTTCAGCTTCTTCAGCATTACTGGTTGGGGCATAGACTTGGACTACTGTGATATTGGATGGTTTGGCACAGCACTAATTCACCTGTGGGCTTGCCCAGCAGTTCCACCTGTTACACACGTGGATAAAGGAACTCACCGGAAAGACGGGGCCAGACGTTGACAAATCAAATTCCAGGAAATGGGGACCCAGTTGGCATCCACATCAACAGGCACCCAATTTTTTAGGAAAGTCTTCAAATCACAGTAAAGTATTACAGATGAATAAGTTAATGAAAAAGAAGGGCCTAGACTTTACCTTGCTTGGGCCCACTCCATTCTTCCAAGCGCTAAACAGGATTTTATTATCTATTTTTATTAATGTTTATTTCCACATCCAACTCTGCAACAGGCTGTCTTCAAAAAAAATCCTTATGGTAACTTTCCATAATATCACAAGACTATGCAGATGTCTTTGGCAACTCTGGCATCCTAGGATTTTGCACATATAGATTCCTTTTATAAGTATTACATTTAATTTTTAAAAACTTATCTATTTGAGGTTCAGATCTGGATTCCTACCTCTGAATAGAAGAAATAACAGAACTAGTAAATTTGTGTGTACTGCATGCTCACATATGTGTAGGAGAAGACTGTTAGATGTTAGGAATGGACAAGAAAAATGCTGGGGAAGACTAGTGGGTCAATTAACACAGCCCCCTAGACCTACTTTAAGAAATATCTTAGATCTAAATGGTACTTTATAAGCACATCTTTATAGTTTATAAGCCCATGTATTTCTTTATAAAAAGACTCATTGCACCTAAAACTACTGAGATGAGTCATAATTTAGTACAAATTGAAAACAGAATTCTGTACCCAAGTACTGTGCTTCTTCAGGCAGTTTGTACTAACTGTGAGTAGATTTTTATCCCCAATATTCACAGATGTGGGAGAGAGCTGGGAGAAATCTTATAACCCTAAAGACTCTTAAAACCTCTAAGCCAAAGTAAGCAGGCCAAATGTGCTAATCATCAGGCAAATGGAGACGGCTGAGACCTCCACTCAGAGCTTTAGGAAGATATTCTAAAGTTCACATTAGCGCAAATAGGATTTTCAGGATATGAATTTCACTAAAGCACAAATTGAATCATGTCAGTTAATCCGCACAGATTTCTTCCAGCTGGGATCCTGGATATTGAGCTGTGACCATCTCTCCATGGACCTGAAACCACCGATCTGTCTCACGTGGGTTGCTGCATGGCCATTAGATGGAGACACTGCGTGGTCACTACCCTAACAAACAGATCCAAAGTACCTACATCTAGGGAAACGGCTACAGCACCCATTTCCAATCTCCGGGGCCACCCAGTCCCTCTGCAATGGAGTATCAATAGAGAGGCTGAACGAATTGTTCACTTAATTGTGCTGTGCAAGCTGAATAATTGTGTGCTTTCCAGAAAGGCTTTGTAACCAGTGAGACAGCGCTGGATCTGCCAAAACCTTTACCTTGAAGCCAACATCCTTTCTTTCTAATACAGTCTCTCTCCTATCACAAATAACGGCAACCGCGGTATTATTGCCAGAGGAGGCAAAACCATGGCAGAAACATCGAAAATCATGTCTTTCAAAATGGAAAAATCTCCATTAAGCTGCTGCTGAGAACTGCTATCTCCGAATATGCCAGTGTGAAACCTTTAGTCACAAACCGGGATTTAGTGGATTACACACTGAAGCAGTCAACAAATGGCATCATCCTTAATCTACCTTTAGGGTGAGCAAAATTGGCCCATTAAATAAAATAACCACATTTTAAGAGGAGAAGAGAAATGTGATGAAAACAAGAGGGAGTGTTGGGAGCTGTTTTTCAAACACCAAATATTGTGCAAGAAGGCTAGAAAGATGGAAAATGGAATATTACGTACAAGTCAAAGTCTCTAGGATGATAAAAATCAATTAATACCAGGTTAGAAAACAGTGAAATAAGGTATGTTGAGTGAAAAAAAAAAATCTTAAGGACAGCAACAACCAAATGTTTAGCCAAAGAAAACCCTATATTACTTGATAAGTCAAGAGAATAAGACCAAGACAGATGTCTTTTTAATTCTCTCCCTGAAACTTACTTCAAGCATTAAAAAGCACAATGGAAGTTCTCAAAACACTTACTTCTGGTAGAGAAATTGCTTGCAGCACACCACACTTGTTTTTTGGTTTTCATTAAGTTACTTTTCAACAGATAAGGCTCCAAAGACATGGTTCAAAATTGAGAAGTCTCCCTCCTACCCGTCTCCAGCCATCCATCCCTTTTCTCAGAGAAAATCACTGTTTCTGGTTTCCTTCCAGACCAGAAATCTAAATATTTTTATATTCTATTTTATAATAATTTTCCTTTGATATATTCTTGCCTATTTACTACCTTGTTTTTATTTCTTGCAACAGTTTTTCATTAATAATAATCAAGGTCTCTTCTCCTTGGTAGGTCTATGTTCATATAGTTTGAGATTCTCCAATTGGCTGTTTCTTCTCAGTTGTCATAATCCCCCATTATACAGTCTAATTGTGTGAGGCGAGCAGAAGTAACGCCATGGCAGGCAGCTTAGATTAGGAGTAGGCCTTCCTACTTCTGGGTGGTAAGATTATCAGGCCACCCGGATACAACAAATCAGCTTAACACTGACCACTGTTTGCCAATTAGGAACGGGGCGGAAACCCCTGGGAAAGTCCCGCGTGTGCGAAAGTTTTGAAAGACCAATGAAACTGCTTTGCAAACTTGTAACCAATCCACTTAAACCAACTACCAACGGCGTGTGCTCACCCTATAAATTTGTGTAACAGCTTGGGCTCGGGGCTCTCTGACCCCGCACCACTGCGTTGGATGCGGCAGGAGCCCTGACTCGAGTCAGCAATAAACTTCCCTTTTTGCGAGTTGCGTTCTCTTGGAGGCCTTCTCTCTTCCCGCTTGGGGATTTGGCCATCGGGCATAACAATTGACATGTCTCACTAACAGAATTAGGACTTTAGAAAAACAGTATGCATCAGGTTCTGACAAGAATGCAAAAATGCTATTTTTATGCAGCTACCCTTCAAAAAATACCCAAGAGATTGAAAACAAATGAGAAATTAAAAAAAAAAAAAATCGTGCCACCACCAAACCAAAATTCTAAGTGGGTTTGAGTCTTGACAGGACATTCTTATATCCTGATTCAAGTGCCAGCTGGCTTGGATTTTGAAACATCAACCTCATCTGATTTTTCAGGTTTAGATTGGTCCAGAGCAATACAGTTCTGCTTTTACAAAGTTTGCTTTACACCAGTTCGCTTTTACAGAAGACCTACATTAATACCTGTTTGGGCTAACCAAAAGAAACTCAAAGAGGATTTTCACTTTTATGAAAAAGACAAAAAGAGAAACTAGCATTCAGTGTTTGTTCTGTAGGTAACTGTTACCCAGGCAGCTTGAACCCTGAAATGGAAAAGTGGCACCGCCAAGCACCTTCCCAGGAAATAGACTGGGCGTCTCAGCACCAAGCTGCAATAGCTTTGAACTGTATCTGTTCTTTATCTCTGTGTATTTTGTGCATCCAATAGCAACATGTATCCTAACTTAATTGCTTCTTCACTTTCACTTAAGCCGCTTAGGCTCACAAAAGGTTTCTTAGGAACGCTCTCTTTCTGATAGCGCGGGAAACCTGTATTGGCCTGAGTGCTTAGGAGTGGGGAAGAGATGATGGGTGCTGGGAGGGACGATAAACAGGGTGCCCCCCCCCCAACAGGCAGAGAGGCCTTCCAAGGAGTCCTTGCTATGAGAATAATTGAATGGAAGGTAACATGCACGTTTCAAACACTTCAGGTGTGTTTTTTTTTCCTTCCCAAATTCATCTGAGGCTATGGATAGTTAGGAAGGGGAAAAAAAAAAAAAAAAAAAACCTAGGCTCTAGCTCTGGTGTCATTTTGAATTTAATGTACCCTTGGCTTAATCACCTTCGATTCACTCTCATTTATAAAATGAGGACCTTGGCTGTGATGAGTTCTAAAGCCCTTTTTCCTTTTAACCCTCTCAATCTAAGATTCAATTTCTCTCCATATATTGACTTATATGTCTGTTATAAGGGCATAATTCTTTTCATTTCCCACAAATTTATTTACCATGAAATAACAAACTTGGTATAAATATTTTAAAATCCTCATCAAGGAAGAGAAGCGACTGTACTGCACAGCTGTCATTTTGAAGATGTCCATCATCCATTCCCCCTCCTCAGCAGCACCTGGATCGCTTTAGGGGGAAGTATCTGTGTACACCTGAGGGGAGATAAGCCTAGGTGTTTGCCTTCCCACTACAAAAGCTTAAGAGGAAACTGGAAATTTCCTTCTCCCAGAGTCTCCTCTCATAAATCAATACATCCATAGGATGGATGTGTGACCACCAAATTTTCTCCTGCGGGCCTCTGAATCTTTAGCAGAACAACACAAGAACAAGAGAAACAACTGGAGTTCATTCACTCCAGAAGTGTGACTTAGGCAAGACTGTGGAGTAACTCCTGCTACAAGGCTTTCTATCCTTTCATTCTGAAGTTTTCCCTTAAAACTTACAAACAACCCAGTATCCTCCCAATAAATTCACTTTTCTATTTAAGATAGTGGTTTGCTGCATGCTGATCTACTTCAAAACTTAATGGCTTAAAATAATAACCATTCATTTGCTCACAGTTCTATAGATTGGCAATTTGGGTAGGGCTCAGCTGGGATGGTGTGTCTCTGCTCCACGTGGTACCAACTGGGTTCATTTCAACATCTGCAGTCAGTGGGAAGATCTGCTGGGGGCTGACCCTGGATTGCCTCACTGACTCACTTATTTGGAAGCTGGCTGAAGCCATCAGCTGGAACACATCAGTTCTCCACGTGGCACCTCATCCTTCAGTAGGCCATACTGGAGAAATGCTCAAAGAGAATAAAGCAGAGCTGCAACTTCCCCGACATCACATTCTGTTGATCAGATAGTTTAAAACCAGCCCAGATTTAAGGGGTGGGAAAAGAGACTTCATCTGTTAATGGAAGGAGTGACAAAGAAACCTTCCTTCCCACGTAAAGGGGCTACATGGGGACATGATTCACTGGCGACCATTACTGTATGAATCTACCATGGTAGAGTTCATTTCTGTTGCTTGCAACCTAAGAATGATAACTAATCCATCCATTAGTGTAATGGGACATGGAACACATTAGATTTAGAAGGCCTCAACATTTAGGACCTTTTCCCTGTTTCTACCTCACATATTAATGAGATTATTTGGAAATAATGTGGTATCATGGTAGTAGGACTGTAAGAAGAATGAATTTAAAGTGAAATTATCATGTTTCGAGTCTTGCCAGCTATTTAGTCATGTAATTTTAAACCTACATAATCTCTGTGACTTCATTTATATATATGAATGAAAGGATGGATGGATGGATGAAATGGGCTGATAAGATTTGCCTGAATTGCAAATATTGTTCAGTTCAGTTCAGTCATGTCCGACTCTTTGCGACCCCATGAACCGCAGCACGCCAGGCCTCCCTGTCCATCACCAACTCCCAGAGTCCACCCAAACCCATGTCCACTGTGTCAGTGATGCCATCCAACCATCTCATCCTCTGTTGTCCCCTACTCCTCCTGCCCTCAATCTTTCCCAGCATCAGGGTCTTTTCAAATGAGTTAGCTCTTCACATCAGGTGGCCAAAGTATTGGAGCTTCAGCTTCAATATCAGTCCCTCCAATGAACAGCTAGGACTGATCTCCTTTAGGATGGACTGGTTGGATCTCCTTGAAGTCCAAGGGACTCTCAAGAGTCTTCTCCAACACCACAGTTCAAAAGCATCAATTCTTCAGTGCTCAGCTTTCTTTATAGTCCAACTCTCACATCCATACATGTCTACTGGAAAACCATAGCCTTGACTAGACGGACCTTTGTGGCAAAGTAATGTCTCTGCTTTTTAATATGCTATCTAGGTCAGTCATAACTTTCCTTCCAAGGAGCAAGTGTCTTTTAATTTCATGGCTGCAATCACCATCCGCAGTGATTTGGGAGCCCAGAAAAATAAAGTCAGCCACTGTTTCCCATCTATTTGCCATGAAGTGATGGAACCAGATGCCATGATCTTAGTTTTCTGAATGTTGAGCTTTAAGCCAACTTTTTCACTCTCCTCTTTCACTTTCATCAAGAGGCTCTTTACTTCTTCTTCACTTTCTGCCATAAAGGTGGTGTCATCTGCATATCTGAAGTTACTGATATTTCAATTGTGGTGGATATGAAATATAGTAACTGTGTGAACTACAGGAAATCTTCACTTTGTACTGTAGTACAGGACCATAAAATGATCACACAAGTTGATACTGTGCAAAACTATCTTAATGGAAAACATTATAATTGTTCTACAACCTCTAAACATTTTTGTCAAAACATTACAATCTTTTTCACTATTGGTTATAAATGTATCAGGAAATGAAAAAAAAGAACAAAACTGTTTTTGCTTAGTATGCTATCATTTAAACTAGTAAAAACCCTAAAAATAAAGTATCTTATTTATTTGTTTAAAAAAAAACCTTATCAAGATTAGCTTGGTAGTGTTTGCCTTCTTGTCATCATATAACTGACAATGTGGAATGAGGATCTTTTCTGTGCCTTGGCAAACTGTCACACTGCTTTTTAAGTTTGCATCTGCTTCCAACATTTTTTGCTTCCAACATTTTATCCCTTATATTTTTAGTGTCATGAAATGTCTCCAAGAGTTTCTTTTATGTGAATTTTTTTTTGCTGGTGTCACTGCCTCTAGGACATTTTTATCCTTTCATACAACCACTTTCCTTATTTATGTCAGTAAATTTGCCTTCACCAAGTTCCTCTGGGTGCATGTCTTTAGAAAGGCAGTAGTATTGACATTCCCACAATCAACTCTTTCTTCTACATTCCATTTATGTTTGACTCAAACTTCACTTTCAGCATTATTACTTCTGTTTCTTTTGTTGAACTTTCATTTTTGCTGGACTATTCTTTCTTTTAACTATTCACATCTGTAAAATGTCACATGAGTTTATCACTGGGAAACAAAGAGGGGACACAAATACACACTTTGCTGTCCATTTGTGAACTGTACAGGTGCACGGGATCAATTACTGCAAGAAGTGACAAGATTGGTCCCTGATCGTAATGTGCATCTGTCACTTATGTAGTGACTTGTGGACCAAAGAGTTGGCGGCAATGTTTGTACTTTGCACAACTTCTCAGTGAATATATTTGTTAACTGAAATTTGAACCACGTTGCTGGGAGACTGATGTTATTTACACTGTGGTAACTGACATGTGTGCATATGGAACTATGCAAAATAAACCATTTTAAAGATGATGTTAAGTTTAATTATTGCTACAGTTGTTATTAAAGAGAGAAAGAGAAGACCTCATTTTTACTGTATTAAAGAAGTTCAGTTAATTTAATCACTATTAGGCTCCAACAATTTTCATCTTTGCCACTGCAAGGTCCGAAGATTAGTACTAAGTGCAAGCAGAGAAGAGGGGAGGAAGAAGGACTGAAAAAAAGAAACCTGCATCTTAACCTTTCCACAAAGGCCTAGAAGAAAATGGAATACACCAAACCCAAAGGTCATACAAAAGTGAGGAAAGATATTATTCAAATTAAGTAGCTCTTTCTACTACTCTTTACTTCCATGGCCAGAAGGAAAATATTTCAATAACTTTCTAGGAATGGGGCTGGTAATCTCCCAATATTCACTTGCCTTTCTTAGTAGCAGAATGCCAATTTTTGACTGGTTATGCTGCTACCCAGAATATTTCCCAGCTTCCCTTGCAGCTAGCTGTGTCCACATAACTTAATACCATCCAATGAAATATGAGTGAAAGGATTGAGGGGTTGGGGGCAACTCCTTAAAAGGAGCTTATTCTATTAGGAGAAGCAACCTTTTATCCTTCCTGCTGAATAGAATGTGGGCAAGACATTAGAAAGTCATCTGGGACTAAGGAGGCAATGTTGAGAATGGAGGTCAGGCATTGGAATGGTGGAACATAAATAAAGACCAGCGCCTGAGTCCTTTGTGGCTTTATGCAAACATTATACCAGCTCTGGGCTCCTCCCACCACACTACTTTATGTATATTTAACCCATTCTTTCTTACCCACATCTGAACACAGTTCCTAACTGATAAAACAAATACTCTTATCTAGCCAATGGGCTGAATCAGTGACTCAAGTAACAATGGCTGACTCTTTCATCATTCTGCACAATGAAGGGCCCAAATGAGGCACAAACCCGTGGGGAAAACAACACCCTCCACGCGGTGTTGGATATTCAGGGCAACAAAAGCTTATGGTTGTTTGTAAAACCCTAAAACAGATTTTGATAATCAAAACTCAAACATAGACCTGACTTAGAAACTGTTTGGACAGGAAAAAAAAAAAAAAAGGTGAAAGGGAAGGAAAGAAGTACTAGCTCATAGCTAACTTGTTATGAATCAGAGAGTATGGGTGGGAAACAGAAGCCCCAAAATATAACTCAGAATAAGGCTGCCCTCATGTAAGGGTCTAGAGGAAAACAAAGGAGGTCCTAGCTTAGTGCTGGTCTCCCGTTAAAAGGGACATTTAACAAACAGAAGTAAATTGAGGTTATACAACAACCAAGGTGATCTGGACTTCCCATTTTGTGAAGGATGGGAGAAGAAACTGGTATTATATACCTGGGAGCAAAGAAGACAAAGATGAGGTATGACTGGTGTTTTAAAGGTGAAATGATGTATTGTGGAAGAGGACTTTGCATTAATCTGCATGGTTTCAAGCACTGGAACTAATGAGTGAAATAAAACATATTTCAACTCAATAAAAATAAAAAACCTTCTGAAAATTAGAATTTCCCGAAACTGTAATGCACTTCTTTGTAAGGTAGTGAGTTATCTGACATGGCAGTGGATCTTTTTAAAAGTAGGGACCATAATGGAACTCAGGACTTTTTCTGAAACTCAGGATAGAAAATGAAAACTCTATTGTATCTTCAAATCCTTGAAAAAATGAAGTGATTTTAATTCTAGGATGACTGACAATGAAGAAAAAGGAGGCTGCACTGGATGGGAAAATGACCCAGGTGGCTCTTCCATTCTTATTGCGCTATTAATCCTGTATTTTCCTGTTACATGTAAAGTAGTTAATATGCAATGATCCAGGTGTTGAACAAATGCTTCCTGAGGAAAATTATGATGATTGTAGTGGCCAGAACTCTTCCACCTGTAAGTGGATGAAACCAGCTTAGACTAGTCTAGGGGTAAAAATAAGAAATTCAATGGCAGGGGTAAATCTCGTTTCAAAATCAAAAAATGTGGTCAGATTCTTTCTCCACCTCTTGGATCAATTCTCTCCAAGCTGGCTTCAGGCAGACTCTTAACCATGGAGAAGCCTAGACCACCTCTCAGCTTCATATGTCATTCCCTAGCCTAGAAATTTCAATGAACAGAGAACTCTTTTTTACTCAAAAGTCTTATAACTGACTTGGACTAACCTGACTTCAAACACTGCTCATTGTTTATCCAATTACTATGGACTTGGATTGACCAGCTTGGGTCACATGAACTAAGGACTGGGTACAAGGAAAAGAAGCTTCTGAAGTACGGATGCTGTGAAGATAAAAATAATCAATGTTCACTACAATGACACAATGAATGTAGTAGATTTTTTTTAAAGGCCACTTCTGGGCCTTTTGTGAATCTCAAAGTAGGAAATAGAAACACCATTGTACCTTTTTGCTTGTTTTGTTATTGCCGTTCACACTGTGCAACATGCTAAATCCTAGTTTCCCAAGCAGGGATTGAACCCACGCCCTCCTGCAGTGGAAGCACACAGTCTTAGCCACTGAACCACCAGGGAAGTCCCAAAACACATGAGAATACGAAGTGAATTTGATTCTAGGCCTTAATCTAAATTCTAATACTCAAGCAAATAATTTTAACATGTCTGTCTTTTCACCAATTCCCTCTTTTTTTCCTTAAGATGCCTCGGTTCACAGTCTCATCAGATAAAGTAATAGCAAATGAAGAGAAAAGCCTAAAATGTTTATTGAAGTGGATGAAGGCATGGCATGTAAAGAAAAATTATTCGTTAATAGTTGAAAAAATCTTTATATTTAATATTCAGGTGACATATTTCTACTTCAAGAGAAGTAAACATTACAGTCATGAATAACAAACAGAAACACAAACTCCATTTATTTGTAAAATAAACTCATTTTCTTTTCATATGAATGCAAAAAATGACCGAATACCATATGTTCCATTTGCCATGATTCTAAGACAGCAAAGCTATACAATTTCTAGATCATTAACTTGTCCTCCTATTTTTCCATGTCTTACAGTTCTGCTAGGTAAGCGTTCATTCATTCACTTTGATAATGCTACTTTTTATAGGTTTGGTATTTCATTTGCTCAGTTACTCCATGCGAAACTACAACAGCCAGAAAGTGCAGGTATGGGGAAGAAGAGGACCCACCCCACAGTTTCCCTAAAAGAACAAGAACTCAGGACTACGCTCCCAATGGTTTCAAACAAAGAGGGGTTTTGTCTTTTGCTAGTTTCAAGTTTGAAAAAGGCATCCATACCCCCTCATTTTATATCACTGGAGCCAGGCTGAGTGTCACAGTATTCAGGATAGCACAACGGTACAGCATGTCAGCTCTATAAGTAGTGGGTGGGAAGATAGGGAAGAGGAAAGAGTCCCTGTAGTCACGTGGAAATCGTGGAAGGGTCCCTAGAAGGGAAGAGGAGCAATCATGGGGCTCTAGGTGATCTGCATAAAATCAGAGATGTAGAAATAAATCCCAAAATTAGACATGAAAAATATAATTCAGGGTCATGGGAATGATACGAGAGAGAGAGATTCTGAGGTTAAAGCAGCCGTGTATCACAAAAACCTAAGTTTTCCATTTTTATTACACTGCTTAGCTACCCACAGAGATTTCTTCCAGCCAGCTTAATCTTTTCAAAATGGTTTCATGAGATTGAGAACATCTTGAAAAAAAAAAAATGTACTCAACTTCTGGGACAAGCTGTAGAATTCACACTAAATAGCGTAGTATATGTGACTTAAAATATAAGTCATCAGTAGATGCTTACCCAAAAAATCAAATAGGAGCTAGTATATAAGCTGAATACATAAACATGTTAACAGGACAAAGGAGCAAAGCAGTAAAAAGAGGTATAAGAAAATGGAGCAACTCATGACAGGGGCATGTCTACACAATTATAAATTTAGTACTTCTCTTTTGGAGATAAACTCAGGAGTTCATAAAATGAACAGACATAGTAACTACAAAAAGACCATCATGATTTATTGAGCATGAATAAATCCTTTAATAAAAGCATTGGAGGACTTCATCCAATTCTTTCTAGAGGCAGGCATAATAGCATCTCCATTTTACAGAAGAAGAGAGTAGATTTCTGAGAATTTTTGTGTAATTTCTTTAAAGTCACACAGCTAGCAAACACAGAGCCAAGATTTTAACCCTGCCAGTCTGATTCCCAATTCTGTGCTTTTAACCACAAGTGCTTTTTTCTTAAGCATTTTGCATGAACTCACTCATTTGAGTCTCCTTACAATCCCAATAAACTGAAATTATTATTTCCAATCTTTAATGAGAAAATCAAGAAGATAGAACCATTGTTCTAGGTCACATGGCTGGCCAGTGGCAGAGCCAAGATTGGAACTTATGTCTCTCTGACTCTAGAGCCTTCTTTCATAGATAATCTGTTACAGGCTGCTACTTGCCTATTGAAATCTACTCTCTTCTTCCTGGGAATGAGTCTGCTTAGCCAAAAACTACACTTCTATACTTTCTTTGCAGTTAGGTATGGCCATTTGACCAAGTTCTTACCAAAGGAATATGAGTGGAGGCAACACGTGCAACTCCTAAGTCAAAAGGAACCCCATGATCCCAGACCTCCTCTTTCTCTTTCTCACGAATTGGACCTCAGAATAGGAGGGGCCAGAATTCATTAGAACAATCAAGTTAGAATCCATCAGAACATAAAAAAATAAAATTCCTTTTACAACAGGTGTACTGAAATGAGCCCGAGTCACAATATGGTGACGTCCTAAGTCACCATACTGACATCACTTCAAATATCTTAATTTCATCTCTACACTGCCTACTGCCTCTCTTAGAACGCTGTTCTGGGTCATATAGTACAACCTCCTTTGCCATCTCTTTGAAAGATATCAGGAAATATTATAGGGGCCAATCTTCAATTATACACCTATCCCAGGTTACCCAAAGAATCCAACTGGGATCTTTAAACTGAATCTAAGAAACCTTTAAGTTTTAATTTTTTAATGCAAAAAAAAAAAAAAATTCTTGTGGAAAGTAGTTTTCATAGAGTTAAAGATCTACTAAAATGATCCTAACTTTTGACACTCTAACACCAAACCACATCTGGATGCTTATTTTAATGAAATGATAAAAAGTATTATATTTGCAAGGATGTTCACTGAAGCAGATCTAAAGAAGAAAAAAAAACTGTAAACAAAATGTGAAACGGTAGAGAAAATTAGTTAAATAAAATGAAGGTTCATCCTGAGGGGAAATACGAGGCTGATATTAAAAACAAATTCAAAAACCCAAAGCAAAAGCACTGAGAAATAAATTAAAATTTTCCAGTTAATCTTTCAAAGTGATAACAAAAGATTTGCTTTGGATGATCCAGAACAACATATCCAAAGGAGGCAACATACAGTGTAGAATTACACATTCTGAAATGACATTATGGAAAAGCAAACAGACACATCCAAATTGGGTACTTCTATAGCACAGCTGACCAGGTGTTTTCAACAAGTTAATGGCATTTTTTAAACGGTGGGTCTGCTATAGATTAAAATAATGTGAAGAGATATAACAACCCACTAGAAGGTATAGATCATTATTTGCATCCTCAGGTATACGAATCAAAGTTAAAGAAAGACATTTTTGAAATAAAGAAGGAAATTTGAATACGATTAGATTATATGTAATATCAAGGAATTGCTGCTAGTTTTGTTAGGTACCATAATGGTTCTATAGTTGAATTAGAAAACATCCATATTTTCTAGAAATGAATAATAAAGTATGTGGGGGTGAAATGACTTAAGGCCTAGAACTTGCTTTAAAATACTTCAGTAACAATAAGAGCTATAATGTCAAGACACAAAGCAGACAGTGTACAAGCCCGGCAGCGGCCTGCCTGAGGAGCTCCAGTTTGGATCCAACACTTACTAGGTGTATGACAAGTTACTTGACTTCCCAATGCCTTGAGTTCCTCTTCTGTTTACTAGTGATACCAACCCCATCTCTTGTCTTAGGTTATTGTGAAGATCATATGAGATGAGCTCTGCAAAGAACTCAGCACAATATGTTAGCTATTATTATCATCATTATAAACCAGTATGCTCTTCACTCATCTAAGACCCCAAATATCACTCACCAAAAACACTTAATCCCTTGAAATCTCTCCTCTGTCTTTCTCTCCAGGTTCCTTCTTGTTTCCTCCCTCCCTAGCCTATTTCCTTCTTCAGGACCTAGAATTTATGCTTTGATTGTTAATAATGAACTGCTGCTGCTGCTAAGTCGCTTCAGTTGTGTCCGACTCTGTGCGATCCCATAGACGGTAGCCCACCAGGCTCCCCCATCCCAGGGATTCTCCAGGCAAGAACACTGGAGTGGGCTGCCATTTCCTTCTCCAATGCGTGAAAGTGAAGTCGCTCAGTCGTGTCCAATGCCTGGCGACCCCATAGACTGAAGCCTACAAGGCTCCCCCATCCATGGGATTTTCCAGGCAAGAGTACTGGAGTGGGCTGCCATTGCCTTCTCCATAATAATGAACGAATATTTCATTAATTTTTAAAGTGATTTTCTTTTTTAAAACTAAATTAGGAAAACTGGAACAAGGTAGAAAACAGGAGAATACAAAATAAACTGAGATAATTATCCCCAAGTAGAAACATGGAAAACGATCAAAGGAAAAGTAGAATATATAAATGGAGACATTCTGAATGATTTTCCTTATACCTAGTGATTCTTTCATTAGGTTCAAGCAAGACATTTTTTTTAAAAAAGCAAATTCCACAGACCTAAGAGACCCTAAGAATGATTGAATAATACATGTGTGTGTCTTTCAATGGAGGAGGGCACGTTTGGCTGTTACTGGCAAATCTAGAGTATAAATAGGAAGACACAATAATAAGAGCTATGATAATACTTCTTATTCCATTGATTCCATGGTATCTTGGGTGTGTGACCTGTGCAGTCACATAGGACCTTATGTTTAGGAGGGCCCTGTGTGTGCGTGTGCTCAGTCATGTCTGACTTTTTGTAACCCCATGGACTGCAGTCCACCAGGCTCCTCTGTCCATGGGATTTCCCAGGCAAGAATACTGGAGTGGGTGACCATTTCCTTTCCAGGGAATCTTCCCAACCAAGGGATCAAACCCAAGTCTCTTGTTTGGCAGGCAGATTCTTTACCACTGGGCCACCTGGGGAAGCCCTCAGAAGGGCCTTATACTTGGTTTACTATCCTGCTATCACCATTTTGAAATTCTTACTTTCTAAACAAGGGGCCCCACATTTTCATTTTTCACTGGGCCCCACAAATTATGTAACTAGTCCTGACTGCCCTTATGAGGTGGACACTATTATAATTCCAATTTAAAGGTGAGAAAGTTGAGGGTTAAAGGACACAGCTAAAGTCACACAGCCACCAAGTGACAGGATGGATATAGGAAGAATTCAAAGTGAAAGATAGAGAATGGGGTAAAGAACAAAAAGAAAGCCAGGTAAGCCAGGGCACAAGAACATTATCATCCACCTGGGGTCCACTTCCTGGCTGATTAGGCAGTCAAAACTCCTGGGTTTAGGCTGAGAGTTAAGGCCACCCCAGGAAGGAATCTGTTCTATAGCCCATGACAGGCTCTATATCACAAGACTGTCAGCGTGGAACATGGAAAGGGTACAAGTATCCATTGGCCCCTCTGGAAACAGGATCTACAGGAAAGAAAGGCCAGAAGTGTTTTCCCTTAAAAATCGGCCACCTTTTTGCAGGCTCTTGTGTTTCTTGAAAAACTACAGCAGTCAAGGATTAAGATGATCCTGTCACTTTGTTAAAATGAAACTTTAAAAAACATATTTCAACACAATGCTTTCTTAGCTTAGGCAGCACAGAAAATTGTCGATCTACCCACTTGTCCTCACAATCACTCCAGAAGTCAGGCAGCGCTGCTGGCATCAAGAGCACTCAGACCCACCCTTGGGCTTCCTGTCACCTGATTCTGGAACAGCCTAGGATTGGGAGGGTCATCTTGACAACGTTAACAAAACACAGAGTCACACAAAGTCTTAAGGGTCCTTTCCAAGAGGTCTTGTGGCTATGGCTGTTCCTTTAGATGGATCATTAGAGTTAGAGCACATTTCTACAGGGGGGAAAAAATTTTAGATGTCAGAGAAACAGTGAGTGTCCAGATTAGAATTAATAATAAGAAAACAATTCAAAGGCTCCCATCTGTAGTTTCACTTTGGGGGAAGATAAATGAATTATATTCTGCTGTGCCTATTAAAGCCAGAGGGTGAGGCCACAGCCCTATGTGTGGAGAGGGTTGTAAATACTCCGAATGGGGCTCAATGGGAATGAGACTGATTTTTCAGTAGGAAGCCAGTCTGTAGGGGCCAAGCCTTCGGCAGGGAAGAAACCCCTGTCCCTCCTTGGGACCCACTTCTCATAACTGGACCTGTCTCCTTTGCTGTGTTTGAGAGGAACACCTGCTGCCCCAGGAGGAAGTCAGGAGCTGAAGGCATGGTTTCCAACTAGCCTACTTCTCTGGAGTAGCTTTTTAATATACATATTCCATGACCTACTCAAGGGCAACTGAATTGGAATTTTGAGAAATGGTCCCAGATATTTTTTCTTTAATTCATCTGTTTTATATTTCCCAGGTTATTCTCATGCAATCAGCTCATACTGATTCACAGACTAGTTTTTAGAACCACTAGTTTTCCTTTTATTTATCTTTTTTTTCCCTCTTACTCAGTTTATTTCCTTTTGCTACCCTTTCTGGCTTTAGGGACTTGACCACATGGTTGTGCATCCACTCCGCCTCTTTGCAATGCAGCAGAGGAGGTGGACAGCGCCCCGTAAGGAGAGAACGGGTGATTGCAGCAGTAATTAGTGAAGTCACCCAAAAGGGAAGTGGCCAAGACTTCAGGGACCAAGACTTAGCTACTGTGAGGCTGAATCCTGCTTCAACCAGAGTAGTTCTGCATTTATCTGTTATATACACCTTGTATATTCATCTGAATGAAAGGTTCCAATGCAGGAGGAAAAAGTTTGAAAAATAATGCTTTTTCTAGAACCATAACATAACCAAAACACATTTCTTCTTCAGTTACATTCTAGACAAACAGCGTTTTGTGGGCTACCCTGAAAATCTAAATATCATTTATAACATGGATTTTGTAGAAAAATCTGAATTCAAGATGGCAAAAACACATCTCCCTCCCCACCTTCCCGCTCCCCACTGACTGAGCAGCAAGATGGGATGTTTTTGCCTCCCAGAATACCTTCAATCTCACATACAAGGCTAAAGGGATGCCTAGCTTGGAATAAAGGAAACTCCCCCTGAAGCCAGGAGGGAATCTCTCATCCCTCCCTTCTCCCCTTGTCCACGACCTGCAGTGGCCACAAGGGCTGGAGATGGTCCAATGGAAAGGGATAGCAGATGTACACCAGACACATCGATGCTCTGGGGCTCAGGAAACCCCCCACCCAATCAGACCCTTAGCTCTACCAATAAGTGCCCCAATAAATATTTCAGACACAAAGAGGAAGCTACTACCCTACTGCCATGAGAGTTGTTAGAGAATGTGCTCTGAATTGCTTTGAGGAGTTAGCTCTGATCTTCACATGCTCCCTGGGGAAGAGCAGCATTTGTGGAGTTATCCCTGCACACAGATTAAAGTAGATCCATGTGGCAACCTTGTTCTTAACCTCCTGACTACAGTGTCCCAAACAGACGTGGCCAAAAAAACACCACGGTAAGAACTAAGGCATTGCTAACTACTTCATTTGCCAGACTTGTATTTCTCTTCTCTTTGAACTCTGTCTAACAAAATTACACTCTCGAGACTCCCAAGTCAGCACTAGGAGCCAAAAGTCCTATCTATTCCTGGTGTTAACTAAAGAGTTGAATCGATGAAAAAAAAATTAATTCACACCTGAAAACAAACCAATCCTAAGCATAAATAACCCACAATATTCCACATGTGTCTTATGGAGGGAATACATTTATTTAACTCAAATTTCTCAATCAGCTGCATCAACAGCTCCAGTAATGACCTATAGATAATGACCTAGTAATAGGTAATGACCAATAATTGGTAATGACCAAAACATTTGAAGGTTTAACCTAGGAGACCTGAAGAAGCCTCAGTTACAAAAGACTGACTTGGGCTCAGTAAACTGTGTTTATTGATAGAGGGAAATTAAGACTCAGGAACAAAGTTTGAAACCAAAGAGGTTTAGGGAACTGTTGGGCAGTCCATCCCAGTACTCTTGCCTGGAAAATCCCATGGACAGAGGAGCATGGTAGGCTACAGTCCATGGGGCCGCAAAGAGTCAGACACAACTGAGTGACTTCTTTCCTTTCCTTTCCTCCTAATTATAAAGGACAATGTCTTGAGCATTCCAGTTAATTAAGAGATTGCCTCATGATTGCATTTGTAACACTAATGCAAAAACACTAAACTTTTTACTCATCCATATATTAAATAATTTTGTGGTTGTTTAGTGACTAAGTCATGCCTGACTCTCAGGACTCCATAGATTATAGCCTGCCAGGCTCCCCTGTCTATGGAATTTCTCAGGCAAGTATACTGGAAAGGGTTGCCATTTCCTTCTCCAGGGGATCTTCCCGATTCAGGGATCAAACCCACATCTCCTGCACTGCAGGAAGATTCTTTATCACTGAGTCACCAGGTAAGTGCCCATATTAAATAATAATCGCACTCAAATATCAGGCACTATGCCTGACCTCTTTTCTAATTACCCATAATGGACTGGTTCCAAATTGGGAAAGGAGTACGTCAAGGCTATATATTGTTACCCGGCTTATTTAGCTTATATGCAGAGTACATCATGCAAAATGCCAGGCTGGATGAACCACAAGCTGGAATCAAGATTGCTGGGAGAAATATCAATAACCTCAGATATGCAAATAACACCACCCTTATGGCAGAAAGCAAAGAGGAACTAAAGAGCCTTTGGATGAAAGTGAAAGAGAAGAATGAAAAAGCTGGCTTAAAACTCAACATTCAAAAAACGAAGATCATGGCATCCAGTCCCATCACTTCATGGCAAATAGATGGGGAAACAATGGAAACAGTGACAGACTTTATTTTCTTGGGCTCCAAAATCACCGCAGATAGTGACTGCAGCCATGAAATTAAAGGACACTTGCTTCTTGGAAGAAAAGTTCTGACAAACCTAAACAGCATATTAAAAAGCAGAGACATTACTTTGCTGACAAAGGCCTGTCTATGGTTAAAAAAAGCTATGGTTTTTCCAGTAGTCATGTATGAATATGAGAGTTGGGACTATAAAGAAAGGTGAGCACTGAAGATTTGATGCTTTTGAACTGTGGTGTTGGAGAAGACTCTTGAGAATCCCTTGGACTGCAAGATCAAACCAGTCAATCCTAAAGGAAATCAGTCCTGAATATTCATTGGAAGGACTGATGCTGAAGCCGAAACTCCAATACTTTGGCCACCTGATGAGAAGAACTGACTCACTGGAAAAGACCCTGATGCTGGGAAAGATTGAAGGCAGGAGGAGAAGGGGACTACAGAGGATGAGATGATTGGATAGCATCACCGACTTGATGGACATGAGTTTGAGCAGGCTCCAGGAGTTGGTGGTGGACAGGGAAGCCTGGCATGCTACAGTCCATGGGGTTGCAAAAAGTTGGACACGACTGAGCGACTGAACTGAACTGAAATCCCACCTTCCAAATATACCAAGTTGCTCACAAGGCTCAGAATATGCTCTGCTCTCTCCAGGCCTCAACACATGCTATTCAGGGAGTATACACACAGACACACACCACTGCCTTCATCATCTTCTGGCACAAGCGTCTCATTCTCATTTACTGAGCTCAAAGGCCATTCCTTCCAAGAAGCCCTCCTCCACCTCCTAAAATAATATGTGCTGACCTTAGAAAAGACTCTGATGCCGGGAAGATTGAAGGCAAGAGGAGAAGGGGACAACAGAGGACGAGATAGCATCACTGACTCAACGGACTAGAGTTTGAGCAAACTCCAGGAGATGTTAAAGGACAGGAAAGCCTGGTGTACTGCAGTCCATGGGGTCACAAAGACACCACTGAGTGACTGAACAAGTTTGTCTCACTGCAAAATAGAACCTGTTTATGTGCGTCTTTCTTCCAGTGAGCTCTGGAGAACTGAAACTTGGCATTAAGAAGCAGTTCCTTTTAGTGGTTATATAAGCCCTGCAACTGACTCCCTGGATTCTAATCCCAGGTTTATCTCTCTTAATCTCTGCATAGTTTAGGGCAATAACTTAATCTCTCTGGGCCTCAATTTGCTCATCTTTAAAATGGGCATAACAACTGCACCTATCTCCTTGCATTATTAAAAGGACTGCAGAATACATGTAAGTCTTATGAGAGGTATTGGTCATAGTAAGAATTCAATAAATGGTCTTCTAAAAGTCTCTCCTATAGAAAGGTAGGGAAAATTACCTGTCTACACCTCCATTATATGTGAAAGGGCACTATACTTAAATGATTTATCTCTTTTTAAATGTCCAGTAATAAAATTAAGTGGAAAGACCTACAGAAAGAGGCAAAACCAAGTTAAAAGTAAAGCAAGTACTAGAAAAGGTGGGCTTCCCTGGTGGCTCAGAGAGTAAAGAATCCGCCTGCAATGCAGGAGACCCAGGTTCGATCTCTGGGTCAGGAAGATCCCCTGGAGTAGGAAATGGCCACCCATTCCAGCATTCTTGCCTGGAGAATTCCATGAACAGAGGAGCCCGGTGGGCTACAGTCCATGGGGTCCCAAAGAACTGGACACAACTGAGTGACTAACACTTTTACTTTCAGGACAAGGTACTTGCAATGCAATTAACTAACAAAGGATCTGTTTCCAGAAAAGATTTTTCAAAAAGACGAAAGAAAAAAACCCTATTATGAATCAATAAGAAAATCAGAGACTACCTAGGAGAAAATAGGCAAAGGATATTAATTATGCATAAGCATTTCACAGAAAAAGAAACCTGAATGACCTATAGAACTATATAGCGATTCTCAGGGAAACAGAGATACCATTTGATAGCTGCTAGATAATGCCACATGTAGCTGAGGATGCAGGAATCTTTAGGCTAGCGAAGAAGTGAAAGAGAGGGGATAAGGTTTTGACTTTCAGTGTTCTATTTCTTTAAAAAAAAAAGAGAGAGGGGGGGGGGAAAAGGAAATTTGAAGTAAACATGACACAATAAATATTAAATGTGAACTGTGGATACATGGGTTTCTAGAAAATTATTTTCTTTTCTTATTGTTTTAGATATCCATTAATTTAAAATATTATGCCAAGTGAACTTATAAATAAGAACAGGTATTACAGACTTTATGTTTCCAGGTATATTTCAAGACACTGAATATTCAGATCTTTTATAGATGCTCAATATTTTCACTGATTCCACTAAGTGGATGACTGGGTGAGAGGATGGGCAAACAGAGGCAGGGGTGAATGAATGGATGGACAGATGGGTAGGTGGACAGACGAACAGGCAGCTGGGTAGACTGACATTCAAGTACATAAACAGAGACAGAAGAAATAAAGTCACTTAGTGAAGTGAAGAGTTTTAATGAAGTTGTATAAAATGAAGACTTGGGAGACTGAAGTCCCGGCTCTGGCAACCCTCGGACAGCTACCCTGGCAGGGCCACCAGGTGAACTGCACGACACCAAAGGGCCCTGTGTACGCAAATGACAGTGTGAGCGGCGCCCCCTGGAGTTGTGCGATGCCCCAGCCCTGGAGGATAAACGCCATTACCTCTCCGAGTCCTTATTTCTCCATCTGTAAAATAGAGCCCAATCACATCTGCTTCGTGGGGTCTATAAGAAGACTAATGAGACCTTATATGTGAAGTGCTTAGCGCAGAACCCAGCACGTGATAAAAGTGAGAATGTGCTATCACCATCCAGGTAGTACTAGGAAAATGGACATGAAGGTTCAAGACTCGGCTAACGTGCAACAGTAGCCCGAGGAGCTGTCTCCTCACGATTTAAGGAGTAGGAAAGTAACACATGTACCTAGCGGCATTCCTAGCCAGTTTGGGATCTTAGTGACTGTAAGTTTTCCAGCAGACACCTTCAATCCATAGTTCTGGAGTTCACTGGGGTGCCTCAGGTTCCAGGGGTGGGGTCAGGCTGGGCGGCTGAGGGCCCAGACTCTGCCTCTGCTGTCATCGGAGCAGATGGGCCGCTCTGTGCCCTCAGATGCGGGTGTCTCTTGGCTAATGGAAGCGATGTTAAGACTTCACGAACATAAATCCCATTTTATGCAACGCTTTCCACAAAGCATCTATCAAATGTTCACGGGGCACAAACACACACAGCAAACTCAGCCATGATGTGTACCGCGCACAGGAGAAGCCGGGCGGGGAGCAGGCAGGAGGAGGCAGGACAAGGGGCAACCGGCAGCTGTCTCTTCCCTGCTTACACTGTCATCATCCAGAGCCCAGTTTCACAATTTAAAATAAGGGGGCTTTTCCACACACAAAACAGACTGAACATGCGGTTTCCCTGAAGGGCGCCTTTTTTAACACAACAAACTACTCCAAAACTTAGCTGAAAATACCGAGAAGTGCCCATCTCTCCCGACTCTGCACTTTGCTGGGAGTTCCTGCTGGGCTTGCACCCTCTGCTGCGGTCAGCTGGAGGGCTCCTGAGCTGGAAGGTCAGCTGTGCCTCGCGGCACTCCGGGCGGGATGCTGGCCGCGTGGCCTCGGGTCTCCACGTCTCCTCCATGTCTCCTCCCATCCCCTGGTGACTAGAGCGGCTTCTTCTCTTGGTGGCCTCGGTGGTCTCGGGGCAAGGAACCAAGAGGAGAAGAAGCGCGAGCTGCCAGGCGTCTAGACAGGGCTGGGGCTTGGCTGGCAGTGTCACGTCCACACATTCTGCTGGGCAAAGCAAGTCAAAAGGCCACCAGACACAAGCGGAGGAGGAATCAATTCCACCCGGAGAAGCAGCGAAGGCCTCTCGTGGGGGTGTCCACAGACGATCTGAGGAGACCACCTGCCATACGGCCCTTGGAAGTCAGGCGTGGACGGGCCTGGACTTCTGAACATGGTCTGTTTGTTAAGGAAAAAAAAAGTCCAGGGCTTAAAAGAAGCATTTGAAAACCACTCCATGATAGCCAACAGTCCAGAAAACTCTGTGAACACAGGCGGCGGCTGCTAAGTCGCTTCAGTCGTGTCCAACTCTGGGCGACCCCATAGACGGCAGCCCACCAGGCTCCCCCGTCCCTGGGATTCTCCAGGCAAGAACACTGGAGTGGTGAACACAGGAGTGAGAAGCATTTATTCTTCTCCTGAAGAAAAGTCTTCCTGGCAGGAGCAACAGGGTTCCTGAGGAAGCGCGATTTCTCCTCCACTGAGCAGAGAGTGACAGTCATATCGATGTGACCAATGAAGATGGTGAACAAGTGACCGGGGGAGGGGAAGACTGGGCCTCACCGGAGCAGGTACCTGAGACGTGTCCTCACAGGACAGTGACAGCGACCGAGGGTGATGCTTGCGTGCGGACAGGCCCGGCTGCCAGGTAAGAGAGAGGTGGGGCGAGGGGAGAGGAGCCTGTGCACAGGGGGAGGGAAGGGCGCTGAGGGGAGCAGATGCAGAAGGAGGCAGAGCTGCTCGGCTACCGGGACGCCCCTCACCAAAGGAACACAAGGCAGAAAAGCCAGCCTCCGGATCTCTTCTTTCCTCTTCTGGAGAGAGACAGCAGGAAAAATAAGAACGAGGCTTTGTGCAAACAGCGAAGTCTTATCAATACAATAACTGGATGCTAAGTAAATGAGAAGAGACTTCACAATGCTCTGAAAAATCAAAGAAGAGGACAGATGAGAAGAGGGCAGGATAAGGCCGAGACTCAGACAATAACCAAGCATCCGCCTCTAAGACACAACCCGGCTCCCTCTGTGGGGACAGGTGGACACATACAGTCACACTTGTATGCGTGGGTTTATAATTGGTTTCATTTTATTCCACAGTAAAATGGGTTAATGGTACATCCATATTGTGACAACATTCTCTAGCAAATGTCCTAATTAGGAACCCTAACTAGCTTTCCATTATTTCAAAACTGTCCAAATCTGGGTAGACCCCGAAGACCATCTGGAACCTGGACTTCTGCCCAGGCAGCAAGGGATTGTCCTTCATTAGACCTCTCCACGCCCCAGCTAACTGAGAGAGAGACAGAGTGATGGAGAGTTACGTGGTAAACACACTGGGAAACAGCATTTCTTGCTCAGATATTTGGTTTTGTGATTTTATCTTCCTTGCAAGTTACCATGTTCATAAAACTCCAAAGGAGATTTTGATTTAAATCTGGTGTCTTGGCTATTTAAAACTAACTGGGACATGCATTTATTTAAGCATGCATTGCTGTCTGCGGGCATATGCAGAACACTCATCCAAGAAACAGCTGAAAGTACTGTTATTCTTTATTTTATCTTTTAACTATCTTAGTTTGAAGGGGAAACTTTTTAAAAAATCAGGAATAACTTCAAAATCCAGAGGGAGGAATTGCCAATAAAGTAAAACCATTCACGCTGATTTATCATTGTATTTCTGCAACCATTGCTTGCTTCACTAGCTTGTCACTGTATGTGTGTTGAGGGTGGGGGGAGGCAGTCATCTGGATCTCACATCGCATATAGAAGCTGATATAGATGATAAAAGTCAATCATAAAGCTCCCCCAAGTGGATGTTTATAAAACTACATCAAGAAACCAGCCACTCTAGCTGGGACTGTGATCAACACTGAGGCCCCAAATGATAAGCAGCAGTGACCTGGCTTATTCATTATTTTGTACATAATTTAATAAGATCTGCGTCTCAGGGAAAGAATTTTATAAATTTTAAAAGAGATTCTGCAAAAATGCTCCTGGCTTCCGGGGAACTTAACTGGGCCTGGAAGCTGCTGGTGGCGACATTAGACCTTACCTGGATGCAAAGGATCCCGGGATACAGTGATTTGCAGCTGCTCGGGGGTGCAGAGTGCCCCCGTGGCCCCTCTGGAAAAGTTCCCCATCCACTCAGTTGTGTTCCTTATGCCACTAGCGGGGCTGATTATACCGAATTACTTGGCACCCCTGTTAAGCCTGTCACTTAGATTCCAGAACAAATTAAGTTTGCTGAAGGCTTTGCTCTTTCTCTCTATTAAAATATTCATATCTACTCTAACAACCTGATAAAAACTGGCTAAAAGCCTTGCAGTATCCCCTATAGGGAGTGCCATTTTTAATGAATCTGCAAGCATCATAAATAAAAAATAACTGGTCTTAATAAAGAATTGATAGAGCAGCTCTGGTCCCAGATAGGTGTCAATGGGGGGGCTACACACAGCCTTAGCAGACCCAGTGCAGCAAATGAGTCTCCCAGTTAGATGGGGAAGGCCCCCATCCACCAGTAAACTCCAAACAAGGGCAGCATCCATGAATAACTTTCCATAGAATAGTTGAACCTAATGGATCTCATTGGGGATGGATGGTAGAGGGGTGACAGGAGGCCCTTCCAGGGCTGTATAAGAAAGTGGGGAGGAGGACAGGTGATAACAAGAGTAACAACTAACATTTCTTGAGCGTTTACCACGTATCAAGCATTCTCTTCCCAGCAAACCTACTAAATGGGCAGTATTACCCGCTCCTTAGAAATGAAGGTTAATGGAATTTATGGGCTTCTCCCGGTGGCTCAGAGGTAAAGAATCCACCTGCAACGCAGGAGCCCAAGGAGATGTGGGTTCGATCCCTGGGTCAGGAAGATCCCCTGGAGGAGGGCATGGCAACCACTCCAGTATTCTTTCCTGGAGAATCCTCATGGACAGAGGAGCCTGGTCGGCTACAGTCCATGGGGTCGCAAAGAGTCGGACACGACTGAAAGGAGTTAGCAGCAGCAGCAACAGAATTTATATAAGCAGCCTAAGAGCTGAATTCCAACCCAGGTCTGACCCTCAGCCCCAGTCCCTAAGCACTGAGGGCTTGATAAAAGCATTAGAAACATTTCGTAAAACTCTTAATTCACTCCAGTTATTTTTTGGCAAAAAGTGGGACATGAGGCAAGCAATCAGCCTTCACTTGGCCCTGGGGCCAAGGACCAGGCTGGAGTCTGGGCCTCCTTCCTGCTAGGCCAGCAGGCTGCTCACTCTGACTCCACCCCAGGGCTCCACAAGAGAACACAGGACCCAGAATCCTAAGCTCCAGAAAATAAACTAAATGTATACTCTCACGCCTCTGGAATCCAGGCAGAACTGCAGCCTGGCTCTGTCATTTGGGGACTGTGTGACATTAAACCAGTTATCTCTCCTCTCTGAGCCTGCAAACTTGTCCATCACACAGGAATGACAGCCTTAACTGCTCACACCCAGCTTTGTTCCAAAAGGATTTAAGGCAGCAAGTTAACACCTGTGTCACTGAGAGGAGGTCAGAATAAAACGTGATTTTACTACCTATCCATGACAACAGCACTTGTTTTGAGAGACTCTCCCTAAAGAGCCCAGCGTGGAGCCTGGCTCACGATGGGATGGCAGTAAACGCGTCCCTGCCCCTGGCCCTGGATCACTCATGACCCCCCAGCCCTCCTACAATGCCTTCCAAAGGTTCCCCCACCAAGCCACCTCCCACCGCACTGCTGTGCCTGTCTCTCCCCAGCTCTTCATTCCTTTCGTGACCTTGGGATGGTGATCAAGAAAAAGGAGTTGAAACCATCCTGGCTCTCCTCTTGCTCCTCAAGTGCATTCACAAGTGCTTAACTGGCCAAAAGGCTGTGGTAGCGATGTCCCCTGCAGGAGAGGCTGGCCTCACTTAATTCTAAACCTCCTTCCCACATATTAATAGTAAGGCCAGGAGGACAGAGGGCTTCCCAGGCGGCGCTAGTGCTAAGAAACCCACCTGCCAATGTATGAAACGTTAAGAGACGCAGGTTCAATCCCCGAGTTGGGACAACCTCCTAGAGGAGGGCATGGCCACCCACTCCAGTATTCTTGCCTGGAGAATCCCCATGGACAGAGGAGTCTAGCGGGCTACGGTCCATAGGGTCACAAAGAGTCGGACACTGCTGAAGAAACTTGGCACACCCGCACGCAGATCAAAGGGAGGCCACACTTGAGGCAGCCCAGAGTGTGACATCTACACGGGGTAGCCGACTGGCACAGGCAGCCCAGATAAGCAAACCTTCTTTCTTCTTCAATCATGTTGTTTTCCCGCTGTGTTTAGTTACAAGTTTCAGACCAGCACCATTTTCAAGAACACTGGCACTCCAGACTCCAACTAGACCACGTTGTGTAACCTAAGTTTTCTCACCCATTATACGGGGAGAGTGATCAACTGTAACTCATAAGGTGGTGGTGAGCGTGAGTGAAATCAGCCATGTGAAAGCTTGGCATATAGTAAGTGCTCCATAATATTACTGGTTAGTTTTTATTATTGGGGCTAAAACAGACTTGTGCTAGCCTCAGAACCTGGCTGCCAGTTAGAATGCCACTGTTGCCAAGAGAAAATACATTCTATTAATAAGATGCAAAACACAGGTTGACAACCAACTTTTGAGAGTGAGCTGTTATTAAAAAAAAAAAAGGAAGTCAACATTCAACTTTCAACTTTCAGGGGGTGGGGGGTGGGGCTGTGCTGGGTCTTAGTTGCTGTGTGGGTTTCCTCTAGTTGCAGCGCAGGCTTCTCATCGCGGTGGTTTCTCTTGTGGAGCATGGGCTCTAGGACACATGGGCTCAGTAGCTGCAGCTCCCGGGTTCTGAAGCACAGGCTCTGTAATTGTGGTGCATAAGCCTAGCTGCCCCGTGGCATGTGAGATCTTCCCAAATCAGGGACTGAACCCATGTCTACTGCATTGGCAGTCAGATTCTTTACCACCGAGCCATCAGGGAAGCCCCCATTCAAATTTTAATCAGCCAGCTATGCTAGAAAAAGATTGCCTTTTCAAAATCAACCCAAAAATGTGGTACTGATCACCAAAGATGCTGCAACAAGCAACATCCTTTTCTTCATCCAATGAGTCTAATGTGATCAATGATTTTTTTTTTTTAATGTATGCCTTTCACAGCATCATGTCAAAAGTTTCTTCGGTTCAGGGTATGACAGAACCCAGCCACCCTCAACCCCCACTCAAGGCCATCCTCAAAGTCTAAGTGGCATCAGGGATCTTCATTGAGTGACAGTTACATGGCTGAAAGTTAAACACATTTTTCAATGGACTGTTGGTGTCAGAGAGAAGTGCATGCCTTCCACCTACTACTCAGGGTCAGAACATTTGCAGGGGTGGAGCAGGAGGTTAAGCCCTGGTCTTATCTCAGGTGTGAAGGAAAAAGGTCAGGATTCTTACTCAAAAAATAGCTCCCCCATAATCCCACCAATTGGTTTCACTGAGTCTACAAAGTTCTCCTTTCACAAGTGAATATTACATAGAAAAGGATTCTAAAGAGATGCTCCACAGTTTGACACTGGTTTTCTATAGGTGGTGGGACTGTGGTTGATTTGGGGTTTCTACTTTTATCTATCTGTATTTTCTAACTTTTTTACAGTGAAAAATTAAAAGTTAATTTTGATTTTGCAAATACCTTTTTGGCAGGATTAAATAAATTATATTTGGCAGGAATCAGCTTAAAAATGGAAGAAGGCAAATCACAATGAAATATCACTCCATACTTATTAGGATGGCTATCTTTTTTTAAGGAAAAATAACCAGTGTTTACAAGGACACAGAGAAACTGGAACCCTCCTACACTGTTGGTGGGAATGTGAAACAGTGGAAAACAGTATGGCAATTTCTCAAATCTTTGGCATACTGTTATCGTATGACCCATAGCTCCCCATCTAGGTATATATTTAAGAAAAATGAAAACATATAGCCACACAAAATTTGTACACAAGCCTTCGCACAGCATAATAGCCAGAGAGTAGAAACAACCCAAATGTCCATCAATGGACAAACAGATCAATAACATGTAGGCTATCTATATAACAGAATATTATTGGATCATAAAAAGCAATGAAATACTGCTATACCATACTACATGTATAAACCTTGGCAACATTATGCTAAGTGAAAGAAGCAGTCACAAAACCCAATATCATTTGATTCCATTTATATGAGATGTCTAGAACAGACAGATATATAAGGACACATAGGAGATTGATAAGCGGTTGCCTAATGCTGGGGGATGGAGAGATGGGGAGATGGCAGCTTAAGGGTACGGGTTTCTCTGCGGAGTGATGAAAATGTTCTCTAATTGTGGAGAGGACTGTACTTGTATGCAAATATACGAAAAAAAACTATTTTTAAAATAAATTTATTTATGTTTTAATTGAGGGATAATTGCTTTACAGAATTTTGTTGTTTTCTGTCAAACCTCATCATGAATCAGCCATAGGTGCACATATGTTCCCTCCCTCCTGAACCTCCCTCCCATCCCCCTCCCCACCCCACCCCTCTAGGTTAATACAGAGCCCCTGTTTGAGTTCCCTGAGCCAGACAGCAAATTCCCATTGGCTGTCTATTTTACATATGGCAATGTAAGTTTCCACGTTACTCACGCCATACATCTTGCCCCTCCTCCCCTCTCCCCATGTCCATAAATCTGTTCTCTATGTCTGTTTCTCCACTGCTGCCCTGCAAATAAATTCTTCAGTACCATCTTTCTAGATTCCATATATATATATGTGTGTGTGTTAGTATACAATATTTATCTTTCTCTTTCTGGCTTATTTACCCTGTATAATAGGCCCTAGATTCACCCACCTCATTAGAACTGACTCAAAGGCATTCCTTTTTATAGCTGAGTAATATTCCATTGAGTATATGTACCACAACTTCTTTATCCATTCATCTGTCGATGGACATCTCAGTTGCTTCCATGTTCTAAGTATTGTAAATAGTGCTGCAGTGAACACTGGGGTACACGTGTCTTTTTAAATTTTGGTTTCCTCAGAGTATATGCCTAGGAGTAGGACTGCTGAGTCACATGGTGGTTTTATTCCTAGTTTTTGAAGGAGTCTCCATAGCATCTTCCATATAAAAACCTTCTTAATTATTCACTTTAAATGAGTGAATCACGTGGTATATCAATTATATCTCAATAAAACTATTCCTTTCCAGTAGTCCTGTATGCATGTGAGAACTGGACCGTAAAGAAGGCTGAGCACCAAAGAATTGATGCTTTTGAATTGCAGTGCTGGAGAATACTCTAGAGAGTCCCATGGACAGCAAGGATATCAAACCAGTCAATCCTAAAGGAAATCAATCCTGACTATTCATTGGAAGGACTGCTGCTGAAGCTGAAGCTCTAATACTTTGGACACCTGATTTGAACAACCAACTCGTTGGAAAAGCCTTTGATGCTGGGAAAGACTGAGGGCAGGCGAAGAGAGCAGCAGAGGATGAGATGGTTGGATGGCATCACTGACTCAATGGACATGAATCTGAGCAAACTCCAGGAGGGAGTGGAGGACAGAGGAGCCTAGCATGCTACAGTCCACGGGGTCTCAAAGAGTCAGACACGACTTAGTGACTGAACAACAACAAGCTGTTACTCTCACCAAAGGGAAGAAAGCAATCAGAAGGGTGGGACTGCAGACTCGTACGAGAGGGAGCAACTCTGAGTTGTGAGGGGTCAGAGGTCCCTGGAGAGGAAGACGACGGCAAAGAGACTGCAGAGCACCAAAGGCACAGTATGATGAGCAGCTGAAGGACCAACCTACAGAGACCCGAAAAGTCAGCCCTGGTCCTCGGCACAGGCCTGGGCTTCCTCTCCTACACACACCCAAGCATTTTTACCATGAATGAATCAAAAGCCAATTATTCCCCACGGCTCGCCTTAGGCACTGGGAAAATACTGGAGTGAGAAAGGCAGAGTCAGGAATCAAGAACTGACTCCACCATAATCACATAATTCAGGCTAACTCAGCAGTGATTGCCTAGTGATTTCTGATCATCAGAATTGCCCAGGGAGTTCACTGGACTCCCTTCTGGTTTTGAAACATAGACTATTGGGCCCCACAACCCAGAGTCTGATCCCACGGGCCTGGGAGACAGTTAGGGACCCTGTACCCTTTAGAGGTTTCCTCCATGTTTCTGACTATAAATCAGGCACAAGAACTTCTGAAACAAACGACAAGCCCTCTTAGAATATTTTTTAAAAGAAATAAGAATAAACATTTTTTTAACTTAAAAAAATCTTTAGCTTTCATGCAAAAAGAATATACATAAACTGCTTAACATATGGTTCTATAACCCCTGGTATAGTGCAAAATTAACTTTTAGAAGAATAAAAATATTCGTGACTCCACAACTTACCAATTTTCAGTTTTAGTCAGGTATCCCAATCAGTTCTTCTAAATTATTCCTAAACCACGTTTAAATATCATCGAATTTAAAAGCTGAAGTGCCTTGGATACTCCTTCAGCAATTTCATTGTAGACAAGAAGCATTGTTAGCCACAGAGATGAAGTGTCTTGCTCACCCAGTGGGCCCACCTGGATCAGAACCAGGAGGGTGTGTTCACAGTCCAGGCTCCTCTCTGCTACATCTAGGACATTTCTGCAAGAAGAGCTTACACTGTGTCTGCAGTTGTAGTAACATTAATCTCTGCAGATACAAAGGGATAGCATTTAAGCTGTACCTCATATTAAAGAATGTGAGGCCCATTCTAACAAGAAGGACTCTACAAGAAGCCTGCAATACTAAAATCTACAAAGAACAGGTAACCCATTCCATAAACCATAATGAAGCAACAAAGAACAATATTGGAAGACAGGGCGTGAATGGAAGTCTCTGAGAGAGATGACTTACTAACCCTCCCAGGCCCCAGCCTCTCATCTCCTGTGAATTACGCAGGAGGCACTGAAGGGGCATCGCTAAGCTGTCTCTGCCCCTACAAAGATGTAATCACTCTCCCTCTCTGAGTTTGTACTCACTGGTCATCCTGTACACAGCCTTTCCAAGGCAGTCGGGCATAGCAAGGAGCTTTTCCCTGAACTTGAATGGAGTGGAATATTGGGCTTGCGAGTTTTGACTTTTGTCACAGGCATGATCAGCAACAAGTCCTGCCAGTTCCTCCCTGGTTGTGCCCCCCAGAAACTCCTCTGCCTGCCTAACTGACCCTGAAACTAGGAAGCCACATGTGCCCCAGCAAGTGCTTGTGACAGGACACAGGTGGCATTTTGATTCACAGGAATAAGGACAGTTTACCTACAGGAACTGGATAGAGTTTATATGGAAATATCACTCGAAGACACCATGGTGTAAGAGTGTCACTGGTGCAATAGAGGGACAAGGTCACCACCAAGTAACTGTGTGCTAATTCTCCTCTATTCCCCCCTAGGAACTTGACCATTCAGTTAAGTGCTCCGATTCCCATTGACTCCTCTGTAAAACAAAAGGGACAATTAAGATGTCTTACCTCCCAGCTTCAGCTGAGCTCACATTAGTTAAAAAAAAAAAAAATGAACATTGCTAAACTCTGTAGCCTACACATGTAAATTGTTCCTGTTACTACACTGTGTAGGGTTATGAGAAGAGTGATAGTTACTTAAAAAAAAAAAAAGCCCACCAGATAATAACAAGAGCTACTATTCCTTGAACACTTACCAAGAGTTTTGCCAAGTTCTTTAAAATTTGTTCCTCCCCAAAATCCTATAAGGAAGGTGTATTATCACTGCATCTTCAGAGGGGAAAGGAAATAATAAAACATTCAAGCATTTGCACAGAGCCCCACAGCGAGTAAGCAGCAGAGCTCGATTTTGAACTTAGGTGTCCATCAAGTGCATCAAACAAGCAGTCATCCTTCCATTTTAACTCTTCAAATAATGGATATCTAATGCAAAGCTTAAAATGAGTAGTGGTGGTAGAACTCTTTTTATTTTGGTCTTGGCGGTGGGGCATTCGTTTTTACTGCAGTTTTAAACAGCTGTGTGAATCAAGGACAAGGCTGTGTTCCCAGGTTCTCTTATCCCCTCTCTGTAACGCAGCTACTCTTTCTGGAAAGCCCAGCCCACTTCTGGCAGTCTGCTCAGCAGTTGTCTCCTACGCTCCCATGTTGCCTTTTCATCAAACTGGCAATGGCTTATCCAGATCTGCCTGATGGGAAGGAACGGGCTGCTTGTGTCTAAAACCATCAGGAGGAACAAGCTACTTGTCACTAGAGAATACCTTACATGGTCTGTGCAAACCAACTACAAGTTGAAGTATTTTTGCAAGAGGAGACACACCCAGGTTTTTTTTTTTTAATCCAGAGAAATATCTCCAAGCAGAGAAGCTCAAAGGAAAATGTCAGTTTTCTTTAAAAAAAAAAAAAAATTGTTTTTTAAGTGATTTGTGAATCAGCATCTGAGACCACAATGGAAGCAGCAGCATTACTGTTCCCTGCTGCCCCTGCCAGGGGGACAAGGACATTTATCATCAGGGGCTGAAGGGGGCCTGCCAGTCACCAGAGTTAGAAAGATCCCCTCACAGGAAAGCCCCCTCAGGCACTGAGCTGGTGGAGGAGGTCTAGACACCCACCCTTTAAACAAGGGCAAGTGCATCGCAAAGCCTCCATCTTCCCCACAGTTCTTCTAACCACAGAACTTTCCTAACCAGTGCCTCCTCACTGGCACAGGGGCTGGCTGGAAGTCCCAACCCTCAGCAAGGCCTCTGAGGCCCCCTCATGAGGCTCCTTCATGAAGATGGGCCTCATGATGGCATGAACCAACCCAGTTCACCCATCTTCTCCCTCTCCATCACCAGGACTGCAGCCTGACCAAACCACTGTCCACCCTGACCTCCCCACTCTAAGTCACAGGGCCCGCCCAGGGAGGTAATACAACCATCATCTGCTGTATCAGTGAACACTTGAATCTCCCTAAATGAGGCATGTTCTCTCTCATCCTCTCCAATTGAAGTGTCTTTCCCATTCCTCTACCTAACTCCTTCTCTTAAAAAAAAAAAAAAAAAAAAAAAAAAAAAAAAATCAGCTTTAGAGTTCTTCTCACTTGGGAAATCATTTTTGACCCTCTCTCTGAGCTGGCTGGGTGTGATGGAGAAGAAGTGGCACCAGGTTTTGCTTTAATAAGCACATATAAATTTACATTCCAAATGAGTGGTGTCCCCTTTAAAGAAGTCATTAGTCCATCTCAAGAGCTCAGTTGGGTTTATGGTGTTAGTAACCCTCTTAGAAGGCTAAGAAATACATTAAACTTCACAGAACATCATACCACTAAGGGAGATATCACTGTTCTTGTCTACCAGAATCTTTGGTTCAGTCTATCAGACTGAACCAAAAACCCAAGACTGGAAGTTAACTTGGAGATCATCTCAACCCCCCAGCCTACAGATGTGGAAACTGAGGTCCAGGCTGAAGTCATTCCAGAGTTCAACTAAGAAGCAGTTGGAAGCATTCAGACAAAACTCAGCTCACATTTAAGCCAATCATACCTTCAAGACTTTAATCTTTGCATCTTATACTCAGAATAAAAAGCCAGTAAATTTCTCCCAATACCTGCTTTGAATCATATATTCAATGTTCCTTAAACATCAGTGCTTTGCATATTATTACCTCAATTTTTGTCATATTTGAACACCACCTTTATTATTTATTTACATATTTACTCTAACTCTTTTACTTAACTCACTTTTTAAAACATAAATATCTAGCTTAACCTAAGCCTAAGCAAAATAAATAATAAATAATCAAAGAAATCACAGACTTGGTATGCTCTCATATCTTCCTAGCATATTTAAGATGAATACATTACTATTGAAACAAAATACATTTCTGTGGCCCCTTAAAAATCACCCTGTATACTACCAGTAGTATGCATGTAACAGAGGAAATTGTGCTTTTACTCTAGAGCACAGCTGATTCCATCCAAAGCGGAACTAGTCTCTATAGTTTCTGTTCAGTCTTCTGCATGCACCTAATTTATCTGAAATGCCAATCAGTGGTAGCACAAGCAGATCCCAAAGCTTATCTTTGCACTAATAGCTTCTCTTATCAACCTCTGGATCACTATGCCTTCCACACATCTGATCTGTCACTTTGTTTGAAGTAATCCTTGACCCTAATGTTCTTCACTGACTATTAATAAATTACGAACAAACAGCAAAAATAATTACCCTTTCACCTAGGAAAACACTGGTGACTACGACTTAATGGTCTACCAGTGACATACGGCTTTCCCCAGCATAATGGATGCAAATGCGTAACAGGATCGGGGCAAGTTATTTTCACACAAGCTGTCACTTGTCACACAAATTACATGGGCTTCTATTAGCTGTTTAATTCACAGATTAAAAAACAACAACAACACATTGCATTCACAATACCTGCATCATCCCTGGATCTCCTAGAGAAGGCAGAACCAACCCACAAAGCCGCTGAAGAACAAAGGCTGCGGGAAGGACATTTTCTGTTTGCATAAAACTCTGCTGTTCGCAGGTGTAGGTAACACGAAACTCTGTGAGCAGAGGTGTCCAAGGATTCAGAAGTCTTCAGAGCAGAAGAGGGAGACCTGAGATTCTGAAAGAAGCCCAGCCCTGGATGCCACGTCAGAGCAGGAACTCAGGGGTTGATGGGTCTGCCCAGGCTGTGCTGCTGAGGCTGGCGGGGCACCATGCAAAGTCGAGGCTAAAAGGTCAGCTGCTTTACATCATCAATCTAGGCTGGACAGAACCCTGAGAAGGGTGCCTTCCATGCCCACTCCTGAGGAGCACTGTCTGGGAACTGAAGTTGAGGGGAGCTCCGGTGTTGCTGGGAGCCCCGGGGCCTGAGGCTGCAGCTGCAGGGCCAGCTTCAGTCCAGGGCTTTGTTACGCTTTTAGGACACCAGCAGATGCTTTTGAACATGGGTGTGCCTTTATTTACAGCCCTTATATCTTAAGAGTTAGTATATTTTACATTTTCCCTTCTTATAGTAATAGTAGCTAATACTGATCCAGTACTTGGCCTGTTTCCCAGATGACTTGGTGGCAAAGAATCTGCCTGCCAAGGGAGGAGGCACAGGAGATGCAGATTCAATCCCAGAGTCGGGAAGATCCCCCTGGAGGAGGTAATGGCAACCCACTCCAGTATTCTTACTTGAAAAATCCCATGGACAGAGGAGCCTGACAGCCTACAGTCCATGGGGTCGCAGAGTCAAGACACGATTGAGCACTCTCGCACTTAGCACTGTTCTAAACAGTTGCAGGTGTGAACATATATAGCATCATTGAAAGTTGGATCTGGAAAGACACTCAGCCATCATGGTGGGAGGAACCCTGGACGTACAGCAGGAGACCCTGCCCCCTGTCAGCTATGAGATATGGAGTGAATCCTGCCTCTCCCTGGGTCCCAGTTTTCTCACCTGGTAAGGTGGTGAGAGAATAAGAGGATGAATAGACCTCTACCTAAATGACAAATCTGAGCTGTCTGGGACACAATGCAGAGTGGGATCCCATGCCCCAGTCTGTTCGCAATGTCTGCCACCACAGGCTCAGGAGCAGGGGGTGGGCACGTCACCTATTTGTGTGGGCTTCCCAGGTGGTTCAGTGGTAAAGAATCCGCCTGTCAATGCAGGAGCCCTCGAGTGGCACTGGTGGCATAGAACCTGCCTGCCAATGCAAGAGACATAGGAGACACAGGTTCAACCCCTGGGTCGAGAAGACCCCTGGAGGAGGGCCTGGCAACCCACTCCAGTATTCTTGCCTGGAGAATCCCGTGGACAGAGGAGCCTGGTTGGCTACTGTCCATGGGGTCGCAAAGAGTTAGATACGACTGAATGAATGAGCTCGTGAGCAAAAGTCCCTTCCTGCTCAGATTACTTGAATTCATGGTTCCAGCCAAACCGCCTCACTAAGCACAGTCTCTTCATAAACTAAAAAAGAGAAAGAGACTAAGATTTGCTTTGAAAACGTGGATACCTCATTTCTGTTACAGAGTATGTAGCCTTTGACAAGTAGTTGAGTCTCCTTAAGTCTCAGTTTATTCATCTACAAAATAAGGATAAAAATGCTTAACCTGCATAATAAATAAATGTGTAAAGCACACAGCAGAGTGCCTGGCATCGTGCTGATGTTCAATCAAACAGAAGCTGGTATTGGTATGTTCATCACTCACATCGTTATTAGCCTATCAACCCCATTTTCTGAGCCATGGTTTGTAACTGAAAGAATACATGCTTACAGTAAAAACCCACTAGGTCACTCTTGAGGAATATATGTGAGCCCCTTCCCAAAGAAATACAATTTAGATTTTTATTATAGACAATTACAAAATATACAAAAAATAGAGGATATTAAAATGAACTTCCATGGACCCATGACTGAGCATCACAAATTATCAATTCATGGCTACTCTTGTTTCATTTATATCCCCATCCACTTACTCCTCTTCCAGACACCCTGGATTTTCTTTTAAAGCAGATCCCCAGTTTTATATCATTTCATCTGTAAATATTTCAGTAACTATCCCTAAACAATAGAAACTATTCATTCTTTGTAATTTAACAAATATCTGTTTTTAATTAAATGTAATGGCAGCAAGGCATAATTAGGAAATTATTTCCTCACATCTCTAATAACATACCATAAAAGTCACTAAAAGTGTATGTATTTAAAAAAATAATAATAAGGGGCTGGCTCAGGAGGCCACGTGGGGACTGTGGTATGCATGATTTATTACAGCTACACAGAGTTATTTCATTCTTTCAGATATTTATGACACTGCTAAAACGCTGAATACATCAACATCAAAATTAATCATGAATAATATTTAATTAGTGCTTGACAAGGATCAATTTGGCAACTCTTTTTGTTCTTTCTCCTTCCCCCAAATAGAAAAATAGTCATAAACTAAAGTGTTTTATTTTTTCCATCTGCTTCTGGTAAAGCGCATCCCTGAATTGCTAACTTAGTTGCGATCTCCTGAACTTTCATATACCCAGGTAATTAGACTCAGATGCTGTCCGCACTGGGATTATAAATCAAGTCTGTGTATGTAAGCAGAAAACAGACCGCTCACACCAAGGGCGGGTGCTCTGGCAGGTCCGTTTCTCACAGACCTGCCCGTGGAGCAGACAGAAAGCAGCTTTCATGTAGATCTCATGTCACAGAACCCCTTCTCTCACCGCTGCAATCCCCAGAAAGCACTGATTCTCAGTTGAATTCTTTATTTACAAAAGAAAAGAAGTCCTTCTGGGCTGCTCCCAGAGCTGTGCTAGTACGTTCGAGCCAGGTACGTGGCAGATGGCATCTTTCCAGCCAGACTGCTAATGTCCAAAGCACTCGGTGCCCCAAAAACTTGTGTACCAGTTCCCAACCAAGGAGTTTCATTCCACAGCAGAATGATTAGGAAAACTTTCAATCCACTGTTTTGTAACAAGATGTGCATGCACTGAATTTTAACAGAACAGCAATATTTGTTTTCAGTTAAGTTAGTATTTTAAATTGTGGAGCCAAAGACTCCTGGGCTTTTGAAGATGTCTGAAAGGAAGTGCTAAATGATTATTTTTTAACTTGGAGAGTGGGTGTCATTCTAAGGGGTCATCTTTTCTTTACCTCTGACTCTTATCAAGTAAAAACAAAGTTGAAGTGTCTATTGGAGACAATACACGTGACCTTAGGAGACGGGGATCTGGAGATCAGCTAACATTTGTTAAGTTCTAGTGCCAAGTCTAGTACATCCTCCGGCTCACAGAAGCCTCACAACACCCCTGGGGTGGTGGGATATGGTCATTCACTAGAGAGTGAGAACATAAAGGCTCAGATGGCCATAGGGGTGTCCAGAGTCATGCATGAGTTAGGGGTCCATATTCAGGTTTTTCTGATCCCTCAGTCCAGGTTCATCCCACACAAGCTGGTCCTATAAAGGATCTCCGATCCTCAAATATAATAATTGATATTTATTGAGCACTATGTACTAAGAGCTTTATATGTGCTCGATTGCTTCAGTCAACTCTGTACTACCCCATGGACTATAGCCCTCCAGGTTCCTCTGTCCATGGGATTCTCCAGGCAAGAACACTGGAGTGGATTGCCCTTCCCTTCTCCAAGAACTTTATATGCACCTCATTTAATCCTCACCCAATGTCACTTGTTCCTTCCCATCTTACAGATTAAAAAAAATAATGCTTAGAAAGGATAAGTGACATACTCGTGGCCAGAGAAAATTTATCTGACGGAAGGGTCCTTAGCACTCTGCTACATCTCCCTGAAAGGCAAACTGGGCCACAATTACAATTATATTGTAATATAATATTGCAAATCCACTATTTTTTTTCTTTGGGCTGTGCCACACAGCATGCAGGATCTTAGGTCTCTAAGCAGGGATTAAACCTGTACCCCTGCAATGAAAGTGTAGAGTTTTAACCACTGGACCACCAGGGAAGTCCCTATATTTCCATTTTTTAAAAACTGGGCCATATTCATGACTTTTAGAAGGCACAATACTCTGAAGTCCTGAGTTCCCACAGATCTGTAAATACTGCTGACCGACTGCTGGGTAGGTACAAACTGACTTCACACCATCTAAGGGCACAAATAACTAGAACTCTAAGACCTTCAACAGAGAACATCCAACACACACACACTGCTCATAAGAACACAAGTAAAAATGGGTACAATTGAATGATTTTTCATAAGGGGGAGGAATAGTAAGAAAGGAACTGGCCAGAGTTTATCATAAAAAGCCAAGCTCAGAAGATACTATTGAAATAAAATTTCTAACTGCATGTATCCTCCCTATGCCAAATGCTGACTTTCCCTCCTCCATGCTGGGGCGATGAGGTCAGTGGATCTTGTTTCTGCTCCACTGACTTTTCCACATGCAACCTGATAGCTTCTGGAAACAAACCAATGATTACAGATCATTAAAGTATGTCATTTTAATTAAAGGAGGGTGCTACATGGAGCAGGGAGGGGCAGTAACCCAGTTAGCAGCCAACCCAAGTACCAGGTAAGAATCCATGGTCTGGCTCACCAATCCCTTCTCATGCTTCTGCCTCCACATCACAGCCTGACTGGGCCCAATTCTGCTTTGAGCCCATATGAAATTGGGTCAACCCACCTAGTACCTCACATGTGGCATTTTCCAGATATGCCTTGAGTGGCGAGAAGTTGGTGCATTAAAGCAGTAATCACTGCAAGTGCTAAAAGAGAGGCTTGAAATTTAATAGGGTTTTGAGAAAGAAAAAAGAATAAAAGTCTAGACTGCCAAAAAATAAACGGGCATTGCTGTAAAATTGTGTTGCACAGAGAGAATACAAATATTATTCATGTTAAGGAAAGGGTTGACCTAAGATGTGATTTATAGGCACTTCAAATGCAGTACAGGAAGTAAATGGAAAAATTAGGGTGTGAGGTCACCGGGTAGGCAAGAGTCAACTGAAGGGTAAAGTTAAAAACTTTAGGAAGAGAGCACACAGTTCAGCTTGCCATATAAATTAAGATCTGCCCTCACTTTGAAAAAATGGGAAAAAATTAAACATTAAAGCACATATGTTACAAAAGGCATTTTCTGCTCCACATACAGGAAAATAGATAATTTGTTATAGGATGGAAAATGTCAATGGGATGTTTCATAAAGAAAACAGAGAGGAAGTTGATGCAATCCAAAAATCAACTGTGTTATCAGCCAGTAATGTAAACGAACCACAGTTACAAGTTAACGGGCTGCAGAGGCACTGTCCTGAGCAAGAACAAGGAATGCAAACCAAGTTTTGTTTTTAGGGATGTGTCATTTCATTTTTTATTAAAATAGTCTAAATTGGTTTGGACAGTTCCCTAACTTGTTAAGTGCCAGGAAAGGGTGACTGAAGCAGAAAGAGGTTTCAATTGTCAAGTTCCAGGCGCTCTGCCCTCTGGCCACTCTATTGAAAATACCCTCAGCATGTGAGCATTAAATATTGCCTTTCCTCCTTTCTTTTTCTCCGGGGAATTGGAATGTTTCCCAAAGACCCACTAGAGGGCAGAGCTTTGCGAGGTTCTGAAATTAGTAATTGCGCAACCAGTCCAGTTTCTTGGCGACTAGGAGAGGGTAATCACAAGAATGGCTGTGACCGCACTTCTGGAAAGCTTGTGACTGTCTCCCCTGGGCCAAAGTCCACATAAAACAATAACAGGCAAGAGACCCGTGAAAGGCCCTCTATCCCTCCTGGTGGAAGGAAACCGGGGCGGTGGTGGGGCGCTCAATGACTGCCTGACACAGGCCAGGCCAGAAGGGGGCGCTGCAAGCCGAAGGGGATCAATACACCGCGGAGGCTCAGACACTGAAGACGCGCCGGCGTCCTCCGCTGCCTGGCAGGTGGGCAGGGGCCGCCCCAGCGAGCACTCCACTCGCGCCTGGGACTGCTTTTCACGGCAGTCCTTCCCCGCCTTGAGCAAGGCCTGGCTGTTCATTTTACTGTCATTTCATCTGCATATAAAAATACTGGGTGAGAAAAGCCAGGCTATCAGGAAAATCCACTCCCCGCCTAATGCCTCCCATATTTTCAGCCCTCATCGCAAACTCTCCCTGGCCTCTGTTGGGCTGTAAGCCTGGAGCGGCCAGAATCAAGGCTGGAGGCCGCATCCTGAGGGCGGCTGAGATACAGAGAAAACGGTGCCTGGGAGAAATCTGGGTGGGCAGCTCTCAGCCCTGGGCTGCCACGGATGGCTCCCACAGAGTCCCACAAAAGCCAGAGGTCACTCTGGCCCCTACAAGGCATTCTCACGCTGTAAGACAGGGAAATATGTTCCCGGGGCCCGAAGTCCCTTCGCTGCCTGGGGACCTGAACACAGGGTGAGAGCTAATTCCCCGTGATCACTGGCCACCCCTGCAGTCAGGGTCCTCATTAACCCATGCCCTCCTAGCGAATCTATCAGAGAGAAATCTGATCTCAGCTAAGAGTGTGGGAAGGGGCAATGGGAATTTTCTCTGTCTTTCAAACTCTGCATTAGAGTGTCATACCAGGTATAATTAAAATTTTCATACCTGCAGCCTCTGTCCAACTGCTCTATGCCTCAGTTTCCCAATTTATTAAAAGGTAAGAATAAGATTAACTATGTCATGGGATCTCCAAGAGGCCAGAATGTGGTCATACAGTAATCCTCGCAAAGCCGCAAGTGCCACTTTACATTTTGGTCAGCCTCTAACTGCAGGGCTGTGTCTGTCCATCATCTCATGGGATGGTCTGCTTTTCCACCAGAAACTGTGAGGTCAAGGAGGGTGACCTTAACCTAAACAAGTCTATTTCTGCCCATCACCTGGAAAGGACTCCAAATTAATCTTGTGACCTCATAAATAGATGCCTGGTTTCATCCGTAAAATAATACAAAATTTTATCTTAGTTTCCTTAGGGATCCCAGGACAATCCATGGTTCAAAACTATTTCTAGGACTGCATCTGCTGCTCCACCAGCCATGTCTCATACAGAGGTGGCCCATCTTAAGCTTGTGGACACTTATGAGCCCTACATCTTTTTCACAGGGGCTAATCCTAAAGCAGGCCTCCATTGCCTCGAAATGAAAATGTGCCCTGAATTTAGAACAGTATATTTTTCTTCTTGCAGGTTTCAGTGCGTGTTTCAGCTTGTTTGGATCACTCTGAATCTCCAGTTGAGTCTGAGTCTCTCCCAGGTTTAAGTCAAGTTTCTAGATTGCAGGAGAGGGGGATGTCCAGGGTGAACTACATGCAATTAACATACAATATCTTTTCATGGTCAGATCACAAAGGAAGAGGGGTACTTATCTAAAGCTAAATACCAAGGGGTAGAGGGCATTGAAGGACGACAGGAGTCTCTACCTGCAGGGTGCACTGTCAAGGCGAAAAAGATCATGTGGGTGAGATATTAGCACAGGAGTTGGCATACAGTAACCACTGCTATTATTGCTTTTATTATTATTAATGTACAGTTTCATCAATTTAGGCCCTCGTTTTCTCCTGTTGTTCAGCTTTAACCATGTGTTCACACCCAAACCCAAGCATGGTGTGGTACAGTGGGACAAACACAGCTTCAGAAGCCCACACCTTGGACGAGTTACTTAATGTCTCTCAGTTTCCTCATGGAGAACAAGCAGGTACTAAGAGCATCTCTAGAACTGGTGTGAATAGTAAAGATATGATGACGTATTTGCATAAGTGCCTAACAAAATGGACACTTGCTGAGTAACAGTTATCACTGTGATGAAAACAGGTACTTGGGAAACTTGTTAATTGTCTTAGAAGAGGAAAGACACTTCAGAGAAAATGGCATCGTGTGTAAGGCTACACTAGGGTTCTGGAATTACCAGTGGATTTCAATAAGTAATTTAGGCAGGCTCTTCTGCTTTCTAGCCACTATCCCCACACCCACTCCCAAGACACACACACACCTGGAGAAAACTCTTAAAGAGTTTCCCATCAGACTGGAACAAAACGTGAAATCCATCCAGTGCTGCCTCTAAGGGCACCTGAATGAACCTGGGCAAATCAGTGAGACTATCGAAAATCTCCATCAGTAGAGAAGTTGTAAAGATCCAATGAGAAAATACATGTAGCAAATGATTTACAAATTCAAAAGTATAATTTTAACAATCCTTCCTCTACTGCGCTGATGCCTCAGTGGTAAAGAATCCGCCTGCAATTCAGGAGACCCAGGAAACACAAGTTCGATCCCTGGGTCAGGAAGATCCCCTGGAGGAGGAAATGACAACCCACTCCAGTAGTCTTGCCTGGAGAGTTCCATGGACAGAGGAACCAGGTGAGCTCCAGTTCATGGGGTTGCAAAGAGTCAGACACGATTAAGTTTAGTAAGCACACAGCACTTCTCCACTGCACGCACTGAAGCAGTCCCCAGTGGAAGGATCACATAGGGTGTTTTGCAAAATGACACAGTCTGGTGAGGAAACTGAAATAAACATTCTTTAAAAACGGATGTGTCACTCACCATTGTCTAAATGAAACCTAGATTTAAGGACTAATGACCAAACCATGTCAGAGCTCAAAATTATATACCAGTTTCCTCTGTGTTGCTTCTCGCAGGCTGCAGCACCAAACCTTGTCTAACCCTGATTTTTTTTGTGCTGCTGTTGTTCCTGGTTTTGTTTTAGGCAGAGTTCTCCACCGGGATTGCCCGAGAGGGAGTGAGCCGTGGCAGCCCCATGGGTACTGCTCACCAGTCACAGGTTCGGTTCTGGAGGCTCAGAGCACGCCCCAGGGAGCGGATGGCAACAGGCTGGGTCACCCCAGGGCAGGGATGGTGGAGGAGTATATATATGACCCAGGTTACTAGAACTGGATAAACACACCACTGGCGCTCAGATCCAATGGCTAAATCACAGCAAAGAGAGTTTCAGTAAGAGCCCAGAGTAAGATTCAGTTTATTTAAAATTTCCTCCCAGGGCCATCCTTATAATAACCCAGGCAGTGGTTTCTGTAAAAGCCAGATTAGATCGTCCTGCCCTGCCTTTTAGAAGTTTCCACAACAGATGGAGGGACACGGCCTAGAGGAAACCCCAACTCACATCCGTCTGCATTCATTATTGGCCCTGTTCTCGAAATGCTATATGTTATCTTGAGCCTGTTTGTTTTTATCTGTCAGAGTGGTTTATTGTTAGGGAAATGTGGTGTCAGCTGTCTCTTCCCCACCATCAAAGCCGCTTCATTAAAGTTAATAGTGTTTGACTTGCAGAGATCTCTTACCGAGGTAACCCAAGAAAGCCCCTGCTGGCTGTTATTTTTCCGGCAGTAAAGGCACCAAATGGATGCAATAACTGCATTAATCTTTTAGGAAGAAGAAGAAGAAAACCGTACAGCATGACTCTTGTCTAGTAGCTGCTTAGTAAATGCACCTCGGATTTGCAAGGCTAACTCTACCCCTCAGTTCAGGACAGGGAGTCAAAACTAGACGACCTTTGTCCTGGCTCTGCCAATCAGGGCTTTGGGGACTGTGGCTTGTCACTTCTGCAGGCTGAGCTTCAGTTTACTTTTCTCAGACATGGATTTCAAGGAAGCCCTTCTTTTTCTAACTGGGAAATTCTTTGGACAAAAGTAATCTTATAAGGAAAACTGACTTTGAAAGTAGATAAAAGCAATATCTTTTCTAGCTTGAGGTGAGGAGAGAGACCAGAGGACGTACCTTCTTAGCATCTTTACCCTCCTCCATCCCCCCTCCCACCTAAAGCCATCCTCACCCCTCCCCAGAGGGTCCTGGTAACCTCTGTGGGCTCCCACTCCCACTAAGGACTTCCTGGAGCATCATTTGAAACCTACTGGCCTAGCAGTCTTATCTTTAAGATCTTTTCTGCTCTGACTCCGGATTCTGTGATTAAGTAATTGAAATCAAACCACATGAGGACCGTTTCTAATTAGTGTAATAACTTTATAGAAGACGCTCTGCTCAGCGCCAGACAAACATGAAACAGTTTAGGGTTTGCTTTGTTTTCTGTCTTCTAATCACAGCTGCCAAATCTCCCTTCTCAACTGGAGTAGTGGATCTCAAGCAAGTCCCATCACCTCTGCATCCCTGTCACCGAGTCCTAGTTCGTTCAGTTTGATATGTCAAACTGACTCAGTTGGAATCTCATCACCTCCCTCCCCAGCAGGGCTGGCTGAGGCTGGAAGCGTGACTCTTCAGAATGCTTCCTCACCCAGTGGGCATCCTCACAGGTAGGAAAACCAGCAAGAGAGTCAAACACTACAGCCCTCGGCAGAGTGCGCACCAGACCAAGATAAACTGGGGCATCCTCACCACCTCGTTCCCCCACCAGCATCCTGCCACGCCTCTCCAGCCCTCTTCTCTGCTCCAGCCGGCCAGGGGACAGATCGAGCAAGATCAAGCAGATGTCCAGTAGGAAAACCTAAAGCCAGTTTTCCCTTGCAAACAAGAAGGAATTCCCCCCCCCCCCACCCGCCCCATTAAATTTGTTGAAGGAAGTCTCTGTCTCTCCCTCTTGGAAAGAAGAGAAAATCATGAACTTTGTTCTGCCAAAAGGCTGCAATCAGAAAGACTCTCTCCCTCTCTCTCTTCCCCCACAACCTCCATAGAAGGCCTTGAGGATGAGACAGGAGACTGGGTCAGTGAATGGAGGTAGAGGACCAAGTAGGCTGCCCCGAAGTAGGGGGAAAAGGGGAGGCAAGGAATGGAGATGGGACAGGGAGGGGCCACAACTCTCACTGACTTTATTTAAAATCTGCATTTTCAACTAGGGCTCTAGTTGTCAAGTCCAATACCACAGGGGGGAAAAAAAAACTTCCACCAAACACCCTGCACACATGTAATACTAGGATGTCTACCAGATTATGTTTGTGTTTATACATGTGGCTTGGACTTGGATGGGTACCAGTACGTGCACATGTGTAAAACTCTAAAGAATCCCAAGTCACACATTTAGCTTTATTTTTTTGACCCGTTTCTGACGGAGAAAATAAAACGAGCGAAAAAAAAAAAACATTCATTTACTCATGCATGCATTCAGCACTACCTATAGAACCTTTCCTTAACACCAGGCACTTGAGCAAGGCAATGACAAATAAAGCATACTCTCTGTCTGGCCATGGTTATTCAAAACCACAGAAATAATTCCATTTGTGTAAAACTTTAGCATTACTTTTCAAGAAGCCTTTTATACACAATATTCATTAGGATCCTCGCAGTCATAAGATGGTTATGGTAGATATAATCACTATGTTACAACTGAAAAAAACCAGAAACATGGCAAGGTTAAATGACTTGTCTAGTCGCACAGATACTTGAGTACGGGGCAGGAATTAAAATTTAAATCATCTGCCTTCTGGTCCCAGGCTCTTTCTGTTTGATCAAACTGCAGCTGAACGTATCCTGTGACTTCCTTACAACTGCCGTTACAATGTATAGCCCAGACTTTGAAGCATCTTTTCAGTTTCAAATATTCCATTCCCTTGTCCACCAAATTTTGCTTGTCAGACCGCTTGAACTAGTTCTGAAAATATAGTCACTTGTACCAGCGTTTAGGTTTGAAAAATATAACTCTTTTTTAGTTGAAATGGATTGAAGTTAGCTTTAGACTTTATAATGTTAAGACTAGGCAAGAGTCACAATTTTTCAATCAAACCATCCTTTGGTGTAGAAAATTATTTCACTACACACATTATTTAAGCTATTCTGAAACCGACTCTGACGTTCTTTTTATTAATCTTTTTCCTGTTTCGAATCCTTCCATCAGGCATTTCTGTCAGGCTTCTGAAGGGTCCCATATGCACACTTGCAGTGCAGAAATGTGTTCTTTTTTGGTTCATTGGAATTCTTCAGAATGTCTGGCACCAAAACATATTGGCTTTAATTAAAAGGCTATGATTTCTGTGAATTCCCATTAAGCTAGTGAGAAAAAAAAATCTGCATTTAAAAAATACAGTTAACACATTAAGATACAGTTGTACTGAAAAATGGTTCATGTTTTAAAAACTACTTAAGCAGATGAAACTAAGCTGCCTGTAATAAAAATAAGCTCATTTTTAGTAAAATCCTTCACTTCTAAATAGAGGGGTTAGCTTAGTACATATGTGCCCAATTAGCCATAAAAACTCAACTAGACATGAACCATGCAATCCACCGATTTGCCCTTGACTTTAAAACATAGATTCTATTAACAGGAATGTAATTTAAATGGTTAAAAAATGATAAAGTACATAACTATAATCTGATAGGGTTTGGAATATGATACTGCTGTATACTGATGACAAATCAGTTTTGGATTATGACTCCAGCAAAGTTTGAAATAGCTCAAGTCTGATAATTAGTGATCCACAAATTCAAGAACTGCCTTATATTATGTTATATATTATACTCACTCACACCTCTTTGCCCATGAGAAGCACATTCTCAAACATTCAAAAAAAGGGCCATGTCAATCTTTTAAAATTCTAGGACCTAAATGCCCTAGAAACCCCTGACTTAGTTTTCTCTCTTCAGCTTATCTTTAAAACATGGTATAACTCAAGACAGTTGCTCAAGAAAATATTTAAGAGCACCCATGAAGTACAGTGAAAGTGCTGCACTCAATATGCCAGCAAATTTGGGAAACTCAGCAGTGGCCACAGGACTGGAAAAGGTCAGTTTTCATTCCAATCCCAAAGAAAGGCAATGCCAAAGAATGCTCAAACTACCACACAATTGCACTTATCTCACACACTAGCAAAGTAATGCTCAAAATTCTCCAAGCCAGGCTTCAGCAGTACATGAACCGTGAACTTCCAGATGTTCAAACTGAATTTAGAAAAGGCAGAGGAACCAGAGATCAAATTGCCAACATCCACTGGATCACTGAAAAAGCAAGGGAGTTCCAGAAAAACATCTATTTCTGCTTTATTGACTATGCCAAAGCCTTTGACTGTGTGGACCACAATAAACTATGGAAAATTCTTAAAGAGATGAGAATACCAGACCACCTGATCTGCCTCCTGAGAAACCTGTATGCAGGTCAGGAAGCAACAGTTAGAACTGGACATGGAACAACAGACTGGTTCCAAATCAGGAAAGGAGTATGTCAAGACTGTATATTGCCACCCTGCTTATTTAACTTACACACAGAGTACATCATGAGAAATGCTGGACTAGATGAAGCACAAGCTGGGATCAAGATTGCTGGGAGAAATATCAATAACCTCAGATATGCAGATAACACCACCCTTATGGCAGAAAGTGAAGAACTAAAGGGCCTCTTGATGAAAGTGAAAGAGGAGAGCTAAAAAGTTGGCTTAAAGCTCTACATTCAGAAAACTAAGATCATGGCATTTGGTCCCATCACTTCATGGTAAATAGATGGGAAAACAATGGAAACAGTTACAGACTTTATTTTCTTGGGCTCCATAATCTCTGCAGTCGGTGACTGCAGCCATGAAATTAAAAGATGCGTGCTCCTTGGAAGAAAAGCTATGACCAATCTAGACAGCATATTAAAAAGTGAAGACACTATTTTGCCAACAAAGGTCCATCTAGTCAAAGCTTTGGTTTTTCCAGTAGTAATGTATGGATGTGAGAGCTGGACTATAAAGAAAGCTGAGGGCTGAAGAATTGATGCTTTTGAACTGTGGTGTAGGAGAAGACTCTTGAGAGTCCTTTGGACATCAAGGAGATCCAACCAGTCCATCCTAAAGGAAATCAGTTCTGAATATTCAGTGGAAGGACTGATGCTGAAGCTGAAACTCCAATACTTTGGCCACCTGATGTGAAGAATTGACTCACTGGAAAAGACCCTGATGCTGGGAAAGATTGAAGGCAGGAGGAGAAGGGGAAGACAGAGGATGAGATGGTTGGGTGGCATCACTGATTCAATGGACATGAGTTTGGGCAAGCTCTGGGAGTTGATGATGGACAAGGAAACCTGGCGTGCTGCAGTCCATGGGGTCGCAAAGAGTCGGACACAACTGAATGCCTGAACTAAAGTGATGAAATACGGAGATGTTCCTTGGTTACTGGAAAAATGCACAAGGAGCATCAAAATAATCACTTCTCACCAGGGCCTCCCTGGTGGTTCAGTGATAAAGAACTCACCTGCCAATTCGAGAGACGTAGGTTCAATCCCTGATCCAGCAAGATCCCATATACTTTGAAGCAACTAAACTCCTGTGTCACAACTATTGAGCCTGTGCTCTAGAGCCCTGGAACCACAACTATTGAAGGCCAGGTGCCCTAAAGCCCATTCTTGGAAACAAGAGAAGCCACCACAATGAGAAGCCCACGTACCGTAACTAGAGAGTAACCCCTGCTCACCGCAACCAGAGAAAAGCCCGCGCAGCAACAAAGACCCAGCATAGCCGAAAGCAAAGTAAGTAAATAAACAAACAACAACAAAAGAATCACTTCTCTCTATATCAGACTCCATAGGGATATGCCCACGTGGGCTCAGGAAAGTCAGTGATAAGAAAGACCTGGAAGAAAGATGTCTCATCCATTTATCATTATTTTTATAAGAGGTAAATGTGAGCTTATGCGTCTTACTCATTATTGTAAAATAACACCCTAAACATTTATGGGATTGGGTGGCACAGTGCTAAAGAATCCGCCTGCCAAGGCAGGAGACACAAGTCATGAGGGTTCGATCCCTGGGTTGGGAAGATCCCCTGGAGGAGGAAATGGTAAGCCATTCCAGTATTCTTTCCTGGAAAATTCCATGAACAGAGGAACCTGGCGGGCTACAGTCCACAGGGTTGCAAAGAATCGGACACAACTGAGCAATTGAGCACAATGACAACAACATTTATGGGACAGGCTTGAACCCATCAAGAAGAATCAGATAGCTCACCAATGAATTAGTGACCTCACTCTGAGAATCACTGCTCTAGGTGTGAATAATATTAAAGGTAGGGTTTCTTTTATAAGCGTTTATAAATGTAATTAAAATGAATTATATTGGAAGACACACTAAATACCAATCATCATGATTAACTGTCTCATCTTTTTAAGTGGCCACAGAATAGTGTGTGGCCGCCCCCGAGATCATGTAATTCCAGGTAGCTCCCATCTGCAGGCTCCACTCCTCAGGTCTAATCCAAATCCCGTTTGCTCAGGTTCAGCAGATTCCCTCCAGTTTTATATTCTTTGGGGAAAAAAAAAAAATCTTGTGACACCATTCTCCAAATACTATGCTACCATCTCAAATGTAGAGAATGACTAGGAATAGTGTGCCCTACCAGAGGACCTGAGCCAAAATTACCAGAGGAGAGGCTGAATCAAGTGATCTACCTGGTGTCTTGAAGAGAACCAGTTTCTTGGAGGAGAGGGAGGAAATCGGCATGCGACCGCTGATGAATCAATCTGTTTAGTTCATGTAGAAATAAACCCACTGGGTATGAAGACCTCCATTCAAAGTTCACCAAATGTTACTGTGCTTCTCTATATTAAAGGTAAAAATGTCAAACTCTAGAAAGACATTCTGTCATTGCTGGCTTTCTAACCAAGCTCAGATTCATCCCCTCCTCTCCATCTTTTGCTGCACCTCTTCAGAGTGGTATTGTATCTCGCCTGGACCATTGCAGTAGCCTCTAAACTTGCCCCTCTGCCCCGAGTCTCTCATTTTTCACACTGCTGAAAAGTTAATCTTCCCAAAGTCCAGCTCTGATAAAATTACTCCCCTGATCAAAAAACTTGAATCATTGCTTCCCATTGCCTGTTAACAGAATTAAGATCACATTGCTTAGTCTGGGATTCAAGGCAATTTTTCCTTTGCAATGTCGCTTCCTACATCACTCCAAGCAATCTGCAAGGCCCACCCCTCTCAGTACAGACTCCCTGCTTCTGAGCTTGCAGTTCCCCCACCTGGAGTACTGTCCCCTGCCCTCATTACATCTCCTCTTCAACCCTCTAAGACAAGATTCGATCCATGCTTAAAGGCTTAGAAGAGAAATTCCATCTTTTCTATAAAAAGTGCAAAGAGCAGTTCCCGGTTCATAAGCACGCAATAAATATTATCTGTTATCATTGTTGTTACTGCCATGAAGTCGTTAATCTTCAAAGATGGAACCAACCCCTTCCTCTTACAGGATTTTTAATTTTAGCCCTCTTAAGATACACTTAAATACATGGTATTCCCTTTCATAGTTATTTAACTATATATTTCATCTTCTCTTAACAGACTGTAAGCTCCTTAAAAAGATCTGATTTCATTCATTTTTGTATCCTCGATGTCAGAATACAAGGCCTTAAACTCAGATTTGAAGAAAAATGTTAAGTATTGCACTAGGCCACAGGGGGGCATGGTTGAGCTACTCTCAATGGTGGAGTCAGCCTACAATCAGTAATAATGTCTTTAGAACTGAAAGGCTTTTCTCCCTTGAAAGTGTATTTGTAAATCTGTTTAAAATAAATATACACTCATTATGTGTGATTACAACTCTATTCATGTTGACAAGGAAAGACAGGAGCAATATAGTGAATTTTAAAAAGGAATAAGCAAAATAGAATTTCTATGGTCTGATTTTTATAAAAATCTACCTGGGCTTCCCAGGTGGGGCTAATGACAAAAAACTCACCTGCAGTGCAGGAGATGGAAGAGACACGGGTTTGATCCCCAGGTTGGAAAGATCCCCTGGAGGAGGGCATGGCAACCCACTCCAGTATTCTTGCCTGGAGAATCCCATGGACAGAGGAGCCTGATGGGCTACCGTTCATGAGGTCACAAAGAAATCAGACATGACAGAAGCGACTTAGCATGCATGCAGCACATTCTTAAACATTCACGGGAAAAGTAAAAGTCTGGAAGAATATCCACCATGATGTTATGACCTGTTATCTCTAGCAGGGGAGGGGGTAAAAGAGGGCAGTAATATGGAGGTTTTTATTTTTATTTAGTACTTTTTTGGATTTTTAAAATAATCAATGCATATTAATTTTATAATTGAAAAATTAAAGCTATTTACTTTAGAAAAATATCCAAAGTGTTTCTCTCTCTTTTCATCTCATCTCCATCTCCATATTTGATGTATTTAAAGGTAAACACACAACTTTGAGAATTTTCTGATGTACTAAAGCAAAGATTTTCAAAATCTCTTGATACATCGTACCAGGGGTGTCTCAGTAATTTTTCACGGCATCCCTAACATGAAAGAAATACCTAACAGTTAACACTTGCTAAGTCGTTGAGTTCAAACAACTTACTAGTTATGTCCTAGTAATTTAATAGCCATTTAAAAGAATAATATGAATAGACTGAAAGAAATTAATTTCCTTCTTAAATGATCACAATCACTTATTCATGGCCTGTGTACACCTACTGCACATGGTACAGCTTTTTAATCATTGGAATCGGATTGGACACTGCTCCCCTCATTCCCTACTCCACGCTGGTTCCATCTAATGACCGACTTTACCACTGCAGCCACCAAAAACCCAGCTCCGCAAAGATATGACATCATTAAAGGAATGCAGCACGATCTAATGTTGAAACTATGAACACCTCGAGCTAGTGGTTCTTGAGCATCCCACAGTATAGCTCTGTTTTCCTTTAAAATTTAAAATATCTCATAGCACCCCGCAAGTCACTGCAGCACCTCAAGACACCGAAGGATACAATTTGAGAATCGGTAGATTCACAAGATAAAGCTGGTTGTTTTCTGTGAGGCTGGTGGAAGGGGAAGAAACCTCATTAAATTTTCCTTGAAACTATTCCAACCTAATAGCTCAGTCAAAATTACTTTTGTTTTCTCTGAACCAAAGTCTTCTGGGAAGGAGAAAAAGATGGTGTGGGAAGCTGAGCTGACCTCCAGGCTCAGAGTTTCCATGTGTCCCCATTCCACCAAGTTCAGTTCAGTCACTCAGTCATGTCTGACTCTTTGCGACCCCATGGACTGCAGCACGCCAGGCTTCCCTGTCCGTCAACAATTCCCGGAGCTTGGTTAAACTCATGTCAATTGAGTTGGTGATACCATCTAAACATCTCATCCTTTGTCCTCCCCTTCTCCTCCTGCCTTCAATCTTTTCCGGCATCAGGGTCTTTTCAAATGAGTCAGTTCTTTGAATCTGGTGGCCAAAGTATTAGAGTTTCAGCTTCAGCATCAGTCCTTCCAATGAATATTCAGGACTGATTTCCTTTATGATTGACTGATTTGATCTCCTTGCAGTCCAAGGAACTCTCAAGAGACTTCTCCAACACCACAATTTAAAAGCTTCATTCCACCAAAGTCCTCTTCTAAATCTCTTCTCTCCAACTCAAAACGGAGTACCAAGAGCAGCCTCCAAAGCAGCATGTCCCTGGGAAACACCCAAATTCTTCTCCATGTTTTTCTGAGCCTGGATCTCCAAATATCCTACTAACTTTTCCATCTCTCCACCCAACTGTTTTGAGGCTTTGCAAAGATCTAAGGAGAACTTCTGTTGAGCCAGCTCTCGTCCCTTCCCAAATCAAAAAGGACTTTCTCCTGCCAGGAATCACCAGTTAGCTCCGGGACCAAGCCCTCCAATCAAGTTCAGAACTGCTGCTATCCAAATCCACTTGACATGGGGACTAAGAAGAATTTTTTTCTCTAAAGTTGAATGAATCCAATTTCACATCTTGATTTAATGAGATGATTGGTGATTTTCTATTATCAACTCAAATACAATTAAAATAAATCCCAAAGTCATCGCCCACTTGTGCAGAAGGAAGCTCTGTGCAGGGACTGCTTAAAGAACTTAATATTACAGGTAGGTGGAAACAACCCAAATATCCATATATAACAACAAATGTAGCATATACATACAATGGAGTACTATTCAGTCTAAAAAGGAGGAAATACAGACCCAGGCTACAACACGAATGGACCTTGAAAGCATTACACTAAGTGAAATAAGCTAGACACAAAAGGACAATTATTGTATGATTCTACCTACATGATGTCCCTTGAGATTAAATTCACTGAAAATGGAATGGCGGTTGCCAAGGGCTAGAGTGGGGAGTGGGAACGGGAGCTATTGTTTAGTGGGTATGGAGTTTCAGTTTGGGAAGATGAAAAAGTTCTGGAGTTGGATAATAGTGATGGTTGTTGAACAATGTAAATGCCCTTAATGCCACTGAATTGTACACTTTAAAAACATTAAACTTTAAAATAGCTAAAATAAGTTTATGTTTAAAATTAGCTTTTTAAAAGTCATGGAGATGATTTTTATGGTAAGGGGTGCCTTTGATTTAACTGGAACCATGTCCCTGGGTTGGGAAGATCCACTGGAGAAGGAAATGGCAACCCACTCCAGTATTCTTGCCTGGAAAATCCCATGGACAGAGGAGTCTGGCAGGCTACAGTCCATGGGGTCGCAAACAGTCGGACACAACTGAGTGACAGGCTATGTCCCTAAATGTCAGGCTTCCCAGGGGGCTCAGTGGTAAAGAAACTGCCTGGCAATGCAGAAATCACAGGAGATGAGGGTTCAATCCCTAGGTTGGAAAGATCCCCTGGAGGAGGAAATGGCAACCCAATCTAGTATTCTTGCCAGAAAAATCCCTTGGACAGAGGAGCCTGGCTGGTTACAGTCCACAGGGTCTCCAAGAGTCGGACACGACTGAACAACTGTGCACGCATGCACACCGATGTCCCCGTCAATGGAGAGCTTGCAGCAAACCTAGAGGTGAGTCCACTTGGATGATTTGGTGTGAAACACATACATGAAGTTTCAAAACCCTGTTCTAAAGAAAACAGTGTCTAAATAAGTGAACGAATAATAGAAACAGGGCTTCCACCTCTTCCAGCCCATCAGAAGGAAGAGTAAAGTATTCGTAAGGAAATTCAAAATCTCCCCCAAATTTCCCAGCCCTTCAGGAACAAGTGTGAAATTCTCACTCATCTTCCATTCAAAGTTTGATGCCGCACTTTCCCTTTGCTATAAATCTGAGGCAAGTAGTGTCTAGAATAGCAGCCTGAAGAGCGGGGCAGATGCTCACTGACCTGGGTCCCAGAACCCAGTGTCCTGGGGGTGAGGCGACCTGTGAGCTGTGACCTGGCTGGACTGTGGGGCTGATGTTGTTAAAGGAACACAGTGCTCTGCTTGTTCTTGCCTTGCAGGCCTGGTCTCCTGATACATTTCCAAACTGTGGAGGAAAGGGGTTTTCTGGGGTCAGCTGGGGAAATGCTGCATGATACATTCTGTAAAGGCTCACAGAAGTCCTGCCGAAGAGAAATTTCAACTCCAGCTTTCTCACATCCTCACCCACTGATCATTTAAAAATGTCCCTAGCTCTTCCTCTTCTCTATTTTGTCACTGGTATCCAATCTCCAATCTTTAGAGTCTTTTTTTTTTTTTTTAATTTCTCCTTTGGCCAATATATACCATCAGTGCTCAAACTATAAATTTGGCTCCTCCTCTCCCATCAAAACTTCTTTTTTCCTATGCCTCCTGCCATCATGCTAGTTGAAATCCTTACGATCATCCCGCTTGACTATCCCAAAAGCCTCTTCGCTGGTCTCCACATCTTGTTTTCTTCCCTCCTAATAACCACCATCAGAAGAATGGTTCTAGGTCAGGTCAAAGTTATGGGCACATCACAACTACACTTAGGAGCCCTCAATGGCTCCCAGGGCCAAACGGCTAAGGAAGGCCAGACCCCTCAGTGAGGTTCTCTCCGCCTTTCACTCCAACCTGTCCTGGTCTCATCTTCCACCTACCATTCAAGGCAACTCAACTATTTACAGGCCTCAAGATTTCTTACCAGCCGCCCATTTGCACTCTTCAATGAACTCTGAAGTCCAGCTCAGATACTAGAATCACTGTGAAATCACTGATCTTCTCTTTGCATTCTCCCAAACACTTCAATTGTTGGATCTCATAATACAATCAGCTTTGATTAGTGTCACATATCAAAACAATCAATAGTATATCCAACATGTTACACACTGAAGGACTACAAACAACTGAATATCAAACTGTCTTATTCATCTCTCTGTTTTCCCTAACTGCCTAACACAAGGCTTTATACATAAAAACATTTAATAAATGTCTGTTGAATGACATTTGGCCCCGTTTCACACTATCAAATTCTTAAATCTCTACTATAGTCTTAAGCCAGCAATAGTCAATATTCTTTTTTGGACCTTTCTTCTGTTGAAATCTTAGATGGAATCCCAATATATGTTTTACGGAAAGATTTCATATGTGTTTTTAGATAAAGAGTAAATAAAACACATCTCATTTTATAATGAGTGGCATTTAAAAGTGGCATCTCATTTTATAAGCATTTATTTTAAATTAAAATGTACAGCATTTTAGAATTTCTCATTATTAAGTGAACTACTGAGAATAGTAGGCAGTTTTGATGAACATAAAATTTGAAGTAGAGGGTTTGCAATCAGTCATTTCTGGATCCAGTTTATTTCTGTATTTTGACTTGGTTTCACACAATTGAGACTATCCCAAGTCACATAGATAAGTCACAGTGTGCAATTTTACGCTAGTGGATCACTGATAGGGTAAAGAATTTCATTTTTAAAGTGCAAATACAACTTGTTATATCAGCAAGACATTAAAAAAGCCATTCACAGCAGTTAAGGACACAGACTCTGATTTAAAACTAAACTATCCTATTTATCTATGCATACTTTAAGCAACTTATTTGGCCTCAGTTGCCACATCTGTAAACTGGAAATAAAAATAATTCTTCCCTCATAAGGTTGTGCAAAAAGAAGATGGGTCACACAAATTAATGCTTCAATGGTCCTGTGTGTTAAAACGTAGTACAAGAGAATCAGAGTGTGCAATCTTAATAGTTTATCATATATAAAGCAGTTACTAAAACATTTATAAGATGTACAAAAAATAGCAACATCACAAAACCCACATACCCACCCAGGTTAAGAAAGAGAAAAATGACAGTTACTCTTGAAATGTCCAGTGTGCCTTTCCCACACCTTTTCTCCCCTACAAGGTAACTGTTACCTTTCCCATACTGCTCATTTTTTTGTTTGTTTGTTTGTTTTCATTTTTAGCATTTACCCTGGCACTAGTATATGCCAGTGGAGAAGGCAATGGGAACCCACTCCAGTACTCTCGCCTGGAAAATCCCACGGATGGAGGAGCCTGGTAGGCTACAGTCCATGGGGTCTCTAAGAGTCAGGACACCAGAGAGACTTCACTTTCACTTTCATGCACTGGATAAGGAAATGGCAACCCACTCCAGTATTCTTGCCTGGAGGATCCCAGGGACAGGGGAGCCTGGCGGGCTGCCGTCTATGGGGTCACACAGAGTCGGACACGACTGAAGCGACTTAGCAGCAGTATATGCCAGGCTTTAGGTACTTTCCAAAATTTACTCCAACTTAACCATCATAAGCACTCCATGAAGTAGATAACATTTTCCTTCTTAACCGTGAGGACTCTGGGCCACACAGATGTCGAGGGGCAGTCTGCAGGTGGAGGCACCCGGATTTGAACCCAGGAAGCGGGCCACTGTTTCCTAGGTTTTAAGGGCTTCCCTGGTGGGTCAGATGGTAAAGACTCCGCCTGCAATGCAGGAGACCTGGGTTCGATCCCTGGGTCCGGAAGATACCCTGGAGCAAGAAATGGCAACCCACTCCAGGATTCTTGCCTGGAGAATCCTATGGACAGAGGAGCCTGGTGGACACGACTGAGCGACTAACACAATCCCTGCTTCCTAGTGGGCCGCCGGAGTCCCTGTCCACTGACACAGCCAGGCTTGAAATACAGTTCGAAGCGCACTCTCGTGCTGCGTACTTGAATGAACATTTATTAAACATACACCTGCCGAGCATCACGCTGGGCACTACAGCGCTTCAGTAAAAGCTGCTTCTCCGAGTGCACTGCAGTTCCCCCGGTTCCTCCCTGCCCTCCCCGTCTCTGACCCCACCCCTGAACGTGCAGGGCCCCCTGATGGACCCCGGGAGCCCAGAGTGGCCGTGAGGAAAGGCCAGCAGACCCAGACACCCCACCTTGGTGTTACCCAGGGTGGTTCTCAACAACAATCAATCCCCAAGGAACCACGGGAAATTCCAAACTTCTCTGCCCCCACTCCCAGCCTCTTCCTCATCAAGGCTTCCTCTGAGAAGTGAACCACGTAGGAATCCTCAGGAATCCACAGCCTCTGCCAGCAAGAGGCCAGGCACGGCTTCGTGAGTGACCCAGCCCACAAGGAAAGGCCTCGACTCGAGCGCATGTCACTCCCCTAATTACTCCCTGCGCTGGGAGTCCAACAATAACAGCGCATCTTTCACGGGCACCTCCCACCGTGAACTTGGGAACCTCGCATGCAGCCAAGCGCTAGGAAGTGCTAAAAGGGTCAGGGGCTGTGTGCGGCCAGCAGTCCCAGGCCTCTGGGGGAGAATCCCACTCGCTCTCTAGTCCAAAATCTGGGCCCCCAAAAACTGCCTGAGCCCCAGCTGCCTCCAGGGCCTACTTCCTGAGGCTGGGAGGGTCACTATGGGTGGGGCCCTTAGAAGAGCTAGTGGGTCACAGGCAGCTGCACCCAAGCTACCCAGGGGAAAAGGAGGTGGGGGGCAGTAGGGGGACCAGGAGATGTTTCCCTGAGGGTCACATTCAATTAGCAAATGCTCCCAAGGCAAATACTCTATACTCTGAACTTTTTTTTCCCCTTTCTTTCCTTTTTTTTTTTAGTATTTACTAAATATGAGTCCTGGTAGACCCTGGGAAGTGGCTTGTATGGTTCTAGGATGTTATTAATAACAGCAAGTAAAAGAGCAAAGTTCCTTAAATTATCACAGTAGGGGCACACAATAATCTAATAATTTCAGATCATGATAAGAGCTTTGAAGAAATAAAATATCCTTGTTGTGTGAGAGTGGGCAGGGAAATGGATTTTGAAAGCAGAGATCTGAATAACCAGCAAGCAAAGCAAAGGCAAGAGATAATCACTCCAAGCAGAGGGAACATCATACAACTGTGAGGTCTCTGATTTAATGCTGATTGGGGGTTTAAGAAATGTTTTCTGAAAAATTAATGTTCTCTAAAGTCTAGTACAAGGTAGAGTTGAGTTCTTTAGAGTGCAAAGATCAAAGTGCTATATTGGAAAATTTGTTCTTGGCTCTAAGATGCAAAAAGAATGTGTGTGAATATATATTTACATGTCTCACAAGGGTCTTTAAAGAAAGCCTTTCATGTCCTTTATCCTTTAAACTTTTATAACTTAGGTTGAAAGTGTGATACAATCTTTAACTTCTAGCTCATGTATTGAGAGACCTTTTTCTCAGAACTAAAGACTTCTGTTTTCTTAAGATGTAATTAACCTCCCTGTTCTAGAATTTGAAATAAGAATGCCCTGTACCTCTAAATGCAACTATGTAAAAAGTATGTGTGCACATGGCCTTAGGCAGTGGGAGATATAGGACAGGGGTAGGGTTGTTTTCAATATTCCTTTTGTTGTTGTTGTTAAGGCTGGGGAGAAAAGAATACGTTGTGCACCACTGTGCGGTCTTCTTGTCCTCGATGTTAATAAATGTGTTTTTCACTGTTGTTTATATCCCGTTTCTAACATCACTACCATCTTACATCTGCTCCAAGCCGCAGAGTTGAAAAGTGCACGAGGTCTTTACCAACCCTTGTGCAGCGAGTGCGCCTGCTCATGTGCACCCTTCTTTCTCGCTCTCGACAGAATTTCTTGGGGAGCCCTTAGGCTCCCCCCGGCCATATTTCTCCCTAGGCTCTTATTAAAACCAGGTGCGCGGGAGGCGGGCCTTTTTGGCCAGAAAAGTCTTCTCTGGGCCCGAAGCTCCCCCTTCCGGTGTGTTTTCTAGAGGGAACTCTGAGCTGAGCAAAGAGAAAGCAGGCAGCTGGCTCTGGGCGGGCAAGCGGGGGTGACCTTGTCGAGCCGGGCACGCGGCTTGGCCGGGCAAGGGCGAGGTGCACAAGGGCAGAGAGAGGCAGGGGGCGGGGAGGGGGGTAAAGAGCCGGTGACCCGGGACATTCCTGCCCCGTGCCACGCAGGCCCCCAGGCCTGGCGGAAGAGGAGCCGAGGGAAGCGGCACCGACCCCGCGCATCTGAACTTGAAAGCCGGGCCGGCGGCGGGCTCGGAGCAGACCGCCGCAGGAGCCGCCGGCGACCCCGACTCTCCCTCCCGGGGCTCCTCCGCAGCCCCGCGCCGGCTTCCAGAGTGTCCGCCGGATGCGCAGCGCTTACCCTCGGTGGCCGGTGTCGCTCGAGTCTCCTGAGACCGGGACGGCCCTTGTGGGGACCGGTCGTGAGTGACGCGGTGACCCGGGCCGCGAGGCGCACAGCGCGCCCGCCCAGGCCGCCGCAGCCCGGCGCCGGAGAGCCTGCGCTTCCGGGGGTGCGGGGCGGCCCGGCGCGGGGTCGCTGTGCGGTTCTCTGCCCGCGACTCGACCCGAGAGACTAGGGAGCCCGGCAAGGGGCTTAGCTTGAGAGCCTCGCCCGCAACCTGAAGCTCGAATCCGGCCCAGCCTCTGAGAGGGCGTTGGCTCTTAGTTGGGTCAAAGATTGGCGTGCTGGCGCTTTGATCGGACTCTAAGTGTTCAGAGTAGGAGACAGGCCTCAGGAAAAAGAGGAGCGTTGTCAGGTCGCAAAAAGTTAAGGTGCAGAGAGGAACAGAGACCCCCAAAGATGTACGTCCGAATTTTGAGTGGCTATTTCCTATTCCTGGGACCAAACATCAGACCGGCCTGTTTTCTCATTTTCTCTAATTGCTGTTTTTTAAAGCCCAGTTACCAGGGTCTTGATAGCCTTTCAACCTGACAGCCTTGCTTTCTGAGGGACTGCATGAATTTTAAGTGACTTCAGGAAACAAACAGCCAAACAGACAAGGTTAGAAAACCCAACCCATCCCAAATGTTTGCCTAACACCCTGGGCTCTGTAAAAACCCCTCCAAAGTGGATCACTCCAGCACATCTTCTGCGCTTGGTGCACTGTTTGATGGGAAAAAGTGTTCTCAGCCTTAACCCCAAGATCCTGTGACAATTAACAAGTAAACTCTAGAGAAGTTTCCAGATTAAAGCTACTCTAATGATTTCTGGCAGAATACCACCTACACCAGTTTCTCAAATTTTGGTCCACAGACCACCTCTATTAGATTCCTGGGGGAATCCTTGTTGTATGTTCAGGATTTAGAGCTTACACTATAGCTGACAAGTTAGATTAAGAGCCATGAGCCCAGAAATTTGCATTTTTAACAGCTTGCCTTGTGAAATGTCTGCTCACTATAATTTGAGAATTACTAAACTTGGCCTTTATTTGACATTGCTAAAATGGTGCTTGTTTTCCCATCTGGAGCCCTCCCTCTCAATACTATTAAGCATTCTTTTTTTTCCCCCAAGTGTAGATTATGAAGTTTGTGTTCCAAACAAACTGTGCTTTATTTCCTTATTTCATGAATTTTTTAAACGAAATTATGCCAAAAGCATTACTTCCCACTGTATAGAGCTCTGAGCACATGCTGATAATAAAGTAGATGGGTGATGCTATGTGAGATTGTTGGATGGCATTACCAACTCAATGGACTTGAGTTTGAGCAAACTCTGGGAGTTAGTGAAGGACAGGGAAGCCTGGCATGCTGCAGTCCATGGGGTTGCAAAAAGTTGGACATGACTTAGCGAGTGAAAAACAACTAATGTTGGGCTGTTTGTCATTCTGAGCCACACATGTTCTTGCTCTGTTGCTGGAGACTGAATGTTTTGTGATTTGACTCCTAACCACCCCCACCCCCCTGCCCTCCACAAATTCATTTGTTGAGACCTAATCCCCAGTGCATCAGTGGCATCTGGTCCCATCCCTTCATAGCAAATAGATGGGGAAGAAACAGTGACAGACTTTACTTTCTTGGGCTCCAAAATCACTGTAGATGGTGGCTGCAGCCATGAAATTAAAAGAGGCTTGCTCCTTGGAAGAAAACCTAACAGTGTATTAAAAAGCAGAGACTTTACTTGACCAACAAAGGTCTGTCTCGTCAAAGCTATGGTCATTCCAGTAGTCATGTATGGAAGTGAGAGTTGGACCATAAAGAAAGCTGAGCACCAAAGAATTGATGCTTTTGAACTGTGGTATTGGAGAAGACTCTTGAAAATCCTGATTGGACTCTCCTTGCAGGAGATCCAACCAGTCCATCCTAAAGGAAACCAGTCCTGAATATTCATTGGATGGACTGATGCTGAAGCTGAAACTCCAATACTTTGGCCACCAGATTCAAAGAACTGACTCATTTGAAAAATCCCTGATGCTGGAAAAGATTGAAGGCAGGAGGAGAAGGGGAGGACAGAGGATGAGACGGTTAGATGGTATCACCAACTCAATCGACATGAGTTTGACCAAGCTCCAGGAGTTAGTGATGGATGGGGAAGCTGGCATGCTGCAGTCCATGGGGTCTCAAAGAGTCAGACACAACTGAGTGACTGAACTGAACTGAATCCCCAGTGTAGGGTTCCCCCAGTGGCTCAGCTGTGAAGAATCCACCTGCAATGCATGAGCTGCAGTCTGATCTCTTGATTGGGACAATACCCTGGAGAAGGAAATGGCAAGCCACTCCAATATTCTTGCTGGGATAATCCCATGAACAGAGGAGCCTGGCAGGCTATAGTCCATAGGATCGCGAAAGAGTTGGACATGACTTAGTGACTTAACAGCAATAACAACAACCCCCAGTGCAGTGGTATTTGGAGGTGGGACCTTTGGTATTTGGATTTGGGGCCTTTGTAAAAGAGGTCCCAGAAAGCTTCTTCATCCATCCCGCTGTGTGAGAACACAGCTAGTTGATGGCTGCCTATGAACCAGGAACTGGGCTCTCGCAAGACACAAAATCTGCCTGTGTCTTGATCTGGGAATTCCCAGCCCCCAGAACTGTGAGAAATTTGTGTTATTTATAAGCTACCCAGTCAATAGTGTTGTATTATACCAGCCCAAAGGGACTAAGACACCTGCTAGTTTTTCTTCTACTGCTTCACTCAGCCTCAATTAGCACAGCTTTTCTTGGGTAAAATGGAAGCAGAGTCTGTGATCAAGATGGTTTCCAAACTGAACTGCACAACAAAAGCATCTATGGAGCTTTTAAAACACTGATGCACACAGAATCTCAGCAGTTCCAAATACATTGGTTTGCAGAACCTATTTCACAAAACATCCTGTGGGATTAATGAGCCATCAAAAATAGTACTATCAAAAGTAGCACTGAACTGAATTTGAGGAAATAAATGCATAAACAGAATATTTGCAACAAAAATACTTAAAACTCAGTTGCTTATAATATAAAGAAATTGGAAATAACCCAAATTTATCCAGCAGTAGAAAGTAGGTTAAATAAATGATGGTACATTTATACGAAGGAATACAAGAGAACTATGAATGTAGTTTAGAAACTATTTATTGGTTTGGAATGATATTCTTGATGAGTAAAGTGAAAAGTGCAACATGAACAATTGCTCCATTCTTGTTAAAAAGTAAAAAGTCTAGTGGTAACCAACAGAAGACCCAAGAAGTCAAACTCCCAAGCTGATGATAGTGAGCTCTGAAAATCCTAATTTGCACTGCAGCACTGGGAAACAACATAGAACTGTAGTTGGAAGTCTATTAAAGAAGTAAATTGATAACCTCTCCAAGTCATTACAACTGGGTGACTGTGTCCTACCCCAGCAAAATACTGGAGAGGCTAAATGCATTAAAAACAAAAGGATTACATGAAAATTTAGATACAGCCCAAGTCCTGATCTCTAGTAGGTTGAAAACCTGACGTATATCTTCTAAAGAGTAGGTTGTAGAATTCTTCTCTGATGAATCTGGCCAGCCAAAAAGAAAAGAGGGACATCCCTGGCAGTCCAGTGATTAATGTGCTTTCCAACGCAGGATATGTGGGTTTGGCATGTAGATTTGATCCCTGGTCGGGGAACTAAGATCCCGCATGCCTTGTGGCCAGAACATAAAACAGGGGAATATGATAACAAATTCAATGAAGATTATTTTTTAATGGTCCACAACAAAACAACAAAGAGAAAAGATGCTGACACAACAGGCTTATGATCAGATCCAATAAGATTACCCTGTGGTGAAGCCCATAGTTGACAAGCCTCATCCTCACAACTCCCAATTAGTTCTTTTTTTTTTTGCCCCACTTGAATACCAAGAATCAGTTGCTGTTAGAAGAAAGATTCTAACATTAAAGAGATGGTAAGGACAAACAGAAAAGACAAAGGCTGTTAAGGGAGGAGAAAACCAGTATTTTTTCATTAAAATTCTCAGAGAAATAAAAGAATATATGCATCCATGAAACAAGAACAAGCTATTTAAAAAACACAAAGCAGAAATGAGAACCAAGCAGAATTCTTGGACATTAGCTATATGAAAAAAGGACTCAGGGATAAAAGATATAGGTGACAATAAAGGACATCATGTCTACCAAACTTGTTGGCAAGATATAAAATTAATGAAATAAATGAAATAAAATAAAAATTAATGAAATTTTAATAATTACATAAAAACTTCATGAGACAAACAGAAAATAATGTAATTCTTATTCCTAGGACAACTTAGAGTTGTGATTCAAAGGAAAAGTAATCTTCATACTTTTTGTATTACATGGCTCAGCAGTGAATTGTGTGTTATCTAGTCATGATAACGTGAACACTAAATGTTGATCTAATCAAAGTTTTATGCAAGACCTGCATCAAGAAGATGAGGGTGTAAGTGTTGTGTACCAGGGTGGACAGGTGAAGATGGACACTAAATGCTTATATACCTTCATGGAAATCAACAGAAAATGCCTAAAAAAGAAAACTCAAGAAGCTGCTTAGACATATGTGTTAAATACCAAAGTAAACAACTGTAAGATTAAAAGTAGTTCCCTCCAAAAAGAAATAAGAAAATTGAGGAGATGGAGTAGTTTGGGAACTGCTATTTTTTGTAGTAAACCTTGGAGAACAATGTGGATATATAATTTGGTAAAAATAAAAACTAATTTTTTTTTTTAAATATTATTTTATTAGTTGGAGGCCAATCACTTCGCAACATTTCAGTGGGTTTTGTCATAAATTGACATGAATCAAGAAAGAAGACCAACACAACTCTAAAGCTTCTCCAGATAGTCCTGAAAAGTCTGTTTCTACCTCCTGGTTTTCTCCGATCAAACCTATTTTTTCCCAAGCAGTAGTTTTCTACATGACTCCTCTGTGATTCTCTGCCATTGTATACACATTTTCATAAAAGTAGGCTTTTGTGAGCTAGCCTGGGAACTTAACCATTGCTTATATTACTTCTCTGGAGACATGTATTTCAAGTTCAAACCAAACAACTTCCAAAAGTCCTTTCAGAACTTCTCCTGTTTGTTAATTGGGGACTGTATTATCCATTCCCGTAAGACTTTACATACAACACAGCTGAAAAGACATTTGAAAAACCATAGAATGTTGCGATTACATCTGACACTGTGCCAGCTGGTACAATCAGTGAGTGATGTGGCTACTGGAAAGAAGGGTCAGTGAGAGTCATCAGGGGAGACTTCATCAAAGAGTCTCAATTCAAGCTAAACCTGCAAAGATGGATTGTACACAGTTTAAATGGTGGCATCAATCAGGATTTTGTATGTAAGTGACTGACACTCCGACCAAACTAGCTAAGCCTGAAATGAAATTTTTTGGCTCACCTAGCTAGGCTATCCCGAGGGGTCTGGCCTCAGGCAAAGATTGATCCTAGTTCCGAAAGAGTTGCTAAGCTCTCTCCATCTCCCATTGTTCTCCACTACAGCTTCAGTCTCACTTTCCAGCTTTGCAGCACGGGGTACTGATGAGGTGGGTGAGTAACTCTATTGGCTATATATCAGAATCTCAGGGGGAAATGCCGATTGGCCCTCAATGGGTCCAGGTGAATGGATACTGTGATTGGCCAGACCTGAGTTAGCTGCCAGAAAAGGGAAGATGGGGAATAAACTGCTGGGCTGCCAAAAATAATACCTATTACATCCAGTATAATTGTACACACCAAATATGTTCTAGTGGAGATTTATTAGAACCTGGGCCAGTTGGCAGTGTAAGTAAAAATGTCTCATAAATGCTGAAGCACCATGAAATGTTGGTTGTGAGTCAGTACTAAATGTAAGTCTACATTGGCCCTGCCCCGCCAAACTGCAATTACTCCTAGATGCTCGGCTCTCTGAATGTTTTAAGTTTTTCTTTCCTCCTAGCAGATTCATTTGTCACAGTTTCCCCGGGTATTGGCCTCTTTCTTCTAACAGAGTCTGCTTCCAACTGCAGTGAAAAATTTGTTCATGTCGTTTTTCAAAGGAAGTCAGGAGGAAAAAAAAAATATCCACAGTTGGAATAGTTCGAAACTGAAAACATAATGGATGTATGTTCGTGTAATCAGATTGTTCTCAGCATCTTTCACTCTACCGTTTCTCTAATCTATTGAGTCACTTTCTTGGCCTTGTTGCACCAGTCCTCAAATAAGCCAAAAATATTTTGCTGATACTAGCTGCAATTTATTGAGTGATAGGATATTTGTAATGTACTCTGAGACTGAGCTTATAGCCCTGAAGATGAGGCAATTAATTAGTAGAGAAATATTTTCGTCATCTTGAAAAAGCAAACCAGATTAATTAACGGTCTGTATTGGAATTTCCAATTTTTATAGGCCTACTTTAGACGTCTGATTTTTAATTAGGTGTGAGGTGTTCCTTGACTGCTGACAATATGAAGTAGGCTGATGCCTAAATGTGCTTCTGATAAAGCTCTCATTGATTTCAACACTTGAATACCTAATGCTGCATTGAGCTTTGTATTTGAAGATAGTATGGATGAATGCTAACTACTCTGAGTCTGAGTTTTCCTAAAAAGTACTTTGAGACTGAGCCAGATCTTGGTATTTTCTCTCTAATGGATTAAGCCAGATCTCGGTATTATTCTCTCTAATGGATACTAGTAAAATCTTAGGACAGTCCTTCACTTCATTTGCACAAAATTACCAAAACAAGACATTAGTAGATGATTACCCAAGGCCATTCTCAGCCAACTATTTTCCTTGCCAGCTTCCCATGACAGAGACTAGAAATTGCAAGTATTCACTTTCCCAGCCTCCTGTACAGCTAGTGATGGCCATGTGATCCAGATCGGATCCGTAGCAATGAAGAGAGAGATGACTGGGGGATTTGAGAGAAAGGTTTTCTTAGCTCAGTGACAGACAAGATGCATAGGCAGAGAGACTTTTTATTTCCATCCTTTCTGCTTCCTTCTTGTTTAGGCACCTTGAGAAGGTAATGCCAAGAGTTCCAGCAGCCACTGATGACCACTGCTGAGTATAAAAGTGAGAAAAAGCTCAAGTCACAGGAGATATCATTAAGCCACTACACCCATTGGAATGGCCTACTTTTACATTTGATACAAAGTGAGATTAATCACCTACATTTCAGTCATTTGTCATTCTGTCACTTTCAACCAAAGGCATGCTTTATCTTTAATTGATTCAAAGATATGAATTATTTACCCAGTGCTCATTCAGTGTTCTCCCCTTTTTGACCATACCCAGATTTTTATTTGGGTATCTAGCCTCTCTGTGTGTCCCATGTGGTGGAAGTAGAAATAGGTTCTGCCCTGGTTACAGGGGTGATCAGTGGTTGGCTTAAGTTCAGTCAATAAATTCCACTCCCCTGGCACTGAATGGAGATTGATTCAAGGGTTAGCTGCAACTTGCGTCGTCCAACAAAAGTGAACCCTCGGATCTTGCTCAGCATACTGAAAAAGAAATGCTCTCTTCCCTTCTCAACTACTAACATATGAAGCCTAGAATGCTATAGCCATTTTGCCATCATGATGAAAATCAACCTTTGGAAGAAGTACATGCTTTAGAAGGCAGAAGAGAAAAACAGAAAAAAAAACTAACCCATCATCAAGGTGCTGGATCACTGTAGTTTTGGACTCGCCATTACATGAGTTCATAAATCTCCTTTATTAAAGTCAATTTGAGTTGGATTCTCTGTTCTTTGCAACTTCAGAAAGCATTCTGATTTTATATACTTTCTCTCTGGACTGTTAGGCGACAGGCAAAGAGGAAAACCAAATGGCAATCTTTTTAGAGGCAAAGTAAAAACTTCTCTGTAAATGAGCCATCTGAGCTAGGTGTGCACATGGTCGTCCATCCTTTTCTTCCCTCATCAAAGATATATATATATATATATAAAAGATGTATTTCTTCCCTCATGTGTATATATATATAAAAGATGTATTGAACTGCCTCATGTGCCATGCTCCAGCACTTACTCTTTTGGGCTTTAGATGAGTTGCTTAACCTGCCTGTGCCTTGGTTTCTATGTGTCCAAAATGGAAACCATAATAGTATCTGGTCTAAGATTAAATGAGATAATACGTATAAAGTGCCTCTCCAGGGCCTGTTCATAGTAAACACTCGGTAGATGCTAAGTATTATGATCATCAGGATCCTAGGTCAGTTAGGGATTATGCTAGACAGGACCCATGTCTCCTATCAGATCTTCCAAATGATGTCTGTACAAGACACTATCTGGTAGTTGAAGAGCTCATGCCTCTTCTCTTGGTCAAAAGAGAATAAAATAAGATGGCTGCAGAGCTCCAAGCCCTTCAGCTCCTTAGCTCACAGACAGATCTGTTACTCAGAGGTCAGTCCTGCCTTTCAGAAGGGCCTGGAGCACTGACTCTCACCCTCCATGAGAGGAGGTGAAGGATACCCCAATCCTCTCACCCCAGGAATCCAGAACTAGCCCTGGTCAGGGCTGCACAACAGCCTGTGGTGGGGGGAAATCTCACCCTGGAAGGTGTCTGTACTTGGCGATTGCCCACCTCACCCCACAGTCCCCCGGGAGAGACCTGGATGGGTTTAGTAAGCCCGGAGGGAAAGGGAGAAACCCAGAGACTGAGAAGCCGCCTTCATAATCAGGGTTCATGGAACGGCTGCATAGTGATTTCATCCCTGGCCAAAGATGCCATAAAAAAGAGAAATATTCAGTGATCACCATTTCACATCGCTGTAAAAGACTGAGAACTGGGGCCCAGAAAGCTCGGCTTCCAGCAACATTCTGCTTTGACAGGACCTTAAAATACCTTCTGGAGTCAAGACAGGGAGAAAAATTCTTAAGGTAACTGAGTGAGGCACATAACTAAGTATGAAGAATTCACTCTAACTGCCAAAAAGGAGTACGGCCAAGGCTCCTAAGGAAAGGGGGGAAAAGTGAAAAAGAAAGCAGAAACATTATGATAAGAAGAGAAGGGATGTTCATTTTCAAACAGGAGATAAGATATGGATTAAAGTTCATCCTCAGAATAATGTAGCAAGAAACTTTATAGCCAAACTGACTCCAACCGGAAAGGTCCCTGTTTCTTGGATCTCTTTGAATTATAGGGAAAACTAATTGGATCTTCATGTTTACCACGGAGGAAACCAAGTGTTACTCGGGATGTAAATCCTGAAGGTACTTTAAAAAAACAACACTGACCTTTACAAACCTCTCAACTTATAGATCTGTAAGGAGAAAAAAAAAATGGATTTCCTGACCTTTGACTGACTTCTAGTCATTTTTTCTTTCTCCACACAGGGGCCCCCAAACCCCTCACTCTCTTCCTGGTGTTAATTTTCTGACTGTGCCCTGTGTCCCTGGTCAGACCCAGGGGAAGGGGACGGGCCCATTCTCCATCGGGTCCAGGTAAGGGGCGACTCCACCACTCAAGGACCCTGGGTGAAGCCTGCCGCCTCTCAGCATCCTCCACTGTGTCTAGAAGCTGGCTTATTTCTTCACCAGTCCCATGACAATGAGACAAGCCACCACGTTTGAGCACCTACTGTGTGCTGGGCGCTGCAGCATGACATGATCAGACACTGTCTTAATTAATTAATCCTCACAACAACTCCGTGAGTCTCGACCTCTACCTGGCTACATGTGTCTCTCTTCTTTCACAGATCAGGAAAACCCCCGTCCCCTCACCGTTTCCTCTCTCCTGCTTCCTCCTTTCTTCAGCCCACCTTCCCTGTGAGCCGATAGGAAAGATAAATGGGGGGCAGAGCCATCTGAGCTCACAGTTCTCCTGGCTGGTGAAGCAGTTGTTGTAGAGTTGAGGAAACTGGGTCCTGGAGACGGAGGCCCCCCAAGTTCCTGAGATGCAGGGCCAGGAGCCCCCAGGCCAACGTCGTTCTGCCAACCCACACAGCATTTTTTCATTTACTGAAGTCTGGCCCTGGAGGCCACGGTGACTCACCATTCTTCCGTGTGAAGTAATTCCCTGTGAGATATCCGGCATCTTTAGCGTCAGAGTCTACAGTGGGAAGAGAGGGGAACTTGGAGGTTATTGCAGGACTGGAGGGGCAGAGGAACAAATGGGCACACCAGAGGGAATGTTAGGATCCTGGGGCTAAGTGATTGTCATCATGACTGTATCCGTAATCTTCAAGCAAAGATGGCCCTTCTCATAGTAGGCAAGAGCTAGGCAATGTGATCTGAAATAGGCCTGCCTCAGGGGCCTGTTCAGGGCCCCACATCTTTACTATTTGCCACTCAAATGGTATAGCAGTGTCTCCTGATTTTAAGTCATTTACTTATCATTATGAAGAGTTTTGTCATACGTGTGAACCATCTGCAATATAACTTGCTTAAAAGTTTAAATCACTGTTTTAAAATATCAATAGATACATTTTAGGGGAAACTTTGTATCAATCAGTACAGTAAGCAGAGAGTCAGTATCATTTGCCATAAATTTGTAGCATAAGAGTAACTACAATGAAAACAAAGCAAGGTTATGAGAATCTTGCTGTTTAGTTGCCTATGAATGGTTCTGAGCCTGAGTTTTGTTCTCTCTTTGTTATAAAGAGAGATTACCAAGTGTTAGTTGTTAAACAAGGGGCCAAATGGAAATTATCTCCTTGACTTAAACCAGGATTGACAGGAAGTTAAATGCTGTTGAACATCTCCTAAATCATCTTGAGACCTGCCAGTGGTCTTCATCTCAGACATTACAGTATTCTGAGAGCCCCTTCCATGTTTCTCTGAAAAGCAACAACAGTTATACGTAAGAAGGAACAACCACTGAAGACCTATTATCCAACTGTGAGTTGGGGTGATTCACTCATCTGAGCCTCAGTTTCCCTCATCTGCAAAATGGGAAAGTTGGACCAGATAATATCCTTGAGTCTTTTCCAGTTCTGGATCCTACTTCCTCTATAACCTCAGAAAATAAACATCAGATCCAGACACAGGACAGCTTGGGTGTAACGGGCAGTCAAATGGTCATTTGAAAGGTGATAGAGAATGAGTGAGCAGTTCTGAACACTGGAGATAAAAGTCACCCTCTTCCAAGCCTTACCCAGGGCCACCAAAATACCATGTGCATCCCAAGTATACTCAAATGGTGAAAGTGTATAACTCTGATCTTTTCATATTCCACACCTAGATTTCCAAGATAGATTGTCTAATTTACAGTAAGAAAATTGGACTTTATTTTCCTTTAAAAGAAAGTATCTACTCTCTTATATGGAGCATCCTGAGTAGGCAGGTTTCTGTCTAACCGAGAGGTGGTTTCAATCTGTGGTTAAGAACTCGGCCTGAATTCCATGACTTCATAAGGGTATGACTTGGACAAGTAAGTCTCCGTCTTAAAGAGGGCATTAATTATGATACCGACTCGTGATATCCACTTGTCATAAGTTGGATGAGAAAATATGTGTATAGTGTTTGGCATAGTATCTAGCAAACAATAAACATATAAACAACAATATTAGCTGTTAGTGTTTTCTGCACATCTCATTGGCCCTTCTACTTGCTATCCCAACAAAGCCTCTCCTCTTTTCTCTCTCTCTCCCTCTGCCCCACTCTAGTTCTTTCTTCCTGTCTTGATGATCACCTTCCTCATGCTCCAGCTGGTATCTCTTCATACATCTATCTCCATGTCCTTTGTCAGACACAGTCAGCACCCAATAAATCTGTTCAATTGTGTAGAGGCTCCTCTGAAAATAGTGGAAGCAGCCTTTAGCTGAAAACAGGAAGGATTTTACAGGAACATTTTTACACTGCCTTCATACTGACTGCCAAAAAAAAAAAAAAAAAAACACCTAACCCAAAATTGTGTTATATATGAGGAATATTTGTGCAGCATGTGCCATTTTTATGGACTCAGTTGAAACAATTCCTAGTTCGCTAAATTAAGATGAGTTAAAGAACATAATCTCTCACTTCTGTTTCATTTCACCCCAGGATAAGGAAGAAAAGAGGATGCAAGTTTCCCAACTGTCCTGGTTTTCTTCTTGGGTTCATCTAAGTGTGTTTACAAAATATACACAGTGGATTCCCTAGTAACACACACATGATTAGCCCTTTCTGATATCTGAAAGATATATGAATTGCTGAGCTGCTGATGAGAAAGATCCATGAATAGTTTTTTTTTAATTGGTTTAGTAAGATTATTTCCAGTCAACAATTCCCTCGTTTAGTGACAGAAGATAGATTTGTTTTCCATAAAAGTGAAATGCCAGACTTTTGAATCACTCCAAATAAAAAACATTCCCTTAAAGAGTCACTTGCTATCATTTGTTTTATAGCAAAAAATAAAAGTCAAGATAGAAACTATTATCACAGAATGGCATGCTGAAGAGGCACTAGCAATGATAAGAACACAAACAGTTCTCAGTCCTTCCCTAAATTTCCAACTACTGCTGAAGGATACACTGTGCCTCGTTGGAAACAAATAAACAAACATAAGCCAACTTGCCCTCATTTGTTTCCATCAGCTCACTAAGAATTGCTGCCTCCTGCTTGGACAGCACTTTAGAATAGAAAATGCTCTCTTGTCTAACTTTTATTTGGTCTTCAGAACATCCCTGGGAGGCAAATAGAGTGGTAAGAAAGGTAACATCAGAAACCACCCAAATGTCCACCAGTTGATTAATGGATAAAGAAACTATGGTATATCCATACAATGGAATATTATTGGACAATAAAAAGGAATGAAGTACTGATACATGCTATACCCTAGATGAATCTTGACATTAGACTAACTGAAAGAAGTCAGTCACGATGGACCATATATCATATGATTCCACTTATACAAGATGTCAAAAGCAGGCAAATCTATAGAGACAGAAAGTAGATGTGTTGTTGCCTAGGGATAAGTAAGCATAGTAGGGTTGGAGTATGAGGTGGCCAAAGGGGGAGGAGTCTCTTTTCTGGGTAGTGAAATGTTCTGAAATTGATTCTGATGACCGTTGCACAACTCTGTGACTATGCTAAAAGCCAGTGAATTTTAAACATCAAATAGGTAAATTGTGTGGTTTATTGTACGTGATAAAGTTTTTTTAAAAAAAAAAGAGAGAGAGAGATGACACTGTGGAGTCTGCTTTTGGCATTAATGTGGCTTCCATCTCAGGCTTGCCACTTAGGTACTATGTGACCCAGCCACTTACCCACTTTATGAACCACAGCTGACCTGTCTCAGAAGTAGTCATGCCCCCATTGCAGGGGGGCGTGGGGGCTCCAGTCAAGGCCCACAGGGTTCCTGGACAGTACTGCACGTGGACTGTGACCATTCTCTTGGTGAGATAACTGAAGCTCAGGAGATAAAGAGCCTTGGTAATGGATAGAAATTGGGTCTGACTGGCCTTCTGGCACATAGCACTAATGTGCCTTCTTCATGTTTGAGGCAGAAAAGAAAATCAGAAAGAATTTCAGATTCAAAAGCAGAAGAACTAGGCACTTATTCCCTATCATCTTCTGGCCATGTGCTGGCAATGAGGGCTTAGTAGAGGGCTAAGTAGATGTGGTCCCTCTCCTAGTGGAGTTTACAGAGTAGCAATTAGGAGGACCAGAACTACTTCCCTCTTCCATGCAAGTTGCTTAAGTTCTTTCTTAAGGCTCAGCAAGTGTCAGGTGAACATACTAGTCATGCATAATCTATAAGAATGGTGTGACCATTTAATCAGACTATCTATAAAAAAGTACTCAATGCAGTCTGACACACAATAAACACTAAAAAACAAAAAACACTAGTATTACTATTTTATTTACTATTATCACCTGTAGTAGTATTGCATCTGTGACTTGAGGACCATCTATTCAATTTCTCTCAGCTTATTTCCTTATTTATGAACTGGAGATATTAACGGTTATCTCTAGCTTTTTATGCAAGCCAGATAAGAAAAATTATGTAAAAAGCACTTTTGATGTGGGATTATGATTTTCATTCCATGAACATAGCCCCACTCAGAACCTCAAGGGAACCAAATGTTGCTTTGTTTTCCCTCTAACGGCAAGCCCTTCTAAATTACAGCCCTGGGAAATCGAGATGCTAGTAAATTATTCGGGCCATCCCCTGGCCTGGGGGACTTAGGGTTAGGGTTCAGGTAGTAAGTCCTAGAGTAAATGGACGTGTAGCCAGGCTGCAGATTGATGAGGGCTGAAAGGAGCCAGTTATTTGATCCCCAGGAAATGTTTCTGTGCGGGGGTCACTGTTGCCAGCTTTTGAATCAATAACGCAGCACCTTTCAGACCAGAAAGTTCAGCTCTATTTATCAAGTCAAGAGAAGTGAGAGAAGCAACAAGCATGATGAAAGCACGGCACTAGCTAAGCCTCCAGTGACTCCAACGTGAGATGGAGGGACACAGACAGAGTGATTTCCGCTTTCCAGGGGCCTCCTCAGATTTCTGGGGTCTTCCTTCAAGATCTCCACCACTTCCTCACCTCTCCAGACAAATTGATCAGCAGATGATTCATTCCGTAAACCTTTATGGAACATGTACCTAGGAGCTAGGAACTGTTCTACGCGCAGAGACTCTTCATTCATGTATTCATTCAAGCATGAATATTGAGCACTGACTCTGTGCCTGCATGCGTGCATGTTAAATCACTTCAGTCATGTTGGACTCTTTGCGACCCTACGGACTACCACCCGTCAGTCTCCTCTGTTCATGGGATTCTCCAGGCAAGAATACTGGAGTGGGTTGCCATACCCTCCTCCAGGAGATCGTCCCGACCCAGGGATGGGATCGAACCCACGACTCTTACACCTCCCGCATTGGCAGGTGGGTTCTTTACCACTAGCACCAGCTCTCTGATAAATGGAACGTGGCTGAGACATGGCCCCTCACAGAGCTTCCCGTCTAGGAGGAAAGAGAAGTGAGCAGCAATTACGGAGGAAAAACAGCGTAGGGACTTTCAGAAGATGGACTTTACTCTTGAAACATCTCTACAAAATTTGAAGTTTTTACAATAAATATGTAATAATTGATAATCAAAAGAAAAGAATAAAGCTGTCTTCTCTCAGTTTTTAAAGAAAAAGGAATCTATTGTTTGCAAAGCAAGGTGCTGCCTGTGGGCAGTTAAGACAAGTACCCTGTCTCCAGGCCATGGAAAACTATGGGAGGGACCTACATAAGGGAGAATGCTATCAAAGCATAGACGATGGGACTTCCCTGCCAGTCCAGTGGCTAAGACTCCACGTTCCCAATGCAGGGATCCTGGGTTTAATTCCCTGGTCCAGGAACTAGATTCCACGTGCCTCAATTAAAGACCCACACGCTGCAGCTATGACCCTACAGAGCTAAATAAATAAATAAGCATAGCGAATGGATACCTGATCAGTGTGGCCGTATCTAAGATGCCTTCCCAGAGGTAGAGAGCCAGGAATTGAAGGTTGAGTAGAAGTTAGTCATGTAAGTTGGAGACAATAAGCAGAGGAAGTAGTGGCTTCAACGTCTAGATGTGAAACACACAATGGTTTTGCAGAATGGAAAATAGCTCCATTTGACTGTAGTAAAAAATATAAATAAATAAAAGTGCACCAGTCAGAATGACCATCATTAAAAAGTCTGCAAACAACAAATGCTGGAGAGGGTTTAGAGAAAAGGGAACGCTCCTACACTGTTGGTGGGAATGTAAGTGGGTACAGTTACTATGGAAAACAGTAGGGAGGTTCCTCAAAAAACTAAAAGTTACAACACGAATGAGCAATCCCACTCCTGGGCATATAGCCAGACAAGACTATAATTCAAAAAGATATGTGCACTCCTGTGTTCATAACAGCACTGTTCACAATAGCTAAGACATAGAAGCAATCTAAATGTCCATTGACAGATGAACAGATGAAGAAGGTGTGGTACATACATACAGTGAAATACTCCCTGGAGAAGGAAATGGCTGCCCACTCCAATATTCTTGCCTGGAGAATTCCATGGACAGAGGAGCCAGGTGGGCTACAGTCCATGTGGTCATGAAGTGTCTGAAATACTACTCAGCCACAAAAAAGAATGAAATAATATCATTTTGCAACAAAATGGATGCAACTGGAGACTATCATACTAAGTGAAATAAGTCAGAAAGAGAAAGACAAATAGCATATGATATCACTTATGTATGGAATCTAAAACATGGCAGAAATGAACCCATCTACAAAACCCATCATGGACACAGAGAACAGACTTGTGGTTGTGAAGTGAGGGGGAGGGATGGAGTGAGAGGTTGGGGTTAGCAGATGTAGACTATTATATATAGGGTGGATAAACAACAAGCATCAGAAACTGTGTTCAATATCCTATGATAAACCATAATGGAAAAAATATAAAAAAAGAAAACAATCACTTTGCTATACAGCAGAAATTAACACAACATTGTAAAACAACCACACTTCAATTTTTTTTTTAAGTACACAGTAGAGACTAGCTAAAAACACAGGCCAAAAGGCTAACTGAAGCCACAGCATCACCCACCTGCTCCAACTAGTCTGTGGGGTTCCTGAGCCGGCCGGAACACTCCACCATCACCAGCATAGGTCTCAAGAAAAAGGACTTGTTTGCAGTGGTAACCGTGCTTTGCCACATGAGCCACCTTTGTGGACTAAGAAACAGCCAGGGCTCCTTCCTCGATCCCCATTGCTGGGGGGGCTGCCCGCCCCCACCCCCAGTCTGAAGGCCTGACTTGGCTAGTTTCAGTCCTCCAGGAAGTCTCTGCGCCCCACACCCAGGGCAGGAACACACTGTCAACAGTGACACAACAAAACCCATCCAGATATGGTTCTCTTGGTGACCCCATGTTCACGGCTTGAAATCCCAACACCCGCTTCCACCCTCTTCCTACTACCACTCCAGGCTGTTGACTTGGCCTTTGATGTCACTGAAAACTCCCCAAAGGGAGGAGACCCCTAGAGGCAAGCTGGCCCCATATCAAGGAAATGAATTAGGCTCACACATTTATGTTATGGCAACACATCCCTCGGGTACTTTTCCCAACTGGAGTGTTATCTGGCCTCTGTGATTCGTGATTCTCCCCGGGGTTCCCATCTAAAGTACTCCCTTGGGGGGTTTCCTATAAAGGGTTACTGAGCTTTTTGTACCAGGAGGCATTTGCCATGTGCCAGGTCTGGGGCAGAAGGGTAGGATTCTCAGCAGGATAAGGGGACCCGGCGGCAGAGGTGGGGCGATGTACAGAGGCTGCTGACTTTCCTTAGGGGAATGAGAAAGGGCAGAGGAGGAAAGATGCAAGATGAACTGGATTAAAAGACTTTCCTTGGGAGAGGTAGTTGTGCATTCATAATTTTTCTATTCTTGACCGAGGAATTCCCAGGTGACTCAGTGGTAAAAAATCTGTCCACCAATGCAGGAGACATGGATTCGATCCCCTGGAGGAGGAACTGGCAATCCACCCCAGTATTCTTGCCTGGAGAATCCCATGGACAGTGGAACCCAATGAGCTACAGTCCGTGGGGTCGCAAAAGATTTGGACATGACTCAGCAACTAAATCATAACAACAACATTCTTGACTGGTAATGGGGTGTCTTAGAACGATGCTTCTCAAACCTAAGGTGCGTGTGAATCACCTGGGTGGGAGGAGGGGGCGGTGAGCCTTGCTAGACTGCAGCTTCTGATGCAGCAACTGTGAGGGGAGGCTTGAAGCCTGCATTTCTCAAAGGCTTCCTAAGGATGCTATGTTAGTTATCTATGGCAGCTTAGGGATTACTCCAATACTCAGCAGTATGAAACAACAAATACTTAACATCCCACACAGTTTCTGAGGGTCAGGAATCTGGGAGCAGCTTAGCTGGATGACTGTGGCTTGGGTTTTCCTATGAAGTGACGAGCCAGCTCATGAAGTGGAGGCAAGTAACAGTCTCTGAAGGGGCCGGACCCTCTGTTTCCAGGCTCAGGCAGTCAGTCCCTGATGGCGGGAGCCTTCAGTTCCTCACCATGTGGCCATGCCATCGGGCCCCTCACGGTCTGGCTCCCCCGAAGATGGAAGCCGCAGTCTCTTAACACAGAATCCCCAAAGTGACAGACCATCATTTCTACCATATTCTGTTCACTGGAAGAGAGTCATTAACTCCAGCCCACACTGAAGGTGAGAGGAATTAAGCTCCACTCCTTGGTATCAAGGGCTTCCCTGGTGACTCAGAAGTTAAAGCGTCTGCCCACAATGCGGAAGACCCGGGTTCGATTCTTGGGTCGGGAAGATCCCCTGGAGTAGGAAATGGCAACCCACTCTAGTATTCTTGCCTGCAGAATCCCATGGATGGAGGAGCCTGGTGCGCTCTAGTCCACGGGGTCACAAAGAGTCAGACACGACTGAGCGACTTCACTTTCACTTTCCTTGGTATCAAGAGAATCAACACTGGACATATTTTAAAAACCATCTCAAATACCATTGTGACAGCTCCCCTGCACATACCTGGAGAGACAGGCTTTAGAACAGTTTCTGTAGTCATAGTGCTGAGGTTGGAAGGTCACTTAAGTGACTCATCCGTACCTCATCTGACAAATGGGCTTAACAGTGGCTCCTATCACATGGGGTTGTGAAAATGGTGAAAAGTCTCTCAGTCGTGTCTGACTCTTTGCGACCCCATGGGCTCTTCCTCCATGGAATTTTCCAGGCAAGAATACTGGAGTGGGTTGCCATTTCCTTCTCCAGGAGATCTTCCCAACCCAGGGATTGAACCCAGGTCTTCTGCATTGTAGGTTTTACCACTTTACCGTCTGAACCACCAGGGAAGTTGGTGCCTTATAATTCAGAGAAACCACTCGGCACAGTACCTGGTATGTAAAAGCACTCAGTTAATGGTAACCAATGTTGTTGTTGTTGTTTAGTTGCTAAGTCATGTCCAACTTTTTGCAGCCCCGTGGAATGTAGCCTGCCAGCTCCTCTGTCCATGGGATTCTCCAGGCAAGAATACTGGAGTGGAATACCACTTCCTCCCCCCGAGGATCTTCCCAACCCAAAGAGTTACCAATGTTATCATTGCTCAGAATGCTATCATTCGAGAAGCTGACCTGCTTCCCAGGGTCTGGCCAGCTCCGGGCTTGGCCCTCTTTACCCCTTGGTCCCAGTCTGGGCCAGGGCAGGAGAGCTAAAGCAGGGGGTGTGGACTGCTCTGTGCCAGAAGTCCAGAGAGCCCCTCATTCTCACTGTCCTGCAGCTTCCCACCCAGGGCATGGGGAGTGGGTGGAGGGAGGGGAGAATGCCTAGACAACATGAAACCAGCATTTGGGATACAGCACAGAAAGCCTTGAGGTGGCGGGTCATCTTGAAACAAGATGATCAGAATCTCTGGAGATGGAGTCAGCTAATCTGCAGGTATAACACACTCTCCCGGACAATTCCTATGCACACCAGCGTTGGGAAAGCCCTGCCGACAGATGCGGGAGATTTATTCACTCACCACCACCCGCCTCACCTCCCGAAGAACGGGAAGGCTTGACTTTGAGTCCCTGAGTACAATAATGAGCTGTCCTCCAGGGGCCCCGTCTGAAGCCTGAGCTGGACTGGCCCTGGGGCTGACCCGGTTCAGAACTTCTGTCCTGGTGACTAATGATCCGGCGCGGCCCGGCCTGGCTGCGGTTTGTCTACCGGCCACATGACAGGCCCGTCCACCCAGATAACCGCAATCTCGCTTTGTGGGATCAAATACTGGCTTGGGATTTATGAGTCCCAGATACGACAGGGCTGTGCTATCGAGGGGGTGGAGGAGGGCCGGAGTTGGGGAGGGTGGTGGGGGCAGCCTCTTCTCCGCCCCCCCGCACTGACTCGGAGCCTTGGCTCCTCACCTAGCAGGCCCCAAGGACAGTCTGCGGACTGTTTTGGGTCTGAACAGGGTCAGGGTGCCAGTGAAGAGCGGAACAGCTGCTCCGTGTCTCCACTCAGCCCTTTCCCCTTGTGTCAGAGGCAGAAATCACTGCATGGTACACACTGGTGCATTTTGTCATCTTAGAATGAAGACAAGGTTAAAAATAAAAAAGCATCATTCCCCTATTCCATAATCAAGGAATGGAAAAGATGTTTGTCCTTGTTACCCCCTTAAAGCTGGAGCTGACAGTTTTCTGAGGGTTGAGCTGCAGTTGAGACTTACAAACAGTCATCCTTCTCTTTTTTATTCCTTTGGGAACGCAGGCTTGTGTCTTGATAATTAGGAAAAGTGGACAACTCCAGCCTCGCTTTCCACGTGTTCAGTTCTCACTGATGAGAGCAGGGCAGTATTCATTCACTGATTTATTCATTCATTCAACTGATTTTGATGAAGTTCTGTTTGCCGGGCACTTTCCTAGGCAACTGAGGAAACAGCAACCACCAAGACTGATGGCAGAGCTTACATTCTGGGAAGGTGCCAGTGGCCACAAATAATACACAAGGAAACATAAATTAATGAGATAATTTCCAGTTGTGATGAAGCAGGGCTGGACAGTTGCTAGGAGACTTTTTAACAAGCATTATACTGGGCTATGGTCGGAGAAAGTAAAGACTTAGAAACTGATTTGCAACCTAGACTTCAAGCTCTTTCACCATTTCTTTTTCTGAAATAGTTACCTGATTTAAAGACTATCTTTCACTCGCTTTTCACTTTCCATTTTGTTTGGACGGCCCGTCACACAGCCTCCCAGCACAGAGACCCCATTAATAGCACAGTTGTTACTACACAGATTTGTCCAGGTCAAATTTTATTGCTTTTGGCCCAAGGCTGCTGCAAAATTTACAGAGCAAAGAGAGGTACAATGTGGTCTACTGAACAGGTTACTGAGTTAGAGCGAGCTTCTATGCTTGAAGATACTTAGCATTTAAAAGCAATTTCATAAAAGTCATCATTAGACTAATATATCACAATGGCAATTCAACAATGATGTCTAAAAGTTTTAACTGTGATTTTAGAGCAGCCAGTACAAAAACAGCCTTGAATATGGGGTTGGGGTGATTTTGTTTATACATTTTGGGGGTGACTGAACCCTCTGAGACCTATGAGGTGTCATGAACCCTGGAAAATGCACGTGCATTCACATAAAATTTCAGGGTGGATAAACTCCTAAAGTCCATCCACGGATTCCCCGGGGGACTCACGGACCCCTGTTTCCTGCTCTAAAATTTATACTCATGGAAAGATATCCAAGGTATTTTTAATGAAAAAATAAATTGTAGACAGGATATACAGCATGATTCCATTTTTCACTTAAATGTTGTATATTCATGAACATTCAGTACCTGATGGGAGTGGGATAAAGGGAAAGAATTACTTTTACCTTTTATTCTGTATACTTTGTTTGGAATTATTTCTGATAGCAGACATATTACTTTTGTAATAGTAATTTTCTTTAAAATTTAGCCTTCAAAAATAGGAATCATGCCTGTGACTGAATCAGACAATGTTCATTTACCATTTCTGGGCAACTAATGTTGACTGAGAACCGGTACTTACAGGAAGCTGTGGTGTGGACCAGGCTAGCAGGGGACAGATAGGAGGCCACGTGGAAGGTCTATCTCAGGGTGCTTTAGATATAGGTTTGCTGGATTTAAAAGAGTTCAGTTGGGAAGGCACGGAATAACTTGGAAATACATTTCCAAGCATATTTGTCTAAGTTGAGGAAAGAGCAATTTAATCAAGTAGAACGGTCTCCTTAGATCATTTTAGGTTACATTGCAGAGGTCCATAACACAAAAGCATTATGATCAAAGATCTCTGTTCATAGACACTGGTGCCAGGAGAAGCCCAGGACGAGTCCTCATCAGAAAGCAGCAGAGCAGACACAGGCACAGTTCCAAACCTGGGCACAGTTCCCAGGGAAGGATCACATCTGGGGGTGTTTGATGATGTAGAGAAATTGGGTATCTCATGTTTTAAACCATGATCCCTCTCTGCACCACGGCCCGCCCCCGCCCCACCCTTATCTAACCCAGAGCTGCTCCCTGCTAAGGTGGTGAGTAGAACAGATAAAAGTATTAAGGGGACTTCACTAGTGGTCCAGCAGTTAGGACTCTGTGCTCCCAATGCAGGGGGCTCTGGTTGATCCCTGATTGGGAAACTAAGATCCCACATGCTGTGTAGCAAGGCCAAACAAACCAACAGGTAAAGCACTAAAAAAAAAAGGCCCTGTGCATTTAGAAATCATTTATTGCCTTGAGGGTGGGTTTTTGCAAAACCATACAGCTTAGCATATCACACAGTATATTAAAGGGAGCTCAGCCGGGCACAGAAGAAAGACACCAGGCCGTCCTCTGAATTAAGTCCTGGTCTGTCTTTGCTGCTTTCCTTCCACTGAGAAACCACGAGCTCCTGAGAGCAAGAGTTGGTCAGCACCTGCTGTTTCCTCTGGCCTTGGGGACTGGAATCCAGTTACATTTATTGGAGCCACTCCATCTAGTGTGCATATAGCCAGGCCTCTTGAGCTTAAGCTGGACAGGGTTAATCACCACACTTCAGAATGGCTCTTCCAGGGAGGCAGGAGAATGAGGTGACTGAGTTAGCCATTATCGGTGTGATCTTAGCCATATAAGCAGAGCTGCTAGAAGTCAGTGCCTAGTCCTGCAAAGGTCAACCTGGCATCTCGGGTGAGGATGACACGTCTGTCCCACCTCCAGAAAATGAAGCATGTATGGAGTTAGGATCATTCTGACCCCTTCTATCTTTAATTCCCAGTCCCTTCTTGAGACCAAGGCCATCGGAAGGGACTGGCACAGCCCCTGACATCAAAAGCCCATTATCCAATAGCCCATCCCTTCCTGCCACCATCTTCCATCCACAGAGCGCTTTCCAGCCTACACGCACAGCGGTGTAAATTAGTTCTCTACTTTGAGCCTCACAATTTATCAGTGAGCTCAGGTGAGAGTGCCACTTGACAAATTAGGAAATTGAGACTGAGACAGAATAAGGAATTTTTCCCAAGTGTACTTATCTCATCCGTGGAAGAAGGCACCCTAAACCAAATTTTCTGACCCCCAAGTCCAGTGTTCTTTCTCCTCCACTGGATGAAACTAGGCAAGGGACCACAAACAAAGCACAGTCCAGCACTGAACGAGAAAGCATCCCTGGGGACGGTCAGCGTTTGTCCTGGACACAGTAAAGGAAGCAATCCTTTGCCCCCCAAGCAAAGATAATAATACCTAGCTACATAGTTCTTACTCCATGTCGGACACGGATCCACAAACTACCCTAAGTAGAAAGACTGTTATTCACTTTATAAATGGAGAGACTGAGGCTCAGAGGCATCAAATGACTTGTCCATAGTCACAGACAGTCAGGATTTCATCCAGGCTGTGGGACTCTTAATCACACACTTGCCTCCAGCTCCCAGCGGGCTTGTTCCTCCGTCCATTTATCAGGCCACCCACCCCAGGCCCGAGGCCCTCAGGACCTTTGCTTGGTAGCAGGTTAGTTGATTGGATCGAGCAGAATACTTCCTCCTCATCTGTTAACACCCCTTCAGCAGTGGTGCGTTAGGGCCCAGAGAGCCCTTAAACCGGCAATGCAAAATCCCCTCTTTCTGCAAAATTGATCTTTCAGATGTCGGTCAGAGTCCACGAGGACACAGAGACAGATTTCTCAAACAGAGTCTCACTCGGCAGCATAATTAATAAATGTCCTGAAAAGGGTCAGGGGAAAAGATTTGCTGCCGTTTTGCTGGGTATCTGGGGAGTGAAACACAAGCAACTCAAATTCATTTTTTATTTCCACTTATTGCCTTTGTCAAGAACCTCCATATTCCATAGTTCCAGATGAATTAGAGTTCTTTGTTTAATAGCTGCATGTTTAAGTGAAATAAGACTCCTACCTCTGCCTGATAAAAAGAAAAACTACAAAGAAAGAGGAAAGGCAAACACCTAAGCCTTTGTTGACAACGCCAGGAAGGAAAACTTCCTTTTGTTCAATATGCTTGTCCTTGTGTTTCAGAAAAGAACATTATTTTCCTAAGGCAACTAAATGCAAAGTTGATACAATTTTGGTAGAGAGAAGTCAACTTGCAGTGGATTGCCCCCACAAAAATGTGCTGATAATGAAGGCGGAATGGAAGACTTGGGAGAGGGTTTGTGCCAAGAAGAGAAAGCAATCCGGTGCCTGTGACCTGAAGTCTCAGCCCTTCGAGGCCGGGAGTTCAGCTTGGGGTTTTGCTGTTCTCCCCGGAGACTCCAGAGGATCGCCGGTGTCTCTGCGGATACGACTTGAATGAACTCCCAGGATAATGACCCGGCCTCCCGTGATTTACTAACCTCACCGCTGCGCAGCCGCCCCTCCAGGGCCGGTTAATCCTTTAATGGTCCCTGCAGTGCGTCCAGGTTTGCGGCGAAAATTCCACAGCCCTGCCTGGAACACTGAGGGGCATTGAATGCCCTCTGCCCTCCCCTTCCCAGCTCCCCACCCCCACCCCCTTATCTTATCAGGGAGCTAATTCCCACAAATTATTGTGTGATTCAGGCAGAAAAACGAAACAGCTCTCAAATCATAAATTTGTCACTTTCTGGACAGCTGTTAAGTCAAGAAAATCTTGACCAAGTGGGGCTCAGTCACTGTTCTGGACAATTAAGACTCAGCATTGCATTTGGTACACTCTCAAAGCGATGTTTATTGATGGGTCGGAAGAAAATAGTTTATATAGAGATTTAACACAGGATCCACTCTTAAGCGCAGTGTAATCCTTCATCCAGGGTAATGGGACCCCAGCATATTGTCCCGGACAAAAGGTCTCTGTGGCCCACAGTACCCCATCGCTGTGGCCATCCTCGGGCCCAGTATTGCCTTGAGATGAGCACCACCCAGGCTTCCTACATCTAGTCCTGCTCAGTGCTGAGTAAATACCAGGGCTCTCACAGAGGGAGCCTCTGAGCGGACTCTGAGGAAACTTCCTTTTAGATTATATATCCAAATCTGCCTACTGCTCACCGTCTCTACCACCACCAGCTCCTCCAAGCCACCTCTCCTGGATCATCACGGGAGCCTCCTCATTGATCTTCTTCCTTATTCCACTTCAGTCTGTTCATCACATAGAAACCTGAGGGATCTTTTAAATTGTTTTTTAAGAGTTAAAATTCACATAAGACGAAATTAAACATTTAAAAGTTCACAAGGCAATGGCTTTTAGTGCATTTACTACATTGAGCTATTATCACCTGTATCCAGTTTTAAAACATTTCATTATCCCACAAAGAAACCCATACCCAGCCATGGCCTGTTCTCCCTTTCCCCCACTTCTGGTGGCCACTAATTTGCTTTCTTTTTCTATGGATTTGCCCATGCTGGACATTTCATTTAAACGGAATCACAAATATGTGACTTTCACTTAATACGTTTTTGTGTCTCATCCATGTTATAGCATGTATTAGCATGTCATTCTTTTGTACAGCTGAATAATATTCCATTTTCTGGATAGACCACATTTTATTTATCCATTCATTAGCTGATGGATGTTTGGTTATTTCCACCTTTTAACTACTGTGAACAAGGCTGCTATAAGCATTCCCATACAAGTTTTTGTTTGAATATTTATTGCCAATATTTTTCATACATATGTAGCATTGGAATTGCTGAGTCAGGATCCTTTTAATTTCCAAGTCAAATTATGTTACTCTTCTGCTCAAAACTCTCTAGTGGTTTCCCAGGCAGAATGAAAGCAAAAATGTTTACAATTCCCTGCAAGGTCCCTCCACTATCTGGCTCCTGCAACTTATCATCCACTATTTGCCCACTTCGCTCCAGCTAACTGGCCTCCTTCCTGGTCCTCAGGTACACAATGATGCCCCATCCCAGGCCTCTGCACTTGGCTGCTCTGCCTAGAGTTCTTTTCCCTCCTCCCTCAGGTCCCTCCAGCCTCTGTCCAAATAACCACCTTCTTTAAAACTGAACACACATCTCCTTTACCCTGATGTGTTGTTCTTCACCTGACTTAGAAAATATTCATTTAGTTTAGTTGTTCATGTTTTTTCTTATTTCCCCCAATAGAATGTAAGCTCCATAGGAGCAGAATTTTTTCGTTTTGTTCATCGAAATTCCCAGTATCTACAACAGAGCCTGCACAGGCTAAAAACAACTAGCCAAACTCAACAGCAGGGTGCTTTTCATATCAAATTATCATCTCTTTTATTTCCATCTCTAGGCATATATCAGATTTTTTAAAAAAGATTCAACACAAAGTAAGTTAGACAGCATACCCAAATGAAGTATTCTACCTATATTAACTCAAATAATCTTAACAAGAAGTCTATGTGTTGGCCTAACTCATGCATGTGTGTATGTGTGTGTAGTCACTCAGTTTTGTCCAACTCTTTGCAACCCTCATGGTCTGCAGCCCGCCAGGCTCCTCTGTCTATGGGATTCTCCAGGCAAGGATACTGGGGTGGGTTGCCATGCCCTCCTTCAGGGGATCTTCCTGACCCAGGAATCAAACCTGTGTCTCTTGTGTCTCCTGCATTGCAGGTCACTTCTTTACCTGCTGAGTCATTGAGGAAGCCCAGCCTAGCTCATGGGCTTCTTGTAAGGAGGTTAAGAGATTTGCCCAGGGTCACAGAGCCAGCAAGAGTCAGAGAAAGGATTTACATCTAACAGAGTGCTTACTCATAATGTACTATATAACCTTGATATTTGAATGCATTGAGCGAATGAAGGAACACACAAAAATACTAGGCTTAGAGATCCAAGCTTTCATTTCAAAACTCAAGAAAATAGGCTTCAAACACTTGCTATCATACAGGATATTAAAAGATATTTTCTTTGACAGCTAAGAAAGAATTTTGCATTGTGGCAAGATAGTTACTAAGCTCATAGCAAAGTTGACTTTTGCAGATACATGAAAGCAATAAGCACAGACAGTAAACCATGGGGGTGTTTCATTCTTTTGATGGATGCATGTGTTGGGTTTGAATTCCAACCCACACATTCAAGAGCACAAGAAATATAACTTTATTTTCTAGAATGGAGCTTAATTCCTGTATCAAACTCCCACATCACTGAGGACTAACCTTGGTCAATGTTCAAAATCCTAGTCTTATGTTTCAGAAGACTCATCGCCAAAGCCTGAAAGGTGATCTTTCTGGTGTTCCAGGAATCTGTGCATTTATAATAGGTATCCACTGAGACATTTCCCCTGTCTGCCTGGCCTCTCCAGACCAAGAGGGCACGAGATATTCAGCTAGGCTACGTACGGCACTCCACTACCCTGACTACCTAAGACACATCACTCCCCCTTCCTGGGCTCTTGCTTTCTCTCTTCTCAAGCTGCTCTTCTCTCTTTCTACCTCCTCTTGCCTGAAGGAATGTTTTTCTGGTCTTCAAGAGAAATCCCTTCTTCTTTTAAACCTTGTAATTTCCTCTTAGAGTCATTCCCTTCATGATATTTTTTGGTAAATACAAACATAAAGATTCAAAAGAGGGACCAACTGGCCATTTCCTCTTGTCATGTTACTGAGTCTAAGCTCATACTGCTTGCTGCACAACAGGCCAGTAATCAAGAGATGAGCTGTTGGAGCAAGGAATAATGACCTTATTCAGAAAAGCCAGCAAACCGAGAAGATGGTGGGCTCATGCCCCAAAGAACCTTCTTGCCTGAGTTAGAATTCAGGCTCTTTTTCACTAAAAGGAGAGAGAGTAAAGTCAAACACCACTTCCTGGTTCCCATCAGCCACAAATGGCTATGTGTTCATTTCTTCTTCCCTGAGGTCACTCACTGGTGGGGCTGGTCAGGATGTTTCCTGTGAGATAGACAAAAGTATTTTAGGGGGCTTCCCTCGTGGTCCACTGGTTAGGAATTGCAATGCAGGGTTTGATTCCTGGTTCAGAAGGATTCCACATTCCACAGGGCAACAAGAGAATCCACTACAAGGAGAAGCCCTTTCCACAACTAGAGAAAAGCCCATGCAGCAATGAAGACCCAACACAGCAATAAATAAATAAATATTTAAATATTTTTTAAAGTATTTTAGCTTAATGCTCATTACCTGAAAAGCAGGGTTCCCAGAGATAGGTCATTATGTATAAATGAAACTTGTAGGCAACACCCCTCTAATGATTAACTTGTAATAGAATACAAAATTTCTTTCCTATTATAGTCATACTATCCTGAAGAAATGAACTCAAGGACTAGATGCTAGAGTAGAAAGAGGAAGAGCAGAATGCTAGGAGAAAAATGAGGATAAATTTCCCCCAAATGGCATCCTGCCACATATTATTGGTATATTGAAGCTGGGCATGCTGCAGTCCTTGGGGTCGCAAAGAGTCGGACTTGACTGAGGGACTGAACTGAACATGTTATTGATATAGAGGGGAACAAAATCTGCACAGAGGATGGGTTTGTTCTCTATTGTTGCTATAGCAAATTGCCACAAACTTAGTGGCTTAAAGCAACATAAATTTTTTAATATTACCCTTCTGAAGATCAGTAGTCAAAAATGGTTCTCACTAGACTAAAATAAACATATCATCAGAATTGCCTTCCTTCTGGGAGCTCTGAGGGATATGTTTCCATGCCTTTTCCAGCTTCGAGAGGCTGCCCACGTGGGCTTCCCTGACGGCTCAGCCGTCAATCCACCTGCAATACTGGAGATGCGGGTTTGATTCCTGGGTTGGGAAGGTCCCCTGGAGGAGGAAATGGCAACCCACTCCAGTATTCTTGCCTGGGAAATCCCATGGACAGAGGAGCCCACCCATGGTGGGCTACAGTCCATGGGGTCACAAAGAGTCAGACACTATACTGAGCAACTGAAGGAAGGAAGGAAGAGGCTGCCCACATTCCTCGGCTCATGGCTCCACATCACTCTGAGCTCTGGTTCCTTTACTACATCTCCTTCTCTGGTTCCATTCTCCTATCTCTTTTCCTGTTGGATTGAGGGTCCACCTCAATCCAAGATGAAGAAATTGAAAGTGTTAGTCGCTCAGACGTGTCCAACTCCTTGTGACCCTGTGGACTGTATGTAGCCCACCAGGCTCTTCTGTCCATGGAATTCTCCAGGCAAGAATGCTGGAGTGGGTTGCCATTCCCTTCTCCAGGGGATCTTCCTGACCCAGGCATCAAACCCAGGTCTCCTGCATTGTAGGGAAATTTTTTATTCTATGAGCCATAAGGGAAGCCCATTCCAAGATAATCTCCCCATTTAAAAATCTTTAACTTAATCACATCAGCCAAGTTCCTTTCACCTTGTAAAGTAACATATTCACAGGTTCTAGGGATTGAGAGACGTCTTTGGGGAGCCATCATTCTGCCTACAGTAGGGGGTTTAAAGTCTAGAGCAGCATGGTAGGTGCAATCATAGGAGGAAAGTAGTATTTGTGAGGGGTCACAGAGATAGATGGCTGGAAATCAGGAAGTGCCTCTCTGTTTAGGCTGAGACCTGGAGGATGAATAAGAGTTATGGGATTTGGGGAAAATGGGAAGAGGAAGCTATAGAGAGAGGAATTCAGAATTCAGACACAGTTTAGAACATAAACTTCCCTTGTGGCCCAGCTGATAAGGAATCCGTCTGCAATGCAGGAGACCTGGGTTCAATCCCTGGGTTGGGAAGATCCCCTGGAGAAGGGAAAGGCTACCCATTCCAATATTCTGTCCTGGAGAATTCCATGGACTGTATAGTCTATGGGGTCGCAAAGAGTCAGACACGACTGAGCGACTTTCACCTTCACTTTGGAACAAAAGCTCTATAAGGTAGATTCATGGAGCTATGAGTTTGGGGGCAAGGAAAGGGTCAGGTGTCCAAAGGCCTGTTAAACCCCTGGGAAGTTTAGGCTTAATCCTAAGGAAACAGGCGATGAGGTGAGATGACTTGCCTTTTTAGACAAGTCTCTCTTGACTGCTGATCCAGTGTAGATTGTGGAAGGGAAAGACTGGAGATGCAGAGAGCAGTTATCAGGTTGTAATGATAATCCAGAGATAGGCCATAGGGGTGGGGGCTGGAGACAGGTGAAGGCAGTGGAGAGAGGTTTAGACTTAGATTTAGGGCTCCATATCTGATTGAATGTCAGGTAGGGGCATAAGGAAAGAGGAGTCCAGGATGACTCCCAGATTTCCTGTTGAAGCCACTGAGGAGGAGAAGGAAGGGGCTTGGGAAAGAAGGTGATGGGTTCCATTGTGAGCATATTGATTTGCTGATTCCTCTGGAAGACCCAAGTGCAGATGACTGGGAAGCAGCATGTCATTGGGTTGTGGGGATTAAACGATCCATGGAAAGTGGTTAGCCCAGTAGCTGGCACATATAATAAATAAGGTATTATTATTATTATTTAGTTTTATATTCAGGTCTGTGCTATGCTTCAATAAACCATGCTCTGAAAGCCATTGGAAGGCGGGTAGAGAGGGACCAAAAAAGGCAAATAAATGAGAGGAGAGCCAGGAAAAGAGTGATCCTGTAGCTGTACCCATGTCCACATTTTTATTCCAAGTCCCTTGGATTAACAGAGGAAGGATGGCCATTTGCTGAAGTGGAGGCATCAATTAGCATTAAGCAAATACAGAGAAAAGAAAACTACCCTGAGTGCACTTTCAGGAATTTGCCAGTATTCCCTGGAGGAGCCAGGAGGGAAACTTGGGTTGATTGCTAGGATTAAGTAGGCTGGTTTGTTTTTGATGGGAAGCTGGGTGGGCGTCAGAGGTGGGGGGCAGCCCTTTCTCAGCAATATCAACAGCAGCGACAAAAGCAATGAGTTGATTCTTTTCTTCACTCTGATTTCAATCTTGTACTGTCATCAAAGAGAGTTCTCCATCTACATATCTGGGCACACAAGTACGTGTAAGAAGTCTGAGGCAAATTCTCCTAGGGTTTTAATATTAATACTTTCCCCTCATAGAGAGGAATTAATTAGTACTTGCCCCTCAGAGAGAGGAATTAATTTTCCTGGGCAAAAGTACCATTTGCTACAAGGGAAAGTTTTGATTTATGAGGCAACAGAGACAATTTATTTCCTTTAAATATTATCATTATGAACATAGCAACTTCATAAGAGAAAAATTGGGTTCAAGGAACATTTCCCCTTAAAGAGTTACAGCATTTCAAATTCCTGCCCCATCTTCATCATCAATAGGATAACTTTGGAAGTTGTGAGCACAAGGTCAGACAATGCAATGAGAAATATCCAGAATCCAGTTGGGTTGGATGTTGTTTCAATACCTCTTCTGTGTCGTTGGACTCCAACACTGGAAAAATATTAAAAGAATGCAGAATTCTACCCAGTTTAGAGGTCTTTAAAACTAGACCAGAGACACTTAAATATCTTAAGAATCAAACAAATGCAAAAGCCAGTCAAGTGAAGCAGCAGATCGTGAGGTATGCAGACTTCTGTGAGTAGAGAGAAGGTAGGAATTGTGCAACCTGAATTCAGAGGACCCTGAGATAGAGGGACATAAATCAAGCTCACTGGGTCTCATTAGTCTTATGGAAAGTCTTGTAGTCAGACTCAATCACACCTAAGGTAACCCCGACATGTTTGCTATAAACAAACATATCTTATGAACAAATATATGTTGTGAACAAACATATTATAAACAAACAGGGATAATGAAATTGTTTCTTTGGAGGTTAAAATCTTCCTTAATTCAAAAACTGGAGGACTTGATATGCTTAAGTATAGAAAAGGCAAGAGAATCAGGCAAAAATGCCACTATTTTTGGGTTAAGACAACTGTATGTCTTGATATTTAAAGTGTAATGTTGAAGAGCATTTGTTCTATTAAAGTCATATTTCAGATGCAATGCACAAATAAAATCCATTTTAGTGAATTTTCTTATATTTTCAGCTGTTGGACTCATTTTCTCTTACTGATCATTCTTGGATGCTTTCCTGAGATCAGCAAAATATATAATTATGTAATCTGTTAATACAAATAAGTGATATTTTGGATGTATTTTCCTATACACCTTCTTTGATGAAATGTTTGTTCAAAACTTTTTCATTTTATGTTTTGTGTCCTGTCTCTATTATTTATATCTCTTGTCTCTATCTCTCCTTGAATAGTTCTTGCCAGTGTTGCTAATTTCTGTTAAATAATCGTGGTAACAAGAAGACACTCTTGTCTGCTTCCCTTCTGAAAGAGAATTTCTTGGATTCTTCCACACTGAGGATGCCTTGGCTTTTGCACTTAATTTTTTAAAAGCATCATGGAAATTTTCAGCATGCATAACAGTAGAGCGAAAAGTATACTAAACTGCCATATACCTAAACACCCAGCCTCAACAATCTTTAACACACCTCCAGAGCATTCATTGGAAGGACTGATGCTGAAGCTGAAGCTCCAATACTTGGGTCACCTGATGCGAAGAGTCGACAAGCTGGAAAAGATTCTGGTTCTGGGAAAGATGGAGGACAAGAGGAGGTGGGTGACAGAGGATGAGGTGGTTGGATAGCATCACTGACTCAATGGACATGAGCTTGAGAAAACTCTGGGAGATAGTGAAGGACAGGGAAGCCTGGCATGCTGCAATCCATGAAGTCGCAAAGACTTGGACACGACTTAGTAAAACTGAACGACAAACAATAAAAATTCTTGTTCTATTTACTGACCTTACTCCAAATATTCTTTTCTCTTTATCCTCCTCAAAGATTGTTGGGTAGACTGGAGTATTTTTTAAATGAGGTAAAATCTATAAAATGCATCAATTTTAAGCATACAATTTGATGACTTTTGATAAATGTATATACCCAAGTAATCAAAACCTCAGTAAAGATATAGAACATCTCTATCACCCTAGAAGTTCCCTGAGGTCCTCTCTCCCCACTCTCCACAGGCAACAACAATTCTGGTTTCTATCTATGAATTATTTTGCCTTATCTTGAACTTCATATGAAAGGGATCATACAATACATTAACTTTTTTTTCTGGCTTCTTTCATTCAAAAATTTTTGAAATTCATCCATTTTGTTGCAATGATCACCCATTCATTCTTTTATTATTACCACATAGCATTCTATTGTACGAATGTGTCATAATTAATTTATTTATGCCTTCTCCTACTGATAAATATTTAAGCTGTTTCCAGTTTTTTATTGTTGTGAATAGAGATGATATAAACATTCTTGTACAACTTTTATTATGGTTGTATGCTTCCATTTCTTTTGAATAGACACTGAGGAGTGGAATTGTTCTGTTATATTAGGGTAGATGTATATTTGACTTTATAAGGAATGGGCCAAGAGTTTTCCAAATGACTTTACTGTTTTACACTTTTATTAGCAGTATATGAGAATCCCCGTGTTCCACATTGTCTCCATTAATTGGTATTATTCTAGTCTAGTAAATGTGAAATGACATCTCAATTGTTTTACTAATTTGCATGTGTATGCATGTGTATGTATGTGGATGTATGAAGAAATTCTTCCTGTGAAATTTTTAAGAGTTTGACCAAGGAAAATAACAATTTTTCAAGGTGGTTGTATTTACCAGATAAGTATTAAGTAAGTAATAAGTTTTTTTTTTCTGTTAAACAAGAAACTATTAATAGTTTCCAGCATCCCAGGCAGCGCTAGTGGCGAAAAGTCCATGTAGTCAAAGGTACAGTTTCTCCAGCAGTATGTACAGATGTGAGAGTAGGGCCATGAAGAAGGCTGAGTGCCAAACAATTGATGCTTTTGAACTGTGGTGCTGGAGAACTCTTGAGAGTCCCTTGAATGGCAAGGAGATCAAAGCAGTCAATCCTAAAGGAAATCAACCCTGAATACTCATTGGAAGGACTGATGCTGAAGCTGAAATTCCAATACTCTGGCCACCTGATTCGAAGAGCCGACTCATTGGAAAAGCCCCTGATGCTGAGAAAGGCTGAAGGCATGAGGAAAGGGGACGACAGAGGACGAGATGGTTGGACGGCATCACTGACTCAATGGACATGAATTTGAGTAAACGCTAGAAGATAGTGAAGGACAGGGAAGCCTGGAGTGCTGCAGTCCATGGGGTCACAAAGAGTTGGGTACGACTTAGCAACTGAACAGCAACAGTTAATTTCTACAAATTACATCTTCCATTCCCAGAAAAAGACTTACTTAACCATGGTGGACAATTCTTTAAATAAGCGTTGCTTTATTCTAATTGATACATGTGTTACACAGGTTTCGCATCTTTTCCCAAGGGTAATGAGTTTAAATTATTCGGTGGTGAGGGCAGCATGGTAAAGGTGGTGCTGCATCCTTGTCAGATTTAAGGAGGAAACTGAATTCAATTCATACAATAACCTCAGTTATCAGATCCCCCCACCACTGATATTTATGTTATAAAGAGACGATTTATGGTGCGGTAGAATGAGCATTGACTTGGGAAGAAAACAGAACTGCTCCAAATATCAATCAGCTCCTCACCAGCCTTCCGATCTGGCAAATTACTCTGTCTCTCTAAGCTTCAGCATCTCCCACAGGACAGAACAAATAAGGCTAGAAGATGGACACCTGGTGAATCTTGATGGTCAGACCGAGGAACTGAGATAAAAATCTCTGTGAAATGAGACAAGCAATGATGGAGTTAAACTAGGCACAAGACCTCCTGGCACATGGCATCACTGGACATTCATCTTTGTGCACTGTATTCAGTTTCCCACAACTGAGTGGCTTAAAACAACAGAAATTTATCCTCCCACAGTTCTGGAGGGCGGAAGTCTGCAATAAAGGTGTCAGCAGGATTGGGTTCTTCTTGAAGGCCCAGAGGGAATATTTGTTCATGCACATCTCCTAGTTTCTGGAGGTTTCCAGCAACCCTGATGTCCCTTGACTTGTGATCACCCCAATCTCTGCCTCCATCTTCACATGACATTCTCCCCTGCGTCTCTTCTCCTCTTCTTATAAGGAACTAATCACATTGGTAAGAACGCATCCTACTCCAGTATGGCTTCATCTTAACCAATTGCATCTGCAATGACCCTATTTTTGAATAAAATCATATTCTGAGTTCCAGGGAGGGCACAAACAAATATACATACTTACATTCACTCATTTTTGGGAACTCAATTTCGGGTCATAAAACACGTTTCATTTGTTGCACGCCCTTTGTAGATGGTGTGGTACACTCAGAAGGCCTGGATTCTAGTCACTGTTTGGCCTGGAGCTGGATGGTCTTGGGAAATCCACTTCAGCTTTCCAGGCCTCCTCCGAAAAATGAAATCTGGACAGGTGGCCTCTAAGATCCAGTTCACTTTATTCCCAAAATTCTGGGGGCCAATGAAGCTTCTTTCATGCAAGGAAATGTGAAAATGAGCCATCAGGAGACATGGCACAGGCTGGGGAACGGTATAAAGGCCAAACAAGTGTCACTTTTGGGGAACCCCTCAGCACCTCTGCAAATCTTGGTGAATGGCAGACAGGTCATCACAATCCTATTCCAGAGTAGCCAGGCTGCAGCCACCCAGAAAGCATCCGTAAGGTGTTACTTGCTAATTTTCACCATACAAAGCCTGTACCTTGTGGGAGTGCTTTCATCTAGAGCATTTATAGGATATTGAGGCTGTCCTTCTGTGCTGGTTTCTCACTGAACAATGGAGTTTATTACTAAATAAATTAAAGACCATATACATTTTGGAAAATGTGGATGAATACCCTCTAGCATCAATCAAAAGAACAGATTCCATTTACTGCAAGTTACTAGGCATTGTGACGAAGACCTTCCATGATCTCTTTCATTTAATCTCTCAAACAACTCATTGACGTCTTGTTCCAGTTAATCAGTTTATTGCCTCTCAGCTCCAAATTCACCCTTCAGTACCTGCTTTGCAATGATAGACGGGATTCTTGATGTATTTCTTCTTCACACGGAGCACCATGTCAAGCTTTGTCAACAGAGGGCAATGGAGAGACACTACGGGGGGGAAATGTTTTTTTGCACTTGTTTTGCTTTTGTTTGCTCCTGCTGCTCTGCTCATGCATGTGTGGAGATGTCCACTGGTGATCCATCCCACCTAGGGTGCCTAGTCTCTCAGCAGCCTGGAGCCCCACCTAGAGCCCAGTGACCACTTCCCTCTGACCTTCCTCATACAGACACTCCAGGCCCCTCCCAGGCTCCCTAATCCCCTTACACCTGCCCACCAGCCTCTGCTTGCCTGCGCCTTGGACCATCATTTCCTGTGACCTCCTGATACCAACACTCAGATTCCAGACCAAATGTCACCTGCCAGGCAGTGGACTCCCATCACCTTACTTCTCTTTGCCCGCCCACCTTGACTCACCTGTACCTGGGCTGTTTCCTACTGCCTGGCCACTGTGGACCAGCTCTGGACCAAACAATCTGGCAGACTTGCTTGCCACCCGGGGGTCTCCGCCCACACCTTCTCCCACCAGGTCTGCACATCAGCCTCCAGAAGGCCTCCCATCCCATGTTTGTCCTTCCTTGAGCAGTTTCCCTCAGCCTTGGATTACCCTTTAGGATTCTCTTCATATCTTTGAATGCACCAATATCTGAGTTTAATACTTCTTGAGAATAAGCCACCCCTGTCCAAATCATTGTGTGGTTTCTGTCTCCTGATGGGACCTAGATGGATACAAGTACTATTATTATTTCCTTTTGGAAGATTAGAGAATGAGATTGAGATAGGCTACATGACTTGCTCAGGATCATATGAGGGGTATGGCAGAGCTGGATACAAACCCAGGACTGTGGGCTCTAAAACCTTTGACTTTTTCACCATCTGTCCCACTAACTGGGAGTCCACATAAAAACACCGCAGGAGACACAGAGCAGTGGGCTCACCTCCCCTCACCCCCTCCTTTCCCATGCTTATGGATCCTGGCTGTTTCAGACTAAAACAAGGGCAAAAAAAATGTAAAAACGAGGCCAGCTCCTAGAGGAAGATTTTCAATAGTCTTCTTGAGCTAGTGGCCAAAATAAACACACAGGAAAAGAAAACAGAAAAAATTCTACTTAAAAATCACTTTTACACTCTCTACATATGGTCAATATTCTGCTCCAAATACAATTGTTTTGAGGCTGATATTTGATTTTTGCCAATTTCCCCAGCTTTGTCTTATCTGCTAAAATGCCTCATTTTGCTAAAGAGCGCTGAAATCCCAATTTGGGGTCTTGTTTGTATTTGTATTAGTATTTGGCTCAAGACAGCCAGATTTCTGGATGATGTATGTCCCTTTAGCTCCCAGGGACTCTGATCCCCACTGGGGCTGTGCTCAAAAGCAACAAGGAACAGCTTCCATATTCCTGGAAACGAAGCCCCGGCCTCCTCTTACAGTTTCTCCCTTGGGGAACGCAGCAATGTGAGTCCTAATTAGCCTCAAAATAACAAAATCCCAATATTAATGACCTTCCTTAAGGGTTGTTCTGGTCTTCCAGCTTTGTAGGAAAAACAAAGTCTTGTGCGAAGATTAACCATTTCCTGCTGATTAGATGATTAGATGTAGGGAACTCTGGACTATGAGTTAGGCTACCTGGACTTGAGTCTGGCCTTTGCCACTCATGATGTGGCCCCTTATTTTTCTGCAAACAAGAAGATTGGATTCTAAGCTCCTTTCCTGTTCTATGGCCCTTTGACTCAGAATCCTTTCAGCCTTATTTCATCAGAGCAATTTAAATCAGAGCAGCTTCCATTGTTGAGGGCTCTCAATGTACTGGGAAAATTGCTAAGCACCTTAAATTCATTATCTCTTTGGATTCTCACTGCAAACCCATTACTGTAACCCGTTACAGTGTTACAGTATCAGAGAGATTGGAGCATAGTCATAATAAAGCCACAGCTACAGTCTTCTATCCAGATGGGTCACTGACTGTTCTCCTAACCTGATGAATGGGATCCAGCAGAAGAATTGCGTCATTTTTTTTTTTTTAAGTTATCATCAACCTCCATCACTATATGAGGCTAAGGCAGGGAGGAGGAGTAGTCAGGGCAACTGGCTGATTACCAGCAAAGCCAGGCACTTTGTACACCAAGTCTAGCTTAATTCTTACAGAAACTCTAAGTGAGCTTGTTACTCTATTCCCATTATACAGGTGGAGGAAATGAGGTTCAGAGAAGTCCAAATACCTCATATACACTTACCACCACCAGTCAGCAGCAAAGCTGTGGCCTGAACATGTTACATTTCATTCCTCCTATCACGGGCCCTGGGACAACTATTTGTGGTCAGAGGTTTCAGGGCCTGAGCAACTATATACACTGTTATCAAGGAAAAGGCTATGACAACTGGCAAGGAAATTACTGGTCAACTCAGGGGAAGGTAGAAAAAGTATTTCTTTAAAAACCACTTCTTTCTTGCCATTGGCTGTGCTGGGGTCTCCAGGGCCAGAGGCCCAGTTCCTGCCCTGCAGTATCTCTTTCTGGACGAGTGCTGTCCTACCCATGAAAGAGGAATCAAGTCTATGGTCCTGATCACCGCGGGGACGGACTCTAGGTTCTAAAGCAAAGAAGGCTTTAGAATAGGCACGTGGGGACTTCCCTGAAGGTCCAGTGGCTAAGACTCTGAGCTCCCAATGCAGGGGGCCCAGGGTTCAATCTCTGGCCAGGGATCTAGATCCCACATGCCGCAACTAAAGAGCCCTCATGCAGCAACAAAGACCCAGCACAGCCAAAGAAATAAAAATGAACAGATAAACATTTAAAAAAAAAAAAAAGAACAGGCGCGGGGGAGGAAGTACAAGAATATGGGCAGGGACATAGCCCTGGCAAACTGAGCCATCTTCAAAACAGAAAGAATCAGAGATTGTTGTTCTGTTTCTCTTTGACCTCATTCTTAAGGAGCAGCTGTTGAAGAACCACACAACAAGGGCTTCTGGGAGAAGGGAGTAATTGACTCTGAGTACAGACATGGGCTTCCCCGGTGGCTCAGCAGTAAAGAATCTGCCTGCAATGCAGGAAACACAAGAGATGTGTGTTCAGTCCCTGGGTCAGAAAGATCTCCTGGAGGAGGAAACGGCAACCCGCTCAAGTATTCTGGGCCTGGGAAATTCCAAGGACAGAGGAGCCTGGCAGGCTGCAGTCCATGGGTTCACAAAGAGACACGACTCAACATGTATATTCTATTTATTTACTTTCGGCATGTGGGATCTTAGTTCCAAGACCAGAGATCGAACCCATGCCCACTGCATTGGAAGCTCAGTCTTAACCACTAGACCACCAGGGAAGTCCTCCTGGTCCTTTTAATTCTGGTAGATCCTTCCACCTGGAGAGTTCTTCCCCTTCTTTTTCTTCTCAGAAACTCATATGCATCCTTCAAGTCCAGGCTGAAAACTATTCTGACAGTTTAGCCTTCCGTAGCCTCTTCAGGCAAAATTCATTCTTGATCCTTCCCCCACACCTGTATTATCTGCTTTAGTTTCTGCTTCTCCTACTAGACTGTGAGGCCCTGGGGAGCGGATCATGCTTGCTTCATCTCTGAACTAGGGGCCAGACACATAAAAGGCTCACAACACGTGACTACTAAATGAATAACATTATAAATTTATCTCTGACCTTAAGTCAGACAGTGAATGACATCACTCCTTAACCTAGTTTAAATGTCCCTGTTTCCAGAAGGTCCATAAAAGTGGTTCTAATGGTAGTGGCTGAACAACAGTGGCTAGCAGGGTATGTCTTATCTCTAGCTGTGGACTGGAAGTACCTACTGTAGGCAAGAGCATCTCTGGTCAACCTTGGCTCCAAAGGGATGTTCTAGGAAGACCCAGCCACTACAGTTGGTCTTAAACTTTTTGGCAGTCACAAAAAGGCAGAGGACAGAGTGGATTTGAAGGCCAGAACTTGATCGTTCTCTTAAGCTCCCCTCAAAGCTATGAGCCTTCCATAAGGATGGACCATGTCCTCTAAGATGTCCCCTCAGGACTGACATGAGAACCATAGCATCAGAGGAAGGGCTAGACTGACTCTCTCAAACTGGGGATTTCCAACCTGTAAGAGAGAGGGAGGGAATGAAAGGCAGTGGGAGGAGTGAGGGAGAAGGGATAAAGAACAAGAATGACTGCAGAGAGTAGTAATGCTCTCTACATAAACAGGTGATAAAAGCTGATAACAGCAATGACAAAATTAAGAAAATAAAAACACTGTTCTGAAGATTTATAGGCCAGCTAACACAGAGCAAAATCGGCAATAACTCGGGCTGATAAAAAGCAACAGGGCATCAGCCACATAAACACTCGGTCACATCAATGCTTCCGTGTATATTACGATGACACTGGTTTGTTGACACCACCCCATCCCCATGACCTCAGACGGCAGGAGCGGTGCCTGACTCACAGAGGGGGATGTTCTGCAGGGCTGATGCTGACGAGGGGCTTTTTCAGAAAGACAAGTTATCCTTGACTGGATACAGATGGCCCAGTGAAAAATGAAATCTGCCAGCGGAGGCTGCCTTTATCAGCTGGAGAGGTTCAGCAGGGACAAGACTTCCCTATCCCCAGCCCGCCCGAATGAGCCTCCGGTTTCAGCACCATATCACTGACTGTCCTAATGAATTCTTCTGACGGGCTGGAGCACACACGTATCTGCTTCAAGGAGTGCATGCTGGCAGGCTGGGGCATGGTACCAAACTCGCCTGGGGTCTGCATTCTGCCTTCAGAGTAGGCAAGGAATGCTTGCGGCAGGAAAGGGGCTGTCAGATCCACCAGGACTGAATGCCCTGCCCACACTGACCATCCTCCGGCTTGCCTGGGCTCCCCTCCCTGACCAGCAGGAAATGGGTGCCCAGGAAAGGACAAGGGGTTCTCCAGGGCACACCAAGCCAGACACCCATGGGTGTCCACCGTGTCAAAGACAAAATTAGAAGCACAAGCTGCTGTTTGTTAACTAACTTCCTATTATGTGCCAAGCTCCACGCCAAGCACGCCGTCAGGTTAGCCCCATACGACTGTCCCTGAGGCCAGTGTTACCTTTCCACCCTAGAGATGAGAAAATTCAGGGTTCAGTCCAGCTGTCCAGTCTTAGGCTTCCCAGGCGGCACTAGTGGTAAAGTACCCGCCTCCCGATTCAGGAGATGAAAGAGATGTGGGTTTGATCCCTGGGTGGGGAAGATCCCCTGGAGGAGGGCATGGCACCCACTCTAATACTCTTGCCTGGAGAATCCCATGGACACAGGAGCCTGCGGGGCTATAGTCCATGGGGTCACAAAGAGTCGAACATGACTGAAGAGACAGCATGCATATCCAGGGTCACGGGGCTGGGAAATGGCAGTGCTGGGGCATGAAACTGGTGTGACCTCCATCCAGACAGCCCGTTATCCCAGGAGGACTGGTGTGGAGGAAAACAGGCAAAGTGAAATAAGTATCTGGAGGTTCTACAGTAGATAGACTTTTCCATTTTCATCCCGGTTTAGTAGTGCCATGGAGATGACTGTAGTAAAATATTGATAAACGCACAATCTATCATTGTGATTTTTGAAAACCCGCACACTATAAATTCATCTCAGAACCCAGAACCAGGAGTTTTTCATCGCTGCTGCTATTGGAGCCACTGTTCCTCTCGCTTGGAAACCAATCAAGGTGTTTCCAAAGACCCAAACAGACCCCAAAACTGCGACCCACGGCTCTGCAGACTCCTTGGTCTTGTCCCTCTTGCTGACACATCCCACATTTTGTGCCTGAGCCAAGGCCTCTGAAAACTTTTTTCCTTTCCTCTTACTTGGGAAGCTGAAATCAGTAGGAGGCATTCTGAAGGGTTCAGCGAGGACCTTTATATCAAAGATGCCTTGGGACACCAGGGCGTGGACCTGACATCTGATGAAGGTGGGTCCCAGCCAGTCCCACTGACAGCTGCCATTTCTCCAGGGTGACCTGTGTCCCAGCCCCTTCATTCTCCTGGAGGATCACACAGACGACTGTGGGACAAGTGAGGTTTGGCAGTGACCGACTCCCTGCCCCTCCCAGCTTTGCCCAGCGCTGCCCCCATCTCCTCTCTACAGTGCGGTGGGCCATGGATTGCTGGCTCTGCCTCAGTGCTTCTTGATAAAGGGTTTTATCAAGGCTTTGCCCTGATCACTGCACAGCTGGAGACCTGGCTTCCCTGCCTGAGCATGCCAGCTGAGCATCCCCTTCAGGCTTCTGAACCACTCTGGAGAACAGTGTTGTTATCTGAGCAGAAGCTCAGGTTCAGAAGTCTCAGATCTTGCAGTTTGAGCCGCAGAACCTGTATCTCATTGCTGGGATGCTCCTGGAGGACATGCTGACCCCAAGGCCTCTTTCAACAATCCTCACCCTCTGCCCTGGACCTTTCTAGACCCCTTCTGTCAGAGGAGAATGGAGGGACTGGCCAGAGGCTGGATCAGCAGACAGAACCATCGTGTCTTGCCACTAGCAGTTAGAATTTACTAGACACAGGTGGAGGAGGCATCTTGTGTGGTTCACAGCTGCTTCTCCCAGGGCCCGGGAGTCCCAGTCTAAAAACAGCAGCAGCTCATCTCCACACGACAGCATGGGGAATCTTCCTCAGACAAACTTTGGGGTGTCCACCCAGAGATTTCACAAAGGCATCTTTATCAGGCGGAGCCTGTGAGTGGGGGTCAACTCAGCCTCACTCGGCCTGCTGCTGCCGTGAGGGCGGGTGTGGCCTCGCTGGACTTCTGCCCCCATGAGACCTCCACAAACCTTCCAAGCAGAGCGTGCCCCTCCTTCCCTGCCAGGGGCGAGCTCTGCTGCAGTGGTGGCTGGAAGGAAGGCTATACCCGCACTGAGTGATAAAGCCCACTGACATGGATCATTGTATTTGGAGACCTCAGAAAAATTAGGACAAGAGACAGCTGTGAGAGTCTCCCTGGAACTCCCTCCTTTGGACGCTAAGGGCCCAAAGATGTCTTCCAAACATGAAGACTGCCAGCTGAGACTAAGGGACAAACCTGTCCATGGGACCCGTCCCAAGATTTCCCCCTACCCCCACCATCACCAGACACCAGCAGCTTCCTCCCCCGCCCCCTCCCTCTGACGTAGAGCTGCTTGGGAAAGCAGGATGCTGCTTTTTAAAAGTACTCATTGACCTTGAACTCTTAAATGTGTTTCTCAATTTTCCCCTTTTATCACTGACCGCCTAACATTATGCTATGTCATTTAAGTTCCGGTATTTAATATAAAATATTGAATAAAAACATACTTCACAAACAGCCTCTATCACTGGATATGGGAGGAACATTTTACCAATTACACCTACCCTTCCTCCAGGCACTCGAAAAACATTCCTAGTATCTGAAGAAGCCAGTGGGCAAGAAGACATCACTGCTGTGTTCTCTCAGCACTTCTGTCCTCTAGTTCGTGGGGCCAACATGCTCTGGGACGAGGGGGATAAGTATTGTAAAATGAAGGGGTTAAGAGTGTGGGATCTGAGTCAGAGTTGGGTTTGAATCTCTGCCATACAAGAGCTGTGAGACCCTGTGTGAGGTGTTTCATAGAGCCTCGGTTTCTTTATCTGTAAACTAGGCACATTCTCAATAAGAGAATGCATGTACAGTGGCACTGGCCTGTACATAAAGATCCAGTAAATGGCCCCATTACTATCACTGAGCATCTCCCATCTGGAAAGGCCCTGGGTACACGTTAACAGAGTTGGATGGGTTCACATGGGTGTTGGGCCCTGTCAGACAGAAGCCCTCACTTCCTGTCAGACTTCCCTAACATCCACACTCCATCCCTCATCTTTTTTCCCAGGGTTGTCCCCCTCTTTCCATGCCTCCTTCCTCTTTCTCCTGGACTCCAAACACCTCCTCAGAGTCCCTACTGTGTCAAGCAACGGCCCAGTGTCAACATCAATCTTCCCAGGATGCGCAGAGGAAGAGATGCCATTCGTTTCAACCAACCCACCCTCTACAATGATCTCAGCCCCATCCCCATGGACCATCTCTCAATCCTTCTGAGCTCCATAAAAATACCTTGTGATCTCCAAAAATTACATTTGCTCATTTACCTTAGCTGTTCCTATCTGAGACCCTTCTGTCTGAGGCTCCCACTCAGAGCAGGCTGTTTTTCAACCTGTGCTTAAAGGTGCAAACTTCTCAGTGTCCTCAGGAGTTTGTCCACGTCTCCTCACCAGTCTCTGAAACAAAACTTTATTCAGAAGAGCCTGACTGGGTACGGCTGTCTGGTCTGCTGTGTTTCTGGCCCTCTGAGAAGGGACCCTTCTGTGCTGCCTGCATCTCTTTCCTTCTTAAGATGAGTCTGAGAACTCACAGAATCAGGATTTTGCTTGAAAAATGGAGAAGAACCTAGAACCCTCCACTGAGGCAGCTACTTTCTCAGTGTAAAAAATCAGACCATGTGGTCGTCATTGTGATCACTTACTAAGTTTTGCACAGATTTCAATCATTTGAAATACAATTAAATAATCACTAGAAGCAAAGACCTGAATAAAAAGGGCCAAGCCTTTCACATTTTCTTGGAGATTTGTTTCTTGACTGTGGTTCTTACACATTTACCTGTGACCAATTCCTATGAGGCATTCTGCTGGCTGCAAGGCTCTGAAGAAAAATGTGTCTAGTTGGGAACCACTCTTCTACTTTTATGCACACACACACACCTGTTCCTGACATGCCTGACCTGCTAAGTCCAAAGTCAGTGGTGCAAACACCCCGCAAGGAGCAGAGGGCTCTGGAAGACACTGCCTTCTCCCTTTTCCCTTTGGTATCCAAAGAGCTAAACACTGGCCCCTAGTAGGGACGAGACATGGGGGATTCCTGCCTGGCTCATGGGAAATAAATCCTCTCCAAAAAACTGGAAGGTTTTGGTCTATGGGCACCGGCAATCATGGCATCAGGGAGGGAGAGGTCTGGAGTGGAGATGTGAACGCAGTGGGGTGTGAGGACTGGATCTGCAGGCAGACCGTGCACCATGCTTCTCCTTACCTGGACTTGGGTTGGGGGAGAGGGTGTCTTCTCTGCCTGTGGAACATCACTGTCAGAGGATGGGCAGACTGTGTTTGAAAACAAACCTCTGCAGGGATGGACTCGCCTGCACGCAGCAGCTCTGACCACATTCAACACCAGTGCCTGCCTCTCAGCCCCAGGGCCCATTACAGCAGAGCTCCGGGTCATCTTCATGGTCACTGTCTACAGGCTAATAAGCAGGTTTGGGGTGGTCCTGGGACTGTCAGGTGCAAAACTCAGCAGAAAGTATCTATGGAGCCCAGCCTTTAGGTCTTTGGAAAGTGTGGTCCATCTGAGCCACCAGAAATATAAGAATTCCATGGACAGAGGAGCCTGGCTGGCTGCAGTCCATGGGGTTGTGAAGAGTCAGACACGACTGAGGGACTAACACGAAGTGTGGTCCACAGCCCAGCAGTGTGGGCACGGCCTGGGAACGTGTCAGGAATGTGGTCTCAGGTCCCGCCCCAGAACTTCCAGAATGGCAGACTGTACTTGAACAAATTCCGTTCCATAGGGAATGTCTATGGATAGTAAAAGCTGAGAAGTCCTTGAGAAGTAACATAGGAAGGGAGAGATGATCCACTCCTCTAGGAGCTCACACATGGTTAGGAAGGTATAACTTGCAGATATAAAACTATGAAGCAGAGTGCATGTCTACATCATCAAGCACGTTTTGGAAGGAAAACTGGATACAGAATACCAAGGCCACCCTCAGCCACTACTATCAATGAGCCTTAGCTTCCCCATCTGTAAAGTGGGAATAATACTTATCCTGTCAACTTTACAGACAGACTGTCCTAGACGGGAAAGCACAACACCCATATAAGATGCTATTGAATGTTCTGTACTCCAAGCGCTAGAGAGGTTCCAGGATGAGAGAGTCTGGGAAGAACCACTGAAGGGCAGGAGGCGGCCTTTTAAAGATACTGGACCACACACTTTACTAAAGTTGTGAGGCGAGCAGAAGTAACACAGCTTAGATTAGGAGTAGGCCTTCCTACCTGGTAAGATTATCAGGCCACCTGGATACAACCAATTAGCCAATTAGGACCAATTAGCTTTCACTTAATACTGACCGCTGTTTGCCAATTAGGAAATTAGGAACGGGGAGGAAACCCCCAGGAAAGTCCCGCGCGCGCAAAAGTATTGACCAATGAAATTGCTTTGCAAACGTGTAACCAATCCGCTTCTCACCCTATAAATTTGTGTAACAGCTTGGGCTCCGGGCTCTCTGACCCGCACCACTGCGTTGGTTGCAGCAGAGAGTCCTGGCTCGAGTCAGTAATAAACTTCCCTTTCTGCGAGTTGCATTGTCTTGGAGGCCTTCTCTATTCCTGCTCGGGGATTCGGACATCGGGCATAACAGAGTAAAATGGGAAAATGTACATTTTGACATCTGCACTTCATATAGCCTCTAGCCAGAGCTACAGAGAGCTCCCTGTGACCAACTTTCTTCCTGACAATCTGCTCATGGTCAACAGCACAGGTCTCAGAACACATACCCAACGCCACTGGGTGCATTACCAAACACAAAACCCACAGATGTGGTCTCTGTGGGGAGGCTGACAAGAGCTCTGTTGCTACAAACCTTAACTCTAGTTTGTGAAACGGATTTGTTTGTCATTTGGTGGACTTGACCTGTGAAGATATCTGGATACCGCAAAAGGACACTGGAGGTGGTGGCAGTGTTTAGGGCGAGGAGGTGGGGGAGGGGAGTGGAAAGGAAATTAGCATGAGTTCTTGGGTAATCATTTTCCTAGATGATGTTTATGAAGCCTTTGCTATGTGCTTGAAGTTTTAATGCTTTTCCCCCTATTTAATCCTCACTACAACTATCTGTCAGACAGGGACAAAAGAGTCCCCACTTTACAGATGAGGAAACCAAGGACTCACGATCTGAACCCAGGCTGGTCTGCGTTCCAAAGCCCATGACCTTAACTGCAGGCTGACCTGCTGAGGTGGTGTGAGGCTCTCTGGGCTTCCTCGAGCAGCTGAAACAATGCGGCCGCTTTTGTTGTGAAACCTGGCTCGCTCTGACTCGCTGACGTTTGCCATGCTTGTCCTGAGCTTCTCCAGAGAAATGCTGTCTTCTGGCAGGAAAAGATAAAAACTGCTGATACAAATGAGTCACCACATTCGCTATAATTAACAGTGATGCAAGAGCCAGATGCAAACCAAGTGGGGCCTCAGGACCTGACTTTCAGGCGGCCCCAAACTTTGAGCTGCACTTCAACACAGAAAAATCCCTGCGGTGAGCTGCTGTCTGTTCAAGATACATTTTTAAATGAAGAAATGAAGCCTGGAATGCATGCAAGTTCCCAGATAATGGAGTGGAGAGGAGCGGCACCAAATTAATCTCCTTATTTACAACTGAAAAGCTATCCACCAGAACCAGGAAGAGAGTTTATAGTTTATAGATAATGTAGATCTCTGCTTTCACACTCAGCTGCCCTGGAAAGCCTGAACTGTCTCCAACCTGCTGAGCTACTTCACAGCAACTACAATTGCAAATTCAGTTGTACTAGGTGTTCAGTTTATACCCTCCTGATTGCAGTGTGTACCTGTGAACTTTAAAAAAAAAATAAATAAATAACAGTTATCATTTGCATCTCTCTAGGCTCTTTTGCTGACCTGGAATAAGACGTAATGCAATGATAGCCTGATGAAAATGACTCTGAAAATACAAGTCCCCCCGTCCAGCCAAAAGCCCATGTGATCACAATTACTTGATGATGAGAGGAGGAGGCAGTGCTCTCTGGCTGCTTCTAGGGTCAGTGATTGCCTCCTGAGTTTCAACAGAGAGAAACAAAGAATGGTCAGGACCTGGTTAGTCTTAAGTGGTCACTGATGTCAGTGTCAGCATCTTACCTGGAGAAAAGAGGCTCAACGCTCCCCAAGATGTGAACACAATACAGCTGATAGAATCTTACCACTTTCCTTTTGAATAGATTTTAATTGAGAGCAAAGTGAAAAATGCAGGTTACATTTTTAGTGTTATCATCAATATGTTGGAAGATCAACACCAAAACAGTGATGCATCTAACATTTATACATATCCTAACTTTAGTTGTCAAAGAGCAGATCATTATCAGATATATATATTTACACAATAATTTCAAGCAACAGTAAATAATAAACTCCCTCCCTTAAAAAATAAAAACAGAACACACACACATACACCCAACCACCTTTAAACAATGGATTTCCTCACATGATTAAGTCTCTTTTTTTTTTTCCATATACTTGGAGACCCAAAGTTATTTAAGTTACTTAAGAACAATCTTATCAGTGGAAATTCTGGACCAGCCCTTATGTTCTTTTAGAGTCATTTTAATTTTTACAACTTGAAGCCACATAGCCAGCATGGTCTGTATACTCTGAGGACACTCCAAATGATAAAAATGAATTCCACTTCCTTTGTGTGAGGAGATATGTACATCTCTGAAGATGTATGAGATTACAACTCAAAAAAGTCAAACAGAAACACAAAAACAAAATCTTAAATCCTCAAGCATGATTTCTTAAGAGCACTGTGCTAACGTTAACAATGAATTAACTGAATGCTAAGATTCTTTTAGATATCTCTGCAGAGGTACTGGTTAGTTCTGATTCTTTTTTTTTTTTTATCAGCTGCTTGAAATGCTTGAGTTTTAAAAGTTGCCTGGTCCAGGTTAGCAGCCTGCCTAACCTCCGGAATGTCGGACAGGACTCACCCCCAGTGCCTTGCGCTCTGATTTATTTCTCGCTGTTGCTGTTAGTAAATGGAAACCATGACAAAGTTTACATTAGCAGACACATCCACATGCCCGGGCCCATAAATATTCTATGATGGAAAATGGTACAATGACTCCACTCCTCGTGAAAATGAGCGTAAAGTGAGAAGGGGCGGGGGAACATCACCAACAGTGGCTCTGCTTACAGTGGAAAATCCAGACCAAATGGCGACGGGCTTTTAACTGACCGGACACTGAGAGCCACTTCTCCAGGGCCTTACGCGTCAACTCAAAGTTGGCTGAGCAGAGGCCAACTCCTTTGGGCAAACCTGGTAGAATCCAGTAGTACATGCATCTTGTCTCAGACGCTGGATGAAGAAAGAGCAACCGCCGTTTCCCTCTCTGACAGGCGAGTGAGGAGGAATCTTAAAGTCAGCTTTGAAAGGCGTTCACACTCTGTCCTGCCTGGGACACAGAACGGTGGCCGGTGTGGACCCCTCAGAGCGCCAGCTGAAGCTTGCTCATGTTCCTCTGGTGCATGTTGTGATGGCGGACTAATTCGTCTGAACGGGCAAACTTTTTCTGACAACTGGGCCACCGACAGCTGAAGGGCTTCTCACCTGTTGACACAATGGCCAGTCAGAGACACTTGCCATGGAGAGACGGAGCTGCAAGTTCAACTATCAAAGGCCCGAGTTAAATCATCACAAGGCACCCGCTCCAGATTCCCTCTAGCTCTTTCCCTAAGCTCACACATCTAGTTCATCTCACAAGGCAGCCTTGACATGGCAGCACCTCTGGGGCCTCGAGGATTAAAATGCTGTGACAATGACAAAATGTTACTGAGTCAGAAGACTTGGGAGATGGGAGAGAAGGAGTGAGTCTAGTTAATGGAAATGTCTGGGCACTTCATATTTAATCAAGGGGGAAAACACTTGGTAAAACAAAACCCCTGTCATTAGACGGTTTCGTGAATTGTGTAAATGCTTCCCGTTTGCTGTTTAAGGAGGGAACTGAGCTTAACTGGAAGGCAAGGGACTTAGGATCATCATGCAGGATACCGTTAATGGACAGCCATCCGGCAGCATAGCTGTAACTATGGCTTTAATATCTCTGTCTGTATAGATATTCTGGATGGGCTGGGTGTTTTAAATAAATCACTGAAGTCAGTACACATGGCATTTGCTTCTTTTACCTTAAAGGGTTATTTACATAGTAATACCCATTATATAGAAGATTTGAGGTGAGGCATGGCTTTGAGATTTTTAAAAAGCTTGCCAAAATATCGAGCCTCCTTCTCTATCTAAGGAGGCCTCAGAAGTTTCTTCCAAGTCTCATTTTGGATGGGAAAGATAATTAGCATTTCTGAATGCCCATCTATGTACTAAGCTCTATGCTGGGTATATATACACATACACACACACACACATATAAAATTATATATATTAATTATACATAATATATATAATTTCATGTACTCCTTCCAACAACCTGTAAGGTGAGCATTATTATCCCCATTCTACAGATGAGGCTGGAACCTCAGGTGAGGGCAGACACAGGCAGCACTTCTTAAACCTAGGTCTGTCTGATTCCAAATCAGGTCTGTCTGTAGGATACACTTTGTTGCATCATACTTCCTGGGCCTTGGCATAATGGAAATACAGCTGTGGCTTTATCCTCAGTAAAAGCATCACAGGAGCCAATTCCTTCACCACCTAGGGAGGTTCTCAGGATATAGCTAGTCCTTCTCTGAGAAATGCTGGATGGGACAAACACTGAGAAATAACCCACGGGAGGCACTGTCCCTGGGTCGGAACTGGAGGCTAATCAACTATAGTTCCCAGTTAGATATTAAACAGTTTGCTGGTGACATAGGTCATTATGTACATATACAGATATGCATGAGGTGGGGCGCAGGGTACCGGGGATAACTCTTTCCCACCAAATTATGAGCTCAGGACTAAGGCAAAGAGGTGACATTACAGGTACTCGAGTCAGGGAATGAGTTGTCCATCCCACTGACTCTGGGGCACAGGTACCCTGATTGTCTGCAGGTACAGCCTGCTGGGGCTGAGAATCCAGGACTGCACGGAGGCTCATGGCTCACACTTCCTTCGCCTCCCACTCACTGTCCTTCTGCCCTTCCTGATCTGGCTTCTGTCCCCTGCTCCCACTGCCAACCATGCTGTCAAAGGTTACCTCCTAATGGACAAATCCTAACCTCTTCCCCTGTCAGTCATCATCCTCCTCAAACTCTCAAGGGAACTCAACTCTGCTGACCGGGGGTCTCCTCCTGATTCTCTCTCCTTCCTGGGCCACAAAGTGAACACAGACTCTTTCCCCAATAAAGAAGCAGTGGGTAGGTGGGCTGGGAACAGACAGAACTGGCTACTTACTAGCTTTGGGACTTTAAACAAAGTTATTTCATCATTATGTGCCTCAGTCTCCTCATCTGTAAAATGGGGATGAAATGTTATCTATCCTACTTTTCTTCCAAGGATGTTGTAAAGATAAAATGAGATAACCTAAGCATTGGTCCTCCCTCTAAAGCTAGAAAATACACAACAAAGATGGTGCTATTTTCATTATGAATCACACCAGCCTTGTGGAGAAGCAAAAACTTTTAGCAGCTGTGAATAAATGTCCTTTCTCTATATATTCCTTTTGTTTGTTTAATTTTTAATTTTTGGCCATGCAGCATGTGGGATCTTAGTTCCCTGACCAGGGATTGAACCTGTGCTCCTTGCATTGAAAATGCTGTGTCTTAACCACCGGGCCAAAGAGGAGGAGGGAAGTCCCTCCCTCTATTCTACTATGAAGGAAACAATACCCACACACCAATATGAGTCTGGCAGAAACCATGACTGCTCCTGGGGCATTAACTTTTAGCAGAGCAAAGATTCATGTCTCTGAAAACAGTATTATAAAATGCAAACTTTCATGAGTACAAGTGGTTGGCTTGCTAGAATTTCTGCTGTCTTTCTCCAAGGTTGATTATCCTATCAAACTGAGTGATAAAGATGTGATGCAACAAACTGGGAACAGCAAGGACCTAACTTATCTCTTCACTTCATTCTGCACACTCCTGAAAACACTTCTTTTCACATCTCTTCTCCATACCTCCCACTCCCATTCCTTCTTAAACAATGTTATTATTTAAAGACAGCCATGCACTGTTCTTTCTCTTTCCTGAATCTAAAGCTGTTTAGAACGTTTACACTCATCTTTTCCAATCTCTCACATCACAAGCAACTCCATTCAACAGTAGTTTAAAAAAATAAAGAAAAATAAATGTGAAGAAAAGTTTACGCACTTGTTTTACCTGTATGAGTCCTGGTGTGGGTCTTCAGGTGGTCGGAACGGGAGAACTTTCGCTGACAAGTTTTACACTGGAATGGTTTCACACCTAAACGGACAGAGAAGGTCTAGCCGCGGCCCTAACCACGTGGGGGCATAGCAAGGCCCACAAGGCCTGCTTCCCGGCAGCCTGAGGAGTTGGGCATTTCCAGCCATACCTGCAATCTGGCTCGCCCTCAGATTTCCCCAACACCCCAGGCCCAGCAGGAGTCACCTAATGCTGCTCAGTAATCCTTGAAGACCTGTTGTCTTGGGAACAACTATTGCTTAACCACAAGTGTCCAGCTTCTCAGAGAGGTTTCAGCTGTGTCTGAGACTGAAAAAGTGAATCACACACTACAGATGGGACTTTGCTCTCCACCCACCCGTGTTCTTTACTGAGACTCAGTTGTATCATCAGCAAATTGCTAGTGGGAGTATCATGACTCTGTGGTTTTCAGGGGAAAATGTAGGATGTTTCCTTTCCTTTTCTTTCTTCTTTTTTTTTTATTAAAGAGAAGGTAAATCCCCAGCAATTAGGAGGGAAAATTATTGGAGAAACTTAAAAAAACGGCTGACCCTCTTACACCCATATTGAACAATAAAGAGAATCACAAAATCAACCACGACCCAAGGGAACACACTGCCAGCAACGAGAAGGGAGCCTACAAACCTGTGTGTCTCCTTTGGTGTCTTTTGAGCTGGTCTGAACGAGAAAACCTTCGTTCACAGTCCTTGAAGTCACACTGGTATGGTTTCTCACCTTGGGGAAGACATATATGCCATTGGAAAATGATATTGGAAATAAAGATCTCATTAGAGGCAACTTCTCTTACAGGGACTAAAAGGATCCCGAAATGCTGAAAGGCACTTGGGTGGAAGGTTTCAGGGATATGCTGTCAACCTTAGGCAGCTTCCCAGGTTGCGCTAGCAGTAAAGAACTGGCCTGCCAATGCAGGAGGTGGTAAGAGATGCAGGTTCAATCCCTGGGTCGGGAAGATGCTCTGGAGAAGGGCATGGCAACCCATTCCAATATCTTGCCTGGAGAATCCCCAAGGACAGAGGAGCCTGGCGGGCTATTGTCCATAGGGTCACAGAGTCAGACACGACTGAAGCGATTTAGCATGCATGCATGCCAACCACAGGGTTAGGAGGAAGTGCCACCTACATACATACATTCATGGGCAGGAGGCGCAGAATCAGGGGCTGGGTGAATAAGGCTGAGTTGGAAGCAAAGGGAACTCGGGTCATGGAGTTTGATACAGTGGGGAATATCCAGCTCCTGCTGGGTGAGGTGTCGTTTCCTCACTGTGAAATGGGGCCAATGACCTGACAGCTTCCAAGGACTTATAAACAGATTACAACAGACCATCCACAGAAAGGGCTTAGCTTAGAGACCAGCACAGAGGCAGTGCTCAAAAAATACTGGCAGCTAATATTTAAACAAATAATAAACCAAAGCGGTCTTGAGTCCAAGACTTGAGTTTGTGGCAGAATTCTGGGATGGATGTCCCCTGGAGCTGGCCCCGTGGAGTAAGGACTTGATGTTTTATGGCCTAAGGCGCTGGTGTTCTCTGCTACTGACTTCCCATCCCCAAGTCAGGTATAAACAACTCCAGGGTTGTAAGAGGCTCAGATTAAACTAGGAGCCAGAGCCTTAGAGGTCTGGGTATCCCAGGAATGGGATTACACAACCTCCTGCCTCACAATGGAAAAGCCCCGCCCCTGTCTTTGCAGGAAAAAGTTCAGCCAAATCCCAGGAACTGCGCTCCCTGAGTACACTGAGCAACCCTGGACCGTCCCACCTTCTTATGAGAATTCTGAGTCACCGGCATTCTGGGACAGAGAGCAAGGCAAGCCATCCCAGGATCAGCCGGCTCTCTCTGTTGTCAGGCAGTCCCTGGTTATCTTTCTAGCCTCAGACCTCCTCTGCTTCCCTGATTCATCTACAGAGCTCTACAGAGCTCACCCTTCCTGAACCCCGCCTTGAACTTCGCTCACACTAAATACCCTTAGTCCCTATCTCCAGATTCCTAACCCACCATAAACTCTACGGCACATCCCTCTCAAACGCTGTTTCCTCTGCGATGCCTTCTTGGAAGCTTCATGTTCACATAGAAAGCCTCTCCTTCCCTCATTACAGAATGGCTGACATGGGGCCTTGTCAGATCCACCTTCTGCCACAGGCTGGAAAATCCCGAGAGCAGGAACCTTTCCTCAACTTTCTATTGATATCCAGCCTAGCACCTTAACTTCAGCTCTTCAAGCTGGAAAAAGCAATACTTGTATCCAGTCTCATGTCTTTTTTCTGCCTTTCTCTTCTGCTCATCCTTTACTTCCTCTGCCCGACCCTGCCTACCCTTTAATGGTTAACCCAAGCCCTTCCTTCTCCAAGAAACAAACAATGCTCACTCAAAACAATACCCTCTGAATGAATCTTCTCAGAGCCTCCAGATTCACTCTATCATCACACATTCTCTCCTCCCTTTTCACTTTTGTATGTCTTGTCTCCAAAACAGACCATCAACTCTTTGAGCAAGGGGCTTGTGACTTGGGAGTTAAAAGGCATGAGTTTCAGTCTGGCTTCCCTATACCCTAACCATTGGATAATTGTTCTGTGAGTGAGAATAAAATGAAATAATGAATGTAGAGAATTTGGCCCATGGAAAGTATTTTATAAAAGGTTCTTAACATAATAGTCTGTACTATTATTAGGAATAGATACAAAAAGATGGCACTCTTTCAAGAAGGGAACTTCAGTGATGTTAAATACCCTTCCCTCCTTGTCTTCTGCAAGGAAGAATTTCTTAAAGGTTCCAGCAGGTCTGAGGGTCATGGCTATCTTTCTTACTGCCTTCCCTTCCCACAGACATCTAACCCTTACTGTTTTCTAAGTGCCTCTTTTCCATTATAATTTCTACAACCATATTGCCTTCAATATATTCTCCTGTATTTGTCTAGGCAGAATTTTACTTTATCATTTCTTTACTGTATCATACTTTATCATTTACTTTATCATTACTTTTCAAATGATCTCATTTGGGGAAATACATAACAATATAACATGCAACTTCTCATATTAAGCATCAAAGCAAGTGGTCTACTGAGTGCAAGCTCAGGTCTATGCTGGAATTGTAGGCTTCAGACACAATGGCTTAGCCAAGACCAATGGTCTCAAGAGATCTGAACCCAGTTCATTTTCTTCTTCAGCTTCCCCAAAGAAAAGTCTGCAGTAACAATAAAACAATGAAAGTGAAAGTCGCTCAGTCATGTCCACAGAATGGAGTGGGTAGCCAGTATTCTTCTCCAGGAGATCTTCCCAAGCCAGGGATTGAACCCAGGTCTCCCATATTGCAGGCGGATTCTTTACCAGCTGAGCCACAAGGGAAGCCCAAGAACACCGGAGTGGGCCTACCCCTTCTCCAGCAGATCTTTCCAAGCCAGGAATCAAACCAGGGTCTCCTGCACTGCAAGCGATTCTTTACCAACTGAGCTATGAGGGAAGCAATAATAAACAATAATGGTACTTATAACAAAGAAGCTACCTTCAGTTGTGGAAAAAAATGGTACCAGCTCCCCAATAGGAAAGCCTGCGCTTTGGCCTGATTTCCTGTAGGAAAACTCAGTCACATTCCCATCTAGTGCCCACAAGGCCAACCAAGAACAGAGATTTGTGAAACCGATGTTCACATTCACTGTGGCCAACAACCAAACGTGGCCAGTTCTCTTCCAGAGGCAGACCCTGTGACCTGTGGGAAAATCCAGTATTCTTTAAAACATCATCAAAAATCATCATCTTTTTTTCCAGGTTCAAAACCAAAATTAAACTTAGAAGCCATTTTCCCATTCCTACCTGGTTGGTTATTACTAACCCAAGCAGTTAAGTTCCTCTTCGGATCATCTCATCCTAAGTCTCCAGAATGACCTTGCACATCAAGTTCCTAGAATTATCCAACTACCAAGCTCCCAGGCTAGCTCCTCTCCCTTAAGAGATGTTAATACTATGATAAAACTAATAAGAGCATTTATTCAGACTTATTGACACAGTGAACTGTATGAGATGATTCATATCTCTAATTCCTTTAATTCAATTTGATTTTAGAAGATAATCTAGTCTCAACAATTGTATAAGGGAGGCTATCATCTCCATTTTCCATGTAAGGCACATGAAGTTTGAAGAGTGGTTAGGTAACTTGCTGCAGGTCATACCACCTAGTGGTGAAACCAGACTTCAAGCATAGGTCTCTTTAATTCTGTGAAATTCTCTACCTACTCTGCTCTTCACTTTTTTAATAAAGGATAGAACTTCAGGATACAAAATGGCCTGGCAGCCTTCTTCCATCACCTGAAAGTAGTGCCTACTTTGCATTCTAGAAATCACCTGTGTGCTGGCAGTGACAGCTAGAAGCAGGGGCTCCTAAGCCACCCCTGAGCCACCGGAACCAAGGCTGGACGCTAAATGCACTTACCAGTGTGCTTCCGGCTGTGCATCTGTAAGTGGGACAGCTTAAAATATCTCTTATTGCAGCCTGGGTAAGCACACATGAAGGGGCGTTTCTCACTGGTCTCAGAGGCCGACCGGACAAGAGTCGGGGCCACTCCAGGCACACGCCGCACATCCTGCAAGCAGAGCATAAGATAAACAGAGGCTTTAAGCCACATGTGAACACTCACACTGGTCCCAAGGAAAGCGAACTTTGAAGTACTCCCAAAGCAGGGACAGTGGATGCAATGCCTGAAACCACTCCCTCCCACACTTGAGGTGCCCAAAGCAGACATCGCTAGTGGATGACAGAGCAGCACATCCGACAGTGCAGCGCCCTAAGACCATCACTGCTGATCAACCAGAACCGGGACCCGAGATGAAGTCTGTCTTGGGGCTGCTGATCCAGAGCATCCGGAAAAGAAATGCTGCGCACTGGGAGAGCTCCCAGTCTCAGCTTCTCATCTTGAGGCAAAGAGGTCTGGAAGTCAAAGCCCCAGGTTCTATTCTATGCCCTCCCACTTGGACACCAGGCCACATGACCTTGGGCCCCATCTGCAATGGGTTGGGAAGCCCTTATTAGAGAAAAATGAGCCCCCAACTGAGCAACCTCCCACGTGTGAGTCAATGACAAGGAAGAAGAATGCATCCTGGGAGGTGAGGGTTCTGTCTGTGAAGGGAGCTGAAACCACAGCAAGCCCACAGTGTTGCCAGCACGATCCTTTAATAGAGATACCAGGAAGCGCGTGTGTGCCCTCCGCCCACTTTATATGTCCATCACAGGGCATTCTGTGGATCGCCTTTACCCTGTAGGGGTGTGTGTGCATGGTTGGTCCTCCATGAGAAGAAGCTAAAGGGAAACAGTGAAGCAAATGCTCCTTAGGCTCCGGGGACCGATGAGTCATAGACAAAAGCAATGCAAGTGGCTGAGAGAGCACTGAACCCTGCTTGCTCTCACATAGATTTGCAAGCCAGGGCCCAAGAGAACATCCACAGTTTGTGTTAAGACCCGAGACCACTTCTAAGCTTACCCACTCCTGTTAACTTCCCACACCATCCACAAGCACATGTTCAAGCTCCTATTTCACCTCTTGCTGTGCGATCTTTTTTTAAGTAAACACAGTAGTGTTATACAGCTCTACTACTGATGGGCCAGAGTCTTAAGGCAAAAGGTGGAATAAGCTTAAATGAGGAGCCAGCTGTGTCAGATTGGTTCACTCTATAAGAAAATGAACACAGGCCACAACAGTAAGTCTGATAAACTGGGCTTGGTGAAAAGGAAGGGAAAAGGAGTTTCATAGAGTTCCTTTAATTCACCCCAGAGGCAGCGCACACAGCAACAGGGAATAAAACGGAGTTGTCAGTGTCAGCCGGTTCTGGTGGAGAAGCCCGACAGTACTTGTCTGACTTCCATCAGATGTCCATATTTCTGTCACCCTCACCTTTATTCTCACCATTGGAGGGCTTGGGATGAGGGAACACGCTGTTCTATCCCCACGATGCCTCTGGAAACATTCATCAGAACATCTCAGAGCACTTGCTCCACACATCAAGTGGGAACTTGGCCCACACACAACTTATTTCTAATGTGCTGACTACTCTGGAGAAAGTATCTCAGCCGTTACTCATGTTGTTACAACCACAGAGTCACACGCCAAAGGCACAAACACAAATCCTTGGTAACTGCGTGGTTCTGAACGCCCGAAAGAGGCACCGGGAGATGGCCTTCCGTCCAGTTTCCATTTTACTTTCCTTCCCTCACTCTCCCTTAGCAAAGACAGAGTCTACCTTTGGGCACTTGACTGTGCAGAACAAGTCTTAAAAGTCCAGAGTCCAGGTCATTAATTCAAGCTCATTTAGCCCCAACATAAGATGTGCATAACCTACCCTAGAGATGGTGAATTAAACAGTGAAGAAGGAAAGAAGGGAATTCTGCAGAAAGCACCCTGGTCTGAGTGAGGCGGCTGCATCCACACTGGCCTCTGGAGAGGAGAAGGCCCCCCAGCCTGCCCCAGTGGAAGAGGGGGGATCTCTGCTGACACAGGAGCCGATGGTTAGGAACAGACTTGCCAGGGCCAAACAGCCAGCAGGGAGGAATTAAGAGGCTGTTGGGAAGGAAAGAGGCAGCCGGGGCCCCGGTACTCACCTGAATGCCCCTGAAGACACCGTGGGTGTGTATCCTGTACTGCGCACCGCAGAGGATGGGCGTGGTGTGGTTGTCACTCTCGTAGCCCGTGCCATGGCTGCAAACACAGAGAAGGGAGAAGAGGACTCAGGCTGGTTCACAGGCACACGTCAGGGCCATGCGCCTCTGCAGGGAGAGGAATGTCCTTACAGAGCTCTCGGGACAACTCGGTTGGCTTCTGCCTCCCTCCACTGGGGCTACCCTGGAAGCAGCGCTTTGTGAGAGGAAAAGCTGCTCAATCCTCGGGTGACCCCCACGCCGTGCCTTACCCTCACTCTCTCCAGGGCACACCATCTGGGTCCATGCCTCTCTCAGACAAGCCAGGGAAAAGTCACAGTGGCAGGAGTTCATTCCCAGCAAGTTGTTTACCATCAAGACAGCAGGGCTGACAGCTGTGAATATCTCAGGAATGAGCAGATGCCTCAGATTTCACGCTGAATGCAAGGGATTTTTTGTCGGCACCTCATGACTCAATTTTTACCAGATAGCACCAAGAAAGCGATGACGCTTACAAGAAGAGATGTCACATCCTTAGAAGCGGGGATTACACATCTGGGGCTCTGCTCCACTTCAACCGCAGATCAGGTTTCCAGATCAACTTAACTCTTTGCAGCCAAGCCAGATCCTAGGTGGACACTTCCTCCAGCATTAGACTGACCAGTCCCCGAGCCAGAGCTCAATTAGCCTTGGACTACCAGTGAGAGGTGAGGCATGGAGAAGGTTGGAAAGAAGACCTTGGAAGGGGTGGATGTTCTGCTCTACAAATATTCTCTCCTTTGGGTAAAAGCTGCTCTCTGTTCTTCAGTTGTTTTACTTCCAACTGAGGCCGAGTGGACTTCCCCAGGAGTCCAGTGCTTAAGACGTAGCAGGAGTGAGTTTGATTCCTGGTTGGGGATCTAAGCTCCCGCATGCCACAGGGTGCGGTCAAAGATTACAAAAGCTACAATCACCACCACCAAATGAGGCAAGGTGAGAACTGCAACCCACAGGGCAGCACATTATAATCGCAGCTAGACTCACCATGGGGAGCTTTTATGAAATGCCTCTGTTAAATGGTGAAGCTGCTTTGAACCATGTCTGGTAGTTCCTCAAAAGCTTACATATAAAGTTACCAGGTGACCCAGAAATTCCACATCCAGGTGTATTTTCAGGAGAAATGAAAACATATTTCCCTACAAAGATTTGTACCCATTTGTACCATTTTGTACAATTTGTACCATTTTGTACAACTTGTACCATTACTCATAATAGCCAAAAATGAGAATCAGCCCAAACGTCTATCATCTGATGGTGGATAAACAAAATATGGTATATTCCTAAAATGGAATATTATTTGAGGATAAAAGGAATGAAGTACATGATAATGAAGTGCATGACAAACCTTGAAAACATTATGCTAAGAGAAAGAACTCAGTCACAAAGGACTGCCTGCTATATGATTCTCTTTACAAGAAACGTCCAGAAGAGGCAAATTTATAGAGACAGAAAGCAGACAGGTGGTCGACTGCCAAGGACTGAGGATTTTTAGGGGAAATGGAGAGTGACTGGTGAAGTGAAGCTGAAAGTCACTCAGTTGTGTCCGACTCTTACAGTCCACGGAATTCTCCAGGCCACAACACTGGAGTGGGTAACCTTTCCCTTCTCCAGGGGATCTTCCCAAGCCAGGAATTGAACCCAGATTTCCCACATTGCAGGCAGATTCTTTACCAACTGAGCCACAAGGGAAGCCCAAGAATACTGGAGTGGGTAGCCTATCTCTTCTCCAGTGGATGTCCCTGACCCAGGAATCGAACTGGGGTCTCCTGCATTGCAGGCAGATTCTTTACCAACTAAGCTATCAGGGAAGCCCATGATTGTTAAAAAATGTCCTTCAACTGTGGTACTGGTCATACCAGTCTGTGAATATACTAAAACCCCTGAACTGTAAACTGCAAATGGGTAAATGGTACCCTATGGAAATACAGAAAGCTCTTAAAAAATTAAGGTGGGGAAAAGGATAAACTGGGAGATGGATTGACATACACACATAACCAAATATAAAATAGATAATAAGGCCCACTGGGAACTCTATATTCTCTAATGGCCTAATGGGAAAAGAATCTAAAAAAGAGTAGATACATGTGTATGTATAACTGATACACTATGCTATACAGCAGAAAGTAACATAACATTGTAAATCAACCATACGCTTAATAAAAATTAAAGTGACTGTGCCAAAAAAAATAAAATTGCAAGTATTTATTAAAAAAAAAAACACTTATCTCTGGGGACTGGGGTCCATACATTTTTTTAAGCCTCTGGGTGAAGGCTAACTGTCAGGACTGAGATTTCCCATCCTCTGCCTCTGTTACTCTAGAGATTCCCAGGGGCCCGATATAGGAGGCAGGTAGCCCACTCCATCCAAGGCTGGCTCAGCTCTCACTCACCCAGGGGAGAGAATTCCTGGAAGGGAAGAGTGTCTGTCAGGACCATGCACACCCCTGCGGCCACAGCAGCTGTGGCATTTCACCTCTGGTTCTGGCTCCAGGCTTTCTAGAAAGAACCACCTGTCTCCTTCCTACCAAGTGATGAGAGCAGTTGGGGGAGGTGGGTGGCAGTTCTGCTCCCTCTAACCTCCTACACCTCATCTCCACATCCTTCAGATGATTTTTGACATATCTGGGGGGAAAATGTCCCAAAGAGCCGACCCAGGGTCAGACACACAAAACTGGGAGGAAATGCCCCACTCAGGTAGTGTCTGCCTTTCGGAACTTTAGAACGTGTTTGCCAAAAGAAAAAGGTCCCGTCTGGCCTCCTTACAATTGCATTCTATAGACAGTGGGGAAGGGAGCGCTGATGAGGATGGTGATACAGCAGCAGAAAGAGGACAGACAGAAGAATGGTGCCACCAGAACATTTTGCCTCCCAGGCTGCCTTTGTTTGGTTCAGCCTTCTGCACAGAGCCCAAATGTGACATACATGTTTTCTAGGGCTCAGAGACCCAACAATAGAAGTCTGAATTATTTTCAAGTTCCAGTATCAAAGGGAAAGTTCTTCTCTGGTGGCTCAATGGTGAAGAACCCACCTGCCAATGCAGGAAACCTGGGTTCGATCCCTGGGTTGGGAAGATCCCCCTGGAGGAGGAAATGGCAACCCACTGCGGTATTCTTGCCTGGGAAATCCCATGGACAGAGGAGCCTGGCAGGCTATAGTCTGAGGGGTCGAAAGAGAGTCGGACACAACTAAGCGGCTAAACAACAATAACAAATCAAACGGGAAGAACTTGGAATCTCCTGTCTCAGCAGCTAATCTCTGGATGTTACCCGGATTCCTAGAGGTGGGACACATGGGAAACCGACCTTTCTCAGCCTACTTGTCCCAGGAAATGAAATGCTGCCCCACTCAAATGGGATGCCATGATCTTCGCAACCAGATGCAACCAACAAACAAAAGCAGCAACAAGACTGTACCCGTCAAATATGCCACTAGATTCTTCTAGCAGGTTCGTGAACAAGAAAAACAGCTGGGTCCGTTCTCACTGGCTCCTGGGTCTCCATAAAACAAACACACCAATGCAGTTCCACCTGGTGGAAACCATGCCACCTCACACTCTTTCCAGCATCCCAGAACACTGAGTTCAACCCATGGGCATTCAGCTTGTCAATGACTCTCTCCAGGTAAGAAAAGCAAAGCCAGTTGAGGGGCCTGAACCATAGATTAATAGAGGCAGAAAAGTCAGCTATTCCAACTTCCTCCAGCTCATCTTTATCAGCGGGACTCCATGACCGGTAACTAGTGTTCAAGGCAGCCCACTACACTTGTGTTCTTCCCGACCCAGGGACGGAACTTGGGTATCATGCATTGCAGGCCGATTCTTTACTATCTGAGCCACCAGAGAAGTCTAACTGTTGGGAAAGGCCTTTCTAAACTGAGCAGAAATCCACCTCCTCATTTATGTCTCCTGGAGAACCAAAGTAGTACTATTTTACAGCCATCTGTGTGTGTCTCCTCCACCGTACAGTAAACACAGCCTTGAAAACAGAGACCAAGCTGCTCCTTTCTGCACCTCTCAACTTTGACTCAAGTAAGGTGCATAGTCTAAAAGAGTTCCCTAAGGTGAAACGAATCTAGCTCCTCTTCCACAAGACAACCCTTCGGGTATCTGAAGACAACTCTCCAGACTATAGACCTGTGGCTCTCTCAACTACGACAACGTGAACTGGCATCTCATTTCCATGCCATCCAGAACATCCTCTTCTTCATCCCCTTCATTTTGTTAAGTCCCTCTCAAAGAGTAGGCTTAGGGTGGACCCTAGTCCCAGAGAACTGTATTTATATAAGAGACTGGGAAGGAAGGATCACAGGAGTCTTTAGAATCAGAGGAGTAACAAACACCTAACACTGGAGAGCAATGCCTCACCCAAGGAAATTTCATTCCAAAAATTTTTAAGTCAATATGCTAGTCAATACGATGCATTATGCCCACCAGCTGCCGGGACTCAATCCCTGGGTAGAGGGTCTGGGGCTTCCCCTCTCAACCTGGACAAAGCATTGCTGCTAACACACGTAACAGCACATCCTCTCTTAGCACTCACGTCATGGTGATCTTCCTCAAGTCAAATGCAATCTCCAACTCCCACCCTGGCATGTACCACAATTAAGCCAGGTATTCCAACCTTGAACCTGAAGGCATGATTTTTGTTTTTTACTGCAATTCAGGACCACACATTTATCTTTCAAATTCCATTCTATTTCCTTTAGAGAGTCATCCTCAACTGTTTGACTTCCAAAGCGTTTGCTTTCCATCCCATTTCATGTTATCTCAACATTTGAAAAGTAGCTTTTCAATGTTTTCATAAGAAGAAAGGCTCTTCCTTGTTGCTGCATATATTTATAGTATGTAAAATTGATCTCTGACATTCAGGCAGTGAAAAGATTCTAAAAGGCGTCTCCATGAGACAACCTGAGGTAAGCTACCATAAAGAATCTAGTCACTTAGATGGGGTTAAGTCCAAGAGAGCAAAAATCATCAGCAGCAATCAGTCTGAGAAAGGGCTCAGGAAGACGGCAGCTGCCATTACATCAATAGCCACTGTTAAGAACCAGCTGCTAATTTAAATGGTCAAGTGAAACCAAGCTTTATCCCCAAAGAGATCAGCCACTACATGTTGCAGTAAGTATGTTGTAGATAAACCAAACAGGAGTGAGAGTAGGAATCCTAGAGGTCTGAAACCATTAAGCCTTTCAAGAAGGGCAAGGAGTTACCAGCCTAGAGAAGAAATTTCTGGGGCCAAAGATGCTACTTTCAAGAAAGGAATCACAGAGCCCCAGAGGTGTGATAAAACCTTGTCATGACCCAGAGACAAGGGTGTTATTATTCATGGAGTTAATCGGTATCAGAAGGCAAGTTCTAGAGAGAGCATGAAACCCACCAGTCCCACGTCTCCCTTGGGGTCAAAATGCACACACAGCGACTTCCTTCCAAACCAAATGATGAGAGGAAGGCAAAGGAGCCCCGGAACTATGTACGGCACAGCACATGACCCAAGGCTGAGAGAGGCTGGGCTTTCTTAGGGAAAAAAATGGTGCTTTATAAAATGTTTTCATGCTTTGTTGCCTCGCGAAATACTCTTTGATAGATAAAATGCTAGACTCAGCTGAATGGCAGAGAAAAAGGATTGATGACTCTTTGGCCAAGATGATCACGGAAAGCACAGGGATGGACGGTGAGGTGTAATGAGGGCAGCCCTGGGGCCAGCAGGTGAGCAGAGTCGGTGGGCATGGCGCAGGTGGGGGACCATATGGAAGAGGAATCTGAGGGTAACGCAACTGCTGCTTTCTTCCTACCCTGGAGCACTACATGAGACACCACTCGCCAGGCTGATAAAGATACTGCACACAGCTCCTTACGCTTTGTTGTTCAACGAGGCACAAATCACTCATTTAAGTACTTAGCCAATAGCTATCCACAAAGACATCAAAAAATAACTATCATGTGTCTTTTTGCAATAAAGATCAACTACATTAGTGACCTTCCATGGAGACTAGTAATTCTAGAAACAGACTCAAGCATTGCCTTGTGCATGATTAACACATCTTTCCTCCTAAACTCTTGTTTTTTTCCCTATGTGCTTTCCAAAATCCAGCTTAATAGCTTTACCAACAACTCATGCTAATCTCACTGCTCTATGGTTTCCAGAATCTACTGGTTTTTTTTTTTTCCTTCCTATTTAAAAACTAAGATATTTGCCTCACTTAAGCAAAAACTAAGGCAAAGTCTCAACTCTTCTGTCACCTCGCTCCATGAATTTCCATGATTGTCAGCCAAGGGTCAATGATTTTGCTAATCTGTTCAGAATATGGATTTGGTTTTTTTCCCTTAAGGCAGAGCCACAAACTCAGGTACCTACCTACAGGGGCCAAGCAAGTGAGAAAAATAAATTGACGAAGGTCCTGGAAAGAAAGATGGCATCAAACTGACGGACAGCCAGCCCAGCCACCCAACTCCTGCCCAAAGGAGGCAGCGAGGACCCCCATCTACCAGGCAAGTACTATCGATAACATAACCCCAATGTTGCCAGATCTTTCCATTCTCCAGGAAAGTCAGAAATCACAACTTTTATGTGAGATCACCTGAGTTTTAAATTCTGGGAAATAACTGAAATTGTAAAGAATCCCTGTCAGGTCAAAAAAAATCTATCTCTGGCCTAAGGGCAATCAATTTGCAACCTCTGCTTTAAAGGTTGAGCAGTGAAGTTTAAACTGCAAGCTAGAAAACTCCATCTGGACTCTGTTGCCTCCTCCTACCTGGCAACAGAGTGGAGGTGGGGATGTGTCTGATTCTCTAAGTACTGAGTTATTAGAATCTTCCAAACCCTTGAAAGTTTGAAAGGATGCATACTTGAACAGCAGGAATGGTCAGTGCTGCTAGACCAAAATCCAGAGGTTATCATCTATAGGGGTCAGCGGTTTACCTCTACATATCACTGGCACATTTGAAAGTAGGCTTTAGCACTGACTTACAGATAGAAAACTGCAGTTGCTATGCAGTAAGTTGAAGTATGGGGCTTCCCTGGTGGCTCAGACAATAAAGAATCTGCCTGCAATGCAGAAGACCCAGGCTCAATCCCTGAGTTGGGAAGATTCCCTAGAGAAAGGAACGGCAACCCACTCCAGTATTCTTGCCTGGAGAATTCCATGGACAGAGGAGCCTGGCGGGCTACAGTCCTTAGGGTCGCAAAGAGTTGGAACAACAGAGTTGACTAACACACATACACACACAAGCTGAAGTGTATCTACAGATGCTGTAACAAATTATCACACATTTGGTGGCTTGAAAGGACACAAAATGATGCTCTTACCATTCCGGAGAGCAGAAGTCTAAAATAAGCTTCACTGCACTCAAGTTTATGTGTTGGCAGGGTTATTTTCTTCTGGAGGCTTAAGGGAGAATCTCTTTCCGTGTCTTTTTCAGTTTCCAGAACTCACCTGCATGCCTTGGCCCCTCCTTCACTTCACTACATCACTCTGACCTCCTGCCGCCTTCATCACACCCCCAATCACTCTTCTGTAGTCCAATCTCCCTCTGCCTCCCTTTTATGAGGACACTCATTACAGTGTACAGTACACTCACTCAGGTATTCAGGACAGACTCCCCATCTCAAGATCCCTAACTTAGTCACATCGGCAAAGTCCTTTGTTGCCAGAGAAAGCAACATTCATAGCCTCCAAGAATGAGGACTTGGATATTTTGGGGGTCATTATTCAACCTACCATACCAAAGGAACTGGATTTGTTTGGTTTCTTTCAGATATATTTGACAGAACTAAATTAACCTAGATTCTTTATCTCTAGATTAACCCAAAAGATCAGTCTGAAAGAACATGGGTTTTGCATCTGAATGCCTGTGTTCCAGGCCCAAGCCTATCATTTATTTACTCTGTGGTCACGGGTGAATCATCTAAAATCTGACTCAGATTCCTTCTCTGTAAAATGAAGCAATAACCCATTTTATAAATTTGCTTGAAAAACAAAGAGCTAAGCTATAAGAGGAGCAAAAGTAAAAAAAATCACTCAGTAATCTTATCCTAAGAAAACGTTCAGGTCTACAGTTATATGCACGAGGTGACTAACCACAGGAATTATTTCTCATATTCTTCTTTTAAGCCTGGTGATTGAGATGTGTGTGTGCTTAGCCGCTCAGTCATGTCCGACTCTTTGAGACCCCATAGACTGTAGTCCACCAGGCTCCTCTGTCCATGGAATTCTCCAGGCAAGAATACTGGAGTGGGTTGCCATGCCCTCCTCCAGGGGATCTTTCCAATTCGGGGATTGAACCCAGGTCTTCTGCATTGTAGGCAGATTCTTTATCATCTGAGCCACCAGGGAAGCCTGATTGAGATCTATAAAACATACTTGTTATCCGTAGCAAAATGCTAGGAGTCACTAAAGGCATCACTTGAGGCAAATGACTTGGCCTTCCTGGCCTCAGCTTCGTGCACAATGAGAAAAACAGTACTCCCCATCAGACTGTTACAAATGAGATTAGGTAAGTAAAGCACTGCTTGGGGCATGGTATGCCCTCAACAAATGGCACTTAACAGTGCTATCCCTATTTTAAAGCAAAGAATACTGAGGTTTAAGGAAAGATCAAATTATGTGCCTAAAGTCAGACAGGTGGCAAGCAGCAGACAGGGTGTTGCGTACAGGTCCATTGTAGCTCATCTTCCTTCAAAGCCAGCTGGACAATTCTGGTGGTGCAAGCCCAGCCTGGGTTCACTTCTATCATCATGACACCTGAATAATCCCTAGCTCTTTTCTCCTGGGGTATGAATGAAATTATTCATGTATGAAGGTTTGAAAAACACAGTGGGAGTGGGATAGGAGAATGGGGACTGTGAGGGGCAAGTTCAAATATGTACTCTTAGCACACCTGAGCTTCTGCTTGGAGGCACAATATTTATTTGGTATAAGAAAGGGCAAGGTACACTGAAGGAAATGGTCTGCTTGTGTGCAAGAGAGCAGTTGACAGTGAACAAAAGTTTTACAAGAAAATTTCTTTCTACCTAACTGGGAAAATAAGCTAAGCAGAAGAAATTATCAGCAAAGCATACATCTCATGACTCCACTTTTGGCTGTGACACAGACTGTACATTCTCCTAAACAGCTTTAAAATGCATTAAAATGTATCCTGAGAAAGTTTGCTTTTCCTAGACAGCTTTAAAATACATAATCACGTGCCCTTAGAAAGTTTGTAAAAACAGAAAAATGTCCCTCATATAACACAAGTTATGAGCCCTCTTCCTGCAAAAAAAACTTGTACATTGAGGTTCGACCCAGAAAAAAACTTAACGTTTAAAGAGTAGCTTCTTTAGAAATGATTAATTTTGATATTTCACAGGCACAAGAAGATTAATAAAAAGGAATTGAGGTTTTACAGATGAAGAAAACCAGAGTTGCCCTGAAATCCCTTATCAACAGAAGAGGTTTGAAAAAAGAGAGAGCCTTTTGAGGGCAACTAGCATTTGACATGAATATTCAACAAGGGGAAACCTCCACCTGTGATTTCTCTCTCCCACCTCTAATCTTTGGCCAGGTGAGTAACACCCCCATCTTCACCTCTTTCCTCTTGTCTCTGCAGAATTAATCAGATTTAAAAGGGAAACACATGAGGAAACCTCATACTCTGGTGTATCTAGAAAATGAAATTTATTCATCAACCCTTCTTCTCACTCCATTTTGCTACTTAGGCTTATATATGAGATGCTGAGATACCTGACTTTTTTTTTGGGGGGGGGGTGGTTGAAAATACACAGTGCAAAAAGAAAATACTCTTTGTTGCAAGCCTTGAGAACCATCACCCCTGTCTAATGTGCCAGTTTGGAAGGAAAAGAGCAATGGAATCACGTTTTAAAAGTTCACTTCCTGAAAGTTTAAACACAAGAGATGAGACTGAACATACCACCATTCCTCAATTATTCTTGCCAAAAAAAGAGGAACCCAAATCTAATCAAGCCTCCAGATCTAACTACTTATTTATAGGAAAAACAGGGCACGGACATCCCAAGTTAAAAGACTTTAAGAGGAAGCAATCTGCCAAACCTGATTGTGAAATATTCTACTGACCAATTGACCTGCTATCTTCAACAAATCAGAGTACGAGAGAAAGAGAGGAGGTGGGGGTGGGGAGGGCAGTTACAGCATAAAAGAGATGAGAGAGAACAATTATTAACAAAAAAATGCAACAAAACAATAACCTTATGCACAAATGCTCACCATACACACAGACCAGCCAGAGACAGACAGACTTGAACTGATCAGTCCTAGAGGCTTAGGGTCAAGAAGTCCCCTGGGAAGCCTCCATGGTCACACCAGAATGCTTGGGTCTAAAGTTTTACTGAATGAAAATGTAATTTCCCTATAGCTAGAACAAGCATACTGAAAACAAAGACTGAAAGATGCAGTTTCTTTTACGAATCCAGCATAGAAAGCAGAATATAAAAAATTAAACAACCAAGTTAAACTTGACTGAGTTTTAAAAAAACTTAATACCTGTAAACTGATAATTTATGAGTATAAAATTTCCTCAGTAGTCTGCAGGAAACAATCAGCCATATTTTTACTTGAACAATTTATTTTCTTCCTGCCTTCAGGTGTTTCATTTCAGTTCAGACCTCAAGAAAAAGATGTATTATTTTTTATGTGTAATTAAAATATCTGTATATCATTTTTCATCAAAAATCATATTATACTAATAATTCTTACTATTATGCTTTTTAATGACCACTTTTTCCATGAGCATTAGAAAGAAGGCTCCCCATCCCGACTCCATCCTCATTTTCTATCCAGGTCTTGTACATCCCATATCTGGAGGGGACTAGGACTCACTCCACTTTCACTAACTCTGACTTTTCAAATCCCTCAAATGTCCTTTTATCTTTTTGCCCACCTTCCTCGGGTAACAGACACCTCTTCTCCATTCAGGGAGCCACCCCTCTCAAATCCACCCTCAGGCCCCAGGAGTGAGTACATGCCTAGGGCTTGGCCAATCAGATCACTGCATTCTCTAGCTACATGACCCAATCCTGGCCAATCAGAGTCTTCCCTGAGTCCTTTGGTGGAGAAGAACCAAAAGGGAGGCAGTCTTCTTATGAAACTGTAGGTGCCAAAAACAGTTATTTCTGTCACAACAAAGAGAGCCTGAGAAGACAGCCAACACAAAAGAACAGAGGCAAGGGACAATTAAACAGTGTTCTAAAAAGACACTGTCTCAGCTCCTGAATCCATACACGAGGATTTAAAATACAATACGCCGCTGAATTTAAATTCCCTCTTTGACCTAGGCCAAGTTACAACTGGGGTTCTGCCACGTGCTATAGAAAAATTCCTGCTAATACATAATATAAGTTATCTAAAAGTAATCGGATTTATTTTTCAGCAACCATACCAAAACACGATACCTATACGTGAGCAGTGAGAAAGGTCCTTCAAAGTATCACCTTGTGGAGAATGACCACTTGTTCCAACCATGTTAGCTATTACTACTGAAATTTGTTTGGATTTCTGTTTCAAGAGCTTCTTTACAGCCACAGTTCATGTTTTCACTTCGATGCAGTCTAGTTGTTGGCCACTATTTAATAGGGAATATAGGCTGAGTGGTTAATAGCCTGATAACAACGTTTATATAAATCAGCCATTATGAACCATCAAGCTTTCCTCACCATTTGACATGGTATACAAACCTCCTCCAACTGTCTTTTTTTCTCTTATTTTACACTCAGAGCACAGCTAAAAGCAATTTAAAATCTAGTCTCCCACAACAGTTTGGGGAGAATACAGCTCCCCTTCAAAAGAAATCCCACTCTACTTACTGACTGCTACTGCTGGGAAGAATATTTTCAGGCATGCTTCCCACTTCAACACATACAAACATAGGAACTCACGTTCTCACAGACGACCTCACCAGATAATAAAACAAAGAGCTGGATCTCCCCTTACATGTGTCTGGTAGTGAAGTGCTAGTTCATCAGAATCCCAATTTCATCTAACTCACTGGGTTCTATATTCTCAATGCTTTGGCTCTATGGCCAGAGACTGCCACTAGTTTCACCCTAAGAACAGGTGTCCCAAATTCACATGATAGACAAACTCTATGTCTATAGAAAATTAGCAGGGTCTTTTTCAGCCTGAGTTCTCAAAGGCTCCCACCCAGCTTACTCAAACACTCTTAAATTCTTAAATCTGAAAATTTTTACTCAAGCTACCTAAAAAAAAAAAAATCCCCCCTAAAACCCCAGAATCAAGCTCAGGGGTCTTAAGACTAAGCCCTTTCCTGCCTCTCCAGTTGAAATGGAGATTGGTACATGTCAGGGCCAGTGGACATAATTCTCTCTTTCAAAGGCACCACCTTCCTGCTGACATTAGGGCTCCCCTGGTAGCTCAGTTGGTAAAGAATCTGCCTGCAATGCAGGAGATGCTGGTCTGATTTCTGGGTCGGTAAGATCCACTGCAGAAGGGATAGACTACACACTCCAGTATTCTTGAGCTCCCCTGGTGGCTCGGCTGGTAAAGAATCCACCTGCAATGTGGGAGACCTGGGTTCGATCCCTGGGTTGGGAAGATCCCCTGGAGAAGGGAAAGGCTACCCACTCCAGTATTCTGGCCTGGAGAATTCCATGGACTGTATAGTCCATGGGATCGCAAAGAGTTGGACACGACTGAGCGACTTTCACTTTTTCAGCTGACATTAGTAACATAAAGTATTTCAAGGTGAAGAAGCAGAAGAAAAACCTTGTAATACGTTAAAAGGAATCACACTCATTCTCAAACAGATGTTTGAAGCCAGAGGCATTAAGATCATGAATCTTTTTAAGATTAATCTTGAAAAGGAGGAAATTCAAAATAGGGACATCTGACATACATAGAATGAGACAAAAATTGATAAAGGTAATAAGGATGGATTATTCAAAGCAGTTTGGGGATAGAATTAGTTAGAAATAAATTAAGGTGGAATCCAGTTGTCAAGTAAGTTCAGGATATCAAAAGAATATACCAAAAGATAGAAAGTAAATTAAAAAAAACAAACTTGGAATTGGAAAAATCTTTCTAGGCATAATATAAAAGCCAAATGTTGAAACTATGAAACATAAGCTGATCATTTTTACTATGACAATAAAAATTTCTAACAGAAAAACATTAGTAATGTTAAAATGTAATACAAAACAGAGGAAACATTTGCAGTATATAAGACAAGCAAAGGGTTAATATCCTTAGGAACAAAGAGCTTTTGAAAACCAATATTACCACTAGATAAACTATTTCAGCTCCTAGGTGCCCATGAAGCCTCTTCTCTTTCAAGGGCCCTGTTCTAGCGATTCTATCCCCTCTCATCATTAATTTCACTCTTCTTGAACATGTCTCAATAGCAAACAGGCAATCGCTTCCATCTAAATAGGAATAAAACAATTTTTAAAAATCCAACTTTCCTGACCCTCTCTCCCCACTGAGCTAGAACCCCACTTCTTCGCTTCCTTTTGCTGCAAAACTCCATGGAAATGTGTTGTTTTAATACAATGTCTCCAGCATATCTTCTCCTAGTGCTAGTCCATGCATGCTCAGTCTTGTTCACCTCTTTGCGACCCCATTAACAGTAGTCCACCAGGCTCCTCTGTCCATGGAATTTCCCAGGCAAGACTACTGGAGAACATTGCCCTTTCCTTCTTCAGGGGATCTTCTCGACCCAGGGATCAAACTCACATCTCCAGCATTGCAGGGGATTCTTCACCTGCTGAGCCACTAGGGATCTCTTAAACTCACCTCTATCAGGCTTCTGCCCTTTCCCTCTAATCTTCTCAGAGGCAATGACAGTTAATAGTTCAGTAAATGTTTCCAGAATTTTTTCTCTGCAGATACAAATATACCCCAATATGTTTAAAAACTAGTTATCTCTGTGTGGTGAGATAACACATGACTTTTCTTTTTTCCTTTATAATGTTTTGGTACTGTCTGAATTTTTTTATTATATAATAAGCCTGTGTTACTTTTATAATCAAAGGGGGAAAAGCTGTTTTCATTTTGATAAAGTTACTATCTTAGCCTTAAGAACACTACATCTGTGGCTTTGCTTTTAAAATGAAGCGTTAGAAATATAACTAGAATAAATGAAGGTGTTCACTTTCAATAGGGAAAAAAAAAAAGTCTACTAAAATAGGCAGCAGCCCCTCATCCCAGAGTTGCATTTATTTGGATGACGTTTTATGAGTGTAGCTTCTATACTGGTTTTTCTAGCTAGAGATTATGATAGGGGCGGGTAGATGACAGGGAGAAGAATAAATGGTAAAGCTGCCGCAGATGCTGCTAAGTCGCTTCAGGCGTGTCCGACTCTGTGCAACCCCATAGACGGCAGCCCACCAGGATCCTCCGTCCCTGGGATTCTCCAATCAAGAACACTGGAGTGGGTTGCCATTTCCTTCTCCAATGCATGAAAGTGAAAATTGAAAGTGAAGTCGCTCAGTTGTGTCCGACTCTTAGCGACCCCATGGACTGCAGCCTACCAGGCTCCTCGGTCCATGGGATTTTCCAGGCAAGAGTACTGGAGTGGGGTGCCATTGCCTTCTCTGAAATGGTAGAGCAGAGGGTCTCAAATGATGGAACCATAGACATGAGAGGTCCAAAAGACTCCTTGAGGTCATGAAAGAGATCCTCCATTCACCTGATATACCTTCTCAAACTCCAACACACACCTTTATCAACAGACTGGGACCCTCATTAACCCCTTCCTGCACTGAGTCTTCCATGCTCCTCATTCCCAGCTGGGCCCCCTTCATCACCACCTTCCTTTTGAATGATTCCCACTCCGTCTCTTTCTTCTCCTGACCTGAACAGATCTGTCATTTACCTTTCTGTTTATGAGATAAAATTCATTCCCTGCTTTAAACAGAATAGTTAGAAACACAGTATGGAGGCGATAAGTTTATGAAGTCCAAAATACTTTTTAAAGCGAAGTATTTTTAAGAGGTTGAGAATATTTTCAAGAGCATTCTTATGAAGCTGAAAACACAGAACTCTGCAATGACCTACAGAACTACCTTTGCTGAATCAGATCTAAGTCAAAGCCGATCATTTGTTATAAAAAAGAAAAGGACACAAATGGGAAAAGGTCTGAAGGGTATGCGACATAATATTAACAGTAGTTTCATCGGGGCTGCTGCAGGAAGTGTTAATCTCCTTTCCTATAAAATTGGATTTTCTGTTCTATAAATGTACACATGAATTGAATATATGCCCAAAGAGAAAAGGGGGAAGAGATGAAAAGCTAGAGGAAGGAAAGAAGCAGCAGAGAAGTGAAGTGAAGACAAAGAAACCACTGGACTAGTCCATGCTGAAAAGGAACAGGAGAGATGGGACTAAACCACAGTCCCCATCTCAATCCTGCAAACCCAGGAGAGTTCCCTGCTTTGTTCTGGGAAGTCCGGCTAACGGACTCTAGCCAAGTCCAGCACAGTTGAAATGCATAAATGTAACCATATAAAAGAAGAAATTAACAGCTTTATCCTGGGAGTGGAGGTGGAGGAGTACCCTCAGGAATGCTGATATTCCCAGAGCCGCTTCTCTCCACCTTTGTGTTTGCATCACAAGCTCCAGGAGCCCCTGAAGCTATCCATTTTCGAGAAGTAAATCTCTTGGATGGATACCTTCTGTTCACGGGCTGGAGAGGGAAGGTGCTGGGCTGTGTGTTGGAACTCCCAGCCAGAGAAGACAGCTATCTCTTCTGGCACAGGTTCTCAGGGATGAGACCATGTCTAGTGGGGATTCTCTCCAGATTCGACAGCCTTGGCCCTACCCAAAAACGCAGCTTTGTTTTCACCATACATCACTCATCCTGGGATCTTTCGTTTTTCCTTTCAAGCATCCACAGGTCAAATACTGTGTGTTCCCAACAGTCTGAACTTCTTGGACCAGCAAAGGGGACATTCATTTTGCTCAGCACTCCTTTCACATTTCTATTGTGTTCAATTTCCCACTCCCCCTACCCAAGTCCCCAGAGAATAACTTCTTCCTTGTTTTAACAACTTGGACCACGGTCAAGGTTGATGTGTTTCTCCATTTTGCAGGATATTTTCTTCAGAAGAGACAAAACAGAGGCTGACAGAGGAGCTGGGCTTGGGAGCAGTGTTAGGAAATCAGCAGGCATTAGGAACACACACAAAAAAAATGCTTCTAAAGAAATACAAAGCAGACAACAATGCAAGGTGCCACACACGAAATTATTCAGAAAAGTAGACTAGTGCTGAGAAAGATTTCCCTGCAATTTTTTCTTCCAATGACCCACTTAGAAAATTTAACTTCATTGTTTGTAGGTAAGGAAAGCGGTTAAGAGTTAGGAAAGTAGCTTCATAAAGTATCTTCTCTTTGACTTAAACTGAAATACAACATTCTCCCAGTTGACGTCATAAAAGCAGCTCTGATCCCTATGGGCATGCAGAGATGAAAATGACTAAAGGGAGAAGGAGAGACAGGAGTAAATCAGTGGCAAGATTCTTTCCTCCCCCTTGTGTGGGTGTTTAGTCGTTCAGTCGTGTCCGATTCTTTGCGACCTCATCAACTGTTGCCTGCCAGGCTCCTCTGTCCATGGGATTTTTCAGGCAAGAATACTGGAGTGGTTGCTATTTCCTCCTCCAGGGGACCTTCCCAACCCAGGGATCCAACTTACCTCTCCTGTGTCTCCCACACTGCAGGCAGATCAGGGAAGCCTCTCCTCACCCATGTTTCATGTTTTCTTCTTATCTTGCCCTTGCTCTCCCTAAAACTCTATCCCCACCCAGGATAACACTGCTCCCCAACATCTAATGAAAGATGTCTCTGTGGACTTGCTTGGGACACAAGGAAACAAACTTATTCTTTTTTTAAAAAGTATGATTTTCAAGGAAAGAAGATGTGAACAAATAATTAGTGGGTATTAGTCTCAGGTACACAATCTTTTAATACAAATGCAATGATGCTTCTTTCTTTTATGACTTATTTAGAAATTACATCCTTTTTCCCCCCAAAACATGACTCAGACATCCAGTTTTCCTGTTACAGATCTACGATGTCACCATGACTTTTCACACCACTGACTTCAGATAGTGTCCAGACACTAGTTATGGATTAATGCAAAAATACAGTTAGTTCTCTTTGTCTTTCTTCACAGAGTATCTTTGCCCAAATTTTCCATGAACAGCCTTTTCATACCATGACAAAGGAAAACAAATTTGGTACAGAGAATAAAGACAGCTACTCAGATTATGCACCCCCTGGGGAAATCCACTTTCTACTGGGATATTAATTTCAATTGTATCCAGTTCTCAGCTGTTCATGGGCTTGAAGGAAAGAGCTAAGGAGTTGCTATTTTTAGAGCTAAAAGAGAGGCAATTTGTGGGTCATGATACATTATCAAGTTGTAAAATCACAACCAGCATTTTTTAAGATGATATGCAATAAAGTAGAAAACATCAGTAAGTAAAGCATGTAGTATTGTTTTGTGAAAATGTGTGTGTATGTGTGTGTTGTGTATATTCGGTCTCAGTGTAAAGGTATTTTTAACTGTGGTCACAGTCTAAAAAGTTTAAGAAAAACTCTAACCTAGAGCCCAGGTCCTACAGTCAGACAGAAGTGGGTTCCAACATGGCTCTGACACTTACTCGCTAAGTGAACTTGGTTAGGCAGCATCACCTCTCAAGCCCTCATCTGAAAAGACGTGTGTGACTACAGGATTGTCGTGAAAACAAAAGAGAAGTACATAAAGCCCTTCACATCTAGCCAAATAAGGTTCACATCCACCTTTAGATAAATATTCAATTCCCACACAGAAGCAAACACTTAGCTGACTTACAGTATGTGCCAAAGAGATTAAAAACCCAATGTGAGAGAAGATATTAACAACCGAGACAATTGTAACTTTTTGTTCTCCAAAGAGTTACAGTCCTCTTCAATAAGACTATCTACTGGGAGTCAGTTGATGCTTTTCACACAGCTCTCTGAATAAAGTATTCAAGAAGTACGTTTTAATTTCGAGAATCCTTTTCCAAAATGTAAACACCAGATCAATGAAAACTCTTCTAGTTTTTGTTTCTTATACAGGACTGAACAAAACAAATTTATTCACACTTAGCACTACATCCTTATAGCTTCTGACTCCCTAGCAAGTGATTAATACCATGTGGCTGAAGATCTTAAAAGATACCAGGATTATCTCACCAATGGAAAGACCCAGATTAAAATATATGCCAAGATTCTTTATACATAATTTTTGTAATTAAGTAAACAAACCAATCCTATATTCCATCATGAAGAACTTAAAAAAACTGAAACATACTCCTCACTTCACAATCATATTCTATTCTTGGCATGCAGTTTGGGGAGAGTTACTGAATTCTGAGAGGAGAAGGGAAAAGAAAAGTAAGGGATTCAGAAAGAAAGGCTGGGACCAGGAAAGATAACATAAGTTGCAAGTAGGTGGAAAGATACAATGCTGAAATTGTCATCAACCCTTGGATGGAAGTGGGGAGAGAAAAATTCCCAATCAACAGCAGGCTTTTATACTTTGGGTCTAGAGAAAGAAAGTAGAGATTTGGTTAAAAGAGTTGAAAAACTGGGGGCTAGGTATGGAAAGAAGGCTCTAATAGTTTTAGAAGATGAAAAACAACTTTGCTGATCACCAAAGGATGATCCAAAACACAGCACAGAACCAACAAAAGAAGGGCCAGAAGAGGGAGGCTGGTTCTGGTGTTTAAGCAGAGAAAACAAAATCAAAAGAAACAGTTACAAAAATGTCCCAGGGTTCAGGCTGTTAAGGCTGGGGAAAACACAGATGTTTAGGAATTCTCAAAAGTCTCTGCAGAAAGTCTGACCATAGATTTGGGGTAAAAATTAAGTTCTCCCTGAGAGATTTAAAGGTAAATAGAGAAAAGGCAAGTTAAGTATGGCTGAAAGATTTGACTGATGTAACAGAAATATGTGTAATACCACAAATTAAATATTTTTTGAAACATTTGCCAGGAAATGAGCAGGGTTCCTAAGGCATCATTTCTTAAATTGTTTTCCAGGGGTATGCTGATGAGAAATGTCACCACCTCCATTTTTACCCACATACATATCTACAGTAAATAAGAGGAGGCAGAGAGAGAGAAAAAAAAAAATGGATCGCTTCTTCCCATCCCTGTGCACCAGCTGCTGCCCTGATTACCCGTCATCAGTCCTAACTCCTGCATCACCCCAGCTGCCAGTCAACAAGGCCTACACCGTTTGCTTTGCCATCAACGCATCGTCCACTCACTTGCTCTGCCCTTCTGTCCATTTCACTGAGCTGGAGCTCCCAGCAGCAACTCTAGAAGAAAAGAAGAGGTGGGGATGGGGACTGGAGCGTGCCCGGCTCCAGCACGCCCAGATCCCACAATCCAATGAGAAGCCACGAAATACACGGATTCGAGGGGCCGGCTGGTCAAGAGTGCTGAACTGGGTCCCTGATCCCACTCGGGCCGATGGTGGGGGTGGGGAGTAGAAGGCCCCACGGGGGGACTGGAAAGAGCCTTTGCTTTGGAATCAGAAGCGGACTTGGAGTCGCAGCTCTATCACACACAGTATGATGTGAGCTTGGGAAATTACTTAAATGTCTGAGCTTGACGAACTTCTTTGAAAAACAGGATAACAGTGCCTAGGAGGCATCATAATGCCATCGGGAAGATTGGATGAGGGGACCCAGATGAGTATCTGTTACACCACAAGGGCTTCATGAATGTCATATCCGACGGCCTATCCACTCAGATTCAAAACTAAAAATGACTTCTTTTACTGTTTAAAGCAAGTCCCACCTTGCTTTTTTTCATTTCCAGGTGCAGAGAATTGCCCCTACCTATGTTTGACTGCTGTGTTCTCTGTATTCTGGTTGTGTATCAAATGTGATAAAAGCCTCCTGAGGCAACCAGGTGTGCCCACATCTGACTTTGGATGGTCCAAATCACCTTCAGCTACGAGTTTAGATCTTGGACTTTGTAAACTCAAAGCATTTCTCGGGAGGATGAGGTAATGATTAACCTCGATGATATCACAAGCAAAACATAAATATTAAACAAGGTTGAATGGACACAACTTTGAGGAACTCTAAAACATTCAATAAGGAAAGGCCATATGGAGTTTTCCCAGTATTCTCAACCCCCTCAATCTAGACAAAAACATCCCCTAACTATATTTCTAAAAATTTAATACTGAACAAAACTGATCAACTGGGAGAAGGAGGAAAGCATCCTAATTCTGTAGAGAGCCACGCCTATTCTACAACTGTGCTCTCTTCCTACAGTATAAGGACCTTGGTTCAAACAGGTGCAAGTTGAAGGGGAACAGTAGAGAAGAACTTACCCCTTCAATGTGGCTCCTAAGTTCATCTGATTCCAGGTCATGCATTCAAGTTGGGAGGTCATCTGGTATAAATTGTCACTGTCAGGAAAACGTCCAGAGTTAGAAATTCATACTATACAACATATATATGTGCAATTTTTTTTTCCAAAAAGCAATAGACTTTTAACTTTTCTTTACAGTGAAAGCTTCCCCATTTTCCAGAATGGACAGAATACATGAGTCTAAAATTATTTTTATTTCATCCCACTGATCTCCACATGTCATTCACCTCACAGCAGAAAGGATGTGAGAACAATTTGGAAGCCCTTTAAAAACCTTAGTAGAGCAAACACTGAAGTTTCTAAAGAGGTATTAAACCTCTGAAGGGAAGAGGCTAAAGGGAGTGAAACTTTGAAAGGCAACACAGGCTGGATAGCTCAACATTAAAGTTAAAAGCCTGGAGCTGAAAGTAGAAAGACAGCAGATTAATTATTCGTGAAAAGGCCATTAACTTGTTTTAATCAAAAGGATAAGTATCATGTGGATTATGAGGGCCTGAAAAGTCAAAGAGTGATGGGTGATGGATGGTCTAATACTCAAGGATGTGACAAGCAGAAGAAAGAGGATGATAAACTCTAGATACAACTCAAGGAATCATTCTCTATAAATTTTATGGTCATGGTATAAGTCAAAGGAAGTTTTTTTTTCAAAGGCCCCAACCCAGACCTTTATTATATAATCGAGAACAATGGCTGATCATTTACATTAAGACCCCAAAGGAAAACTGTATCACCATATAAACCAATCAAAAATTATTCTCTTTTTTTCACATACAACTTTTAAAACCATGTTTATTGCATATGTCTTAAAACACTTCTCTAAATGCATTATAGAAGAGCTATCACATTTATTTCCTAAAATAACACTCTTCTCAAAAGTATCCTGCATGGTACAACTCAACATCTTTATTACATGCCTTTATTTTTACTAATTCATTAATTTCATATTTCAATTTCATCTCCTTCCTAGAAAACTAACATAACAACTGATCACCAGAAATCTCCTAAAAAGCCAAGTTCTATTAGGGATACATTTAGTCCTGAAGAAAATGGTTAATTATGAAATTTGAGACCCGAGAGATGAATGGTTTTGTCTGGGAACCTTTGGTCTAAACACATTACAGACCATTTCCATTCCACCTCCATGGCAGAAGGGAAAGAAGGTAAGAAGCTTTCAGTATCTAATGTGTGTGATACCAAATCGCAAATTCTGGACAATCTACACCTTGTCACCGCATTCCTTTGGGCTGCTTCCTCCACCGGGCAGAGGCAACACCAAAGTTTAATTAAGAGAAGGTTTTGTCAGGCCAGCCAAACTGGGAACCTATGGAGGGGTGAGGGAAGTAACAGCATGTATCCCTTGGAATAAATGAACCTTGTGCTCTCTCTCAACATCGCTTGATAAATCACGGTAGAGTCCATCTGCCTCTCATAGAATGACTCTGAAAATTATTTGGAAGTCTTTAGTGGCGGGTACACAGAATAAGGAGGAAATCAGATTCCAGGAGGGAATTTTACATATGAAATGTGAAGTGACTTCAAACTCCAAGTATGTGTAGTTTCATTAGTCAGCGCCTATCTGGACCCCATCATTCATCCCCGTGTCCAACTGGCTATTATGCTACTACAATATACTACATATCAATGAAAAAAAAAGATTAGTTTCTCCGGCAGCTTCTCTGTTCGCAGCAGCGGCCGGTGCTGGTCTGTGCCACTACATTTCGCAATTCCATGAATTCTTGCTGTAAGGCCTGTGTAATTAATTCCTGAAGGACCCCAATTTTTATTAAAAGTGCCAGCCTGCTGTATTTAACACAGAAGAGTTTCTTGAACTTTCTCTGGGCTGACAGTTCATTAATAAGCGGCCTCCTCCACAATCTCTACTGGTTTTTGTTCTTCTGTGCCTTTTCATCAAGCAATCCATTTATTAATCTTGCCATTAATCTCAGCCAACAGGCATTGTATTCCCCAGGCGGCTCTCTGCTTTTGTCACTGATTTTTTAAAAATTGTTCACCAACTAAAATCACTCAGCCCCAGCTGACAATTTTCCTAGGTCCTACTGGAATTGCGATCTTTCTGAAATTATTTCATCCTTGCATAAGACTAACAACATTGTAGTTTTCAAGAGGTCTGAGAAGCAAGGTGAGTGACAGGAGTTTATACATATGGGTCAATGAGTCCCAAATATCTAACTTTATGATTCTGGAATTTTCTCACAGACTTAAAGAATAGTCCAACAGATTCCTAAAGAGAAAATAATTTTTTAAGTACATTTTCTTGGCCCCCAGAAAGCAAACCTTCTTAAATACAGAATCTATGCCTTATATATGTATCTTCCTAGTGGGGGCTTCAAAATCCTCTCTACTGCATTGCTTAATAGGAAGCCACTAGTGAGACATGGCTGTTTAGAACCTGAAATATGGAGAGTGCCACATGCTGAAATAAGAGTTGGGCTCTTGGGGTTAAATAGAATATTTAAAAAATTTTCTGTTTCTAATTTTTTAAATGTGGCTACTGGTAAACTTAAAATTAAGTAGATGACTTGCATTATGTTTCCACTGAGCAGGGTTCCTCTATAAGTTTTAGGACTCTGAGCAAATCAGTTCAGGTCTCTGCACCTCAGTTTTCTCATCTGTTAAATGGGAATTTTAATCTCAGTCGGTCTAACTTTACAGGGATGTTGTGAAGCTCTAATAATAACTCTTTCAAGACTACACAGATAACATATTTCACTTTTTCTAACCCATCAGATTTTGTACAGTACATTCACACATCACCAATATTCCTCATAACAACTCTGTGAGGCAGGCGTAATTATGACTGCCTTATGGTCATCATTTATCAGAGGAGGATGAGGCTCAGAGACTTGCCCAGTGCTGACCGGCCTGATACCCCTGGTGCTCCACCCTGCCCTGCCCTTTTAATGGATTCTTGGCATTATTTGAACTCTGAGCCTTGTTCTTTCTCTGCTATTTAAACAACAGTAAAAACAATACAATAATAATACAGATAGGAGTCTGGAGGTGAAAGAGAATAGAGTGCCAGGGTCCCAGGAGGACCCCCACGTCTGGATTTCAGTAGTCCTGATAATCGTTCAGTCTGCAAATCCTCGTAAGAGGAGAGATGGTGAAAAGGGCCAAAGGAGAAGGGCTTTCAGAAAATTACCAAGCAAAAACCAAACAAAAGACAAGAAACCAAATAGATTTCCTGAGGCTGGCCATAGAATCAGAGCCCAACTTTAACCACATCCTGCCTTCTGCTGGCCGGGGCACCTCAGCGGCTCAGTCAGTCAGCTTGGTTGGCACCGTCTTCCAGCTGGAAGTCAATGACAGTAATGACAATAGCTGCTGCTGGGAGAGAACAAAATGTGAATCTGAGCTAAAAATACTGGCCCGAGCTCTGATCGCTGCAGGCGATCGGTCAACACCCAGCTCTCATCATGAAAACCCACAGAAAGAGGCAGCACCAGTTAAGGAACACATGACCCCTGGCAAACAAAGCATCTAATTACTAAATAACCACTGTAGGTGTCGACCACCTCATTCCCAGAGGAGGCCAGATAAGCAGGTGGTTTGGCTCACAGCGACCGCAGTGGTCACGTAGGCATTTCAGCTCCCCATCTAACTCTGTCTGCTCAGAAAGGAACTCTGAAATTGCCGGCTGCCAAAATATATTCCAAAAGTCATGATGCCTTTTATATTTTCTTTTAAGTAGATCTTGAAATTTAAAAAAAAAGTCACTGTTTTCCTATGTAAGAAATGTTTGAAGTTGGAAGCAAGGGAGAGAGGAAAGAAACTTCTATAACTGGGATTAATGCAAGTTGGAGTAAAATAAAAGGAAGTCAGTCGTAGCAAGAAGGGGAACTTAAAAGGAAATCAGTAGTAGATCATATAGAGTTTGTTTTGGCCTGGACTGCAGGATTACTGAGTTCTCGACCTCTGCACAAAAAGAAAGGAAGAGAAAAGCTCTCTGCTGTTATCTGGACCAGAACTCCCTCACTCTTCAAATGCATGTGTAATTCAAGTACATTTTCATCTTTAAGTGTGTTTAAGTATATTCAGAAGAATGAGGTAGAAAAATCCTTGTTACCACTGGATTGGGACTGCCAAAGACTGATTAAGACTGAAGTCGCCTCTGCCAGATAGTGGTTGTTGTTTAGTCACTGAGTCGTGTCCAACTCTTTGTGACCCCTCGGGCTGCAGCCCACCAGACTCCTCTGTCGATGGGATTTCCCAGGCAAGAGTACTGGAATGGGTTGCCATTTCCTTTTCCAGGGGATCTTCCTGATCCAGGGATCAAACTCACATCTCCTACCCTGCAGGCGGGTTCTTTACCACTGAGCCACCAAGGAAGCCCTCTGCCAGATGGTTATCAGCTGGCAAACCAGCATCTTGGTTGAAGAAAAGTCTTTCCCGGGGTGAAAAAAAAATTCCCAGTAAGAAAAAAGCACATGTAAGTGGCATCTGTGCTCAGAATTCATGTTCCCAGAGTTTTCTGTAATAGCTCTGCCCCACACTTCTACCTGATAACCAAGGCCCATGCACCGAGGCTGCAGCCAAATTTCCACGAAGACCTTTTCCTGCGTTCTTTCCTCCGAGGCGCCATGGAGGCGGCCTGTTCAATAATTTCTGCCCAGCAGGCCATGGTGAAAAATCATTTTACAGTCAATCTCTTGGTATTGTCATTTCTCTCTTGCTCACCAGTGAACCAAAGAAAAACCCACCGGGGCTTTAACTTCTATTCATAAACACTTGATCAGCACAAAAGTTGCAGGAATATTTGAAATTAGGTTTTTCCTGCTCCCTGGAGACAAGTTCAAATCAAGCCTTTCTTTGATAACACTGCCCACCACCCTGGAAACCATTTCAGACTTTCTGCCTTCATGTCTACCTATATGGGAAGTAAGTATTGTCTTCAGTGAAGCTTGTACAGCATATCAAGTATTTGTAGACGTACATGTAAAAAGAGACATTATTAATTATGATTTTATTTCTTCAGGTGAGAGCTCTTCTCTGATTTAATTCTACACTGAAGGCCAACCTAAATGGCAGATCATGTACTTCCCACTGACTGAATTCCCCAGAAGCTCTATAAGCTGCTAGAAACTTCTCTCACACAAAAGACAATCTGTTCCTCACTGGTGAATCATCACCATTCAATCAAAAATATTCAAATCAGCAACTACTGCTTCTGCATTTGAAGTTTTACTTGACAAGGGAACAAAGGAAATAAGCATTCTCGTTTAAATTGGTAGCACAGTTACTAAAAATGGAAACGCAAATCTAGTAAAAGAACAAAATGAAAAGGAAACTATCGTGTCTAAAAAGATTAGTGCGTGTGGGAATATTTTTCAGGCCCAGAACTCCTTTTCAAAGTAGCTGTGAGAATCAACCCATGAAATGGGCATGGTCAAGGACTGCTGGCTTTAAGGGGCTCCGAAAGCAGCGGGAATGAAAGGACTTGTAGAAGAGGATGCAAGGGAAGTGAGTGGGGAAAGCCCTGCAAGCTGCCTGTTGTAGGTCAACATCAGGGGAAAACTGTGCTTCATGGGGTTGGACTTCACTGCTTCTGCCCCTCATAAGAGCATGGAGGTGCCCCCTTCCCTGAGGCCTTGCTCTGGGCAAGCATAGATCAGAGTGGCCTGGAAACTGTTGCTCCGCCGGGGTCTGGATGGATGAAGAGAAAGGTCTCTGCCCTTTCAGCCTGTTTCTTTAGGAGCCTGGACTGAAAACTTCAGTAGTTCTCACTACTGGTAAAGGCAAAGCTGGAGGAGTCTGGAGTTTGAAAGACGGAGGCTTTGTAAGTTAAAGACTTCTTGGAGTGAAAGCTCAAATTAGCTCTTACAATACTCACTGATGAAAATACTGCCTCTGATCCACAGAGCGATTTTGATTGAAAAATGTGGGTAAAACGAAAGGATAATGGGGTTTCTTTCACAGATGTGAGGAATAAAGACCTTCCTCGAGCAAGACCTAGAGCTGACAGCACCTTTGGAAAGGAAAGGGTCCTTAAGCATCAGAACAGGCAGCCGGGGGCAGGGAGAGAGGACGGATGCCAGAGCCTCACACCTGTTCTGTCCCATATTGTGTCTCACCAAGCAAATTCACCTCCAAGGGCCTCAGTTTCCTCTCCTGCAAAATGGGGGTGATAACCTACTGCCTATCTCAAAGAGTCTCAGACTAAATATAAGTCTTACATTTAATTACAGATTAAATGTAAGATTAAATGCTTAGAATGGTTTCGGGAGGTAATAAGCTTATGTAAGCATTTGCTCTTATCAATTATTAACAAAGATGCTATATAAGGGGACTATTTCAGGTGGAGGACAGTGAGTGACCTGGAATCCCTTTGGGCTTTAAAGACAGACACTGAGAATCCAATCCAAGTTCTGATTCTCATTGCTAGGTAACTTGAGCAAGTTACTTTGAGTCTCTGAATCGATCTCTTCTTCAGCAGAATGGGGACTGGAGTACCGACCTCAAAGGTAATCAGAAGAATTAAATGACTCAGTTGAGCGAAGCATGTAGCACACTATGCCGCCGCATAAAATAAGCAATAAAGCCCAGTGATTATGTAATCAGGGCTCGAGCTTTCACCCAGCTATGATTGCTGGGTTCCAGAAGGGCTGAAATCTGGCTCCAGAACCCTTAGTGACCTTCAGAATAAACTCTGCCCACCCGCAATATGTGAGGTGAGGGGGGCAGAGAAGGATGGAGAAAACCATCTCTTAACACTTTCCATAAGTAGACTGGGGTCATTTTTTTATTCACTACTCATCACATCTGTATACAGCTGTACCTCCTCAGATCTGTTACCTGAAAGAGAGGAGTCACTTTACAGTTCTCTCCTAATAGAGAATTTTGAGAATTTTCTCAAAGCAAATTCACATTGTGCAGTGCTTATTTAATGTCAGTGTATATACCAAATACACTAACCCCAGACTAAATCCAAGACTGGGGAGACAGAAGCAGCTTTGGAAGCGCAGGGCAAAGAGTCCTGGCAGGCTGCCTTAGCAAGTGCAACAAGGCAAACAAAATACAAATTCAAAAAATACAAGCAGGCCTTTCCCAGGAGGTCCCAATTTTAGACAGAAAAGGGAACAGAGCCAGGGACCAGCAGAAGAACCACTGAATATCTAAGTGATTAAAGTTTAGTTGTATTTCCTATGTTTTTCAAAAACTATATTCACAAAAGCATTTAAATAACCTTTCAAACTTTTTTAGAAATAGGAAAGAAGGAAATGACACAATAGTAGTAATGAGGATGCACATATCCTAAAACATCCCTACACCTGTACATCCATCATTACTGCAGGGGAAGTATCTGATTTTTGAAAGGTGATTAGAAATGTTGTGAATTTAGGGTGAATGGAGCTTCAAAGACTCAGGCAGCACCAACTTCAAGGGAGCAAGCTTTTCCTACAGGGGTCACAAATTTTTTTTCAGGAGATGTTATTACTTAAGAAATTTTTCTATAACAAGAGAAAATGATATTTTTATGACATTCATACAAAAGTGAGCAAAGAAGTTCCAATTATGCAGAAAGAACAAAGGGATAAGCAAATAACTCTGAAAGATGAACCTGACAAAAGTGCTTTATACAGCAGCCAGTTAGAAGATGGATTAGAAAATGTGAAATTTTTACGTATAAAATGCAATCCAAGTGACTTTTCCTACTTTCATAGCAACCACAAATTCAGCCGTAAGTCAAAATCCACCACAAGGACTCAGTTTGGAGAACTGCTGTTAAGCCAGAGGTTGTGATCACTTTATCCCTGACTCCTTTCTAGGCTGTTCAGTCCCTTCTTAGAGACCCACAGCGTGAACTTAGGTTTGGAAGAGGGGGGAGTAAGAAATGTGGGTAGCTGTGTCACTACTGAACCAGACTCCAAAGCCCCCAAGTCCTCAACCTCCAAGGAGGTATCCCAGCCCATTTAAACAGCACCCATTCCAGTATCATCGTCTTCCTCTCTGCGTGGGGTGAGGCATCAACCAGGAGCCAAGGAGGAAGGACTGGGCCAAGGTCATCCCACCAGGAACCATTCCAAAGCCCGCCCCACCCCAAGGCTAGAATAAGAGCAATGCCAATCTGGAAACAGGCAGAAGCAGCTCCTCACAAAAGATGGCAATGATCCCACCATCTCAGTTTTGCTTGGGGAGGTGCTTCACAACAGAAATTTCAGATTCTGCACCCATTCCAGTGAGCTGAACCATGGCTGCCAGGAGCAGATCCCTGGGCCTGCTGTACAAAGAACAGAACTGGTTCTACCAGCTAGGGAGGGAGACAGGAGGGTGAGAAAGTGTGATCATTCAATCTCTACCTGGGCAAGTGTTAGTAGCTCAGTCGTGTCCTGACTCTTTGCGACCCAATGGACTGTAGGCCACAAGACTCCTCTGTCCCTGGGATTCTCCAGGCAAGAATAGTGGAGTGGGTTGCCATGCCCTTCTCCAGGAGATCTTCCTGAACCTGGGCAAACTGCATGCCTTTTTTTTTTTTTTTCCCTGCCCTCTCTCTCTTAAAAAAAAATCTAGTGGAGGTGGGGCATAAAGAAAGAAAAAAAAAAATAACAAAACGTGATCTTGAATCCAAGATCAGATTAGATATGCCGGATTTCCCCAGTCAAAAGGAAAGGTTTCCGAAATCTGTGTACTCCAGGCCTAGAGAAGTAGGTGGGCTGGACTCTGTCCCTCCCCAGGATGGGAGAATCAGACCAGTGTCCTAGGCTCGGCTTCCTAAACACTCCGGGGCCTTGGGGTTGGGATGAGCCGCTGTGAGCTCGGAAACGAAGACCCCTTCCCCTCCTCCACCTGTGGGACTGGAGGGCCCCCAGGCTCGGCCATTCCTTCCACCAATCTCCCAGGGCAGGCGCTTTTCCTTCCTTCATTACCTCACTACCTCCTTCCCTTGACGTCAGCCCCGGGTCTTCCAACGGAGGGGAGGGAAGATGGAGATGAGTCTGGGGCAGTCCGTATCAGGATCCCCGCAGCACCGGGTCGGGGGTAGGGGTGGAAAATGAGGTAATGCACGCCCAATCCCCGGCCTCCAAAGGCCGCGAGCGGCCACTTCCCTCCCGGCTCCAGCGGGTGTAGTTACTAGGCAACCCTATCGGCGACGCGGGATGCCGGCCAAGTTCACCCAAAGTTGAAGAATAAATTTGGGGGAAGAGAAGGTGGAGGGTGGAGCAAGCGCCGAGGAGGCACGAGGGGCAGGAAAAGAGCTTGGAGGGAGAAGCTGGTTTTCCGCCTCCCGGGAACAGGAAGAAGGGCGGGCGCGGACTGGAGCTGTCTCTCCGGGGGCACCGCAGCCGCCGGCCTGCCATCCCGCACCCAGTCCGGGGCAGCGGGGCGCTGGGGAAGACGCCCCCAGGGCGCTGCTGCAGCCGAGATTCTGGGGGACTGGGGTGGGGAGAAGGGGGTGGCCCGAATGTACGCGCCCTCGAACTGGTCCCAGAGAAAGCTGGCGAGTGTGTCCAGCGCGCGAGGAGGGGGCTGGGAAAGGGAGACAAACTGGGTGACTGGGTGGAAGTGGACCCCGTGTTTAATCCTTGATCCCGAGGAGGCTGAAGTCCTCTTAGAGCCCTTACCAAAAAAAAAAAAAAAAAATCCTCAAAGGTCCGCTCTTCAGCTGCAAACAGTAACCGCCCTTATTGATATTCAAAGTAAGGCCACCGGGAGACCGGGAAACCTACGTCTTTCAGAAAGGAGCCAAGAGATGGGCTTTAATTTGCTTCAAGGAGCCCAGTGGGTTCGAGGCGCCCGTGGCCTCCAGGGCTCGCAGGCGGGGCCGCCCGGCGGCGGACACTCCAGGGCCCGCCAGCTCGAGCACCCCCTCCGGGGTCGCGGGGACGCAGACCCGGTGCGGAGCGCCTTCCTACCTGCTGTAGGGCGTCCTCAGCAGCAGGGCCTGGCTGCCTGTGCAGCTGTCGGTGGGCGTGTGGCAGCCGTAGACTGGCGGCGGCACGGAGTACTGCTGCTCCCCTGCAGAGAGCCAGGAGAGCGGGGTGAGCGCGCGCTGAGGGCCGCGGGCGGGGCTGGGCCCCCAGGCTGTGCAGGGCGCACGGGGGCCTGGATGCCCGGGCCGTGCCGAGAGACGGGCGTCCAGATCACAGCCAGCTAAGCTCCCTTTACCTTCTTGTAAGCAGTCACCGCACAGAACACCGAAAAGACCCTCTGGACATTCGCAGTCCCGTCGGAGTAGAGCTAACATACTTGGGGGTGGGGGAAAACAATCTTTTCTTTTGCGATTAGGCTATTTCTAAAATTCTTCTAGCTGTCCTCTTCTCCCTTCCCCAATTTGCTGTGGGTTGGAAATTCCTGGGGAGGCAGGGGTGGCATGGACGAAGGGGAGAAGGCCCCCACCCCCACCCCGGCTTACCCAGCGAGCCCTGCTGGCCCATGGGGTCCTCGTGCTTGAAGGAGTGGTTGGGGAACTGCGCCGCGTGGTGCGAGGGCGTGTGCCCGTAGCTGGGTGTCCCGTCGAAGGTTACCGTGCTGTATCCTGCGGGCGAGGCCGAGAGAGAAAGAGCGTCAGCGGGGAGTCAGGGACCCTGTGAACCAGAAACCCGGAGAGCAGCGCCCAGTCCCGCATTCGGATCCCGCGCCAATCAGCCCCCAGGGAAGCCGGGCCCAGTGTGACCTCGGGACAGGCTCCCCGCCCTTTCCCGAGTAACACCCAGACCTCCCCAGAGTTTCCCAATTTATTTACGCCCGTCTTTCACGGCGTCCGCGGCTTCTGCACCGAACCTCGCCAGTATGAAAGCTTTCAGCCGCTCGGCGGAGAAAGTCGTTCTCCCCCCAAAACAAAACAGCGCGGTTCTCGCGCAGGGGCAGCGGCGGGCGACCGAAATGGATCTGCTCGGCTGACCCGGCGCTGACTCGGAGCCGTAAATCAGAGGCCCGCGCACCAACTTTCATTAATTACTCGGGGCCAGTTAAACGGCCTGGGCTTTAAATGGGGGAGAGTAATTACTGAGTAATGTTATCTGTCTGAGGCTGCGCGACCCGACACCACTGACACCCAAAGCCCTCGGGAAAGCTGGTGAGGAGAAATAAAGGAAGGGGCCTTTCAAGTTGGGCCCGCGGGCCTCGACCCTGCGCCTTACTCCGTCCTTCCTCGGATCAGCCCTGCGGATCGGACTGTGACCATCACTGCAGGGGCCGACTTCCTTGCGTCCCAGGCCGGGAAACCTGTTTGTTTCAGAGTGTGCCTGAGAGTGTACCTCCCTTTCCCTACATGGTACGCACGGGGATCAATGCCTCAGTTTCCCTACCGGGACACCGAAGGCAATGTCGCGGCATTCTTCCCCAGCTCTCCGAAGGTCGGGGCGGGGGGGTGGGGAGGGGAACACGTGTTGGTGGTTGAAAAAACGTAGACTCCTTCTGTGATTACTGTCACCAAAGTACTTGAAACATTTACCCCACTGGCTTCTGCAAAACTAGCTACCTCTGGGGAAAAAGCATCCTCCAGCTAAGATAAAGATCAGTTCTGAGTCCTGAACCCAATGATCGAGTCCCTTCCTGTGCGCAGGCTCTGTAGTCTCTGAACTGAGGTCCTGGTCAAGTGAGGAATCATATTAGTCCAGAAGCTCACATCGGCTCCCTGCAGGGTCACTGGGCTGAACCCCATCCCCCTACCCCGCCCTCGCTAGGCCCCGCCTCTTGCACTGAGCTGAGCCTCCAACCACCCCCCCTCCTCAATTCTTAGGAGTGGGGTGAGTCAAACAACCCCCCTTCTCCAACTCTTGCCCCAGGCATAATCATGGCTCTACAACAAACGTCCCTGAAGACTTAGATTGAACAGTGAAAGGTAATACCCGCGTCTTTTAAACGCCCCCCCCAAAAAAAAACAAAAACAAAAACCAAGCTTCTACAGTCCACTTCGGGGGATGTGTGTTTTGAGTGGAAGGGAGGGTTGGAGCAGGTCTTAATAAACGAATTTTACAAGTCTGTCGTACCAATTGGCGCCACAGGTTGACAACTTAAGAAGCCACCAGCTTTAGCAATTTGCATGACCCCAGAGGTCTCTATTTCTGGCCTGCTAAGTAGGCAAAGATAACCGCCGGCCCGCTAGCTGTCAGGGTGAGCACGCTGGCGCTTCCAGGCACTTCCTTCTGGGAACGGAGGCCGCGCTGTTTGAGGCCTACCAATCCGCTGACAAGCGAAATTTGGCTCGGAGCGCCCAGTTTTGCAAGGGGAAGGCTGAATGTTCAAAGAACTGCTTTTTAAATAAAGAGGAGAAACAGGAGCGACAAAAAAGTCATCTCTAGACGGAGCCTTCTCCATTCCTGAGCCGGCGGCCGGGGCATCGTGCTGTCCCCGGAGGCGGCCCCGCCACCGTTACGGGAGGCCGCTCCTGCGCGGATCGCCTCGACTCCGCGCCCCGCGAGGCTCCCAAGGCCCCCCTCCCCGGAGAGGGGGTGCACCTCGGTGAAAGCGCCCTCATAGAGGAGGGGAGAAGGCCCTTTAGATTAGAAGCTTATCGGATGCGGGACTGATTAGAGCGCGTGGCCCCGGGGCCTTGCACTGAGCCGAGCGCGGAGAGCGCGGAGGCGGGGGCCGGGGGAGGGACAGCTGCCGGCCAAAGGGGACAGCGTGTTCAAAGATTCCTTGTATTGTTACAGGCCTTAGAGGGAGAGGCTCCAGCGGCCAAGGTAGCGCCTTTCCCACGGTTCCTCTCGGCCGGGCAAAGCAGTGCAACCTTGACCGCGTGGAGCAGCGACACCCGCTTTGCGCTTCTCTCCCCCGCCCGCCGCAGCGGAGGAGTCCGGGAACAGCCTGGCCGGGCCAGGCCCCCGTGGGAGCTGACGGGTGGAGAGGACAGCGGGCTCAATCAGGAAAGTGGTCCCAAGGCCTGAAAATGATGACTCCGCAGCCGCGGCAGCGGCAGCGTACGGGGAAAGCTATCTCGCAACGAAATACCCTCTCCAAAGCGACCCGAAGGGGGCGCCCTCGGCACTAGGGCTGTGCTGGTGTCCCGGTGTGACACTAGGTGGCCGGGTGATAACCAGGTATCCTCCAGGGATAGGTTTCTGCGCGCCAGAGAGGCTGGGGAAATCGCTCAGACTCTCAAGCAGTCTTCCTTTTCCTTTTCCAAATTTCGCACTTAGTTTGGGAATGCAAGTCCTCCCCCTCCTGACAAATCCCCCACCAGTCACACACAGACTACAGTGGGTTCGGTGCCGTCCAGCAGGGAAGAGGAAATCCATTTCAACAGGGGGGCCAAGATCCCTAGAAACGGAGGTTGAAAAAGCCTAGAATGGTCTGGGTTTGAGCCCAAGTTTTGCCAGAGAGAGACCTCCTGGACACCTTATCTCTTAGAGTCTAGATTTCCTCCAGTATCAGGCTGTGAGCGTCTTGCAAAGGCTGAGACATTTCTTTCTTAACATTCAGTTTCCAGTGCCTGGCACAGAATAAGTGCTCAATAAATGTTTCCTGAATGAGTATTTAGAAGCAAGATTAGAATACCGAGTATAATATTTAAGAAACCCGAGGAAAAAAAAAAAAAAACCAACAGAGGTATGATACCTTGGAGTGGGGGGAGTGGGGAGATGCAAGAGTACCAGCAATTGTCTCCTCCCCTGAGCCATTGAAGGTTGCCCTGCCTAGACACTGGGATCCAGAATCTTGACTCCTCTCCCCTGGAACTGGCCTTGGCCAGCTGATGGGCTGTGGGGAAGGAACTCTCGCCCTTGCTTTCCCCAACTCAAGCCTCCCGCCAAGACTCCACATTCCTAGGGGAGCTGCAGGAAGCCCAGAAATCAAGAGAATAAATCTGAAATCTCAGGACCCAATCTGGTTGCCAACACCAGGGCTGAGCCACGAGTGGCTTCTGACATCCCATCCCAGCTCCCAGCTGCCAAGTGACTCACAGAGACTGGGCAAGCGTGACCCCTTATGTTTTTATCACAAGAGAAAACCTAAGCCTAAAGACAGGAACCAGCTTACAGGCTGTGGCCTGGGTCTGTGGCCTCTCTACTGAGTAATTTCCCAGGATGTTGGGGGGGGGGGGTTTCCTTTACCTATTAGTCGTGGTCCCCAGCTCCCAAGTCCCTTTTCCCTTTGACATCTCAGGCCTATCCTCTAGAGAGAAATTGAGATTTTTCCCCTTATGTGTAGTGTAGGCTGGCTAGGAAGCCCACAGTCTCAACCCTGAGACTTGAGTTGATGGAATTCTGAGCATCAGATGACCCTGTAAAAGTTTGAACACAAGGATCCAACCAAAGCCACAGAGTCCTAGTTCCAAAAACCCTATAGAACCTAGATGGACTCAAAATGATAAAGGTATTTGCACACGGGATACTTAGATCAAATGGTTTCTAAGGTGTCTTCAAATAGCACACTACCAGAGACTCGCTCACCTCACACACCTGCCTGCCAGTCTTACCCTTTTAGGTCCAACCAAGTTTAGGTGGCTGCGGCCTTCTGTGTTTAGAACCCGGGTGGGGGCGGACTTCTGTGGCATAGAACTTCAAACCAGAGTCAGACATCAGGTTGGGCATCTGGGCTCTCTTACAAGATAGAGAAACTGAGATCTGGAGATTTACCAATGGTAACACCAACGTGCTAATTAGAGGTGGAACGATCAGAGAACAAGAATCTGCAATCGTCACTGAACTGTTCCAATACTCCTTGAGTTCCAACACTAGTTTTCCTTTATGAAAGATTTAGACTGGAGGGACCTCATGGGTGGGTTTGAGGTTTTCCACAGGACATGGATCCCAGATTCCCCGAAAGAAGAGAGGAGGGTGGTTTCGATTTCGCCAGGGCTTCTGGCGGGCCAGGTGCTCTCGGCTGGGTGTGAATGGGGTCGCGCGTATCAAGACACGCGTTTAGAACTTGCGCGCGAAGGCGGGAAGAACACCGCCCTTCTTCCGCGCTTCTTGGGCGCCCCAGCACCTCCTGCAAACAGTACGCACTCTCCTGCTCCCAACCCACGCATTCCAGAAACAGACTAGTCCTAGGCCCGAGCGAATGTTTGCTCTAGGAAAAGCATCCGCCCCTGCGTTTTTAAAGCATTTCCTAAAACATTGAATCAACCACCATTGGTTTAGGTTCACAACAGCGCTGAAGTCTAATAAAATAAAATGCAGAAGTTCGGCGTGATTGATTCTGCTTTGGTCCCTGAGCAAAAGCGGACGACGGCTCAAGATGAGAAAACCACGGCTGTGTCCCTTGCTGTACGAGGACCGAAAACGGAAAATAAACCTCTCTTTGTTTTAACTTTCAAGTCTTGCAAAAATCTTTCTCCAGCTACGACCCGGGTTCAACGACGAGGAGGCGCCTGAGGCGGACTGGAAGGAAACCGGCGCTCTGGCCTCATTTTACCGCCTGTGGTAGGACCCCGTCGCGCAGAGTTTGGAATCGGATAAACGGGGTTCTGCCCCCCTGGAGCCCGCCGCACCTGAGCTGGTCCCCAGGAGCTATCCACTTCTACACTACTATACACTGGAGCCAAACGCAAACGGGGACATGGATCCAGGAAAGCCACTATTTTGTCTCCAGCTGATTCATTTACTCATTCTAGGGCTCCAAGGTACTTATGGTGCCTCTATTAGGGCCAGAGGAGCTCCTGGCATTTTTGGCGGGTAGACGCAGCAAGGGCTGCTCACCACGCGCTGGTCCCACTCTGAATCCAGGGTCTTAAAACGCCAATGCTTGCAGACGTTTGGTGGTGCCTTAGGCGACAAAACCTCTTCCCGAGGCACAGCCAGGCATTGCACCGGTTCCCGGTTCCCATTTTTATCAGGAGTAGCCTGATAATTTCCTGGGGTCCAAGGGCCCCAGATGACCTCCCGGCTCAAGCGAAGGGCCCGGTTCCCCGCCCTGGAGGATGTCAGGAACCCACGCCATGGACTTCCTCCTTTCCCTGGGCCTCTGGTCTACCCCAGCTGCGGCTTCCTCTACCCTTACAGTCCTTGGGGAGACGACCGGGTTAGAGCTGTGGTCAGGGAAGGGGTAGGACCGGGGAGTGCCCGCGCGCGGTCACAACCCAGCCGCCACCGCCCCGCGTCTAGGGGGCGCTCCCCAGCCCGCTTACCCTGGTTGCGAATAGCGGGCTGGCTCTCGAGGCAGCTGGGCAGGTAGGGCGCGTTGGGGAACATCCTGGCCTGGCCGGACGACGCCTGGCTGGGCGGAGGAGGACCGAAGGGTCCGTAGCGACAAGCTCCAGCCGTGCCGGTAAACTGGCCCGAGAAGTGGACGGTGAAGGCGCTCAAGCACTGCTCCTCGTGCGGCTCCGCGCCTCCCCAGCTCGGCTCCTGTTTGATGAAGGAGTGAGGCGGCGGCGGCGGTGGGGGTGGCGGCGGAGCCGGCGGCGGCGCAGGACCGCCCAAGGACCCGTAAGCCGAGGCGCCCGGGGGCGCAAAGTCCAGCACCGGCGCCCACTGCGCCGCGCCGCTCACGGGCAGGGCGCAACCGCCGCCGCCGCCCAGCGAGGGTACGGCCGGCAGCAGCGCGTTCAGGTCCCGCACGTCGGAGCCCATCTGCTGTGGCTCAACCCCGGACGCTCCGCGGCCCCTCCGGCTTTGCAGACGCTCGGCGCTCGACTCCGCCGCGCCTAACTTGGCCCAGATGCTTTCCGGACCCCGGAACCCCGGCAGCTGGGGCTGCTGAAGGCACCCAGGCGCGGGCGGGAGCGTGTGCGAAGACGCCGGCTCCGGGGCACACGTGGACGCCGGCTCTTGCCGCAGGAGGAAGTCCAGGATCGCGGCGAGGAGGCGGCGGGGCCCCGGCTCCTGGGCTGCCGTCCGGGTTCTGGGTGGGTGGGTGAGTGAATGAGTGGGAGGGAGGACGGGAAGGGGGGAGCGGATAGGCGGTCGAGTTGCGAGAGCCCCCGGGTGTGGGCGCTGCCTTGAACTCCTTACCCCAGCTGCCTGGCTGCCCCCAGCTTCTCAAAGCTCAAATAAGAGGGGCCGGCGGCGGGGGAGGAGGAGGAGTCAGGAGTCTCGGCGGCTCCATTCACACCGCAGCCCTAGCGGATCCAGGCAGGGCGCGCGACTCCTTGGGGGCGTCCTCGCAGTGGGGGTGGGGGGCGGGCCAGAGGGAGCCTCCCTCTCAGAGACACCCTCCTCTCCTACCGCCACGCGCTCTCCGCTGGCCTGTGGGACACAGGCCTCCCCCCCACCTCCCCTTCTCGGCCTTCGCGAGTGTGGGCGCCTCGGGGCACTGGCGAGCCGCTCCA